>NC_088940.1:0-617495 GCF_033473495.1 Cercospora beticola
CCCTAACCCTAACCCTAACCCTAACCCTAACCCTAACCCTAACCCTAACCCTAACCCTAACCCTAACCCTAACCCTAACCCTAACCCTAACCCTAACCCTAACCCTAACCCTAACCCTAACCCTAACCCTAACCCTAACCCTAACCCTAACCCTAACCCTAACCCTAACCCTAACCCTAACCCTAACCCTAAAACCGCCAAGCAGTAGCATAATTAGTATAAGAGTATCTCCGGTATTAAGGAGCAGGTCTAACGTGAAGGTATTATAGCTCGAGATGTAATCCTCTAGCTAGTCGAAGATACTAATATACTGCGGTATAGGGTTATAGTACGTACCGCGGTATAAGTTAATATTATATACTACGATATAGAGAATTATAGTATATACTATAGTATAGAGAATTATAGTATATACCGTAGTATAAGTTAATAGTATATACCGCGGTATCGGTAGCGGTAATAATATAGGAAATGCTTGCTATAAACACTTATACGCGAGTCTAATACGGCTAGGAGCTATCGTTAAGGAGCGCGTCGATAAAAGTTCTAAGCTCTTTAGTTTCGCTAAGACCTTCGCGATAATAGCTCTAAAGGTAGCGAATCTATTAATCTTAGAAAGGTATATTATTAAAATCTTAGAAATAATAGTATTAAGGCGGCCTATTAACGTTTTAGAGAGCGAGCGTATAGGCTTTAGCAAGAATAAAGTTAAGACTATCCGCCTATCTATTAGTCTCTAGAAAGGAGTAGAGTACGCAAGCTACTTAGTAGTAGATACCTACTATAACTTAGACTTATCTAGTCTTCTCGTTATCGTCGTTCTAATTAATATAGATAGAATTAATTAATAACTACTCGATATTCGAAGCAAGCGATCTTCGTTAGCAAAGCGGGAGCGAGCAGTTCTCTCGGGCTTCGAATATAGCATAACCGTCGGCATATTTGACGACGATCGCTATAGTAAGCTCTACGGAGCCCTATATATATAAGATAGTATAGTATTTAGGCGGCAGCTCGATGTTAGAGGGGTGCATCTGGCAACGACAGTCGGATTCAGCCGAGACATCCTCGAACACCCGAAGCGGACGATTCTGTTTAGTAGACGATAAGAGAGCCGAGGACTGGAAGCTAGTGCCATGGGCCATAATACTTTTAGGATGAAAAGGTGAAGGGAATCGATTCGATTGCGGCAGAGCTGCATCCTGTCTTGGCTGAGGATCGAAACTACTGCGAGTACTAATACCGTCGTAGCGAGCTTCTCACTGTCTTCATCACAGCCTTGGCTTGATACAATGAAACCCTGTAGAAATTCTCACTTTCCTCCAATTCACCCTACTCATCTCAAGCGCATCTACGGCAAGTCGGCCAGCTGAATCACACTGACCCAGATGGTGTGCCTGTTCTCGCTATAGGCAACTGCAAGCTTGTCACCGACCTCGGCAGCAGATGGCCAGTAGAATCCTGGCAGTCCACTGTGAATAGCTGGACGAGTACCCGCATCGACCACCGAATCCGCATCACCTCCACGCACAATACCAATGTTGTTGAAAGCAGGATCAGAACCGCGGGATGTTGCGACAGTCAGGATGATCTGGTCTAGCTTGTCGTTCATCCCGGCGTTGGAGACATAGTAGCGAAGCTGTTCTTGGCTATCAAACGCTCCGTAATGAGCTTTTTCGGCCTCCTGGTAGATGTTGGTCTCATCAATGGCACCTCCATTGGTCGTGGCTGGAAACCAGTTCGCTCCATTCCTGTCTGTGCTGTACTCAACCCAGGCAGAGCCAGTGGTGTTCCTCACAGACACATCAGACCAGAATCGTTGCCAATATCCGTCATTGGACTCGCCGACCCATACGGCTTTGGTAGGGTAGCTGACATTGTGCTGGCCGTCCGAAGCGATGATGGGCGAGTTGAACAAGTCAGTAGCCACTGGACCAAGGTTATCCGGCTTATTGATCGCAGCATTGATCTCGTCCTTATTGTCGCACACCTTCATTCCATACACAGTCCCGTATACGGTCTCTGCGTATCCATGAGAACCGGTGTAATCGTTGGTCTCGATCCAGCATGGGTCGCCTTTGAACACATCAGATCCACTAGCATCCAGCTGTCGGGCAATGCGGCCAGCAGACTGGTAGCTGCCAGGGCAGATGTTGTCGCTCGACTGCGCAACAGCGTAAGCTTTGATCGAACCCTCGTCGCTGCTGGGAAGGAATGCGATCGTCAATGGCTGCCATGCGCGTTGTGGAATTCCCCGATCACACCAGTACTTGGAATCCTCGAAATCTGTCTGGTTCGGCAGGAGCGATGGAGGGAACACAACAGCCGGTTTTGACCAAGTGAGTCCAGAGTCGCTGGACGATGCAATCTTCACATCTTGACCCATGGCGTCCACGTCGCTCTTGCTGGAAGACCAGAGCAAATACAAAGTACCGCCAACATTGTAGATGAACGGGTAGTGCGCGAACTTTTGCACATTGTCAGCAGCGACGGTGACCTTGACCGCATTCGCAGGAAGCTGTTTCCATTGGACCTCGTTCGATCCTTCGTTGATGCGCTTAGGCACTTTCCAGAGGTTGTTGTCAGATGGCAGGTTGGCGCACGACGCAGTGACGGCCAATGCCGCGAGGGAGGCGGCCTTGAGGGTGAAGGACGGCGACATATCGAAAGCGATGTGGAGATGACGAGGTGGCTTTCTCAAAATGTGGGAGAAATGGGCGTCTTCCTTTAAGTTCGAGAATCTGCTTGTGCGCTATACCGGATGTCTAGGATAAATCCCTGCAAGAAACCGGGATGATCACGGCCTGGCGTAATTGGACAAGGTTCTATGCCTATTCTTGGAAGCCAAAATTTGAATATTTAGCATGTCCCGCACGCAGTCTGTACTACAATACGAGGCTTAACACTCGTGCACTTACTGACCATTGGAGCGGACACTTGCGGCTGTTACACCATTGGGACGTGCGATGATGTTCCGAGACTCACGACGATGCCATCGTCGAACATACCCTCAAAAGCACCTCGTGGGCCGCAAATAGTTGTAGCACTGTGGAATTCGGCGCTGTTATGAGCATGAAGAGTTGAACGGCAGTTGCGAAGTACGAGAGAAACGAGGGAATCGATAAAAGGCATAACAACGACCTCGGTGCTGGCGGACTGCAGATCAACTACCCGGAAGCGAGCGACTTGCCGTACGATCACAGTGCGGGCGGCCTCGTCTATCAGAAGCCAGCTCTGACGTTGGAAGGAGGGAAGGTCAACATCGACAAGTTGGAGCATGGAGGAGAAGAAGATCCGCGGCGTGTACAGGATGCGAGTGGCGGGCATTAACCAATCCTGTCTTGAACACACCAGCACTTCACACCAGGAGCCAGAACGCACGAGTTGGAAGACATTGCATGAGGCACACAGTGAAAATATTTCGCAATACCAGGTGGAGCGAAAGCGAATCGCACAAGCATTTGTATAGCCACCGCGAGCTATTCAGTTGGATTTGTGCATGCACCAGCTTCGGCCATCTGGCCCTTGTGTCGTTCGCCGCTCGTCCTTCCTCCGACTTCAACTTTCTTGCGCAAGTCCCAGCCTTCGTACACCGCCCTCGCACATAGAAAGAACGACAGGCCATTCAACATCTCATCCTCTCGTGCTGCGGAATGTCTTTGTAGGCTTGAGTTCCCGGAATGCGTCGATAAGCGTAAGCAGCGTCCTTTGGCCACCACTATGGCAGATCAGGATGAGTGACGTACAATGTGCAGATGGTGCGATCGTGCTTGGTCACCCAGTTGCGATTGCACCCTAAGCAAGTGTATGGATCGACCCGCACAGCATCCCCATTGTCGTCTACAGAAAATCCGTCTATGTCAAATTTCCTCGCCGTGGCTCGAGGGGAAGACTGCGCGGAGAGCTGCGCCGCTGGTATGACAGGACGATGTATCTCCTGCAACAGGATCCACGCGTGGACTGAGCAAAGACACAATGCGGGAACCCACGTCACGACCAGAGCGAACTCTTCGTCTTCAAGGCATTCGCTGTGAAGAAGAACGAAGCCGAGAAGCCAAAGACAGGACACGATGAAGCAAACCGAGCCAACCGAGTGCTGACGATGTTGACAGTGCGAGCCCCTGCAGGCGGACCAGGCGATGTATTTTGCATGGGCGATAGCCGGAATGAAATTGAACACCAAGCACAGGAGGCCTCCGATGACGAATGCGAGTAGGTCGCCATCGTCAGCACCTTCCTCCATCAGAGATCGAGGTCGTCCTGATGAGAGCGGCAAGGGCGAGAGCTCGATGGCGGTGATGAGGAGTAGGGGGCCGTAAGCGAAGCTATTGGCTGTCAGTGTGTTTCTCGTATAAATCATCAAGAAGAGTTTTGCTTACCAAAAGACCCTCGCAAGAGAGAGTAGAAGGAGCAGGAGACGGTAGACGCTGCCCATCGTCTTTGGATTCCTTGGTTGGCCAGCGCGCGAGGCACCAGTGGGAATGGCGAAGTTTGTGGTGATGCTCGAGTCGTCCGGCGTGTTGGTAGCCATGGCTGTTGTGAGCGGAACCTCGACAGCGCTCTGAAAATGCTGATGAGAAGGTGGAGTATGAAGCCTCGAACATGAAATGGTGCTCTCGCGAACTCCGGGCCGCAAGCTCCTGCCATTCACTTGCAGCCTTGGCAAAGCGGTTGCCTAGTCAGCCGATCCACAGCGGGATTCCTTGATTCACCTTGACCGGCGACGACCACATCTCTGGCAGCGACGTTCTCTTGAAATCCCAGCTTTCTCTCGAGAAGACGACCAGAAACCGCCACGCATGAAACTCGCTTCCGCACTGGACCAAGCAGAACACGTGCACGACAACGCGAATGTCGTGGTGTCCCTGTACTTTGGTGTCCAGTCCCTCCTCCTTGCATGGTTGTCGCTCGAGGTCCACCGCGGCGCCAATCGTGCGGCAACTCGATCAGGCTCTAGAAGATTCCCCGTCACCATACTCCTCTCGCCCATCCTCACCGATTGGCTCAGTTCCTCCACCTTTCCGAGCAGTGTTTTCTTCGGATATCGACGACCGCGATCAATTGACTACGATGATTGGATCTTGGCGACGGGACAGGACGTGTTCCAGCGTGGGAGTCTCACTTTGAGACACATCATGGATGCGTGTCATGAATCGAAGTAAAGAAATGCGCAACAGTGCTGCAATCATGAAGAACGCCATGTAGTGGTAGCTCGGATGGAGATGCATACTTCGCCCGAAGCTGAAGGCTCTCTCAACAAGCACAAATGTCTTCTACAGCGCGCTTCCCCTGATGCTAGTTTTCAAGTGAGGCACGATGCGCTCAAATGCTTCCACACCCCGATTCCAGCACGTTTACCATTCTGGTCCTCATCAGCGAACACAATGGCGTCACAGTGTTGTAGTCATGCGGTGCTATCGCTCTCTGCTCGGTTGCGGTTTGTGGTGACAAGGCCGATCCATCAGATGAAGCCCAATTGCGTGAGCGTCCAAGCCATCTGACGGCCACTGCGATGGAGAAGACCAGTGGAGGTAGCGACGACGATGGGCATCTTGGCGAGGTTGTAGGGAGCTCCACGGAACCAGAAGAGGATGATCGCAACTTCGTTGAGGAGTACCATGAGCGCGCGAATGGCAAGTGGAGTGGACTGGAGTTCGTCCATAAGCCTCTCGCCGGTAAACAGTGTGACGTAGTAGGCATGAGCTACAGTGATGAGGGTCTGGCCCAGCTGGAGTAGAGTGAAGTGGACAGCGCTTGGGCAACAGCCAGGGACTGCTCTCTCGCCGAATTCAGAGGATGAAGTGTCGAATGGCAAGCTGAGAAGAGGTCAGTGCTTCGCTACGAGAAGAGGTCGTGCAGCTGACTCACCTCACAAAGGTAGCTGTGGTGAGCAGGATGAGGTTGAAGACGGCCGGAATGCGAGCAGCCATGGTTCTGATGTTGTAGATGATGGTCTTCGGACTTCGAGTTGCTGGGATTGAGCCGCTGCTGCTGTGTCAAGTTTCTGATGACGGGGCGAATGATGATATCGTATTGGTAATTGAAGGTAAGTTGATGGTTGGTGTTTGGTCAAACACGAACCTGACGAGCTCCGTCGTGGAGTCTCTAGAGGCAGAGCGCAGGCGTTCGCTGTTCACTTGCAGCTTCAACTTTTTGCAGGCTGCTCAGATTCGTTGGATCCGGCCTATTCGACCTGCACCTCGTCATGCAATCTCTGTTGTCTGGCACTTCCAGAAAGCCCTCGCCGTTGCGTCTGAATGCAATTTCTCATTTCGGCCCGACAGCCATATACATCTGTCCCAAGGCAGCGCTCTCGCCCACACTCTTCTAATGCCCTAACGGCGGATTGTCGACTTCGTGCTAGAACAGACGGGTGTGTGGTCGCTGTTTTGCGTGTCATCTGTTGTACGTGCATCGACCGCCGGACAAGTCAGGTGTTGCGTCTGTATGGAACACACTTCACTCTGGCACGTAGTTGGATGATCCTGCGAACTCAGCACCTGAGCTACTGTTTCGATGGCAGCCTGGAAACGCCCCTGGCTTTGGCCTGAGGCCGCGCATTGGTAGCCTTTTGCGCTTCTCTTCTAGCAACCTGGACAGTTTTGGCGGTTTGAACATTTCTTTCTCTTTCGAACAATCCTGAGGATACTTGCTAGGCTCCCGCATCTCGGGCTCTTTCATTACCACAATCTCGAGTGCGAGGTTACTGGAGCGCATGCTATGGCGGCAGCGAATGTGCATCATCAAAGGTCGACCCAGTTCTATCCAAGCTGGCTATCCCTAACCCTGACGGAAGCTTGCAGCATGTCAAGCATTGGCTTTGAGTGGGATCACATTAAGGTGGGTCCACGGCAAAGGGGTGGTACCACCGAGACAGCCATGCTCCGTACTTCCATCTCGCAGCCAAACGTCCATCGACAAGACCGAAACGTATCACGTAACCAGCACTGCTGTGCTTACGTGATTTGGAATGCCACTCGAGTTTGCAGCGGCAACATTTGGAGGACTGCAGGCTGCAGTCACTTTCACAGCCTTCTCGGTCACATGACAAGCCAGCAACTGGAACATCGTCTTCGGCTCGACTGATCGAGCAAGAAAGACTTGATCAAACCTCTTTCTCAAAACAGGTCGTTGGTCTCCAGGTCGACCAAAGAAAATCACAGCCATGACAGCGCACACTTCACAGATGGCACGCAAGGACTCGCCGACAGATAGCGTTTTCAACGATGCCGACAAAACCAAGGTGCTCGAAATTAATCTTTGTGCTGGGACTCTTTCCTCTGCATCAGGTCCAGCTGCTTTCCCGTTGCTCTCGCCAGATGATGTTGATACCTTGATCGAGCGGGCAGTGACAGACCTTGACATCGACCGGACCGAAATCGAAGACATATACCCGACATCACCTTTTCAGCAGGACATCTGGGCACTACCGACGGCACATCAACGTGCATACAAACTACAGACGACGTTCCGGCTCGCATCTCGTGAGGAAGCAGAGTTTCTCCAGGCATGCTGGCAACAGGTCGCCAAGCATCTTCCCATCCTCAGAACTGCTCCCCTGGTGGTTCCGGGCAAAGGCACCTTCTCTGTAGTTCTCAAAAGCTCTCAGTCACCTCATGCGCTATCTTCAGTCCAGCTCGACGGTTCAATCTTGACTTGGTGCGTCCACCGTGCCATCGTCGACCAGACCGTGCTGGACATTGTTCTCGAAACGGTCATGGCTTTGTGGAAGCATCAAGAGCCTCGCCCATTTTTGCCTCATGCTCTTTTTGTCCAGCAGCTCCAGAGTCTGCAGTTGGAGCATGCGAAATCATCACGATTATACTGGTATTCCGAACTTGGTGACGAGTTATTCCAGCCATTTCCATCGGTTGCTGGAACCACGGCATTGCCGTCTCCGAGCTGCTTCGTGCAGTCCAGCTTCTCACGACCTCACTACGAAGGAGATGTCCCATTCGATTCTTTGATGAAGGCTGCACTCGGCATACTTCTCAGCCAACACGCCAACGCTCAACGTATAGTATTCGGCGATGTTCGTTCCGGACGTTGTCATGCAGCATCTGATCCGTATCTCATTGCTGGACCCACCCAAGCCACTGTCCCCATGGCAGTCAATGTAGACCCGGATTACACTTTCAAGAGCTTCCTCCGCTGCATCAACGACCAGATCGTATCTTCAGCGCAGCACGAGCAGTTCGGCTTGACCAATATGCGCTCTTGTCTACCTCAAGTCTTTCAGGGAAATGTCGACTTCCAAAGCCTTGTGGTGATCCAGCCACCAGAAACGTCAATGTGGCGTGAAGCGAAAGACGAGTGGGATGCCGAGTCTGATCTCAGCTCTTGCTTCAGCCACGCACTGGTCTTCTCAGTCACACCAGAGCAGGACACTGTCCATGTCAAAGTACACTTCGATCCCGCAATCATCGGCCAAAAACATGTTGAGCAGATGCTCTTGCACTACGCTCGCATCAGTACAGCCTTAGCCAACGCCAATGAGGACACTCGATGTGGACATATCGAATTGACCAGTGCGGCTGACTTGGCCCTTCAAGTAGAAGACAGCGAAGATCAGCAGCAAGGCAGGGTCTTGAGAGGTTGTGAGAGCACGATCATTGACTTTATTCGCGAACATGCTGAGCAACAGCCTGAAGCTTGTGCGGTCAGTGCCTGTGACGGCTCTTTGACCTATCGCGAGCTTGCTCGGTACGCCGAGGCCATGGCGCAGGCGTTGATGGGTGAAGGCGCCAGGAAGGGAAGTTGTGTAGCGATTGCGTGTGAGAAAAGCCATGTTGTACCGGTCCTCATTCTCGCTGTTCTTCGCACAGGTGCACATTTTCTGTTACTTGACGCCGAACAACCCACGGAGCGGCTTCAGGTGCAGCTGAAGCAAGCAATGGTCCGCATAATAGTTTGCTCTTCATCACAGCGAGATCGATTCACCGATATGGCCCCGCAGCAACCTGACTTGGTCTTGCTGGACGCCACTTTCAACCGTCTGCACGAGCTGCACTGCTCCAGATCATTTCCCGAAATCGACCTGAACGGCGATGCATACATCATATTCACCAGCGGAACGACAGGCACTCCCAAAGGCATCAGAATCACCCACCGCAATGTGACCACATCCCTGTACCACACCACACAGGCTCTCGGATTGACACAAAATGATCGTGTACTCCAGTACAGTCGTTACAGTTGGGACGTGGGAATTCTGGAATTGCTAGGCGCTCTCCTGGTTGGAGCACGAATATGCATACCACCCGAGTCGACCTTACTCTCTCCGCCCGCCCTCGAATCGTTCATCCAACACGAAGGCATATCCTTCCTGACGGTAACACCAACAGTCGTCCGCTTCATACAGCCAGCAGCCGTACCATCAGTGAAAACAGTAGCTTTAGCAGGCGAGCCGATGAGTGCGGAGTTACAAGAGCGATGGGCAGGTCGGACACGACTGTTCAATGCCTATGGACCGGCTGAGTGCTCAATCATCGCCGCTGTAAGCCTGATCAGCCCGAACAGTGCATCGGTACGACTGGAAAGTATCGGTGCGACCAAGTTGTGGGCCGTAAATCGTGAGAACCCGGAGCTACTCGTTCCTCCAGGCGAAGAGGGCGAACTGCTGATAGAGGGACCTATCGTAGGCAGAGGATATATCGGCACAGCTCAAGGCGGGTTTTGTCGGAGCCCCAAGTGGCTGACAGGCCTCCGCGGCGGACACTCGTCACAAGTGTATCGTACTGGCGATATCGTGCGGTTACAAATGGACGGCAGCCTCGAGTACGTTGGCAGAAAGGACTTGCAAGTCAAGATCAGCGGACAGCGTGTGGAGTTGCTTGACATTGAGGCCCAGGTGAAAAGCGTTCTGCCGCAATTCGAAAGTGTCGTGGAGGCGTTCAAAGACGAGCAGGGATCGACTGCTATCGTGGCGTTCGTCTGTTGCACACCGGCAACCTCTGTAGATCAGAAGCCACTAGAAGAATTGGTCATCGGCGAGGACGACGCGAATCGATTGTACAACTTTCGAGAGATTGTCACAGCCGCTCGAGGCAGACTGAAGTCAACCATGCTTGAGGGAGCCGTACCAAAGATCTTCGTACCCTTGCATGCTCTTCCAGTGTCAAGTGGTGGCAAAGTACAACGCTCCATACTAAAGCAGTTCAAAATGGATGCGGCCGCCGCTGTTACCCAAATGAAAGCAGTTCCCAAAGTCGAGACTGCCAAGATCGAGACGCGGTCGATCAATGCAGCCGAGCATCGTCTCCGGCAGCTATGGGCCAAAGTGCTCAAGCTAGACCCGGAGCTAGTTGGCATTGACGATGAATTCGATGCCTTAGGTGGCGACTCCATCAAGCTGATGCAGTTAGTTGCCGAGCAAGAGGCTCGTAAGTTGGGGCTCGACGTCTCCGACGTGCTCAATCATGGAACCATTCGCCGGATATGCAGCGCGCATCAACAGCAAATACAAGTAGGAAGAAAGGCACATCCAGGAAATCAGCAGGATGGCAGGTCGCGGCATGGACAGCTCCGACAACTTGCGGCTGATCTACTTCATGTGGATGTCGATGACATCGAAGATATATATCCCTGCACAGCCTTGCAGAGTGAGCTGGCTGCACTGTCCGCCCGAGATCCTGATTCGTACTGGGTGACCTTTACGTATCCAGAGACCCTGTGCAGGCGTGACTGCTCCCGCTTCCGGAATGTCTGGGCATCTGCTGAAGCTCTTGCTCCCATTCTACGCACGAGGATTGCTTTGCTCGGCGATGAGAATGAGCCGATGCAGATCGTCCTGAGACAAGGGCATAGGATCGCTATTACTGACGAAGCCTTGAGTAATACAAGCTCGCGTTCACTCATGGAGGGAGCACAATTACTATACCCATCTTTCCAGCCGGTCGCAGAGGGCCACGTCTTCCAAGTGGCAATGCATCATTCGGTCTATGACGGCGCTTTCATGGAACTTCTCGCCAGTGTGATTGGGGACCTTTTTAATGGCAAGATTATGGAGCCCTTGACGCCCTTCCGTGACTTTATTGCGGATCATGACAGCGGTAGCGAGCAGTGTTCCTCCTTCTGGCGATCACAATTGGATGGGACCAAGGGTCTATCCTGGCCTCCACGCCCAGAGTCTGGTTATCCTCAGACCGATATGAGGTACCAATGCTCCACATCTCTTACGAGATCTGCAGCTGCAAGGCCGATCACTTCATCTGCGGTCATGCTTCGCGCTGCCTGGTCGATTCTCTTGAGTGTTGCCAACGGAGTGGGCGATATCACCTTCGGCGAAGTCCTTAGCGGTCGAGTGTCGACATCCAGCACTGCAGCCAGAGCCGCAGGTCCCACTATCACGACAATTCCAATGCGCATGTCAGTGTTGAACACGATCACAGCAGGAGAGCTCGTATCTGCTGTGCAGGACTATCACAGTCGAGCAATGCCTTTCCAGCAGATGAGTCTACATCGAATAGCAAGCTTGCTTGAGCCCTACCAAAGATCAGCAATGGATTTAACATCGCTTCTCATAATCAACAGCGAGACTCTAATCGACAGCCATGAAGGAGATCAGGTGGTGATGTGGGAGCACGACACGAATGGTCCGCCGTTGAAGCACCCTTACCCTCTTGTCTTGGACTGCACGCTGTCAGAAGACGAGGCACGACTTCTCTTCTTGTATGACTCCTCCCTCTTGACTGCAGCACAAGTGGCTTCAGTAGGCGAAGATCTTACAATTATCCTCTCGCAGTTGATGAGCTCGACCGACAATACGCCGCTCGAAAGTCTCAAAAGAAGCTGCAAACACGTCTCATCTTACGCATCGAGAGGCCTGAAACAGGATACGCCGTTGCTCATCAAAGATACTCCAGCGAAAGAGGCCACTGACGCCGACAGGCCTCTCTCGTCAACCGCTTTGAAGCTTCGCGATGTCTGGTCCGCGGTCTTGAAGAAAGACGTGGCAAGCATCACGGGCCAAGACAACTTCTTTCGCTGTGGCGGCAATTCGATATCGGCCATTCGCCTGAGCTCTGGCGCGCGGGCTGTAGGCATTACTCTGAGCGTCGTGCAGATTTTCAGATCCCCTACCTTAGAGGGCATGGCCGCTACTGCCGATGCCGCGTCTTCTATTACACAGCCATCAGCAGAGCGGCTGGGGAAATCGGCTCCATTTGAATTGATCGAAAAACAGCGGAGAGACTCGATGCTACGTGTTGCAGCATCGGCATGCGATGTGCATGTTCAAGACATTGAGGATACGTATCCATGCACGCCAATGCAAAAGGGGATGCTTGCATCTACCCAGTCGGAACAGCAGATGGCCTATGTCCAGACCAGACGCTTTCTGCTATCCTCAGACGTCGACGTGCCAAGACTGTTCAGAGCACTCATCCAAGTGATTCAAGAGCGTCCCATTCTTCGCACAAGGGTCGTAGATACGGGCGCAGATGGCTTGTATCAAGTTGTTCTGCGTTCCAACCTCTGCAGACCAACCTTCGTCTCTGATGCGGACGAGTATGAAGGTACACTGGAAGGAGTGTACGGGAAAGAATTGAATAAGTTCGTCATTGCAGACACAACTCTGTCATGGATTGCTCACCATGCTACGTACGACGGCGACTTGCAGGCAGTGATCGAGAACGACATTGCAGAAGCGTATGCAGGAAGGAGTATCAATCCAGGTATCCCCTTCAGCAAGTTCGTAGAGCATTTGCAACGCTCTCAAGACCAGTCAGCCGAGAGAAACTTCTGGTCATCTCATCTGTCTGACTCCATCACACCAAGTTGGCCATCGTCCTCCACAACAGCTTCTCAAGTCAGCCAGCCCGAACTCGGTCGTTGCGATTATAGCCAGTCCATTCCCATCCCTGCCGATACAGAACACACTGCCTTCACTCAAGTTAAGCTCGCCTTGGCACTTCTTCTGCGCCAGTACACCGAGTCGGACAACGTATTGTTCGCTACCGTGCTAGCAGGCAGAGAGACTAGCGATCAGCTCGGTCAAGGCCGAATCCTCGGCCCAACACTGACCACCGTGCCCGTGAATATGAAGATTGATGGCATGAAGAGCTTGTCTCATACAATGGCCAGCATCCAACAAGCAGCGACAGATATGATGGCATTTCAGCACACAGGTTTGGCCAAGATCAGAGAACTTGTTCGAAATGAGGTCAACTTGGCCCCCGAAAAGCTCACTTTGTTGGTCTTCCAGTCCGAAGAGAGCAAGCCACGGAAAGACTTGGAATCACTTGGTCTGCAGGAGCTCGACCCAAATGAATCAGATATGCAAACGCAAGACTTTCCTCTCGTCGTTGAGACCAGCATCAGTGCAGATCAGCTGACGCTGCGCGTCCACTACAACACTGCTCTGCTCTCTCTTGACGAATTCAAGCTTTTTGCATGCCAATTGGCACATATTATTGGCATTGTGCGTTGCAGTGAGCCGGAAAAGGCGCTGGACAGCCTAGATCTCGTCAGCCCAGACGAGAAGGCTCTACTTGCTGACTGGTGCGGCACTGATGTACAAGACGACTTGCCCACACCTCTCGAGCGTCTCATGACCTGGGCTGGGCGAGACCCTAAATCTCGCGCAGTGCAAGCTTGGGATGGCAATCTTACTTACTCAGATCTCATTGTCCAATCGCACATGCTCGCTGTATACCTCAAGTCTCGAGGCATTGGCCCAGGGTCGATAGTCACATTCTGCATGAACAAGTCCACGATGGTCGTTGTGCTAATGTATGCCGTGTGGAAGGTCGGAGCATCGTGGACGCCGCTGGACTCGCGTGATCCTGATAGTCGCTTGCAAGAGTCCATCAAGCGCCTTGGGGCAGCTTTATTTGTGACGAATGTGCCACGCTTGGAGAGTCTCATTCCAGAGTGTACGATCCTTCTCGCTGACAATTTGGATGTTCAACAATTCCCCTCGAAGATTCAGATCCCTGGGCTTCCTATCGAGCTCAAAGATCCATCCGATACGACCAGGCCAGCATATATCCTATTCACGTCCGGCTCGACAGGCACCCCGAAAGCAGTCGTAATCTCCCAAAACGCTCTAATTGCGTCTTCGGCAGCTGCAGGTCATGGCATGGGGCTGGATGAGACCAGCCGCGTGTTGCAATCCACTCGATTGACGTTCGACCCATCAGTCACAGAGATCGTTGCGACGCTGTATCATGGTGGGTGTGTCTGCATCCCTCAAGAGGACGAGTGCAGCAACGATTTCTTTGGCACCGCCGAACGGTATGGCGCGAACTGGGTCGCTCTGACCCCAAGTGTTCTCAGGACGCAGCCCATCCCGTATTCAGCGGGCTTAATCAAACGAATGGTACTTGGAGGAGAGCCTGTGAGGCCATCGATCTTATCACCGTGGTTGGAACGACTGCCCGGATATGTCGTGTACGGACTGACTGAGACCTCAGTGGCAAATTCTTGCGGACCGATTGACCACAACAAAGGCCAGACTGTCGACTGCTCTGTCTTGCCCATACCCTTTTCGGGCAGGTTCTGGATTGTCGACTCTGCTTGCGAAAATGTGCCACGGCTAGTTCCCAGAGGGTGCTCGGGAGAACTGCTGATCGAAGGGCCTATCTTGGCAGATGGGTATTGGCAAGATGACAAGAAGACGGACGCTGCTTTCCTTCAAGTCCATGCGACATGGCCATTCGATTGCGGCTTAAAGGCCAACAGGAAACGTCTGTTTCGCACAGGCGATCGAGCAAGACACCTGCCAGACGGTTCCGTCCAGCTTCTTGGCCGCAAAGATCATCAGATCAAGATTTCTGGTCAGCGGGTAGAGCTGGGAGAGGTCGAGCACTGGCTAGTGCAAGCTCTGCCTCACTTGACTGCCATTATTGAGCCCGTTGTCTATCGAAACATGACCGAGCCTCGTCTGACAGTTTTTGTCGTCTCAGATCGATCAGAAGATATCCAGCAGGAGCCCGGTCTCCTGCACGCTCGCAGTGCCTCGGACGTCGCGGAACGAGCACGTCTTCTCGAAAGAGCCCAAACCATCATGCGTAAACACCTACCGCCCTACATGGTACCTACATGTCTGTATTACATCTCACGAGTTCCGCTGAATCGTACTGGAAAGCGTGACCGAGCGACCTTGGCAGCCTGGACAAGAGACATTGATTATCAGCCTCCACATGAGATGCATGCTGTTCATCCTCAGCCGTACTCAATGAACGGTCATGAGCAAGGCTTGAAGCTACTGTGGGCCGAAATACTAGGTGTTAATGCGCAACATATCAGCCCAGACTCATCGTTCACGGATCTAGGTGGCGACAGTATCTCTGCGATGCGTTTGGTGTCTCTGGCTCGGAAGCATGGCATGACTATGCTCGTTCGACAAGTCCTTGCTACCCCTCGACTCTGCGATATGGCTCGATTGCCATACAATAGTAATACGGAAGATAATGCAGAGGAAGAGATCCAGCCGTTCAAATTACTGGATGAAGTTGTTCGGGACCGAATTCGTGAGGTTGTACAGGCTGATGACCGTCTTGACTGGGGGACAGTAGAAGATGCCTATCCTCTCACAGACCGGCAGGCCCATTATCTCCGTCTGTGTCTTGCCACTCCCGGTGGTGGCTGTACCCAATTCTGCTTCTCTCTCGAGCGTGCCTGTGGCGAACTGAGTATCTCGTTGGTGCAGAGTGCTGTACGTGAAGTCTGTCGGGCTCACGAAGTGCTACGAATAATCTTGGTCGAGTGTTCCGGAGGAGAGTACTATCAGATAGTAACGAGCCAGAATGCGATCTCACCGGAGCCATGCTCAGTCTATACGGAGAGTCTGAAAGAGGGGCAAGAGATGGAGGCCGTGGCACTGCATCAGCCACTGGGAATGCCAACGTCTCGCTTCGCTATCTTCAGCGAAGGAGGTAGACCGAAGTTGCTGATTTTCACAGCAAATCATGCAGTCTACGATGGATGGTCGCTACAGAATCTGGCACGAGGACTCAAACGTGCCTTGAGCTGCGGTTCTGATCCACCAGTCGTTCCTGATCCCGACTATCGTATGCGGCAAGTAGTCAGTCGAGCTCTTCGATGCCGTGCATCTTCCTTGTCGGCAGACTTTTGGACACAGCATTTGGCCCCCGCCAGTCCGCTGGCTTTGCACAGGCACGATCCAGATCATCATCCACTTCCGGTGACCACAAGTTTGCTCTCCTCCACATGGGCCATGCCGCCTTCGCAATCCACAAGCATTTATACATTGTCTACTCTCATTCACGCCGCTCTTGCGCTGGCAACACGAGACATCACCGGTTCCACGGGTCCCATGATCGAGACAATATCTACTGGGCGAAGTTCAGGTGCAGTGGGGATTACCGAATTCATCGGCCCGGCCATTGCACTTGTACCGCTGTGCGTCCCACTTCAAGATGACCAAGGTGTCGATTTGCCTCTCGAAGATGTGTTGAAACGAATTCAACTCTTCCTCCACGCCGAATGCACTCGTCACGAGCACTACGGCATGAAAGAGATAGCCGCTTTGAGTGAGCACGCGAAGAATGCGTGCAAAGCTGCCACGACCCTTTATGTCCATCCGACATCTTTTTTGATGGATGTGGATGATAACGAGCAGAATAACGATGGCGCTCAAGCGACGGATGCAGTAAGAGACAACCTTGAGGGCCTTCCACTTCGGCATGCTCGTTTGATTGGCAACGAGGGGCGACCACTTGTCGTTGAATGTACTCCGCACGGGGTGGCCGGAACGATCAAGGTCGAAATTCGGTTTGATCCGAGCTACTTCACAGAGTGTCGTGCTCAAAAACTGGCGGAGAGCCTTCAAACAGCGTTTGAGCGGTGCGCTCAAGCCAGTGGGTTGTGATTCATCTCCAGAGTTGAATGGTGTGGCTCCAATACGAAATGGTGGACGCAACGAATTACTTTCGGTAGAGGACTGCAGCGGCGTATCGACCAGCAGGCAAACTCGAATCGGCCCTTTCGGGGCAGCAGGCATCCACGTGGTTGTACAATCCCCCTGCGTTAGTATTGATCTCAGCGTCACTTGGTGTCTGCTCCGTCATTATAGCCTGTAGGCAGGGATGGTAGTATGCTTACATGTCGGCTCTATGGCAACCACCATGCTAAGTAACACTTCCCACAATTGCTGCTACCTGTCAACGAGTCCGGACTGGCAACATTGAAACCGCAACCGGTCCACGAATTATGATGAGTTGTAGGTATTGCACCCAACAATAGATACAATATTTTCTATTGAGAGGGAACTTCCGGCACAGCTTCACCTCCCTTATACTATGCTTGCCACCGACAGGCAGCTCCGACTTAGAGTTATTTGTTCAAGCAGCACGCTCGCTGTTAGAAGTTATAGTAAATGCTGCTGAGTAAAGCTTTTGTTTTACGGGCGATCACGTTCCCTTTCTGTTGCTAGAGCCTCTAATATAGTGGCAGAGACTAATAGGGACAGCGGACTTGGGGCTATTGAAGTTTTCACTTATTCAGAGGAAGAATTGACTGAACCGGAACTAGCTTCTTATCGTCGCCTTGATTGTGGTCCTACCCGGCTGCAAAGGTGAGAGTTGGTAAAAGAGAATCAAAAAGCCCAATGTTCGAGAAGTCGCGCACGGAGTCCGCACGGAAATTGTACTTGCCGTTGCAGTCACAATGCTTGCTGGTGAGAGGCAATTTCCGTCCTCCCTTCACTTCCCTCACGTTATGGTTGCCATTAGCAGGGACTCGGGAGCTCCCCACTGTGCTTTACCTCCCACACGCTATGTTTGCCATTGGCAGGGAACTCTTGATTAAGCTTCACCTCCCTCACGCCATGTTTCTATTAGGAGGGAGCTCTTGATCAAGCTTCATCTTTCTCACACTATGCTTGCCAATAAGAGATAGCTTCCTACTCAGCGTTATCTACCAAACCTGCTAGCTGTTATCAGGTCCTCCGGAGTAGTGGTAGATATTAAAGAGACAGCCGGCGTAGGGCTGTCAAAACTTTACTTATCAAGGGAAGAATCGACTGAACTTAAGCCAGCTTCTTATCGTGGCTTTGATACGTGATGCTACCAAGATCCTCTGCCAATAACATAATGAAATGACATTCTTCCACGGCCCAACAACATGTGAATAACTGGTTCATACCTTCGGCGTTGCAGCAGGTTCGCCGAAAGGTGACCAGAGGTCATTCGCCCCGGCCATGTACTTCCGCTTCCGTGGCTTTTCTGCAAGTCCAATGTCCACGCCATTTGCTGCTGTCCCATCGGTCATCAGCCTCTGCAATTGCATGTCGAGAGATGCTTTCAGTGGGCTATCACTGTCCCAGAAGTCGCTGGCTTTGATTGCCATTGCCTGTATCTCCGACCAAGGGAGGTCGATGTTTGCGAGGTGGAGTATCGGTTTTGAATCTTTCAGCAAACGCTCGTAGTCTGATCGTGGTGTTGTCCGAGTGCATGAGTTACACCGCGACGCTTGAAACGCACCAGCGGTGGTCCTTGCCATGGTACGCCCCAGTCCTCTTCCGTGTCGTCGCTGCAGATTCTCGGTACCTCAGAGTTGTCGACGCGTCCATTCCGTTCAAATGGTAAACGCATCGAAGTTTCGACAACAGCCTGGGGTAAGCTTCCAGCGTCGGCATCCTATTACGAGGTCAGTCTCTCACCTGCAATCGAGGATCTGTGGTTTGCTTACTGGTCCGATAGTACGACGGCGTTTGGTTGGAGGGAGAGGCGCTTCGTCAGATGCAAGGGTATTGTCGGCGTCCTGTCGAGCATTTTCCCACCCGCCTCCCCTCTCTCGGACAGTGACACCGCGTGGCACCTTGCGCTTAGCGTCACTTATCCACGACGGCTCGAGTATCGTTCGCTGGACCTGGTCCGGCCATGGCTCCTCTGTCTGTTGTGTGGAGAGATATTTGATGTGTGCCTTCGTCGTTCGCTCTTTGTGACCCCAGTACGTGGTCGCAGCCGTATAACGCATTGGACTTGGCTTATGACCTCTGAAATGCTGCTCGCACCAGCCCATTCGAGGAGGAGCACGTTCAGGTGGTGCGTCCGCGCCATAGATGCACTCTGGACTCAGTTGTGGGAGCGACGTGTGGTTGCCAACTTTCTCTTGCTTGTCCTTGGGCTGCGCGTTGTAGGCCCTCTCTCGATGCTTCCACATCTTTCGTTCTACCATTGACCACGATCGCGGGGTATGGTAGATTTCGTATTTTTCGTGAAAGAATGAGGTGTGCTCACGGCCGTCGGCTGTCTTCATCACATGCCATGGCAAATCCGGTCGAGAACGTGCGTACTCCGGTGTGAGCGTAGCAGCTCACTTGCCATGGTTCGAGCCGACCCATACGTGCTCCTTTATGAGAGGATGTTTGAAGTGGCGGTCTTGTGACAGAAACTGATTGTGTCAGTAGAGCCGTGCACAGCGACAGGAGCCAACATTACCCATTCTTCGAATGAGAGGTCCTTCGCAACGAACTCCACCTTAGATGATTTTTTCCTCGTTGTGTCAAGCGGGTCGAGGCTCAGCAGAAGCTGTGGATGAGGCTCTGAAAGCTTGGGTGCGCTGGGTACCCATCGCAATGCCTAAGACGATGCGTCGTCTTCTTCTGTAACGTAGTACCCCATCGTGACCGCGTGGTGCAGATCAGCGAAGAGAAGATCACCAGCAAAGAAGAGCGCAGTAGTGAGCCAGGTAAAGATGGGTAGAAACATGAGTTCAAGCCAGTCGACGTCGTGCAACAGCAAGTGCGTGGCAGCTTGCCGCGGAAAGGAGGCACGACTCCAACAAAGTAAGGACGCGACGGACCCACATTGTTCAGGAGGCAACTGCAAACCGCGGGTCACTGCGGATAGACATGTAACGAGCTGCTCGACTGCTTATACCAGATGACTGAGGATTGATCTGCGCGGTCTGGAGTAGGTAGTTCAGCTTGCGTTTTGGTAATCATGTTGGCGCTCGCGACGTGTGGTTGTGAACTCTCTCTTGCTTGCTTGTCCTTAGGCTGTGTATTGTAGGCCATCTCTCAATGCTTCAACAACTTCCGTTCCACTATTGGACGCGATCGTGGGTTATGGTACATCTCGTCATCGTGGCCACCTCCGAATGCAAACAGCTCTGAGTGCAACCGACTAGCCAGATCGGCTCTCGATCCATGACAAGCTTGGGTAACTCGCTTAGCAACCTGCGGTTGCACTCAAAGGTAGTTGCACTCAGAGGTAGCTACGGTTATTTGTCGTATGAACTATGTTGAGCTGCGAACGTTGTACCAAATGAAAGATAGAACAAAACATCCGACGTAATGCCGTTCGTCGATGTTTAAAGTCGTGCTCAACCACTGTTCTCTCTAAGCCACCGCTCCACTACACGACGGACTTGTTGACATCTGCGCTCCTTCTCTTCGTACGATTGCACCATGAAATGAATGTATCGTGCTGCACGATCCAAGATTGCACCCTTGGTATTTGCTTGACTTCTTCCCGTCTGGTCCTCCCGATCGAAGTAATCTGGTATTCGGTTCTGCAGCTCTTGTATCTTTTCGTTGACAGTGGATCGGTATCGTCTCTCTACCGCTGCGTGTGGTCGATTCGAATAGATTGTCTTCTTGCCGTGCGTCTGGTGCGACTGCTTACCATCGGTATGGCTGTACTCAGGTGTCGCGAGCTGTCTTACTGGTGACTCTGGCATTTCCGGCGTCATCTCGTAGTCCGAATCGTCATCATCATCTTCATCATCATATTTATCGTATGCACATTCAGCGTGCGTGAAACTTCTGCCGGAGCGGCTGGCTTGAGGAAGAGCAGCGATAGCATAGGCCTGCTTGGAGAAGGCTCCCCCATCTGTCTCTTTGTCAGTGAATGCAAATGTAGACATAGTTGCACGAGTTTAGTATTGTGAGCGACTCATCTACCTCTGCATGTTTGGAACGACTCACTTCGTTCCTCGGTGGAAGTATCTGGGCTCCGAGACTTTGACTTTGCTGTTTGTAACAAACGCTCAAGAAGCGCTACCTCTTCCCCAGTTATGTTCACTGTTGGAGAGCCCGATGTGCGTTGTGTTGTAGCCATTATCATTCCTCTCAATGTCGTGGGTCCTGATTTGAACCTTCAGCAGTAGCAACGAGCCAGTAATACTTGCTTTTTGCTGGAGGTATTACTGTCGAGATCCCAGTAAGGAGCAAGGGATCCTGCACCTTTCTTCCGGCGTGTTCGTTTCTCAATGCACTGTATTGAGGTCATCCGCAGTCGCAGTTCTGATCGAGAATGGCAAGAAGCGATTTTATGCGTTGTCTTGTCGACGAAGACCATCTTCCACATTGCCATATGTCGAGCGAGGAAGATACAGATCGAATTGCCGCGGTCACGGAAGCCGAGCCTTCGGGCTCACGTCAAGAAAGTGAATAGGCTCAGGCCTCCGCGCATCAGCCGCAGATTCTCCCGTAACAAGGTCCACCTGATCCCTGAGGCTTTCGGGCATCACGATTCTCGCGTTGAACCCGAAATCATGTATCTGTGGAATAATAATACTGTTGTTTCCATCTATTGACCGCTTGGCACCTGATCGGACGAATGTCTAGGGGTTCAATCTTAGTAGACTGCCCAGGTTGTCCCTAAGTACAATGTAAAGTAATCATGGGTGGACGAGATTACCCGCTGCTGAAAATCTGATCCATTTTTGCCGAAACATTCAGTCACCTTTAACGGCGCTCTCTTCGTCTTTAGGTTTCTCATCTTTGGTGATCTTCGCCCAAGGCATCAGAAGTGATCCTATGAGAGTCAGGCATGTCAGTCCTAGAGCCAGATACCAGGCTCCTGTAATAGCCTCGTTAAATACTGAGACGAGCTTTCGCAGATCTTCGCCACTGAAAGACGATTTGATCTCGTTGAGGCCCATGTCGGGAATTCCACTAGTATCTCGTTCAGGGAAAAGCCGACGCAGGTCTCTAGCCAGTCCATTCGCAAAAATAGTCTGTCCAACAGATACAAAGATCGCCGGACCGAACATTTGCGCGAAAAGTACAACAGCTATGCCTAGCGGGACGTCTTCTTTCTTCAAAGTCGTCTGCACTGCGTTCAAGGGACCTTGGAAGCCGATGCCGGTCGAAAAGCCTACCATGGCGAGGAAGATTATCAGCTGAGCCAAAGACGTTCTCGGACCCCACGTCGTGATCAAGCCAGCAGATACCGGCATTAAGATCGAACCCGCCAGCGAGAAAGGAGTGTAGTAGCCAAAGTAGCTAGCTCTGAAGCAAACTTCAGGTCAGTAAAAGTATCGTTCGTCGAAAAGAACGCAGTAAACACTGACCCTGCACCTTGAATCAGAAATCCAGCAAGTGTTGCGATGAGGCTTGGCAGCATCAGAAAGCCCGATTTTTGAGGGCTGAAGTCGTGCACGATCTGGTAATAGGTTGGAACATAGTACTCTACGATACTGAGGGACGAAACGCAACCCAGAGAGAAAATGAGGCCACTGTAGACGTTTCGATTCTTGATAAGACGTGGGGGCAGAATACCCTTCTCTCCGGTCCGGGCTGCGTGGAAGGCGAAAATTGCTTGCAGGGACCCAAATAGAACGAAGAGGGTGATGATTGTAGGGCTGTTCCAAGCACGAGTGACTCCGCCCCAGTTGATGGCGAGGAAGAGAGCCACAAGGCCGCCAGTCATGAGGACCATTCCGATGACGTCCATCTCTCGAAGTAATCCGGAAAATGTCAGTGCCCGATCATCTTCTTGTGATTTCGGAATGCAGGGCAAGAAGAGGAACATAGAGACCAGAGCAGCAACACAAATAGGAATGTTGATCCAAAAACACCATCGCCACGTTGTGTGCTGGACTATTACTCCTCCTACAGTCACCCTGTCAGCCATCTTGCATGCAAAAGCTCAAAGAGTGTGACACAACAAACCAATGACGGGACCCAAAATACCGGATAACATCTCAATTGACCCAAAGATACCTCCAAGCATGGGACGGAGTTGAGGCGCCACCACCTCCATGATCAAGTTGAAGAATCCAGCAGAACCGCCAGCAATTCCTACTCCAGCAAGAGTCCGGCCAACGATGAACATTGGCGAGGTCTGAGCTGCAGCGCATAGCAGAGACCCAACCATGAACGCGAAATTAGACGTCATGAAAACATATTTCGTCGGAAAATGTTTGTAGAGCTTCCCGAACGGAAATTGCATTGCGCAGGCGGCCAGGCGATAAGATGTTAGGTACCATCCCACGTCTGCGGTAATGTTGAATTCGTCAGTGATGGTTGGAACTCCAGTTGCCAGAATTGTGCTATCGATGCCACCAACAAGAAGGACAAGGATCAGTGCCGCGAATGCCAGCGCAAGCTTCCAACCGCCGGGGTATTGCTGGCTCGTCCCCACTTCGTCCTCTGATGGATCTGCTTTTGCACTCTTGTCCCCAGCGAGACTGTCAGTTTTCCCTTTGCTGGAATTACCGTCGTCTCTCTTCTCGCTGAAGTCATCATCACTCTTGTCCAGAGATACTGGCGTCGTGGCTTGTCCTGTCTTCTGATCGGTTCCATGTTCCACCTTGGTGTCGATCCTGTTATGAGCGCCAGACTTGGCAGGGTTCTTTGCGGAGATCATGGTGAGAGCTTTCAAGCGCTGCGTAGTGTCCCGTCGAAGTATTGAGTTTCATGGACGGTTTTGAGGGCACAACAGAGAAGAGCCTTGTCAGACGACGATACCAGCTCTATTGGGCAATGTTGTCATTGCGGTGGATGGCACCATGGGTGGGATCATCGAGTGAACGAAAGCAATTGAGTCATGCGTGATGATCTTGAGCAGAGCAGCTCAGCAGTGTCTGGGGTAATGCGGCCTGATCCCGACCGAGCAGCGATTGCGGCTGCCGATCAGTGGTTTCCCGGAGCTCAGGGTAAACATGGTTTGCGAGAGTGCGGTGGGCTGTGGTTCTCTCTCACTGTCTCCATCAAATGCGTCGTCGTCGAATCCCCGAATCGTACGGAGAGCGATTCTGCCTGTTACGGAGCACGATTTCTTGACAGATTCTGCATACACAGCCAATCAGCATGTCACCAAACGCGTCACTTAATCGTTCGAGTCATGCTCCGTAGGCGCGGACGCTGAGTATAATGTGTCGCCGAGCAGGGGCAATGCAATGCAATGACGAAGATGAGTGATCGTGAGCATGGGTACGCAGCAGATGCGGCCGTCAGGACTAAATGCGAGAAGCAAATGCTCAAAATGATGTTGTAAACAGCTAAGTCTACATGGAAATGAATCCCAACGAGTTCTCAGATCTGGGCTTATCAAACGACTCTGTATTCAATGACTGTCAGGTGAACACTCCACCATCATCGTGCTCACGCTGAGTTGTTTCGCAGTCTCCGTGGACAATCTGTTCACGCTCACGCCCACGTCCGAAGTGAATCCTCAGAGCGGAGATGGCGCGACCAGTCAATTGCCTATTGAGCCACAGTTTCCCCAGAACGGAACTGCTCCCCAAGATCCGGCGGCAGACAGCTTGGCAACGATACTCGATACGGTCGACGAAGAAGCAATTTTCGAATACTTGAAAACACGTGCTGGAGCACGACCGGCATCACGACGACGATTGAGAGACGTGGAGGACAAGCCATCCCAGGTACAAAGGAAAGCTTACCATAAATTCAGTTACGAAGAACTGACAGCAGGACAGAGCGCATCACAGGTACCTCCAAAGCGACGGAACAGTCGGCTCAGAGAGGGAGTGACCGAGCCTACGCCAAGTCGACCGCATTACGCAGTCGAGAAGCGCTATCGATCAGCGTTGAATACAAAATATGCTAAATTGACCGATGCGGTACTCCAAGACTCTACTCAGCGTATCTGCCAGGCGGCAAATCCGGAATGGAACATGCAGGCACTGGAGGGTGGGAACCGCTTGAACAAGAAAGCCACGCTTTCCGCGGCCCTTGATACAATTGACGTTCTGGTTGAGTGCTGTGAGCGCAAGGCTGGTGAGCTTGAGGACCTTGAGAAAGGCCGACAGGCGATATCCGCTCGGGCACGAGAACTGGTGGGTCAAGATATTAATTCGGCAATGTAGATCTGTGCTGTGTATCAAAAATGCTTCAAGTGTATATTTGTACCTCTATGAAAGACCGATATCCTCGTTTCCGCCTTTGTGATTGTCCTCCATAGCTTCCACAGCTTCTGCAGCGTCACTAAGCCCAAGCGTGTGACTGTCTACTCTGTTCATACATTGGACGATAGACGGCTCGGGCTGTATTGGCGCTGGTTCCAGAACGATTGACGGCTGTGCGATGATCTCGACATGTTCCGCAGGGGCGTCCCTCTGGACTACTGTTTGTTCAACGTTCGTGGGCTGGGAAACTTCGTTGCTCTCGTCACGAATCGCTTCCTGCAGCATCGTTGTCGTCGTTCTGTCAGGTTCAGGATCGTTGCCTGGGTCAATCGATGGGACCGGCTCAGTTATCTGGTCTGTATCATGATCGCTTGACAAAACCTTACACCCGCTGCCACCCTCACCCACTGTGGACGGGCTTCCGTGATCAGCATTTGCTCCCGAGTCCACTCCTCTCGCGTCTTCCAAGCCAGACATATCCATATCATCCTCAATCATCCGATCTTCCACCCGTTCCGTGAGCCGTTGATCTTTGGAGGTCTCCTCGTCAGCATCTTCATCATCCAGTCTGTCGTCCATCTCGTCAATATGTTCGTTCATGCCGACTGGATACCGCGGCACGTCTTGAAGCTGCACAGAGGGGACCGGTTGTGCTTGACGAAGATTGGTATAAACAAATGACTTGATCTTCGCCAGGTATTCAGCACTGTTCCGGTTGTCCATATTGCTCGGCTTGACGTCTAGTTCGAAGTCTGGCGAGTAGTACTCGTAATAGTCTGTAAATGGCATCGAGCGAGACAGATCAACACCAACTATCTGTCCAGTCTCATATGCCCATGCTCGAGCGACCTGACAAGTGAGTCTCAGTTCTTGCACGATTCGTTCATGAGGCCTATGCCGGACTCACGTTTCGTATTGTATAGCCACCACCTCCCAGGAAAAGCGTCGGCAGGTTGAATTTCTTCACGAAGTTGACGCAGTTCGCATGCCCGGCCAGGCTCAAGTTGAACGCACCGAGGCGATCGCCAGACAAAGAATCAGCTCCACACTGCAGGACGATCGCGCCCGGTTGAAAAAATTCCACGGCCCATGCGGTCACTGATTCGAAAACATCCTTATAGCTGGCGTCGTCGATACCATCTCGCAGCGGTACGTTGACTGAGTAGTGTTTCCCTGCACACCTATTGTCAACACTGCAAGAAGATCACGGGATGAAGATCCATTTCATACCTTGTCCGATTCCAATATCGCGAAGGTCGCCGGTTCCTGGAAAGAATTCGCCGTATTTATGCAAGGAGACACACATTACCCTGTCAGTGGTGTAGAAGGCTTCTTCGACACCGTCGCCGTGATGCACATCGATGTCGATGTACAACACTCGTGCATGGAACCTGAGCAATTCAAGGATTGCAAGGACGATATCTGCACGTCAGCACTTTTGGTCAGCAGGCGCAATATTACTCTCTACGGTTTCACGAGTGTCTGCCTATCGATGACCTGCTGGACTCGGATAGTTGAGGACGACTTGCCATTTATGTAGCAAAATCCGGATGCCTCGTTCTTCTTTGCGTGATGCAGCCCGCCCGCCCAATTGATCGCCATGTCACATTTCGCACGGTTGAGTCTTGCCGCTCCTTCCATACTGCCACCGGCGCTAATCGCGCAGAACTCAAAGACGCCGTCGAACGGAGGACAATCTTCCCCAACATTGTGCTTGGCGCACTCCTTAGCCAGAAGATGTTCATTGTCGGGCGTAACACGCTGCAAAAAGTCCACGTACTCGTCCGTATGAAACTGTGTCATCTCGTATCTTGACGCTGGTTTGGCCCGGTAGATCTCCATTTTATTGTATAGTCCATAGTTCATAACAAGTGAATGCACCATTCGAATTCGATGGGGCTTCATTAGGTGTCCCGACTGGTAGGCGTAGTTCCCGACATCGCTGTCATAGAAATAGGCCACCCTCTTCTTCTGAGTCGAAGGCGAGTTCGTGCCTATTCCTGGAGGGTCCAGCGGAGGTGCGGCGTATGCCATTGTTGAGATTGAAGCCAGGCTGGGAAGTCCAGCAAGTTTGGGGCATCCTCCATCGCGAAAGACAGAGATAGTCCATCTTGCCTAGCTGTGCAACTGCGAAGATGCAAGCGGAGAGTCGCAGAGTGAGATTGAGCCGGACCGCAATTCTGCCAAAGCTCAACCGTCGACGGCGCTGACTAGGTGGAGAAGTTTATCTCGACGTGCTGGTCATTTCTTGTTGATCATGGTGGGCGCACAGCTTTCCATAGCTACTGCAGCAGTGGGTTTTATACGTTCATCGTCCCACCACTGCCACATCATGCCACACATGCGCGTTGTAAGAGTGGCATGATCTTGGACACACCACGTGAGTATCCGAAGCAGATCGCCCAGCCATGTTCCCATCCTTGCGGTCGATTGAGTTTGGGAGCTGACATTGGTCAAGAATCAAGATGCAGGCAGACGTAAAAGCTTTGAGAGTCTCGCAGGAGCTCAAACTCTACAACCAAGAGGCTTACGCTATACCTGAGCTCAGAACGCTACACGCTTACGCTATACTGAAACCCTCGAAGCCAATATGCTTACGCTGTTCAACTTCGGCTGGCCTCAGCTTAGCTGGTCATTGTGCATTGCAGCCTTGTACATACTACGGACTTGCGTCAGCTCCCTTTGGCCTCGCACAACAGGCAAAGCCATCGTCACAGGGAGCGGGACCGCTCAGCAGAGTGCCATTGATCCCAATGCATGGATCAGTCCTGTTCGAGGCCTTGACTACCTACAATCCGATCCAATCCCGTACCGCCCCTACGAGTTCCAGGGTCATGTCACGATGGGCATTCAGAAACGAAAACGAGAAGATTGGATCCGGCTCGACTCAGGATATCTCAACCGAATCGCTGAGCGCAAAGAATTGATCGAGAACAAGCCTGAATACACTATCGGAACTGGAACTCTGGTGAACGATGCCATCGAAGAATTGTACAATGAAATCATGGTCGATTACCTGCCAAAAAGGTTCCCTGACATGTTTCGTGTGAATGGCAAAATTTGCGAAAACATGGCCACCAAGGGGTCGTACCCACTTGACCCAAGCATTCTTACCCCAGCAGAAATGCTGCGACATCTTGGCCTGAACGTAGAGGAGGACTTCTACATTATGTGTCCCGATGCAGAAGACGGCCAATTTCGACTCCGAGGTTACATCGCTTGCTTCCCGGGTGGCTTCCTCAGTCCAGCGAGAGTTGGTGAGAGTGTCCGTGAGATTCATCAGCCCGTTCCTGGATACGACGAGAAACTCGGTCGAAGCGTCGATCGCTACTTCAACCGCATGGTGCCGGGCGACTTCATCGGACGCATGAATGTATGTTTTGTGATGAAGAATATCGATCGAGAATGTGCTAACGACAGTAGTGGTCACTCCAGACCGATGGCGTCGATTTGTTCCGAATCGACGGTAATAACTTCTATCCAGGTCAGGAAGACAGAGAAGACTTCAAAGCCAAGTTTCAACCCAATTTGGACGATTGCTACTTGCGCGTGGAGCACCAGACCTTGTGTGCACTTCCAAAAAGCCGTGCTATCATTTTCTGCGTCCGCTCGTACATGACTTCGCTCCACGACATTCGCAGAAACGGAGAAGGACCGAAGCTGGCAGATGCGATTGAAAGCATGCCAGAAAAGCTTGCGGAGTACAAGATGGTGCCGTACTGGGGGAACATAATTTTGCCTTGGCTGCGTTCATAGCTCGTATAGAGTTCACCGGACTATTCTTGCGTGCATTTAAATAGTTCTACAGATACAATATTGGTTGGCGTTCGTAAATCAGATACCTTAGAATACAAACAAAGCATATTTCGAGTCCCGCGTTGATGTCTCAGTATCGTGATCGTGTGGTATTCAAGCCTCCTTTTGACACCGGATCGTGCGATGTTCTGATGCCTGCTCGCGTGCGACAAGCACATTCAACAGGCTCTTGAGTCGTATCACCTTGCTTGATGCTGTAGTGAGCTGGTCAAAAGCAGTGGTATCTGAGAGAGACTGAATCGAAGCGAGGTAAAGGGTACTGCAAGCGTTATATCAATTTCTAAACTACAGCTCGCACATTTGGCTAGTTCTGCAGTAACGCTATCACATCCTCCGTTCTTTCGACATCACAAAATTCATTCTTCATGGTTGCCAAGTGCACCGCATGAACAGTTTCAGCATCGTAGGACTTTCCCTCAAACTCCACGTCGAACGTCGCTGTCCCATCACTGACAAGCACCAAGGCTCCCCGTGTCGACTCATCCAAATCCGGAATGCCGTAGCTGTGCTTGACAACGTTGAGATTCGACGCCATGCGGACCGTCGTAGCAACACAATGTGCTGTCATCAGACCGCAGACGACTAATCGTTTGATGGCTTGGTCTTGGATGGACGCTTGCAGCGTCGTCTCAACGAAAGGAGAGTTCGTCGTTTTCGGGAACACTTTCTCCCCAGGAGCAGGAGCAGCGTAGGGCATGAAATCTGAGCTTTCTTTGGAGGGGTGAAGTGGCGAAGCTTCGAAGGTGGAATGATGACAGACATGAAAGATCGGTGCTCCAATTTTGCGAAATGCGGCCAAAAGTGCAGCAATATTAGCCTCGAATTGTGGCGTAGACCGAGACGATCCCCAGTGGGTTGGATGATCGAAGCCTTTCTGAATGTCGATGAGAAGTAGTCCCGTCTCCGCTGGGAGATACTTAGGCGCCATAATGTTGGAAGATGTTGACGATTCTGTTCCAGTAACTGGTTCCGGAGACCTTTTGTGCGATCGAATGTTGTAAAAAGGCGTGAGGTCGAAGTTGGCACCGAATGCAGTGATTGGTGCTCTCTGCGAAACCGAGACCGAGGTCAGTTCTGCGCCCTTCGTCTTCCTGATCGAACACTTCTGCAAAAAAGTGGTATCCGGCGCACAAGTCATCAAAGTCGCCTCAAGGCGGCGCTAATTCGCACCATCCCATCGCACTGGGGCCCAAGAAGGCCTTCGCCACGCCGGGCGTCAGACCGCTGCATCACACATCTTTGACGCATCATGGCCACCACTTCGAATGCGGCAGAGATAGGGCCACAGACGCAGCTGGATAATCAACAGTGGTGGCTGCCGAAACGTACATAGTGATGGTGGGCGCACTGGTACCACCATTGAGCATGATACCACCAACTGCAGACAGGGCATCCATGAAGCTCCCTGGGAGAAGATTGAGTTTAATATCACTGCATGAGGTTTTCCTGGGACGCCCTGCAACTGACAAAGACAACAACAGCAACTCCACAATGCCACAAACCAACAACGTCAGTGCTGCAACCGGAATTGGCCGATCGGAAGACTTCTGGATCAAGCAGTTTGAGGGAGTTGATGCGGCAGCTTTTCCGCGGGCACCTGCATCTTCCAAGAAACCGAGCAAGAACACCGCTTCAGCTGCCGTACAGTTGCCGAGCCCTAGTCAGAAGTACCCAAGGAAGTCTGTATCGGAAGCTGCCAAGATCCTGCTCGTGGCATCGTGGGCACTTGTACTAGGTCGTTACTTGGACGTCACCGATGTTACATTTGGATGCTTCCATCCACAGTCACTGGAGAATGTCGTGCCCCAGCGTATCCAGATTCCCGACTCTGCTTCCATGGCAGCGTACCTCCGCATTGTGGAGGAGCAGATTATTCTCGTCGAACAACAAGTCCCCTCGTCCATCAGCGAGATTGCAAAGTTGAGCGAGTGGACGAGTCAGGCATGCCAGGCGATTCAAAACGTTCTTGTAATCAACGACAACACAGGGTATGAGTCAGAGGTCTTCTCGGAGCATTTCTGGAATTCCACTGGAGCTCTCGCCCAATACCCTCTACTGCTGGTCTGTGACGTGACCCAGGAGACCTGCATGACATCTCTGAGGACTTTTTTCGACCCTAGGGTCGTTGCATCAGAGCAAGCAGATCGCATCACGGCTCACATTGAACATGTCTGGAAGCAATTGCTTGCGTTGTCCTCATCCACTGAGCAAACGAAGGATGTCGTGTTGCTGAATGAACGCGATGAGAACGATATCATGCGCTGGAACCAAGACATACCGGAATCTATCGATGATTGTGTTCATAATTTGATCGACCGGCGGATGGCTCAGCACCCTGAAGCCGAAGCAGTGTGCGCCTGGGACGGCAGCTTGACCTTCCGCCAACTGGACCATTTGTCGGGACGATTAGCATGCTATCTTCGTGACTTGAGTGTATCGTGCGAAGACTTTGTCCCACTCGTGTTCGAGAAATCTAAGTGGCATGTCGTCGCCATGATCGCCGTCCTTCGAGCTGGAGCTGCATTCGTTCCCCTGGATCCATCAAACCCAAGCGAGAGGCTTCGGGACATCGTTGCGCAGCTTCAACCGAAGGTCATACTCACATCTCCGACAGCGAAGGAGAGAACTGGAGAGCTTGGATCTGCTCAGAAACTTCTGCTGTCTGCCAACGCAGAAGACTGGCTACCGATGGAGGAGTGGACTTCTCAGACCGTCAAGCCATCCAACGCCATGTATGTTGTCTTCACGAGCGGCTCTACCGGCAAACCGAAGGGGGTTGTGATAGAGCATGGCATGTTTTGCTCCAAGGCCAATCCACGATGTGAAGTCCTCGGTCGGAATGAGAACACACGTATCCTACAGTTTGCGTCATCCAGCTTCGACCTCAGTATCGAGGACGTGTTGCTCACCATCATGTACGGTGGTTGTGTATGCGTTTCCTCGGAGGAGGATCGCGTGAACGATCTCGAAGGCGTGATGCAGCGAATGCGGGTCACTTGCGCACACATCACGCCCTCGATTGCGAATACTTTGTATCCGGAGAACCTCCCTTCGCTTCAGCAGCTTCGACTGGGAGGAGAACCGATGACGAGGCAGCACGTTCGACGCTGGGCACGGATGCTGGAATTGAAGAATGCCTACGGCCCGACCGAATGCACCGTCACTGCGGCCGTCTCCGAGCGTCTATCGCTGAACTCCGATCCTGCAGACCTGGGCAGAGCTGTTGCGTGCCGGTCTTGGATAGTCGATGCAAGTGATCACAACCGTCTCTGTGCCATAGGATGTGTGGGTGAGCTGCTCCTCGAAGGACCCATTCTAGCACGCGGCTACTACAATGAGCCCGGGAAGACCGCAGACAGTTTCATCTTCGATCCAGCGTGGTGTCTGCAGGCCCCATTTCTTGAACACGGGAACCAGAATCGACGCTTCTACAAGACTGGTGATCTTGTCGTGTACTTACCCGACGGCCGTCTCAAATACATTGGCCGAAAAGATTCACAGGACAAGTTGCGCGGTCCGTATCACATGCATTCTCCTGGCGCGTCATATGCTAATTCGGATTGCAGGTCAACGCCTCGAGCTGGGAGAGATTGAAACACATCTCAGGAATTGCAATCTTGAAGTCGATGATCTGGCGGTAGAAGTAATTCGACCATCAGCCGACCCTGCTGATGCATGTCTTGTCACGTTCTGCGCTCTCGGCGATTATTTTGCCAAAGGAGAAGAAACAGCGCTAGGAATTTCTGCTACCGTTCGGAACAAGTTGGCAGAAATCGCAACGTCCGCGAAAGATCGTCTGGCCGCCAGTTTGCCTTCCTACGCGGTGCCATCTGTGTTCTTGCCCTTGAAGAGTTTGCCTCGCACAATCTCTGGGAAGACTGATCGGAAGGCTTTGAGGCATCTTGGATCGTCGTTGGGTAGTCATGGATTGAGCATCTTCTCATGAGGCGGCAATGGCAGGCCACAATCCATCGACTATTCCTGATAGCATGACCAGGTTAAGTGAGGAGTTTCAATCCCGCTGCACTCAATTGTGAATAGCAGACACAATGCCATTCGCCGCGTGCTCCACACAGCTGCCGTGCATGCAAGCCAAATTGCCGTATTTTCTCAGAGCGTGTATGTATAGATTGATGCGGCCGTCTTGCCAGCAATACTAACGGAACTCTATGCCCAGCTCGCAGTGGGTTTCTGTAAATACAATTTCACCTTAGCAATGGCATCTGATTGGACATCAGATCTCGATTGTCGGAATGCGAATTGTGAACCTCGCATTGTGTGTATACAGGAGCAAACCGAGTGAAGCATGGCAGGCAAAATTGCTATTAGACACAAGTGATCAAGGAGTACTGCGATACGATGGTAACAAAAGAAAAGATAGTGGCCATGGTATTAGTAGGGGACAGCGAATGTGGCACCTCGCTGTGCATGGCTCGAGCACCTTCAGATCATGTTGGCTGGGCTCCTCGGCGTGCTCCTTGTGTTATATCAAAACAGCAGCAAAATGTAGATTCCTCCTTGTGGACAGCGAAAAGTAACTCGAGAGACATCCACACTTCATCGTCTCTTTACGCGGCTTTGATTTTAGGGCTGCCTCGGTGGTTGATATTGAATGTCTTCAATTGATTCAATGTGGCAGAGACTGCAGCAGCGCAGAGGACTACACGACTTTGAACGGATAGACTTGAGTCTAACCTGGGCGTGCTTGTTCTGCTTTCTAAGGACATTCTGCAAGTCGGAGGCTTGAGTCATTTGGAGTACTAGCGAAGCGTCATCATCGCTGTTGAGAGGCACCACGGCACACTACGCTGCGAGGCTGAATGAAGAAGCATGGACTTCTTTTACTCCTCAGATGAGGGAAAGCGGTACGTTCGATGAGTGCTCAGGAGACTTGCTGACGCACATCTTTCCGTCGCGGCCACCATCGTAAGCTGGGCAGGCTCTGTTCTGTCAAAGAAAGGCATGATTTCTGCAATGGCTCTGGACATCTGAACGCGTTTTTGGTGAGGCATAGATTGATTATCTCATCGTAAATAATCGATATGTGAGCTTTTAGACTACGCAGAGTAAACCGAACGACATGCGTCCAAACCTCCACTGACCCTTCACCTGCTTGCAACAGCTGAGCTTACACCATTACCAATGGTCATTCTTACTAAATTCAAACACTGCAGCAGGCATAAATGGTAGAAGCTCTTCGCCTGGAATGGAGTGACTCCGCGCTTTGGAAGCATTACAAGATTCTGTGTTGTGCGCCGCCAGACACGCTTTGCATTGTTGCCCATGTGACAATGAAGTATCGGTCAACATGGGCAGGGAATTGCGGGCAACTGATTGCGGAACGTTGCATTCAACGCTTAGCATTTTTCTGCTTTCTCGTCTGAATCAGCAGCTGCCGCCGTTGCGTAGATGCGCCTGGCGCGGTAGTCTCCTATGAGAACCAAGACCAGGAGTTAGATTGCAATAGCGAGAAGCAGGACAACAACTTTGATGCTATCATGCTCCATAGTCGTGGCCAGGAAAGTGAGAAAGTCTTCCTGCCGCCATACCGGTATCAGGTCTTCTTTGAGACACAGAAGATGGTCCGCTCCCCCAGCTGCGCCCTGCTTCCACGCGTCGCAAGTTGTAAACGGGCTTTTCCAGATCACTTGTCCAAAGATCACGATATCTGTCTGTAAGACGAGGTCGGCCAGAAAAGGAGCCATCATCGCAGAGATCAGCGGAGGGAGAAACACAAAGGTCCAGCAAAGCAACAGCTTGTGACTCGAGCGGCGAAGAAGGCCAGTTTTCCCCAGAATCGTTAAGCCCAGCCAAGGACCGCCTAGGACTCCCCCGAGATGAAGGACTATGGCGCAAATGCTCCAGTATAGGCACCACGAGGGAGGTTCGGGTCTAGGTAATGGTGCACTTGAATTGTCCATGTCGCGTATAGAGCCCAGAGGGTGATAGCCTCGAGCTTGTTGCTGCTGTCGGCAAAGGAGCTATTCTTGTTGATCCCGAAAAGGTGAGTCCGCGCTACAATTATTCGGCTGCCCGTAGAAGATGAATATGAGGAGAACAAGAAAGGCCATAGAAAGTTGAAAACTCTGTTGCCAAGGTTGAAATCGTGGTTCGCAGAAAGTAAGCCAAGCATAGGCTCACATCGGTACCAACGCAGCTGGGCTACGATTTTCCTCGATCACATGCCTCAATCGCATGCTCCGTTCGGATTAGGCCTGCTTCGGTAAACCCCTTCTCCTCTCGAGTTGTAAGTCTAAATCGAGCAGATGGTAGCAATTCACGAACAATGATCTGTAACAGCTGCCACATTGGTCTCTGAATTCTTGATTCCGCCGACCATACGAGAGCTGCTTCGCTTTCTCAACAATTGTCTGAGCCACGCGGCTGAAATGCTTACTACATCTTTCGTCAAACACATGGCTGTGAATCGAGTCAAGATCCCCCCCAGATATCCTTCAGCTTCACCCAGCTTACGACTTTGACTCGAAAATAGCGCCATACTATCGATTCAGTGGTGGCCACGATATTGCATACAGAATAGCAGAAGAAGCCTTAAGTCAGGAGGCGGACATCCAGCCAGACGAACCATTACGATAACGCCTCACGACCTTTCTGGGAATACGCTTCAGTCTCGATTTCTGATAGGCCGTGACGAGCGGGGCCATTGATTTGAACAACGACTGACGCTCAGAGTGTCGTCGCGTTCAGTGGGTGCTTGCGTCCATCATCACAGCACGGGGAGGATTGGGAGCTCTCGTATGGTGGCTTCAAAATTCTATCCGAATCCTTCTGTAGTCCGCACGTAACATCGCCATGACCGCAAAGCAGCAAGATAATGTTTCCTCGCGCATGCTAAACTTAACATACATGGCTGCTTGCCGACGGTAGACGGAGAAAGTAGGGAAGTTGTCACTTTCTGTTGTCTCCACACAACCTTGATTCCATGCATGCGCCACTTATGCATACACAATGCCTCGAACGCGCTCGAAACGACGGAGATAACAAGGGCGCAGAAGAATCAAACTACCCCCTTGAAAGGATTTGAGTATGCGTATGATTGCTTCTGCTGCGATTGAAGTGGTGCCATTGCTGAGCCGAGCAAGGCAGGAAAGATCTACGGCCAAGGTCACAAGTGGGGAACTGAACGACAGGAGCGAGTGTAGAACAGGAGAGAGGGTGGAAGAGCTTACGAGAGTCAGCAGAATGAGCATTCCAACCTTCATTCCGTGCGGCAATACTACTCGTGCACCTCTAGCTACATTGATTTGAGTGAGCTCGAAGCGTACTCATCCAGGTACCCTCTTCTTATGGATCATGAAGCAAAGCGAAATGTTCTCGCACACTGAAGGTCGTAAGATCTGGTCAGCCTTTATCGAGTGGTGACGCCGTTCGGGCGTGATGAACCCGCCCACGATCGTTCCTAAGCTCCCGTCTCCGCCTTTTCGTTTAGTGTAGCCGGTCTCTCTTCTTCAGGTTTCATGGGTCCCAGCAAGTAATCCATCGAACCACACATGGCGAGAAGGAATAGTGCCGCCATGAACACAACGACCACCGGGTAACCTGCTGTCAGGAATGACCATAGAACGTTGAGAGCATCTTCACGCTTCCATGCCGTAAATAGGTACTCTTGAGTACATAACAAATGTCTTCCTCCGTTCTTGCCTCCTTGTTTCCACGCTTCGCACGTAGTAAAAGGACTTTTCCATAGTGTCCTGCCGAGAATTGCAATATCTAATTGCAGTACGAGGTCCGAAAGGTATAGAGCCAGGGTCACGGAAAACACCCATGGGATAAATACGAAGATGCAGAGAAGCAAGAACGGATGATTCGAATGGGAGAACAGTCTAGTCTTGAAAAAAATCGTGGATCCGAGCCAACCGCTACACCACATCAGTGCGGGTGTAAGGATCATGAAAATGATCCCCCAGGGAGTCTCCCAAGATGGTGCTTCGAGCGATGTTGGTAATGTAGGCATGTTCGTTATGTTGCCGAGTGTCCCATTGTTGAGTGTGTCCGTTGAGCTGTAGCCCAAAGGCAGCTGTTGTGGCGTCTTGATGGAATCCATTTTTGTTGATTACGGAAGTATGCACTTGCGCTCGAGTTGCGGAGTACCGAGGAACTAATGAAAAGAAGAAAGTGAGCTCGTGAGAAAGAAAACATTTTAAAGCGGTGCCAAGGCAGCACCTTTGGTCGGCGAAAAAGTATCAAGTAGGCCCCGAACTGTACCAACTTTCATCGCCAGAAATGGGTCTCAGCGACGTGTCCCGATCTTAGGATCCACCATGGCTACTGGTTTGCAGTTTGCCCCGTCAACTTGACGCCAAGGTTGCACAGCGAAGTATGGCACGATTTCTGCGCGCTCTAAATTGAGCATCTACAGGCCATTTCTGTGTTATGACTGCCAATTCTTTTCATTATCTCCTTTAGTTCGCCGCAGCTCCTTGTGCACCGCAGTACTTGATGCAGTAATGTTCCATCTCATCACCACCGATGTGCCAAGCTTCCGAATGGCAGTATCCATCGTTCGGGTCCTAGGAAGGCCAGTGTGTCAGCACAAGGTTCCCTCTACCGATGATGATTGCGACTCACGAAGGTGCAGTCTGGGCATCTGTCCCACTGCTTGAAGCCAGTGTTGCGATTACTGTAGTACTCGCATGCACACTTAGTGGCTTCCACGAGCACTTCGTAGTCTTCGTAGTAGGTCATGCTTGGCGAGAAAGGGGTGCCACCTGGATTAGACAGTGTTCGACCTGTGATGCATACTGCAACATTGTGCAGGTGGGCAAGAGTACTATAGTTGACCACGAGTCAGAGCCAGCCCTGAGTTCTTCAACGGCAGTTATGTGTCTTGTGCGCAACGAGCATTTTTCATCAACGCTTTGCCCTTGCCAAGCGGTGCTGGTCTTTGTCGACAGAAGCGTGAAGATACCACGCAGTAACGAGTGTTACAACCCAGCAGGGTAGGAGAAGAAGGGACATACCCAACTGCGATAGTTGCTGCCACCAGTATGGAAGAAGCGAGTCTCATTTTAGCTTTGGAGGGTTGTGGACAGCGGGTGAAGACCTTGGCAATGGACAGTCGTCAAAGAGAGCGGGAAAGAGAGCTGAAATACGGTGCCACTCGTGGTGATTGAGGCCGGATGGGGTATGCTGAGGTCGAATTCAAGCCTTCCCATATGAGACTATCTATACGGCTCCAGGTTGTGGTTCTTCATACTAAGACCTTGGTACCTCCAGCCAGCAGTATGGATAGCCTAGCCTTCTCCCCGTTTTTCCTGGTTGGGCGTGGAAGAGATTGCACATTGGTGGTGCCATCACGTATCATCGACAGCTTGTCTATGTCTGCGGCAATTGAAGGCCTTCTTCTGTAATACTGAGATGGTGAGAAGGCCAATATCGATAGTCTGTCGATCCTCCAAAGGCCGTCGCTTGGCCCGCTTCGGTTGCCATACTGCGGCCGCGTGCACGGATGAGCGAATACTCGATGTACCCTGATGGATCATGTGCGACAATCCAGAGCCACGGCGCATATGAGGGTCAGATTTGGTTAGCATAAGTTGGTTTCACCACGGGCAGAGTAGCTCTGTCTTGGTCTTCGCTATGAATAATGCCAACGTGACCGAAGTTGCGTGTCCAGATAGGATTCAATGTTGAGAAGGCTTGAGGAGGTACGAATCCGACGGTCGTAGGTGATTCACTCGCCACAGAGCATATATCTGCCGAGAGCATCGGCTGTAAGACCGCTGTTCTTCGATCGATGGCCACCGTGCCATCTACGGTGACCAAGGCCTATGCCGGTCACTGGAGATCAATGTACATTCTGGCCGTCTGACAACTTGTAGGATTCATTCACAGACCTCTGACTTCCTGACCTAGCGCTAGACATAGCCACTTGGGTAGCCCAACATAGCCTATGGGATGCCAAGCTGCCGAAGATTGTCCGCTTGAATTAGTGAACACATCGTCGTAGTTAGTGACTTCGGTCTCGGTTCAGGCTGATCTTAGTCGCACCTTTACAGTGTGTGGATCCCTTCAATAGCAGATCCATCTTGGAGTCAGACTATGACCAAATAGGAAGGTGCTTCGTTTGGCGGGCCACTCGCCTGAAACCATGTACGCTTAAGCAAAAGAGCAAATTTTCGCAGGTCGAGGGGAGGCGTGATTCCCGGCGTTCGCTGGCAGTCCCATCGCTCATGCTGATCTGAGGTCGTCGAAAAGGTGACTGTGCTCGGTCTCGACAGTGCTAGCCCTTCGACCCATCGAGACTCAATATATCCAAACTCTGTCTTCCTCTCCGTATCATCGTCCAACTTTAGCACTATGATACTTCACAAATGTCGTCACTCTATAGCCAATTTCCCGCCTACGCTTGTCTTGAATGCCTCATCGAAGGCATGATAGCAAGTCTTGTCAGTCTTGTTTCACCTGACTCGTTACCGACCATTGATGTGCCTAAGCTGGCCGGCCCGACGGGCATGCGTTACTGCAATGGTTTGCCGACGTTACTTTGTTCGGCTGCAACCGCGTGTGGTCTCGGATATCCATCGGGGGCTCCCCAGACGCTTCACTTCGATGAGTTGAAGAAGTGACCAGAGAAATCCTACGAGGCGCCAGCGTGCGCAGGGTGTCGAGACGACAAAATGAGTTGTGCCACCAGTACGCAGACAAGGGGACCGTGCGTTCTACAGCAGAATTGCCATACCAATGGTCATGCAACCTCTCGTGCAAGTCGGAGCTGCGGGGTCACAACGAGATTCTTCCATTTGAGTGTCCGGCAGAGTATCGTGCAAGGCAAGACAAGGAGCCTTTGGCATTAGCCTGGCCCACGAGAGATGTCTCCAGCACTCCGGTACAAATGCCCAAGGGTTCCGCCCTCTGTGCAACTGCACTCCAACAAGCCTTGACACTCTTTGTTCCACACTCGTTACCATACGCCACATTCCCCAAGATGTTGTCCGAGCTCTTTCTCGGTCTGGTGGCCGCAAAGGTTGCCCTTGCCTCACCTGTTATCAAGCCAGTGGTGGATTTTACTCCAGACACGCTGGCCGAGGCTCAAGAGCTGGCCAAGTTCCTCCAAGACATTCAGAGTCAGAGTGAGTGTTCTTCATCGAGCAACTAGTCGTTGCAGGCCTAACCAGCTTCACAGAGGTCTTCTTGAACCAGACAGAGTGGGAGGATCTCCTTACTCAAAACGGCATCCTGCTCGAACCTCCACCGATCGACTACGACTTCCTCAACTTCACAGCGGACATTGATGTCAACGTCGATGTGGACGTCAATGTGGATATCAACAAGCGCCAGACATGCAAGAACACTCAAGCCAGGCGAGTGACCAAGACCGAGACTTTTGTTGACTGGGACATCCAAATGTCCAACGTGGCATGCGCTCGACAGAGTGCCATCGACATTTTCGTGCAGAGCGGAAAATCCGTCACCAACACCATCGCAGTGTCGGGCAGCGTCGCGCCAGCAAGCATCGTAGGCTACCTTGCGCTCACCTTTGGCGTGGACTACTCCCGTGCCTGGACGTCGACTTCGTCTAACCAGAACAAAGCAACTATCCAAATCGGCAACTGCGGAGCCATGGTCCTCAATCCGACTACTACTCGTCGCTACGGAACTGTCAGCGAGGGTTGTATTGGCGCGGAGAAGCAGATCGGAACTTTTATGGCTGACGACCGTTTCTCGGGCAGCTTCAACGGTGTCGACTGGGTCGCTGGCTCTATCTCTGATTGCCAGACGAAAGCCGACAATGCTCCAATCCCTCGATGCCAAGGTGGCGGATATCTTGTCTAGAAGGCTGCCTTATCGGTAGGCAGTCTCCCTTGCAAGCGCCTGTACGTAAAGAAAGCGGCTATATATCGTGCGAGTGGTGAACGAAGGCGATGAATGTTGCTCGGGACGTTCTACAAACAGGATGTCGGCCCTAATAGGGGGGTCCGTGCGCTATAGAGATTAGTAATTAGCGGTAAGTGAGTAGACTAGCCTAGCTTGTCTTCCGGATAAGACCCCGATCTTAATAGACTATATTAGGTTCGAGCGTTTATATTTTATAGATCTATAGTATTTAGATAGTCTTAATAATAATATAATTACGCCTCTTAATTTTTTTAAAGTTCCTCGCTTCTATAAAGTTATATTTATAGTATAAAAATTAAACCTATTAATATAATAACCGGCTAGCTCGTATATTATATTACGACTTAATCGAGAATAGTTTATATACTATCTACTATATTATTAATAGAAACTAGAGATATATTATATATAAAGTATTCTAGTTAAAGATTTATTCTAGCTCTATTCTAGTATAGATATACTTAGTATATTAGTAAACCGATTAATCTATAGATCGATACTATATTTATATCTAGATCTAGCTAGCGGACTTATAGTTACTATCTATTAAGTCGATACTATTTAGACTAATAACTAAAACTTAAGTTACTATTCTTTTCTTTTACTTCTACTTAAGTCTATTTATTACGAATAGTACTCCTCTATTAACGCTATATATCGGTTAGTCTAGCTATAGTAGTACTAGATTCGAGTCTAATTTAGCCTATTTAAGTAAATAGCTATACTATATAATAGTAGTATAAATATACTAGATCTAATAAAGCTAGATAGTATTATACTAATATATAAATCGAGACGTACTATAGAGTAAAATATTAGACTCTAAGCGAGATATAAGCTTATAAGGTCGTTAGAATATTCTATTAGAGCTACTATACTAGAGTTACTTATAAGGAAAGAGCTTCTTATTAGTATAGAAATTCTAGTATTATAGAATACTCTAATTATAAAGTAGTTATCGCTTAGAGACTATATAAGCTTCTCTTTCGACCTTAGTATTTATAAATTCTTATCTAAAATATATATCTAAGCTTTAGAAAAAGTAAATAGTATAGTAAAATATAGAAATCTAATAAGAACTAACTTAGTTTAACTAGAGTTCTAATTATTATATTATGTTCTATCTATATTAAAAAAGTAGTCTTTCGAGATTTATTAGCTAAAAGTAAAGATATAAAGCGACCGATATCTTAGTATCTATATATATAAAATTAAAATAATAGTCGTCTATATAGTTTATCTAATACTTTTACTACTTAAACTCTTATCTTTCTTCTATACTTAGCTACTAGCTATACGCTACTTATATTCGCTACTATATATTTATAAAAACTAATAATACTATACTATTATAGAAAAAGCTAATAGATTTCTCTAAGAGAGCGACTATAATTAGCTTTATAAAGACTATCTTTAAATATAAGTTAGTTATAAAAGCTATACTACTAGCCTAGAACTATATATATTTACTTATAGAAATAATTAGTATAACGACTTCTAACTAAAAATAGTAGTACTAATTACGCCTCTTATAGAGAATCTAGAATAAATAGTATAGAGTTCTTTAGTATTAATAAGTAGTTTATAAAGCTATAAAGATAGTTACTACTTCTTATTTTAGTTTAAAAGCTAATATACTTATTATCTACTAATACTAGAAATTTGTTCTATAAGCTAGTCTTAATACTTTAATCTATTATTATAGCGCTAAGATAGTATATAGAATATATTATAGTAGGTAATATACTAGATATTTAGTATACGATCTACGAAATTATATAGCTAAAATAAATAAACGAGCTAAAGACTTCGAGCTATAATAGTAGAATTCTAAATATAGATATAGATAGTTATAGTAGCTATACTAGATAGCGTAGAGTATCTAGACTACGAGGCCTACTCTTAGATACTTAGTATATAGTCTATAGATAATAGTAGTAATAGCAAGGTATTAATATATTATAGCTAATCTAGAAGTTATTACTCTTATAGAATTATATATAATTATAATATAGTTTAAGAATATTATAATTACTCTCGTAGCTATAGCTATTAGAGTCGAAGTAGTAGTCTATAGAAACTATAAATACTATAATAGAACGATAGGTATAAGTAGAAGTCTATATAAGCTATTTACTAAAGCTATTAAGTACTAATATTCGTAACGATATAGCTTTAGAACGACTAGGCTACTAAGTAGGCTTATAATAAGTACTATAATAATATTCCTACTAGAGTTAAGTACTCTACTAAGCTAAACGATTACTATTCCTATTACCTTAATACTTCTATTAGTAATAGCGACCTAATTATATAATCTTCTCTCTTATTAAATTATATTCTCGTAGGTACTTATCGGATAGATATAATATAGTAGAAGTAGAGATAATAAGTAGGAACTAACTAAGTTAATTATATTAGTTAGTTATAGGTTATATTTTACTTCTAAGATAGGTATTAGCTAAGTTATATAACCTAGTATTATATAACCTATATTATCTAATTCTAATCTCTAAAGTATCTCTTAGAATATCTAACTAGACTATACTTTCTAATACTTCTACTTAGGCTAAATAGTCTTCTACTTATATTCCTATATTTAAATCTATCTCTAAATTATAATAAGTTATTAGGTACTATAGTTATATAGTTAGAGCTATATACCTAATCTATTTTAGTTTAACTTCTTAGCCTAGTATTATATATATTATAGTAACGTTATTACTAGAGTATATACCTTTTATTTCTCCTCTAGACTTTTCTCTTTTAGACTATATATAGATTTCTAGATCCTAATTACTTATTATATATAGTAAGCTACTTCTCTTATAGTATAACTTCTAGGCTTAGTTTTATATATACTATTAGAAAGTATAGTCTAGTTAGATATTCTAAGAGATACTTTAGGAATTAGAATTAGATAACGTAGGTTATATAATACTAGGTTATATAACCTAGCTAATACCTATCTTAGGAGTAAGATATAACCTATAACTAACTAATATAATTAACTCGGTTAGTTCCTACTTATTACCTCTACTTCTACTATATTATACCTATCCGATAAGTACCTACGAGAATATAATTCGATAGGTTATAAGCCTAGGTTTATAGAGAGGCTCTAAGTAGTAAGAGTTAGCCTTCTTATTCTTAAAGTAATATATATTACCTCTTATAGGACCTATAGTATTAATTAGATAGAGAAGTAGGAAAAGAGTATAAGAGAGACTAGAAGTATATCCTATCTATACTACTTAGAAGCTTTAGAAGATCCTAGCTATAAACTAGAAGTTCCTAAAGAGTAGGTAAGATAGAGAAAAGCCTAGTAAAGTATACTCTACTTTAAAAGAGAAGTATACTAAAGAAGTATAAAAAGGAAAGGATTAGCCTTAGACTATAGTATCTAAGTAAATAAGACTAGGCCTAAGTACTAAGTACTACTAATACTTTAGAACTAGCTAGTAGTACTCTTCTAAGAAGGTAGATCTTTTAGAGGTTCTCTATCTAAGAACCTAACTAACTTCTATAGAAGAGAAGAGTTCTTAGATATCTTAGCTAAAAGAGAAGAGTCTTAGTAACTAGAGAAAGTAGAAATCTAGAAGCTACTAATTAGATTAAAAGAGCTTATATTTCTAGAGTTTAGATTTGTTTATTTAATTTTATAGAAATAAATTTAATAAGTAAATTAGATAGAAGGAGAATACTAATCCTAATAAGAGAGAACTAGAGACTATAGTTTAAGCTATAGAAGAATATACTTAGAGGAAAAGAAATCTTCTAGATAATCTTAGACTTAAAGAGATTATTAGTATCTACTCTAGCTAAATCTAAAGTATCTAAAGCTTTATTAAGTAAAGGGAAAAGTACTATATTTTTAGAGTTTAGCCTAAAATAGTAGAAGAATAATATAAAGGTAATCTATATTCTAATAGAAAGTCTTTATATAGATAACTAAGATAAGGTAATAGATAAGATAAAAGTATATAATATCTAGATAAAGCTATATAGGAAATATAGCAAAGTCTAATAGATATATATAATAGCTATTATCTAAGAATTCGTAACCTTTAAAATAGAACTAGAGGATATAATTAGGAAATTATAGGTCTACTTTAGTAATCTTAGAAGAAGGATTATAGAGATTAACTAGAGAGAGTTATACTATAAGACTCCTAATATAAGGATTAAGTATTTACTCTTTATACTTCTAGCTAAGTATAAGAGTATAAGGTAGACTATCTAAGCTTAGAAGGACTTAGACTCTAAAGAAATCCTCTAACTTCTTAAAGTAGAGGAGTTAATATAGTATAGATACTAGTTATAAGAAATAGTAATATTTACTAAAAGAAAAGAGATCTAAAATATAAAGCTAAAATACTACTTCTATAAGGAGGAGCATTTTAGAGGTATTACTAAGTATCTATACTTTAATAAAGCTAAGAGAACTATTAACTTAAAATAGACTAGTAGAGTAGAGAAGAGAAGAATACTATCTAGAGAGAGTACTTTTAGAAGGAGACTTTTACTAGATAGAGAAGTATTAAAAGAAATAGTAAAGAAACTTAACCTAAAAGTCTAATCTTTTAAGAAGAGATAAAGCTTAAGGAAGTTTTCTAAGAAAGTATATACTACCTAAGAAGATATAGAACCTTCTATAGTATCTAAAGTATTTTAATCTCTATTAGAGGATAATAATATTAATAAAGTTATATACTTAACTATAGAAGTAAAAGGTAAGTATATACTATTAAGATAGCTACTTAACTCCTATACTTTATTATATATAACTAACTAAGAATTACTTTTTAGAGAACTAAAACCTTTTTAGAGAAAAAAGTAGATTAAGGTTAGAAGTAGCTATCTAATAGCTATATATATAGGAGATATAGTAATAAGTAGAAGAAGAGAAAAGTAGATTATTCTTAAAAATATTCTCTTTATATCTAGTCTAGGAGTAAATCTTATTTCTTAGAGCTAATTTAGCTAGTAGTATAGTATTTAACTACTAAAATTTATACTTATTTTATTATCTAGGAAACTAGTTATCTAGATAAAACTATTAGAAGGAGTACTATTTATTAAGGAGATTAATAATATATTATAGGAGCTTATAATATTATACTTTAATTAAAAATAAAAGAATAAAGCCTATACCTTTAAAGCCTAAGAAAAGACCTAAGAATAGTAGAAGCTTTAGTATAGGAGACTTATATATTTTAGAGAGAGTCTTCTTAGAAACCTATATAAGGTATCTAACTTAAAGGCTTAGATTCCTATTCTAAAGAAATACTAACTTTATAGAGTATATTCCTTAGTAAAAATAAAGAAATATAGAGAGAAAGAAACTAAAAGGAAACTCTAAAGGTTATTTCTAGTTTCTATTAATATCTATAGTTCTTTATCTATCTTAAGATTAGGATATAAATAGTAGCTTAAGATTATTAATAACTTCTTAAAAAAGAAATAGACTTTCCTAATAAAGTCTAGAGAAAATATACTAAGTATTCTTAGAGACTAGAAAATAAAAGCTAAGCTATAATTAGGAAATCCTCTCTAGATTATAAGGAGTAATAGAGTAAGAGAGCTTCTTACTATACTAAAGTAGTAGGAGAAGGACTATAGAATTTCCTTCTATATAACTAAAGTATATAACTCTATCTAGAATAGAGTAGTTAAGAGGTTAATCTAAATCTCTAAAGACTATATAAGAGTAATACTAGAAGATATCTATATATCTATCGAATTCTAGCTAGAAGCCTTAGTAGCCTATATAGTTATTAGAAATTCCCTTCCTAATAGCCTAGAAATTAATAGATTTAAAGTATTATCTAAGGAAGCCTTTTTAGGTATTTAACTCTTAGTATTATACTTTAGAGTTTAGAGTTATAAAGTAGTAGTCTATATAGATCCTAAGTCCTAGCTAGTAGAAATAAGATTAGATAAGCTAATAAATAGAAGTAAAGATACTATATTTATTAGATATATTCCTAATACTACTAAAATATAGCTCTTCTAGGAGCCTAATATAAGAGCTATTAAAGCCTATAATACTACTACTTAGTTTAAGTATAAGAAAGGAGAAGATATAGAGCTAAATATTCCTAAGCTTAATTAAGTAAGTAGTATACCTATTAGAAACCTAGTTAGTAGACCTCTAAAGAAGCTAATAGTAGTTATACTTTCTATAGCTACTATACTTATAGCTATAGTAACTAAACCTATAGGTTCTAGCTAAATACTCTTTATATAGTTACTACCTCTACTAAAGAATAAGGAGGAGTACTAGAGAATAGAGAATCTAGAAGAAGAAAACTCTAGAGAACTATAACTCTAGTAGAAGAAAAGTAGAACTACTAAACTATCTAAGCTAAGCTAGGAAGTTAATAGATAAGCTAGTCCTAGTACTAGTAAGAGACTATATTCTAAAGTAAGAGAATTAAATATTATATAGTAGGACCTATAAGGAAATAGAAATTAGAAGAGAAACTAAAACTAAATCTATAGCTAAAAGAGAAGGAGATCTATCTTAGATAAAGGACTAGGCCTAGAGCTAAAAGCTTATAGTATAGTAATAAAATAAGTACTTTAGAAGAGATAGAGAGAATATAGATAGAAGGAGGAGCCTAGTACTAAGTATTATAAAGTATTCCTAAGCTAAGTCTAAGGCTAAGAATAGAAGTAGATTTAGGAAGCTCTATTAGAGGCTTAGGAGTCTATATTTATAGTAATTACTCCTTAAGTCTCTATATAGAGACAAGAGGTACCTATTCTAAAGTCCTATAAAGAGATAATTTAGGATTCTAAATAGAAATATATATAGAAGGATATAGTCTAAAAGGAACTAACTATATTAAGAAGTAATAATATCTAGATAAAGGTTATCCTACCTAAAGGAGCAAACCTTATTATATCTAAGTAGATATTTAATATAAAGAGATTAATTAGTAGAGCTATTAAGAAGTTTAAAGTAAGACTAGTTATAAGAGGTTTCTTTTAGAAGTTTAGAGTTAATTTCTAGAAGACCTTTATACTAATAGTTAAGTATAATACCTTAAGGGTATTTATAGCTATAGTTTATAAGAAGGATCTAGAACTCTACTAAGTAGATATAAATAATATATTTACTAAGAGTAAACTTTAAAAAGAAATCTTTATAATTCTACTACTAGGAGTTAAGATTCTATCTAATATAGTCCTATAAATCCTAAGAAGCTTATATAGACTAAAGTAAGTAGTAAGAGACTAGAATAAACTCTATATCTTAAAGTTAAAATAGATTAGGTTTATATAATTAGAAGTAGACCTATACTTTCTTATTTACTAGGAAAGGAATATTCTAATCCTAACCTATATAGATAATATTCTAATTATAGTACTAAAGCTAGAAGATATACTTTAGTTTAAGGAATAGCTAGGTAAGGTATTTAAGATTAAAGATCTTAGAGAACTAGAGAAAATCCTTAGAATAAAGTTAATAAGAGATAGATAAGCTAGAACTTTAAAGCTTAATTAAGAATACTTTATCTAGAAGAACCTTATAAAGCTAGAAATAACTAAAGAGATAGCTAACCTAACTCTCTTACTAATAGATAGTTATAATAGTCTAAAACTAATAGGCTTATATAATAAGAGAGAGAACAAAATAGAGTACTAAAGCTAAACTAGTACCTAGATATAGCCTATAGTTATAATAAGACTAGATATTACTTTCTCTTTTAGAAAGTTAAGCTTATATATCTTAGACCTAACTAAGAGGTATATATAAGCTCTAAAGAAACTAGTAAGATACTTAAAGTTATTCTAAGACTTAGGACTAATATTTAGAAGAAATAAAGGAAGCCTAATAGAATATTTAGACTCTAACTATATAATAGATAAAGTAGATAGAGTCTTAATCCTTAGGAGTATCTTCTTCCTTTATAGAGCTCTAGTTTCTTAAATAAGTAGGAAGCAAAAGTCTATTATAATATTAATAATAGAAGCTAAGTATATAGCTATAAATATATATATAAAGCAATCTTAGTTCCTAGTAGTACTTTTAAGAGAGATAGACTATATAGAGTTAGTAGGAGAATATCTATTCTAACTAACTATAAAAGTATATCCTAATATAGTAAGAGAACTAAAGCTAGTATAAATTATAGAAGATAATTAGGTAGCTTTAACTCTTATTAAGGATATATATACCTATAAGAGATCTAAATATATTAATATTATATATAACTATATTAGATATCTCTAGTAGTAGAGAAAGGTTATAGTAGAATATATTCTAATAAAAGAGATAGTTACTAATAGCCTAACTAAACTAAAGAATAGGCTATAGTTTTAGGAGTTTATAAGACAACTCTAGCTTATATAGAAAAGGGCAAAAGATTCTAGCTCTAACTATAGATTAAACTCTAGATCTAGAATTAATAAAAGAGGATACTTAATTAAGAGATATATAATATCCTTAATTAAGTTATATTAAGCCTAGAAGTTATACTATAGGAGAAGTAGCTTGCTATACTTAATAAGTAATTAGGATCTAGGAATCTATATATAGTCTAAAAGGAAAAGCCTAGTAGAGAAGCAAAAACGAAGCTATCTCTCTTATAGTATATACTAGAAGAAGGCTTTATCGATACTAAGCTAAGGAGTTAAACTAAGATAGATTAGGTATATAGCTCTAACTATATAACTATAGTACCTAATAACTTATTATAATTTAGAGATAGATTTAAATATAGGAATATAGATAGAAGACTATCTAGCCTAAGTAGAAGTATTAGAAAGTATAGTCTAGTTAGATATTCTAAGAGATACTTTAGGAATTAGGATTAGGTAACGTAGGTTATATAATACTAGGTTATATAATCTAGCTAATACCTATCTTAGAAGTAAGATATAACCTATAACTAACTAATATAATTAACTCGGTTAGTTCCTACTTATCGCCTCTACTTCTACTATATTATACCTATCCGATAAGTACCTACGAGAATATAATTCGATAAGAAGTAATATTTGCTTCTTTCTCTAGAATAGCTATTATAACTAACTTATATACTTCTATAATATTCCTTAGAGCCTCTCTCTAGATTTTCTTAATAGGTTTAGTAAAGTTCCTATAGTAGCCTTATATACTCTCTAAGTTAGACTAGACTTAGTAGCTAAAAGTAATAGCTAGTCTTACTACTACTATATAGAGATACTTTACTTTTTAGAAGGATACTCTCTATATAGACTTATATAGTCTCTAAAGTAATTATATTTAGTAAGCTCCCTTTTCTACTACTTATTTAATATATAGGCTCTATTTAAGTTTAGTATCTATTTATACTCTAAGGAGTCTAAGTAATAGTAGTAGTTCTCTATTAAATCTCTAGATTTAGACTATAGCTTTAAGGTTATATTTCCTACTTCTAGTAAAGTAGATTAGCTAGTATTTCTATAGTATAAATTCTACTCTATATCTCTTTACTTACTCTTTATATTTCTAGTAGGCTTTCTTAAGTTACCTATAGTTATTCTCTATTAATATACTATATATAAGGATATTAGAGTTATCTATAAACTCTATTACTAAAGTAGTCTCTTTATATAGTATTAGAAGTAGAGTAGAAATAAAAAAAAGAAAGAGAATTAGAGATAGAATAGAGCTTTAGAGAATTCCTATATTTTAGAGCTTTAGTTAGTCTATAAATTCTCCTAGCTTTAGATAGGTAGTCCTATCTTAGAGAAATAATTAGATAAAGCTAATAGTATAGTCTAGGAAGCCTTTTATTCTAATATTATAAAGTAGCTTCTAGTAGGAGACCTTATTAAATACTTCTAAGATATTAAGGTAGAGTATAGATACTATAGCTTCTAGCTTAGTTTTCTAGATAGTTTTTACTTACTTAGTAATAAGGTCTAATACTAAGATAGTAGACCTACTAGACCTAGTATCTATTTATTCTTCTAGAAGAAGCTTCTATTCTTTAGTTTTCTTAAATATCCTTTTAGTAACTATAGCTTCTAGAACCTTTACTATTATATTAAGTAGAGTAATAGGTCTATATACTCCTAGCTTTAAGTAGTCTAGTTTCTATAGTTTTCTAAGTACTACTATTATAGAGTACTTAAAGGCTTTAGAGTAGTATACTATTCTTAGATATATAGTAAAGAGTTTAGCTAGAATTAGAGAAAGTTATTCTCTATACTCTTTTAGTAAGAAGTTTAGTATTTAGTTAGGTCTTAGAGCCTTATTACTAAGTAGTTTCTTAAGGATTCCTTCTACTTCTTTTAGTTAAACTTTAACTTCTATCTAGAATTAGAGTAGTAGTTAGATATATTAGATATTACTTAGGTCTACTTCTCTTAGATCTAGAAAGAAGTATCTTACTAGAATTATAGCCTTTCTCTTATTAGTATCTCTATTATACTCTATATTAGCTAGACTTAGGAAGTATAGTAGCTAGTACTTTTAGTTAGCTCTCTCTTTTATTTATTTAGCTATTTTCTAGATTTTCTTAGAGTTCTTTATAACTTCTTTTATTAGTCTTCTCTAAGCTAGGTTTTACTTTCTTCTTATAGCTTTACTTCTTATATATAATACCTTAAGGTATAGCTTATAGCTCTATTCTATCTTATAGTTTCTCTATTCTTTTCTCTTTCTTCTTACTAGCTTTATAGCTTTCTTATATTCCTAGGTCTATACTATTTTTATATAGCTTAATAGTCTAGCTATTAGAACTATTTTCTCTATAATTCTCTAAATAGAGAATTATATTCTATAGGCTAGTATATTTAGATATTCTTTTATATTAAGTAGAAGTTAGTTAAGTTAGTTAGTATTTTAGACTATAAAGTTCTAGATTCTATTCTAGTTAGTAGCTTTCTACTACTTTCTCTAGCTTCTTCCTTTTAGCTTTTAAAGATTAATATAAAGAGTTATTCTAAAAGGAATATAGTTAGAGCTATATATTTCTTCTAGAAGAGCTTTATATTCTTAGATTAGGTTTTAGAGAGAGAGGCTAATAAAGACTAGGTCTAGTATTTAGTAGCTAGCTATATATCTTTTCTATATAATTATCTCTAGCTCTAGAGCTAGCTATAGTTAGGCCTCTATAATTGTTTTAATAAGCTTATCTACTATAGTATATTAGGTTTAAGTTATATTTTCTCTCTATTTTAAGTAGTAGAAGTTAAAGTTTCCTACTACTATATAGCTTACTTTTATATCCTCTAGAGTTTATAATAGTACTTCTTAGAGTATAGAGATAGTCTCTTCTTATTTATAGCTTATTAGCCTTAAGAAGTTATAGTAGTTATAAATAGAAATAGTTCCTATAGATATCTAGACTTAGATAGTTACTAAGTTACCTATATTATAGAAAAGTAGTTTCTAGCTATTAGTTCTAACTTTATCTAATATAAGTATTACTACTCTTAGATTCTACTAGAGTAGAAGGACTATAAAGTATCCTTTCTTAGCTTTAGTTCTACTATTTATAGTATTAAGCTATAGTTCTTATAGTACTATTACTATAGCCTCTTCTATAGCTTAGCTATCTAGTAGTAGAGTTTAGATAGTATTTAACCTATTAATATTATATTAGTAGATTATTAGAGTTTAGCTACTTATAGAATTTATAGAATTCTTAGAAAAGGAGCTTAATTAGATTAATATCTATATCTTCCTAGTAGATACTTATTATCTCTTAGATATTCTTATTCTTCTATATAAGAGAGAAGTAGAGCTTACTTACTTACTTCCTACTAGCTATTACTATTACTATAGTACCTAGAGGCTTACTTTTATATCTAATATCTCTCTATAGAAGCTTAGCTAGTAGAGCTTTTCTTTTAAGAATTAGAAGTTCTATATTACTATCTCCTTATATTAGGTCTAAAGCTACCTCCTATTACTTTTTAAACTACTCTAAGAATACTCTTACTTTAGCTTTTATAGTAGCTTTATAGCTATATTAGAGAGAGTATACTTTATAGTCTTCTCTATAGTTACTATATTTAATTTTCTTCTTCTTATAGCTATCTATTCTATACTTCTCTATATAGTATCTATATATATCTTCTATAGTCTTATAGTAAGTAGTAATATATCTAAAGCTATTATACTTTAAGTATTATATAATCCTCTACTATAAGTAGTATAGTTCTACTATATACTATATTAACCTAATAGTAATACCTTTTCTATATATTTCCTTTATAGTCTATCTATTCTATACTACTATTACTACTAATAAGAAGTTAGTTTCTTCTTTTACTTTTTAGTTTTTAAGCTAAAAAGTCTTTCTAATTTTAAGCTTCTCTAAGAACTAAATAAGGTTATTTTAGTCGAGCTAGACCTAGCTATTTATATCCTCTAGCTTCTAGAATATCCTAATACTATATATAATTACTCGAGTACTTAGTATCTCTACCTAGGCCTCTAGATATATAGCTTTAAGCTAAGATTAGTTCTTCTCTAGCCTACTTTTCTCTTCTTTTCTATAGAGAATAACTTTAAGATCTCTACTTAGAAGCTTTTATATAGCTTTAAACTACTATACTTCTAGTTTCCTTCTAAGCTCTTTATAGCTTATCTTCTTTACTATTTCTCTTTCTTTTTAGTTTTCTATTCTTACTAAAATAGTTATAAATATCTAAAGCTAGAGCTTTAGTATTATATATCTAATTTAGGCTATCTAGACCTATATTTTAGAAGTAGTAGTAGTAGGTATTAGGTAGCTCTAGAGAGTTTTCTAAATAGCTTAAAAAGTCTAGAACTCTTTCTAGTAGAGAGTAAAGTAGAAAAGAGTCTATTAGATCTATTAGAGAAAGAGAAGAGTTAGAGAAAAAGAAAAAGTTATCTAGATATCGAAGTAACTCTAGATCTATTCTATAAGTATTTTTAGGTTCTTTTAAATTATTAGTTTTAGAGTATTAGTATTAGTAGTTATTTTCTAGCTTTATTAGCTAGAGAGAGGTAGTTATAAATAGATTTAGGCCGCCTAGGAGTTAGAGTTATAACTTTCTTCTTCTAGACTCTTTTTTCTACTTATAGTATTATAGTATTAGTCGGAGAGTATTATTATATATTAGAAGGCCTCGAGGCCTTCTACTATCGTCGTTATCGTCTACTAGAGTATATTTATATTTTAAAGTAAGTATTATTTCTTTTAATACTTCTCTATTTAATAAAAATCTTCTTCTAAATATACTATTTCTAAGTAGTATTCTTCTTTTCTCTACTCTACTAGCCTATTTTAAGTTAATAGTTCTCTTAGCTTTATTAAAGTATAGATACTTAGTAATACTTCTAAAATACTTCTTCTTATAGAAGTAGTATTTTAGCTTTATACTTTAGATCTCTCTTCTTTTAGTAAATATTACTATTTCTTATAACTAGTATCTATACTATATTAACTCCTCTACTTTAAGAAGTTAGAGAATTTCTTTAGAGTCTAAGTCCTTCTAAGCTTAGATAGTCTACCTTATACTTTTATACTTAGCTAGAAGTATAAAGAGTAGATACTTAATCCTTATATTAGAAGTTTTATAATATAACTCTCTCTAGTTAATCTCTATAATCCTTCTTTTAAGATTATTAAAGTAAACTTATAATTTCCTAATTATATTCTTTAGTTCTATTTTAAAGATTATAAATTCTTAGATAATAGCTATTATATATATCTATTAGACTTTGCTATATTTCCTATATAGCTTTATCTAGATATTATATACTTTTATCTTATCTATTACCTTATTTTAGTTATTTATATAAAGACTTTCTATTAGAATATAAATTGCCTTTATATTATCCTTCTACTATTTTAGGCTAAACTCTAAAAATATAGTACCTTTCTCTTTACTTAATAAAGCTTTAGATACTTTAGATTTAGCTAGAGTAGATACTAATAATCTCTTTAAGTCTAAGATTATTTAGAAAATTTCTTTTTCTCTAAGTATATTCTTCTATAGCTTAAACTATAGTCTCTAGTTCTCTCTTATTAGAATTAGTATTCTCCTTCTATCTAATTTACTTATTAAATCTATTTCTATAAAATTAAATAAATAAATCTAAACTCTAGAAATATAAGCTCTTTTAATCTAATTAGTAGCTTCTAGATTTCTACTTTCTCTAGTTACTAAGACTTTTCTCTTTTAGCTAAAGTATCTAAGAACTCTTTTCTTTTATAGAAGTTAGTTAGGTTTTTAAGTAGAGAACCTCTAAAAGATCTACTTTCTTAGAAGAGTACTACTAGCTAGTTCTAAGATATTAGTAGTACTTAGTACTTAGGCCTAGTCTTATCTACTTAGATACTATAGTCTAAAGCTAATTCTTTCCTCTTTATACTTCTTTAGTATACTTCTCTTTTAAAGTAGAGTATACTTTACTAGACTTTTCTCTATTTTATTTACTTTTTAGAGACTTCTAGCTTATAACTAGAATCTTCTAAAGCTTTAAGATAGTATAGATAGAATATACTTCTAGTCTCTCTTATACTCTTTTCCTACTTCTCTATCTAGTTAATACTATAGGTCCTATAAAAAGTAATATATATTACTTTAAAAATAAGAAAGCTAACTTTTTCTACTTAGAGCCTCTCTATAAACTTAGGCTTATAACCTATTAAATTATATTCTTATAAGTACTTATTAGATAAATATAATATAGTAGAAGTAGAGATAATAAGTAGGAACTAACTAAGTTAATTATATTAGTTAGTTATAAGTTATATCTTACTTCTAAGATAGATATTAGCTAGGTTATATAACCTAGTATTATATAACCTATATTACCTAATCCTAATCTCTAAAGTATTTCTTAGAATATCTAACTAGACTATACTTTCTAATACCTCTTACTAATATTATATAGTATATTTATATATATAATTACTAACCTATATAATAACTAGAATAACGACCTTTTCGATCTTAAGTACTTTAAATAGAGCGATTAATTCTACTAATAGTACTAGAGAAAGAAAAGACTTTTCGATAAAAAGTAGAAACTTAATCTTATAAGAGATAATATATATAACTAAATTAAGAAGAATAATAGTACTTATATAGCTATAATAATAGTAGTATAGTAAGCTTCGGCTATAAATAAATTATAGCCTACTATACTAGACTATTTTTAACTACTCTCCGATAGCTTATACTTACTTCTTATATATATAACCTAGATAATAGGCTCGATTAATAATATAGTACTCTTATAAGATAGTAACTACTTATTTCTTTACTTACCTATAATTAGTACTAACTATTAAGCTATTTATAATACTAAATAGAAGTCGAATAAGCTAAGAGTTTCTACTAATAGAATAGTACTACCGATTAGATACTTAGTTATTAGCTTTAACTACTAATAGTAAAAGAGTAGGCGTATCTATATCTTATCTATTATAGTAGCTTAAGAAAGTATAAGAGTAGAGTTATATAGATAGTTATATAATACTTAGGTTATATAGTAATATACTAAAGATTTATAACCTAGAGCTATCTATACTTACTAAGCTCGGATATTATATCTTTTTAGCTAAGAAGTAACGAAATAAAGCTCTAGGATTTCGCTATTATAAGAATATCTAAGCTTAATAGTTCTACTATAGGTTTAGCTAAAGTCGGTAGCTTAGTATATCCGAAGTCTTTAGTTCGATTCTTACTTAGAGCTAAAAAGTAGAGTTAAAATTGCGTTAGTATATATACTAAAGCTAAATATCTTAGTACTAGGTAACGTTTATAGATTTGCCTTATTATATACTTATATTATATAACTAGGTTCTATATATATATAACCTATATACTTCTATAGTTCCTTACTTATTACTTTAGAGTTAATATAACTTAGTAAGTACTTTTAGTTATATAATATACTATAGCCTCTAAGTATATAATCTAGGCTTAGCGCTAGAGTATTACTTTTCGAAGGAAGGGAATAGTTATAAGAGTAGAGTTATATAGGTAGTTATATAATATCTAGGTTATATAGTAATATACTAAAGATTTATAATCTAGAGCTATCTATATTTACTAAGCTCGGATATTATACTTTTTTAGCCGAGAGGTAACGAAATAAAGCTCTAGGATTTCGCTATTATAGAAAGTTAGTAGACTAACGATACTAGTCTTATATTAATACTAGAGTATAATATACTATACTTCTAAGCTACTTAACTAAATACTTTAATAAGTATCTTATCGAAGTAGAAAGTAAGCTAGATACTTTCTAGTAATATTAAAGCTAAAAGTATTTAATAGTAGTAGAGGATTATAGCTACTATAAGCTTAAAGTATAAGAACTATACTACTAAAGTATAATACTATATTTTTCTCTAGTATACTATATATAGCTATATTCGATAGACTAGTAATATAGACTATAGTACGATTATTAGCTTATATTCCTATATACTATAATTCTAATAGTAGTAATTAAAGGAATCTTATTTATAGAGAATACTAAACTAAGAATAAATATATATAGCAAATCTTTATAATAGTTTATATAATCTAATAAAAAGCTACTATATTTAATAAGTATACTATAATCTACTATCGAACGCTATATACTAGTTATATTCTTAAGACTTCGAGTTTTCTTAAGACTTCGAGTTAGCTTTAAGTCGAGAGTAATAGTAAGTATAAAAGTATACTTTAGTCTTATATTTCGCTATATAATACTATATTATACGCTTTGCTTTTAAGTAAAGTAGAAGACTATAGAAGCTACTAAGGACTTCGGCTTTCTTATACTAAGTCTAGATACTAAACTATATCTATCTAAACGTCGATAGCTTTATAAGTTAATATATCGGCTAGTTACTATAACTAAGATTATAGACTTAGTATACTAGTCTAAGCTAGATATAGAGATAACCGAACTAATTACTAAATATATCTATTATAGAATAGACTATATATAAAAAGTTATATATATAGAAAAGAAATAGAAGAAATCTAGTACTCTTAGTTATAGTAGCTTCGGCGAAGTTTACTTAGAGAAGTATCTAAGTAGTAATAAAAGAAGCGAGCTAAAAGTAGTAAAGAAACTTTATAGATTCTAGGTAGAAGTTAATATAAATCGGGAACTATTCGCTATTACTCTATTCTTAGATACTAAGGTTAGTTCTTATTAGATAAGTACCGATTCTTAAAACAATTTCCGCTTACCCGACGATATTAGTATAAGTACTATTTCGTATAGTTACTTAGGTAGTACGAGGTAGGAAATAAGATTTATATCGCTATAGAATATTTGTAGAATAGCTACCTTCGAGGGTTTCTAACCTCCGCTCTACCGGAAGAACAGGTCTAGGACATTATCTCTTAAGCTCTTAAGGGTATAGACTTTATATACTAATATTAACTTGCCTATAGAGACCTCAAACCTGAAGTGTGTAAGCGTACACCAAATTGATTGATCTGACCTCTTCGGCTAACCTGTTGAGCAAGAATATTCTAGTAGTGCGTCCGGGACCGCTTTGGTGGATCAAACTGGCAGATTTTGGTATCAGCAAACGCGTCAGTGAGGAATATGAGGGCCTGAAAACGCAAATAGGAACCACTCCTTATGTGGCACCCGAGGTTCTTCAACTCTCTCCAAAGGGTTCATATACATTAGCAGTGGATCTTTGGTCAATGGGAGTCGTCACATTTCTCCTCTTGACAGGTCGGGCGATTTTCTTCAATGACTGGCAGGTACTCGAGTACGCAGCAGGAAAAGCTGCTTTACCATTGGACCTCTTACAGCAGCACGAAAGCGTGAACGAATCTGGATGCAATTTTGTGCGTGATCTACTACAGACGGACCCTGAGCGACGACCGACAGCCAGCTCGGCGCGCAAACACGAGTGGCTGCAAAACTTACATGGTGACGAAGACGTTGACGAGCAGGACGTTGAAAGTCCTTGCGTCACATCACCGCAGGCTTCGAGCGCAGTTTCAGGCGTGAGCCGCCAGAGTCCTTCGACTGCTTCCAATTCCTGGTCAGCAACCGAGCTCCAGACATCAAATATGGCGCTAGTAGCGAGTGCTTCCACTGGTCCCGAGCAGTGGCCTGTGATGAATGGCACCAATAATGACTCCGGAGCGGATTTCCAAAGAGAACAGGTCATTCTGGATGCGAATGGCCGACGAAAACTTGGACGATCACAGATGTTCTGCCCTGAACCAACGCTAGTAGACGAATTCAACACTCCTGTGGTCGTGGTCCCTGCACAAGAGCCAGCGGAAGAATCGAATGTGTACAACCTCAAGCTGACCAGCCGCCACGAAGCTCTTGTTCGAGTCTCGGCGGATGAAGCAGCGTTCCCTACAGGAATAAGCGCTATTGCATCTGAAGCAATCTCCCCGCATCCAGAGGATGATCGAAGAATGTACAAACCACCGTTACGAGAGTCGCCGCAAACGCCCATTCTCCCACCGCCCATGTCTCGTGGAGAATTGAACGAAAAGCTTACGATTCTAGGTGCACCATCAAAACGGTGGCAAGTGGTGCGAGGAAATCAGACAAAACAAGACCTACGTTCTGTAGAATTCTCCGCAGATGGTCGCTAGGTACTCGTCACTCATGGCTACTACAACAGACTGTTTTGCAAGGTCTACGATACAAGATCCTGGGGCGTCCAGGCAGATTTTGAGCACGACGAAGTGGCAATAATCTTCTCGCCAGATGGGAGGAGCTTGGCATGGTGCCACCGGCAACAGGGTGTAGAGCCTGAGATAAGGACATGGCTTTTGTACGAGAAACGCCGCGGCCACACTTTCACCTATGATGGAGTAGAGAAGGACTCGGCGCGTGGCGTATCGAACAGTCTCCCTTTCTCCTATTCCCTGGACGGTTGTCTGCTCGCCGCAGTCTCACGTGCGGGATCGATGACTATCTGGAAAGCTAACTCTGGTCAAAAGCATTGTACTGCCGAAGCAGAGCGGGACTCAAACTCCTCCAGGACTGTGTTGAAGCGAAGGAGAAAGGGCTCAACTGTCGTTTTCTCCTCGAGCGGCGAGTTTGTAGCCTGTGGGGGTTACCATGCTGCAGTAGTTGTGAGGTCTACAACCTCTGGAGCGATATGCTATCGTGTACCGGGCCACGAAGTTAGGGATTTGTGGTTTTCTTGCACCGAACAAGACCTTTTGTACGTCGGATCTGACAACATCTTCAGGTCATGGAATCTGCCCTCGGGGAAACAAAGCGCTCAGTGGCATCACCTGGAACGAAACATCGCAGTCGCCGCACATGGGCAATCGTTTAAGATCACCTCCGAAGACGCTACATCTTCTCGCGTGGAGACCGAGTACCAGATGGAAGCCAGCTCTTGGGTCTATGAATCTGGTTCGGACTTGTGGTCCGTCACGTCCGCTAATGGCACAAAGCTGGCCACGGCGATAGAATCTGAGCTTAAGAAGTTATGGAATGGTAGAGCTGGGGAAATTCTGCAATACATCCGAGTAGAGCGGGCGAGCGACATCCACCAATTGCTACTCTCGCTAGATCGATCCATTTTGATCATCATTCGCCAAAGCGGCAGTGTCCAAATTCTGGCTCGGAAGGAGAATTGATCGCAATAGTGGCGGAAGCACTACGGGATCTTTCTACAACCTGGAAGAGGTATACAATCTGACCACGGGCCAAAAGTATGAGTGCTCCCGCTAAGAAGCATAGTCTACCACGCCGTAGCCCTTCACCATCGTGACATTTTGAACCCCACCTGCAAGCCCCAGAAGCAAATAGTCCTTCCCCATGCTCTATCACTTTACGGCATAGTACTTGATCGTTGTCACTCTGCCCTTGCTAATGTGAGGGTAAAGAGAGCAGCAATCTGCCTTACAGTCTTGCCGGATCCGATCGCTACAGAGAAACGCATCACCAGTCTAGTCTCGCATCAATACTGGAAATCGGAGATGAAGAATTGATTTGCGAACTTGTTTGTCTCTTGCAACGTTGTCTTGAAAGCAGGAGTCTTCCTTTTCGCAGGCCATCCCTTATTGGAAGCATAAGCATAGCACATTGAGACAACGTTCATGTTCAGGGGCCTACGGCAAGGCTGAGGACGGCAAATACAGTAATTGTGACCTTCATTGCCGCTGAATAAGAGGGAGTGATGATTCTGAGATAGTGTGCGTCGGAGTCTCCTGAGGAGACTGAGATAGAGGGCAGGTGTAGGACTGAACAGAAAGGACAGCAAAGCTCTTAAACATCAGCATGTCACTCACATCCCAACTTCCGGGTGATTTCTTTTGAGATGATAACTGCGACTTAGATAGGCCCCAGAGTCAGAAGAATCACCACACGACTGTCGGCGATGACGAAATTTACAGGTACTGTAAAAGGGAGTTGATGTGTCACGTTGTAGGACATTGATACTAGCTTGAGGTGAATGGTCGAAGCAATGACTACTGGAGCCCTAGGACTCCAATCTGAGCCTTCCAGATCCGGCAATTGTTCTACCTTCACCGGCTCACACGAGAACCAGGAAAGAAGTCTAGGCCGCGATATTCGCACATCAAAAACACAGCGTCTATACGGGCTGAACTCATCCTTGTCTCGCGAAGCCATGCAAAGCTTCAGCAGCCGACACACGCAGCAGGCGCGGAATGAGAGCGCCACGATAGCACCCCATCAATGTGAACCCAGGCTACTGAGAGGGCATGGAAGGCATCACAATTCTCTTCTCGAATTTTCCAACCTCTTCTAAATCGACCTCTAGATCTGGCGATCCGAGCAAGCTCAAGCAAGGCTCCTACCACACCATGGCATTCAACATGCGAAAAGTTAAGCGCTCTTCGTATTCATGCCTCGGAACTTTTCAGCTGCCTCGCAAGGCTCGCCGGCTGCTACGATCCACATGCAGGCTATCGTCTCTTTTCAACTGTAAGCCATGGCCGTGATTTTTCCAAGCTTTTGCTGAACGCCCTTCAACCAACAATTTCTCACTTCTCAAGCAGTAGTGCATCGGCCACTCTGGAATGTATTCGAGTGACCAGATTCCACGTGGAGGGCGTCTCGTCGGCGAGCGAGCGCTAAGGATGTGGCGATGGTGTTGATGTACATCTGCTCGCAATACATTTCTCAGCCAAGCTTTGCCGTCTGTTGTGAGACTGGTCAAGGTATTACTTACCTGTCTTACGTCTTCATCATGCCCCGCACTTTCGTTGGAGATGGTCCACCGAAGCACAGAAGTGTTATGTGAAGTGTTCGCCCTCCGCTCTCAAGTGGCGTTTGCAACAGTCACAAAAGGCATCATTCTCGAGAGTTTGCTGAGTGCGGAAACATGCGGAACCGATGTACTATTGAATGTGAGCAGCTTGAGTTCCGAGAAAAGCCATGAGTTGAGAGTAGAGGTCAGCTGTAAGGGATCAAAAAATTCAATGCATTGCTCGCTGCAAGATATAACAAAACCCCATTTCACTGCCACACTTGCCATTACACACTTCGAGGTACGATCGGAGAACGCCCTTCTTCCTGCTACTCCACGGATGTCTTTCACAAGCTGCGTTGAAGTCCTCAGATCTCTGGGTGGAATGCATGATCCTCTCCGTCCTCATCCTCAAATACCAATTCAGGCTCTGATGAGGGTGTCGGTTGATCTGTGAGGATTGTGGTCGAGCCGCGTATCGGGCTCCCGATTGGTGACTTCTGCGGGATATAACAAGCATCTGTGCTTGTGGCGTTGACCGTGACGGTGTCGACTCTTGTGGTAGTCTTCTTCTCCAGCCACCATTGCGTTGATGTGACATTTTGCGTGACCGTGACGACTGTATCGACTGGAGCCGGAACGTGGATGACAGTGGAGCAGACACCTTCCGTCGTGTTGTATTTTGTGGTGACGCTGACAGTCACGACCACATTGGTCTCGGTCACGGTCTGGAACGCGTCAGAAAGAGCCTCACAGCGCAACGCAAAGCCCCGAACATACTTGAGGTACAACGTGCGTGACATTCGTGGTAACGTATGTGGTTGTCGGATGGTCCGTGATCCATTCAGTGACATTCTGGCCACAGCCCACAACGTCCACTGGACACTGGGGTGTGATAGCACGACCCAAAAATGGTGGAGGAACTGGCTTGGGACTTGGAGCTGGCGATTCCGCCGGGATCGAGACCGTGACTGTGTTGCCTTGAGGCACCGGCGAGCTTCCAACCGCTGTGATTTTTTAGTGAATGTGCCACTCGAGCGGCGGGAGAGATGCGTGCGTACGAACGGCGCTTTGCGCGTAGGCTCCAGTAGCTGCTAGAGCAGCGGCGATGCAGCGAATGTATCCCATGTTTCAGATGTGACTTTTGCAGTGAGAGCGAAAGATAGAGGGGAACGAAATGAGCGGAAGAGCTTGTGGAACGTGGGCACTCTGGCCCTCTTGAGAGAAATTGGTGCACGAACAATACTCACTGAGACTCTTTTGAGTTCACGCGACGCGTCGTGCATTTGCTGCTGCCACCTCGGGTCTTCCATGCTCGCTTCGATCAAGTGTGTGTTGCAAAGATCAAGGCCATAGAGACCTGATGAACACGATCGAAGGTCTATGTAGCACTTGCTTGCACTGCATTTTGGCCTACACACGCGGAGCACTCGCGTACCGACCACAAAATTATGAGGTCAAAGATGGAGCTTGGTTGCGATCTGCTTCGTGTTTCCTTGCGACAACTGAATGCGTCTAGCGTGGCCTGATGCGTCGACTGTCGAGGATCTCGGCCCAACCACGTCGCTTCACATTGCTTCTCAGTGTTCGAATGTGGCAGCATGGTCGCAGTCGCGCCAAAGCATACCAATGCAGCAAGCTCATGCACTCCAAGCGAAGCAATGAACCCAGCAAGCAGGACCACTGAGTCGGTCTTCTCACCAGTGAACACCAGGCGCAATACGATTCAGCAAAGCAATGAAGGACTACGTCTTCAACAGAGGGCGATAATTCCGTGCCATGAGTTTCAGCAACCTATGAAAGCTCGAAGCACATATCGGGCCCTTGTTATCGTACTGCCGACTGCCCGGACACCCCGTGCTGGCTGAAGCCAACGGACACCCCGTTCTCTCACGTTTCCGCCACATGGGCCTACTGCACCAGTCTTCTGATGTTCCAGATGCTTGAGCCACAATATGCAAGGTGACCAGTGACCCCAAGGAGCCCGCCCATTCTCCCACAGCTTCACGATCTTCAGAGGGCTTGGAGGGTCCGACTGGCAGTGCTGGCTCGCACCAATCGCCCCACTGGCTGTGACGCAATATTGCAACAGTTTGTGCCACATGAAACCACTGCACTCGCCATCCAATGGGATTCGGCTCACATCCGCAGCCTCAGGGCGGATTTTGGGGCTCTTGTAATTACGCGGGTCTATGGCTGTTCACCAGGACCGGAGCTCCAGACTTCGCTGAACACGACTGCAGTATCTGTGTTCTTCGCTTTGGCCCCTCGGAGTTGGACGCAGGCCGAAAGAAGTTTGCACACCACACTCGGTACTCAACTTTGGTTACGAAACTCGTGGCAACACGTGGCCAGGCTGTACTAATGTACGTAGCGTTCACGGTGTGCAGAGTACGGCAGCCACGTTTGGTGGACCAAGACGCGGCTTCAGCTGTCAAGCATGTGCAGGCTTGCAGCAACTGGATTTGTGCTGAAGCTGCGATCAGCTAATGCATGCCGGTCAGTGATTGCTGCATTCTGGCTGCAAGAGCGCTCTTCGAGTTGAACCATTGGCCCGGTCAGCGCGAAGGCCAGCTGTACATGGCTGCATGGCGTTAACAGTGTGGAGCTTCGTTCTGTGCGCGACATTGCGAGGTGTCCTGAGGAGAGATATAGAAAGTTCCATCATCCTCCATGCACAGCTCCCTCATCAAACCGAACAGCTCTGCACTTTACAGCTATCTTCTGCCATCAAAAATCGCATACATCGTTCATTCCAACAAAAGAAAATCGCAATGGCTCCTACCGGTATCAAGCCACCTGCTGCCTTTGACTCTGTTCAAGGTCTATATGGTAAATCCATGGTGTTCTACGTGGACAAGGAGGACAACATCAAGGCATGGCGACAAAATCCAGATGAAGAAGGAGAGTCGCTGTACAAGAACGCTCCAAAGAACCCAAGCGAGCGCCAGAAGCCACTGGTCAAGGACTCCAAGCTTTGGAATCGTAAAGAGTACGACAACAAAGGTGTGGCCTCGAAGGAATCAAAGGTCATCGCAACATCTAGCGGTGATCTGAGCGTAGTGTCTCTCACCAGCGGGGACAAGAAGTCCTATCAGGTAAGAAGCCATTCCCGCAAAGACCAAGAAACCTGCTGACTTGCGTCGTAGATCAGAATTTATTACGCATCCGAAGCCAAGGACGGCGTATCATATCTCAGCGAGCTTTGTATGGACATGGAACCAGGAACCTTCGCACCGCAAAACCAGTCTAAGGTTGAAGGTACGACGGAGGGTAGATGGTTCAAAGGTGCCTTGGACAACGCCGAATTCCAGATTGCACCAGACTCTCCCATCTCTGCGCACGTCATCAATGGAGCCAAGCCAGAAGATTCTTCGATCAAGGTCTATTACTTTCCAAAGAATCCTAATGTCGAGGATGGCTACGGTCCCGCTGGTCGTCCAGCGGTTGCTTGGATCACGCTCGATTACAAGTACGGCTGGCTTTCTACTGAGTCTGGTATCTAGAGTGGATCGTGCAACAGCTCATGGGTCCTCACTTGCTCAGATGGGTCAGCGGTATGCTGAATGGTAGCTTTCCTAGTAGATAGTCATCACAAGGGCGTTTGTGGGCTTTAACTTCTTGTAATTCTCTCAATGACAAGAGCATTCCGTTACCAACAATTGCTGTACGCACAGCCTGAAGTGATTTGCACACCCCTCGGTGTCGTCACAAGACGTAAGACCTAAGCCTGCGGCTCAGCAGGTCGCAAGCTTGCGTATTCTGCTTGCGAAGCTGTCTCAATACCTCCTCAAAAATTGTTGCCTGATTGCTATCGGCCGTATAGATAGTGAGTACAAAGTCAAGAGCACAAGCATGCCAAGATTGCACATGACTGAGTACTGTATACTGTAGCGCGCTCTTAGCGCGTGTCATGAGCAAGGATCCACGATCGCGGCCGCGCGAGGGTCACTGTGAAGAATGTCAGGAGGTGTAGCTCAGAGCGACACTTCCTCTCGAGCGCTTCCCTACTCCTTTGCGACTCTGTCCTTTTCTGCATGTTTGCTGCCTTCACAAAGCAGCATCGAATTTCTAGTAAGTAGAAAATATCATCGAATCTGGAGCCTTCTATACGACTTTCAGTCTATAGGCCTCTATAGCGGTAATTTGCGCTAACTGGCGGTCCGCATTGGATCACCGCTGCGGCTGGAACAAGGCGACTGAGCTCACTTCTTTACCGGCGGCTTCAGCTTGGATCAGAGGTCGAGGAAGCTTTCCGGACGCTGCCGCTCGGTCTGCTCGTTTTGCACTGCCTGGCCGCCAGGAAACCCATGCAGAGCGAAACTCATTGTAGCACTAGCGTCATTGCGCCTGCTGGGGTTTGTCAGATCCCGAAAGATGTTTCGTGCAAGCTGAATAGGGCAAAGACTTTTGCGAAAGGAGTCGTGCTATTGTGATTTGGAGCAGCGCGGTCTCGTTTGGTGCTATCTTGATAGCGTGGCTTGGGTGATCCGTACGAATCTGAATCACTTCGGGTGTCTCAGCGTGAATCTTGCGGCCGCAATTCGTGCTGAAAGACATTATGTTGTCTAGTCATACAAATGTGACTGAAAGCTTGCATGCTGCGGATGTGTGACTGGCTCGGCACAAAGATGATGACGGAGACTATTTTGATGTCCTCGTAAAGCGTGTGGCGTGATGTTGGAGATCCGCCAGATGTTGTGCCAAGCATTTGCACAAGTGCCGCTTGGCGCTTCAAGCCCGGAAAAGCATGAACAACTAATCTCAGCAAAGTCCCCTATTTCTCCAACCCTGCAACATCCGCTTTGGAATAGCAAGTCAATGCTTCACTTTGCAGCTTCAACGCGATGCAGGGCATCCTGGAATCGAGCTTGTCCTTCAAAAATGAGCTGGCCCCACCACCATGGCTCCAGGTCCGCCACTGCGGTTTGTCCTCTTGACGAGCACCAGAAGCAGCACTGGGAATTTTATCAGCATTTGAGCAGAACGTCTCATCACCACACGTTGACTTCAATACGAGCATAGCTCCAGTATACAATATACTGGCGTTGCCTCTGGGCCCCATCCTCACATCTGTCCAATCTGAAGCATGGCTTCCACGTGGTTTCTGAGCTGCTTGGTAGCAACTTTAACGTTGTAAGTCACAAGCTTCACGACTATATGGGAAACTACGGCGATTCCTCCAAGCTTCACGAGGTCTCGAGGCCTTGAGATCTGATCTATGCTCCAGTTCTCATAATGTTGCTTCTCGGGTATTCGCTGACTGGGTTCAATGTGAAGGCACTCGAAATGCGAAGCCGCTGCAGTCTCGCCACGCTTGGTCGAACGGCAGAGCGACACACTCAGCTCAGGAATCAAGCGACCTCCTCAAGCTCCGCATGTCTTCAACGAAACGGCAGAAAGCATCAACAAGACAGTAGAAGAGTACGCGCAATGGGAAAAGCATTGGGTCGATGATCTCGCCAAGTCAGTGAGCGTGGAGAATGCGACATTTGACAATCTGGTCTTGCCATGGGCGGAGCACGAGGCCGAGACATCTCTCAGACTTGCCTACTTTGGTTACTTTGCAAAATTTCACCCAGACAAAAGTCTGCGCGATACAGCCGATGGTACCGCCAACTGAAAGCGCACATATTTGCTTCAATCTGCTAACTTGCAGGCAGCTATCAGTCCCGCACTCACAAACGTTTCGCAACAGACTTTGACACGCGAAGATGTCTCAAAGCTGTTCGACACGGTGTACGATAAACAGCAGAATGACACCAACCTGGACGCCGAATCTCGACTTTATCTGGAAAAAGTTCCCCAAGACTTCAACAGTAGTGGTCTTGGCATCGAAGCTGGGCCCAAACGGGACAGATACCTAGAGATCTCACAACGCCTCCAAGTGCTTGAGAATGAATTCTCGGCAGAAGTTGTGAATGACAACACCACCTTATGGTTCACCCGCGAGGAACTTCCGGACGTCAAGCCGGACATTCTGGATGCGCTGGTCAAGGGAGATGGGCCAAATCAAGGCAAACTCGGAGTTTTGATTCGAGCTCCTTCGACCGGTGACGTGAACTCTTACTGCACGAACGAGACAACTCGAAAATCCATCTACATCGCTTCAAATCAGGTAGCACCAAGCAACATTGGAAGACTCGAAGAAGCGCTCGCTCTCAGAGATGAGCAAGCTCGTCTTGCGGACCAACCTGACTTCTCGACGTGGGCTCTTGGCGATATGATGGCAAAGACTCCAGCAGCGGTGCAAGATCTACAGCAGAAGGTGCAAGACGCCATGTCGCCCAAGCTGCCAAAGGAGACGGATACCCTCAAGCAGATGAAGAACAAAACCGGCGGAGACGCCTCGCATCTCTACACATGGGACGTTGGTCTCTACTCTCGGCTTGTCATCGAAGAAGCATCAGCATTGGACCTGGACAAGCAGAAGGAATACTTTCCCGCTGCTCAGACCGCCCATCGCATTCTGGACCTGTACGCTGAGCTATTCGGAATCAAGTTTGTGAGGATTGAAGGCAAGGACTTGGATGAGCTATCTCCTACTGGCAATGGGACACAAATGACTTGGCATCCTGACGTCGAGCTCTTTGCTGTTTGGGACAGCAAAAACTCTGATGAGTTTCTGGGGTTCCTATACCTCGACGTTTATTTCCGCGAGGGCAAGGGAAATGGTATGCTGATCTTCTTGATCGCTCTCCTTAGATACACGACTGATAACTGTCGCAGGTGCCTTCATGATTCCGCTTGAACCAGGGTTCGATGATGGCTCGGGCAAAAGACACTATCCGTAAGTTTGCTGATCTCTTGTTGTGAGTTTCTTGATATTCTCCTGACGCATTGCTAGGGTTGCTGGCCTTTACTGCAATTTCCGAGAGGCCGACGCTAAAGCCACCCGCCCGTCTCTCATGTCCCGAAGTCAAGTATCCACCTTGATGCACGAGGCTGGCCACGGTATGCACCACTTGTTATCGAAGACTCGCTTCTCCCGATTTCACGGACCGGGTGGATGTCCCATGGACTGGCTGGAGATGCCCTCTCAGATGATGGAGGAATTTGCCTACGCACCCGATGTCCTGAAACGTTTGAGTCAGCACTACACCCGCATAGACCCCAAGTATGCAGAGGCGTGGAAAAAGAACAACACCGAACTACCACCCGAGACTCTGCCAGATGCGGCCATCAGCGATATGATCAAAAACAGAGTGGCTTTCTCGGCACGAGGACAAATTGGGCAAATTACCTACGGAAAGATTGATCAGATCTACCACACACCGAAGTCCCAAGAAGACGCAAAGAAGATCAACAGCACCAAAGTATGGAATGATGAGTGGTCTGCGGCGCTCAAAACCGAAGGAGAAGGCATTGATGGCGGCCACGGCCAGACCACCTTTACGCACATCGTGGGTGGTTACCAGGCTAAGTACTACGCATATCTCTGGTCAAGAGTATATGCTATCGATGCGTGAGTATTCAGTAAATATCCAAGAGCACAACAACGTCTTCTGACCTGGAAGCAGATACTACACAGCCTTCAAGGCGAAGCCGATCAATCCAGAAGCTGGTCGCCGCTGGCGAGAGGAAGTTCTCCAGATCGGAGGAGCAACCGATGACCTGCAGGGAGTTCTCGACAAATTCCTGGGCCACAAGTCGCCAGACCTCAATCCAACTCTTGAGGCTTATGGTGTAAAGAACTGATCGGGCCCCAAACTATAGCATATTCGAATAATTACTCTTCTGCTAATCCTGGACGCGGTGCATTTACCATTCGTTTCTGTCCGAATGCAGCAACCACTCAAAAATCTCATCAAACAAAAGTCATGCAAGAAGTTGGACGCTTGCCCGTGCAGTAAGGCCCTTGAGATCTAACTCACATCAGTTCGCAGAGGTACGGGAGTCGAAGCACAGAAGCGCAGACAGCACGACTTCTTAAGGAATGTACTTAAGCTCAAAATCCTGGCAGGAGCATAAGCTGATTACTGAACATTTAACAGGTTGAGCCGTGATTCGGATGTTTTTGCACGCCGCATCGCAAGAACAGTGCAGTAGGCATATCTTTCCCCCAGGAACGATACCAAAGCAGGGCGGAGTACGACCAAATTCATCCAGTGCCAAGCAAGAAATGTCCGAATGTCCATATGCTAGCCCAAGATCAGTCATCACAGGCCGATTTATGGAGACTGTGGCGATGGTGAGTGATGGCGAAATTGCCGGATCCGGTTAGCCGGGTGACTGGCAAAACACAAGTGCCGAGTTGCTTACTGTACTAACTCAGCAGAATATTAGGTTGGGGTTCTGGAAGCTGTTCCGACGGTATGACTGACGCCGCTGTGCCGAGAACATGAAGCCGAACAGGCATTGCAGAGATGCAGTATATTATGGACGACTGTTCAGTCTCAGTCTGAATGATTCATCCTGCACAACAATCACTACTGCGCATTCCAACCTGCATCTCACAAGCTCGTCAGAATCGAACGAAATCAATACAACGACAAAATGGCCACTCGATATGAAGCTGCTCACGAGAAGCCCACTGGACCAGGCGATCAGCGTCCAACAGCACTCCAGATCATCAAAGATGAACAGCTTCAAGGCAAGTGGTCCGACAAGACCATCTTGATCACAGGATGTTCTTCTGGTATCGGCATTGAAACTGCGAAAGCACTCCACGAGACAGGTGCAACACTCTACCTCACGGCTCGTGATCTGAACAAGGCAAAGACAGCACTTGGCAGCCTCGTGGACTCCGACCGCGTCCACCTGCTCGAGCTAGACCTCAACTCTCTGGCCAGTGTGCGAAAGGCTGCCGAGACCTTCCTGGCTCAATCCAAGAAACTCAACATCTTGATCGCAAACGCAGGAATCATGGCAACACCAGAAGGACGCACAGCAGACGGCTTCGAGCTGCAGTTCGGCACGAACCACCTCGCTCACTTTCTCTTCATCCAACTCCTGCTTCCAACACTCAAAGCTTCCGCGACCCCACAATTCGGCTCACGCGTCGTCATCCTTGCCTCCTCCGCCCACCGACACGGAGGAGTCAACTTCGAAGACTTCACCTTTTCGGGCAAATACCACCCATGGATCGCCTACGCCCAAAGCAAAACAGCAAACATCTACACCGCTTCCGAACTCGAACGACGATTCGGCGAAGACGGCGTACACGCCTACGCAGTCCACCCAGGTTTGATCATGACTGGTCTTATGCAATTCCTCGACCAGGCGACTCTCGACGAATGGTCGAAAGATCCAGTGATCCCTACCCGTATGAAGAACCCGGAGCAGGGAGCTTCGACTACAGTCTGGGCAGCTACTGCTGGAGCGTTGGAGGGCAACGGTGGGAAGTATCTTGAGGAATGTCAGATTTCAAGGCCAGTGCAGCCGGATTTCAAGGAGTATTATTTTGGCTACGCGGAGCATGCGTTTGATGAGGAGAAGGAGAAGCTTTTGTGGGAGAAGTCGCTAGATTTGGTGAAGCCTTGGTTGAACTGAGGACTGGACTTTCCATTGAAAGTGAGGAATGAGGAATGGATCAAAGGTGGAAAGAGGATGCATTGAGAGTGAATCAGATTGCTCAGCGATGCGAGAGATGTTGGCAAGTAGTGGCATTTGGCACGCGTGGTGGTCCACGGAAATTCAGCGTGTTCAGATGTAGACACTGCAATCAAATTGCTTTCGAGGATCCATTCCGCTCTCATGTTGTTGTCGATCGTGGTGGACGAATGGAGTTTCCTCACATGACTTGTCTTCTTAGCGCGACTCTAGCGCGAGATGACCAGCAGGGACCGCGTCTTCCCGCGCGACTTCCACGCAGACAAAAGTGACAAGTGCTCGAAGCCACTTTCACAACTTCACCAACTTCTCTCACTCTCCTCCTGACCGCCCCGCCCAGTGCTTCCACTCCGCCCGATCGCACGAAGGTTGAATTTCCGCCGTGGACTTCATTGCCTAACATGTTCCTGAACGCCATCCCACAGCTGCAAGTCCACATCATGGTGCGGAAAGAGCAGCTCACCGAGTACAACTATGAGAACCACCCGCCCACGGCGAACCACGCCACCAAGTACATCGAAGCGGAAGAAGGACGCAACTTCGCCATGAGCGTGAGAACGGACCCGCAAATGGCAAGAGTGCAACAGGACTGTGTCGCGGCACACATCTTTTTCGACGGCAAGCACGTGGGAGGCTCTATTCTCGAGACCGGCCGCAGGCAAGCCTCTCAGTGGTTCATGCGGGATTGTTACGAGCGGAACACCGCCTCGGGCTCCACATCCGAGAAATACTGCTTCGCAAGCCTTCAGACGAGTAAGTCATATCGATGATGTGGTACCCATCACTTGTTGCTGAGTTCTGGCCAGACGACAATCCCGTTGGCACGGCCAAGCTGGCTGATTACAAGGATCTCGGCGAGGTTGAAGTGCGTTGCTACTGGGCTCGGAAGACCGCCGGCACACACACGAATGACAGCCAATCCACTGCTTCCCAAGACGTCTCAGCAAGCATTCCCGAGAAGTGCTTGAAGGGCCGAGCAATCTCTAGCCGGGCAAGGTACGAAATGCAAGAGCGCACAACAAACAACGGCTAACCGTTACCAGCCTGGGCGCTGTGGAGCAGCGCGCGCACAAAGTGAACTACGCCAATCTCAAGTATCCGTACGGCATAACGCCATTTGCAAAATTCACCTTCAAATGCCGATCACGTCGTGAGTTGAGGCATGCTTTCTACTTCTTGCATTTCCTGACTTGATCATAGGTGACCTCCAGATCGAAGATATCATCCCACGAACCCCGTCGCCTGCCCCACTCGAGCAGCGTGACCCCAACACCTTGACACTTGAAGAGTCGAGGGAGCTATTACGGCGGCTACTACAGCGCAAAGAACAACGCGAACAAAAGCAGCAGATCGAGATCAAGAAAGAAGGTCAGAAGATCAAGAAAGAGGGGCAGAAGAAGCGTGAGCGCTCTGAGACAGTCGAGGCCGAAGTCGATGACGAAGACGAAGGGGGAATTGTTGTTACTGGAGAAGGCCCTGCCCGCAAGCGTGGGCGTCAATCCACGGACTCTGGCGTCGAGATTGTCGACCTGACCGCGGACTAGCGGTTGGTCCTTTCACCGCGAACGCAGATGTTTGTTCCGATGGATGCGTCATTCAACAGAGATACCCAGAATTTTCGATTGCATTGGCATCGGGGCACATTTGAAGGACGTAGTGGCGCGAGAAATGGCAGGACTGGCGTTACTTCGGTCGTGGAGAGTCGTTATGTTGACGAAGTCGCAGCGTTACTTCTGGCGTTATACAACACTACTACCCTGCAAAGCTCTTCCTTTACGGTTTTTCTTTCCGTGTTCCAAATCTGCGCTGGCAGGTATGCGGGTGGAGACCTTCGGGCTGCTAACATCTCGATTGGGTCGGTCCCGGGTCCTTTGCTTCGTACTGACTGGAAGCCGCTTGATAAGTGTGTTTGCTCCAGGCTTGCTTGATCGACAAGCATTGTGCGATTGTACATAAGCCAGCACAAATTTTTTACCCATGTCAGCTTTATCCTCGATGGTTGCACTGACTCTATGTGAAGTGTAAGTCCACGAAATTTCCTTGCCAGAATGTGTTTCTGATTCAATACTGCAGATCGCACGAGCTCCTTGCACGAAAGCACCACACAGGCGTGCACGACCCTACTTTCAGCTGGCTATGAACATTGAGTCCACTGCATTGCCTACACGTTCACGCAAAATGCTCGTGACAGCGGGAGCACATGCGCGAAATTGCTACATCGATGCGCACCATTCTTCTTTCGATCCACTATGAGCAAACTCAACACCAAAATACGCCACAAATTCACCCAGAACGCTTGTGAAAGTTGAAACACATGCAAAATATATTCACTCGCCTGGTCCGTGCATGGGTTTGCACATGCTCTCCACAAATATTCACCTTACACGCAAACTGCACGCCTACCATAAAATCCCCTCGTTGGACCTCTGCTTTCTCTCCTTTCCACATTACAACTTCGCCAACAGCAAAATCAACCTGCACACCCTCAACAGTCCACAGAACAACATTGTCTCTACGCAACACTTCTTACCAACAACACAACTTCGTTCGCATCAAGCAACCTACATACTCACAACTTTCCACCAAACCAACATCTACATACGCATTCTCTACGACCAATACTTCAATAATGGCTCCAGCCGTCGCCTACGATTCGCACCCAATCATGCGCCTTGTCATTCGCATCTGTCGCGAGAATTTCACGAGCTTTTCCGGCCACGATCGCCTTGCGGTCTTCAACGACATCTTTCAACCGCAGCTCTTGACGATGGGTTTCGCGAACGGCAGGATTCCCTACTTCGACTCTCTGGACAGTCAGTGGCGTGACCGGATCCGAACTCAACGCAACATTGACAGATGGGAAACGATTCTCAAAGACCCAGGAGAGATGACAGCAGAAGAACTCTGGGCCTACATCTGGCTCTACGACCTCGTACGCTTGACAGCTGATCGACTCGGTCTGGGAGACCCGAGTACGGAGTTGGTGAAGTGGGAGGGAGTAGATTTCATCCCGCAGTTCAACATTGATAACGAGGTGTGGGATGAGATGATGGAGATTCGGAGGTCGAGCGAGCAGACGGTCATACATTCTCGATCGAGTACCGGACCATTCATCGGGTTCAGGGTTGAGTTGCCGGGTGAATGGGCTGGTGTGGACGGGTACTTCAACGTTGCAAAACCAGATGTCCCGGAGATGGAGTCGGAGGATGAGGATGACGAGAGTGACGATGAAGAAGACAGTGAGGAGGACGAAGATAGTGGTGACGATGAGTGAATATGATGGAGCATCGGCATCGAGAGAACGTGTACACTATGCATAGATCATCGCACACATGAAAGTAATAAATTGAACGTTTTCTACAGACCTTGATCCTCTACCACAGCCTGTCTCTAGAAAACTGAGAAGCAACAATGCTGTCCAGTAAAACTTCGCTGAGCAAGCATGCCCATCCAGAAATTGCGAGATAACATTTCGCAGGAGTGGGCTACATGGCAGAAGATGGCCAAAGTAATAATAGGACACGAATAGTGTAGATTTTTGCGTTTAGTAATGCTGGAAATTGACTAAGTCCAACACCGTCCTCTACAAAATCGACCCTCTACCACACCCTGTCTCTGAACAAGTGAGACGCAACAATGCTGTCCAGTAAAACTTCGCCGAGCACGCATGGCTAGTCCAAGATTGTGAAACAGATCCCATAGGAGTTGAGTATAGACGAGATGATGGCCGAAGCGATAAGAGGACACGAATAGTATAGGGCTCCTGCGTTCAGGGATGCTAGGAATAACCAAGTCCAACACTGTTTTTACGACTCTCGATCTTTCGTATAACTTGCTTCCAAAAGGCGAGAGGCAACAATGCTTTCTAGTGAACCGTCGCCGAACAAGCATGGCTAGTCCAGAATTCCGAAACAAGTTCTATAGGAGTAGGATATAGAGGGGAAGATGGCCTAAGTGATAAGAGCAAACAGATAGGACGATCTTTTGAGCTCAGAAATGCAAGAAATGGATAAGTCCAGCACTATACTCTACAACCATCCGTCCTCTATATTCAGCTGCCTCAAAAAAGCAAGAGGCAGCAGTGCTGTCTAGTAAAACTTCTCTGAGCGAGCATAGCTATTCCACAATCTCGAGACTATATCTATAGCAGTAGAAAGGATGGGCTAAGTGAAGAGAGAGAACGGACTATGCACGCATTTTCGCCAAAATTGAAGAAATGCATAAGTTCATCCCTGTCTTCAACAATAGTATATTCCCTGTATTAAACATGCCTCCGAAGAGCAAGAGCCAACAATGCCGTCTAGCAGAACTTCGCCGAGTAAGCATAGCTGTTGCTCAATTGTGAGACCAAATATACAGGAGTAGAAAAGATGGACTAAGTGAGGAGAGAGAACGGATTGTAGACGTATTTTCGCAACAATTCGAGAAACGAATAAGTCTAACACTGTCCTCTACAAATATTGATGCTCTTCACGAGGTGGTGTTCTAGAAATCTAGCGACAACGATGCTACTAATACGAGCCTCGTCGAGCAAGCTTAGCGGTTCCAGAACTGTGAAACTAGATCGACCGATTCAAAAAGGGGGCAAGTAGTTAGATTAGTATAGGAATCCCAACGCAAGAGAATGAGCTCAATGCTATCCTCCGCTGCTATTAATCCTTCGCTCCGCGGTCGCTCCATTGAATGAACGTCGAACAGTGCTATTAGTTGAAGCTTCGATGAGCAAGTACAGCGGCTCCAAAAAGTCGAGACTGTATTGATCGAGTTATACAGCAGTTCAAACAGAGGTCCAAGTGATCGGAGAGAACGAACTGTATAAACACATTGCCGCAGGTCAGTGAGCCTCGTAATATCCTCTCCTGCTTCCGATCCTTCTCTCCGCTGTCACTCCGGAAAACGAGTGGCAAACAGCGCTACTAGACAAGACTGTGCTGAGCAAGCATAGCGGTTCCAGGATGCCGAGATCAGGGCCAATAATTCTTCGCTCTCAATTTCAATCCAGAAATCGAGTGGCGAACAGTGCTATTAGACCAAGCTTCGCCGAGCATAGGCAGTAGTTCGAGTGTAGCGAGACTAGATGGCGAGGAGCAGACTACAGTATAGGAAAGGCTGCAAGGTGCGACTTGACAGCGTGCGGTGTAAGTGTATCAAAGGAATGAAGCGTAGAAGTGGTGGACTCAACGCTATCGTCACAAGTATAGATGCTACCGCTCTGGAAAAGGATTTGCAAACAGTGCCTTCGACTAAAGCTTGAATGAGCAGGTATAGCCACTGCATGGTAGTGAAGCCAGACGAACAGACAGAAGATCAATTGCAAAAATGTTGCTGGCGACGTCCTCGAGAAGGACAAGAAGAGCTTGATGAACTACAGCACGTCCGATACTGGAGTCGGCAAGCCCACCGCCATGCCGTTCGACTCTCCAGACATCAGCACTATTCAGCCGATAGACCAAGAGCTCGATCCCAACACTGCTGTGGACACCCCTGTCAAGCAGAAGAAGAAGCTGAGTGCAGCCGATCACCTCCTCGCCCGCAGTGCTGCGCGCGAGTCCGCCGCCGGTTCGAACGATTAGGGCTACAGTAAAGACATTGCTGACTACATATGCCCATGTTTCGTGTACAGCGCAATGACTCCCGGAATGATGAGCCAACAGTGCTATCGAGTGAGAAATTGTCGAGCAAGCTTGATCCTTTCTCGGCGGTGAAACCCAAAGATTGCAGCAGACTATATTGCAGAAAAGGTTCACATCAGGCCCATTTCTATTCTATACGCACTGCTACTCTGCAAAGCGAGAAGTAATCAGAGCTGTCGAGTAAGGCTTTGCCTATCTAGCATGACGTTACTGGAATGGCGAGACCAGGAAATTTCAGAATGAGTTGGAGCTAACATTCCAACAGCAGAGGCTTTGACACACCTGACGGTCACCATTCTCAAGGCACCATTGATCCTTAATGCCCTCCGAACGAGAAACAATGGCCCAGCTCTATATGTTCAAATGTTGGAAATGCAGGTCAGATACTCAAATCGCTCGTGCCTCTCCAACGTGTCATTTGCATCGTAGCTCCCGTTAAGGGAAATGCTTTTCAAGAAAAATCGACGAGCGCAAAGAGACTGTTAGCGTTGACGAAGAGAACTTTGAAAACAAAAGAGATGCTATGCTTAGTTCAATGAAGCAGCGTCGACACCCAGACACTGTATAGATGCTGATCTGCGTGCTACTGATACGTTTGCAGGCAGAGACACCTAGCGTTTTCCATCAAGTTGTATACCAGGTAGATTTGGGCTACAACACAGGTGGCGAGAGTGACGAAACGTTTCTCATCTCCGAAGTTTGAGGTACATTGCATGGCAGCAATTGCAGCACTGTCATGGTTGCCAATTATGGTGTGCATTGGAGTTATGGGCAAGTTTGTTGACCTATACTACAGCTTCTTTAAGGCGATTGTACCTCCTAGCTCTCTGCTCTTTAGCGCATATGTCTTCTTCGTCGTAGTCGTGCGAGGAGGCGTGAAGTCAGGATGGTACTCGTCCTCGTCCATCGCGATGTGCTCGTCCTTGGTAGAGAATGTATCAAAGACGTCGTCGGACATGTCCGACGGGTGGCTTTCGATTCTGAGTAGCGCGCATTGTTGTGTAAGGCGTCGGTCCCGTTCGTTGCTTGGCGGAAGGTGAACCGGCGGTTTCTGCTCAAATACACGCTCAAATATTGATGGCTGAGTTGGCGCTCATTTTGCGAGTGCCTCCTAGACTTGCGTCGTCTCTACGGACGAGCAGAACGCTGCACTCCAAGACTATCGCCGAATCATAGGGGCTGGGAAAGCTAGAGAGGAGCAAATTCACTTTCTACGTCTCGCCTTACTTCTAATGTGATTTCCAGGCGGCATGGAGCGCAGCGGCCAGGCCTAGAATTGTGCTAACGTAGCAGTGGCCCGCGGAGGAGAAGGTCTACTAGCTAAGCCGCGTTGCAATAGTCTGCTGCTTTGCTTAAAGTCTATCCTAGTACGTTTTAGGTCAAGTCTTCTTACTAGATACTTTCTATAAGCGAAATGGTCCTAAATCGAGTAAAGCCTTGCTAATAGTTACGTCGAGTTCTAGCGCTAGCGAATGTTAAATCGAGAACGCTCTAAGGGAATAATAAGGACTATAGTCGCTATATCGTCCCGTTCTTTCCTTATAATAACGTCTAAGGCGCTTAGAAATTATAAAAGTACTATCTCTTACCTCTTCTCTAAGTATCTTTACGTCGCTATTCTTAGTATTCTTATAGCTATAATACTATTCGAATAAATATAATCTCCTAGTTAGTATTCTAATTACTATACTAGACTTTAGCGACTAATCGGCTTATAACTTTTCTAGGTACGAGTTAAAAGTAAGTAAGCTTACTCTTCTTACCTCCGAACTATTATAGCGCCTTATTCTATATAAGCTTAAGTAGACCTTAAGAGTCCGACTTCTATCGGAGACTAATATTATAATATAGTATAAGTATAATTATAGCTACTTTAACTATATTCGTTACTAGTATAAGTATAACGACGTAGTTTACGACGGTACTATTTATAGCTATAAGTACTTCTAAGCTCTCTATAATAACTACTACTACTACTATATTTACTATAATCTCTATACTTAGACTTAACTCTCTTAGCTAAAAAGTATAGTATATAGCTTCCTTTCTATCGATATATACTAGAACGAGTACTCTATCTAAGGTTCCGGACTTTGCTTATAATATCTATAAGATACGATCTACTTTCGCTATAGTATATAAATATCTCGGAATTAAACCTTCTACTACTATCTTTCTAGTAAGTACTATATATACGACTATTATAACTTAGTAGACTATCTAAGAAACTTTCTTAACTACTATTACCTCTATATCTACCGAGGTAACTATTTCTACTATTTCTACTTCTATAATAATAGTTATAAGTACTATATCTACTATATCGAACGCTATAGTAAGTCCTATAAGCTACTTCCTTATCTAGCTCTCTAACGATAATCGCTTCGGCTAAGTATTAGGAAACGACCGATTTATATTCTAAGTTAGCTCTACTTCTACCTTCTCTCTTATAGATAGTAATACTAGATATCTCTATAACTACTTCTTTAAAAGAACTATAGAAGCTATATACTCTACGCTAGAATAGTACTCTAATATCTCGGTTAGCTTTATATACTTAGTAGATATTAATAGGCCTCTTATAACCTCTATCTAATATATATAAGCGAATAGTATATTAATATATATATCTAGTATTATTAAGATAAGGTTCGTATAGTATCTACTTCTAGGAACTCTAAATAATCGATCCGAGTTATTACTTTTAGTATAGAGCGTACCTATACTCTAGTAGTCCGGATATATAGAGATTACTTTAAGAACGGAAGATATAAGTTACTTACCTTTATAATATAAGGTAAAGCTTCGAGCTTAGTATCTTTATTATTAAATATAAAGCTATTAGTATATTATAGATTAGATTCTCGGGCTATTACTATCTTATTCTATAAGTAGATACTTCTCGTTCGCTATATATACTATAGTTCTTATCGAATTATATTCTCGTAGGCACTCGTCGGATAGATATAATATAGTAGAAGTAGAGATAATAAGTAGGAACTAACCGAGTTAATTATATTAGTTAGTTATAGGTTATATCTTACTCCTAAGATAGGTATTAGCTAGATTATATAACCTAGTATTATATAACCTATATTACCTAATTCTAATCTCTAAAGTATTTCTTAGAATATCTAACTAGACTATACTTTCTAATACTTCTACTTAGGCTAGATAGTCTTCTATCTATATTCCTATATTTAAATCTATTCCTAAATTATAATAAGTTATTAGGTACTATAGTTATATAGTTAGAGCTATATACCTAATCTATCTTAGTTTAACTCCTTAGCCTAGTATCGTAAGTACTATAGTAACGTTAATACTAGAGTATATACCTTTTGTTTCTCTTCTAGACTTTTCTCTTTTTTTTAGACTATATATAAATTCCTAGATCCTAATTACTTATTATATATAGCAAGCTACTTCTCCTATAGTATAACTCCTAGGCTTAGTTTTATACTTACTATAATATCTCTAATATTATAGTACGTATCTTTTATTAATTATTCTAAGGTCTAGAGTTTAATCTATAGTTAGAGTATAAATCTTTTGCCTTTCCCTATATAAGCTAGAGTTGTCTTATAAACTCCTAAAACTATAGCCTATTCTTTAGTTTAGTTAGGCTATTAGTAACTATCTCTTTTATTAGAATATATTCTACTATAACCTTCCTCTACTACTAGAGATATCTAATATAGTTATATATAATATTAATATATTTAGATCTCTTATAGGTATATATATCCTTAATAAGAGTTAAAGCTACCTAATTGTCTTCTATAATTTATACTAGCTTTAGTTCTCTTATAATATTAGGATATACTTTTATAGTTAGTTAGAATAGGTATTCTCCTACTAACTCTATATAGTCTATCTCTCTTAAGAGTACGACTAGGAACTAAGATTGCTTTATATATATATTAATAGCTATATACTTAGCTTCTATTATTAATATTATAATAGACTTTTGCTTCCTACTTATCTAAGAAACTAGAGCTCTATAAAGGAAGAAGATACTCCTAAGGATTAAGACTCTATCTACTTTATCTATTATATAGTTAGAGTCTAAATATCCTATTAGGCTTCCTCTATTTCTTCTAAATATTAGTTCTAAGTCTTAGAATAACTTTAAGTATCTTACTAGTTTCTTTAGAGCTTATATATACCTCTTAGTTAGGTCTAAGATATATAAGCTTAACCTTCTAAGAGAGAAAGTAATATCTAGTTTTATTATAACTATAGGCTATATCTAGGTACTAGTTTAGCTTTAGTACTCTATCTTATTCTCTCTCTTATTATATAAGCCTATTAGTTTTAGACTATTATAACTATCTATTAGTAAGAGAGTTAGGTTAGCTATCTCCTTAGTTATTTCTAGCTTTATAAGGTTCTTCTAGATAAAGTATTCTTAATTAAGCTTTAAAGTTCTAGCTTATCTATCTCTTATTAACCTTATTCTAAGGATTTTCTCTAGTTCTCTAAGATCTTTAATCTTAAATACCTTACCTAGCTATTCCTTAAACTAAAGTATATTTTCTAGCTTTAGTACTATAATTAGAATATTATCTATATAGGTTAGGATTAGAATATTCCTTTCCTAGTAGATAAGAAGGTATAGGTCTACTTCTAATTATATAAACCTAATCTGTTTTAACTTTAAGATATAGAGTTTATTCTAGTCTCTTGCTACTTACTTTAGTCTATATAAGCTTCTTAGGATTTATAGGACTATATTAGGTAGAATCTTAACTCCTAGTAGTAGAATTATAAAGATTTCTTCTTAAAGTTTGCTTTTAGTAAATATATTATTTATATCTACTTAGTAGAGTTCTAGATCCTTCTTATAAACTATAGCTATAAATACTTTTAAGGTATTATACTTAACTATTAGTATAAAGATCTCTTAGAAATTAACTCTAAACTTCTAAAAGAAGTCTCTTATAACTAGTTTTGCTTTAAACTTCTTAATAGCTCTACTAATTAATCTCTTTATATTAAATACCTACTTAGATATAACGAAGTTTACTCCTTTAGGTAGAATAACTTTTATCTAAGTATTATTACTTCTTAATATAGTTAGTTCCTTTTAGACTATATCCTTCTATATATATCTCTATTTAGGATTCTAAATTGCCTCTTTATAGGACTTTAGAATAGGTATCTCTTATCTCTATATAGAGACTTAAGGAGCAATTACTATAAATATAGACTCCTAAACCTCTAATAGAGCTTTCTAAATCTACTTCTATTCTTAGCTTTAGACTTAGCTTAGGAATGCCTTATAATACTTAGTACTAGGCTCCTCCTTCTATCTATATTCTCTCTATCTCTTCTAAAGTACTTATCTTATTACTATACTATAAGCTTTTAGTTCTAGGCCTAGTCCTTTATCTAAGATAGATCTCCTTCTCTTTTAGCTATAAGTTTAGTTTTAGTTCCTCTTCTAATCTCTATTTTCTTATAGGTCCTACTATATAATATTTAATTCTTTTACTTTAGAATATAGTCTCCTACTAGTACTAGGATTAGCTTATCTATTAACTTCCTAGCTTAGCTTAGGTAGTTTAGTAGTTCTACTTTTCTCTTACTAGAGTTATAGTTCTCTAGAGTTTTCTTCTTCTAGATCCTCTATCCTCTAGTACTCCTCCTTATCCTTTAGTAGAAGTAGTAACTATATAAAAAGTATTTAGCTAGGACCTATAGGTTTAGTTACTATAGCTATAGGTATAGTAGCTATAGAAAATATAACTACTATTAGCTTCTTTAGAGGTCTACTAACTAGGTTTCTAATAGATATACTACTTACTTAATTAAGCTTAGGAATATTTAGCTCTATATCTCCTCCTTTCTTATACTTAAACTAAGTAGTAGTATTATAGACTTTAATAGCTCTTATATTAGGCTCCTAGAAGAGCTATATTTTAGTAGTATTAGAAATATACTTAATAAATATAGTATCTTTGCTTCTATTTATTAGTTTATCTAATCTTATTTCTACTAGCTAGGACTTAGGATCTATATAGACTACTACCTTATAACTCTAAACTCTAAAGTATAATATTAAGAGTTAAATACCTAAAAAGGCTTCCTTAGATAATACTTTAAATCTATTAATTTCTAGGCTATTAGGAAGGGAATTTCTAATAACTATATAAGCTACTAAGGCTTCTAACTAGAATTTAATAGATATATAGATATCTTCTAGTATTACTTTTATATAGTCTTTAGAAGTTTAGATTAACCTCTTAACTACTTTATTCTAAATAGAGTTATATACTTTAGTTATATAGAAGGAAATTCTATATTCCTTCTCCTACTACTTTAGTATAGTAAGAAGCTCTCTTACTCTATTACTTCTTATAATCTAGAAAAGGTTTCCTAATTATAGCTTAGCTTTTACTTTCTAGTCTTTAAGGATACTTAGTATATCTTCTCTAGACTTTATTAAGAAAGTCTATTTCTTTCTTAAGAAGTTATTAATAATCTTAAGCTACTATTTATATTCTAATTTTAAGATAAGTAAAAAACTATAGATATTAATAGAAACTAGAGATAACTTTTAGAGTTTCCTTTTAGTTTCTTTCTTTTTATATTTCTTTATTTTTACTAAGGAATATACTCTATAAGGTTAGTATTCCTTTAGAATAGGAATCTAAGCCTTTAAGTTAGATATTTTATATAAGTTTCTAAGAAGACTCTCTCTAAAATATATAAGTTTTCTATACTAAAGCTCCTACTATTCTTAAGTTTTTTCTTAGGCTTTAAAAGTATAGGCTTTATTCTTTTATTTTTAATTAAAGTATAATATTATAAGCTCCTATAATATATTATTAATCTCTATTAGAAAGTATAGTCTAGTTAGACATTCTAAGAGACACTTTAGGAATTAGGATTAGGTAACGTAGGTTATATAATACTAGGTTATATAACCTAGCTAATACCTATCTTAGGAGTAAGATATAACCTATAACTAACTAATATAATTAACTCGGTTAGTTCCTACTTATTGTCTCTACTTCTACTATATTATACCTATCCGACGAGTGCCTACGAGAATATAATTTAATAATCTCCTTAATAAATAGTACTCCTTCTAATAGTTTTATCTAGATAACTAGTTTTCTAGATAATAAAATAAGTATAAATTTTAGTAGTTAAATACTATACTACTAGCTAAATTAGCTCTAAGAAATAAGATTTACTTCTAGACTAGATATAAAGAGAATATTCTTAAGAATAATCTATTTTTCTCTTTTTTTATTTATTACTATATTTCCTATATATATAGCTATTAGATAGCTACTTTTAACTTTAATCTACTTTTTCCTCTAAAGAGGTTTTAGTTCTCTAAAAATTAATTCTTAGTTAGTTATATATAATAAAGTATAGAAGTTAAGTAGCTATCTTAATAGTATATACTTACTTTTTGCTTCTATAGTTAAGTATATAACTTTATTAATATTATTATTCTCTAATAGAGATTAAGATACTTTAAATACTATAGAAGGCTCTATATTTTCTTAGATAGTATATACTTTCTTAGAAAACTTCCTTAAAGTTTATCTCTTCTTAAGAAATTAGACTTTTAAGTTAAGTTTCTTTACTATTTCTTTTAATACTTCTTTATTTAGTAAAGATCTTCTTCTAAATATACTCTCTCTAAGTAGTATTCTTCTCTTCTCTACTCTACTAGTCTATTTTAAGTTAATAGTTCTCTTAGTTTTATTAAGGTATAGATACTTAGTAATATCTCTAAAATACTCCTTCTTATAGAAGTAGTATTTTAGCTTTATACTTTAGATTTCTCTTCCTTTAGTAAATATTACTATTTCTTATAACTAGTATCTATACTATATTAACTTCTTTACTTTAAGAAGTTAGAGAATTTCTTTAGAGTCTAAGTTCTTCTAAGCTTAGATAGTCTACTTTATACTCTTATACTTAGCTAGAAGTATAAAGAGTAGATACTTAATTCTTATATTAGGAGTCTTATAGTATAACTCTCTCTAGTTAATCTCTATAATCCTCCTTCCGAGATTACTAAAGTAGACCTATAATTTCCTAATTATATCCTCTAGTTCTATTTTAAAGGTTACGAATTCTTAGATAATAGCTATTATATATATCTATTAGACTTTGCTATATTTCCTATATAGCTTTATCTAAATATTATATACTCTTATCTTATCTATTACTTTATTTTAGTTATCTATATAAAGACTTTCTATTAGAATATAGATTGCTTTTATATTATCCTTCTACTATTTTAGGCTAAACTCTAAAAATATAGTACTTTTCTCTTTACTTAATAAAGCTTTAGATACTTTAGATTTAGCTAGAGTAGATACTAATAATCTCTTTAAGTCTAAGATTATCTAGAGGATTTCTTTTTTTCTAAATATATTCTTCTATAGCTTAAACTATAGTTTCTAGTTCTTCCTTATTAGAATTAGTATTCTCTTTCTATCTAATTTACTTATTAAATCTATTTCTATAAAATTAAATAAACAAATCTAAACTCTAGAAATATAAGCTATTTTAATTTAATTAGTAGCTTCTAGATTTCTACTTTCTCTAGTTACTAAGACTCTTCTCTTTTAGCTAAGATATCTAAGAACTCTTCTCTTTTATAGAAGTTAGTTAGGTTCTTAGATAGAGAACTTCTAAAAGATCTACTTTCTTAGAAAAGTACTATTAGCTAGTTCTAAAGTATTAGTAGTATCTAGTACTTAGGCCTAGTCTTATCTACTTAGATACTATAGTCTAAAGCTAATCCTTTTCTTTTTATACTTCTTTATTATACTTCTCTTTTAAAGTAGAGTATATTTTACTAGACTTTTCTCTATTTTATTTACTTTTTAGAGACTTCTAGCTTATAACTAGGATCTTCTAAAGCTTTAAAATAGTATAGATAGAATATACTTCTAGTTTCCCTTATACTCCTTTTCTACTTCTCTACCTAATTAATACTATAAGTCCTATAAGAAGTAATATATATTACTTTAAAAATAAGAAGACTAACTCTTACTACTTAGAGCCTCTCTATAAACCTAGACTTATAACCTATTAAATTATATTCTTATAGGTACTTGTCGGATAGATATAATATAGTAGAAGTAAAGATAATAAGTAGGAACTAACCGAGTTAATTATATTAGTTAGTTATAAGTTATATTTTACTTCTAAAATAGATATTAGCTAGGTTATATAACCTAGTATTATATAACCTATATTACCTAATCCTAATCTCTAAAGTATCTCTCGGAATATCTAACTAGACTATACTTTCTAATAATATAGTTTAAATAAGATTTAATTAGTCTCTTTAGATTAGTATAAATTCTTCGATATTATATAAATTCGGTAAACTATAAAAGTATATTATTTTAATTTATAGTATTATATATTATAAGAGTTAAACTAGAGGCTCTAAGATAACTAAGAGATAAATCTTACTACTAGACTATAGAGGCTATACCTCTATACGATTATATAGAATAGTAGAGGTATAAAGCTAATATATTACTTTAGTTAGACTTTAGAGGAAAGTAGCCTTAGATACTCCTATAATAATAAAGTAGTTCCGGGCTAGCTAGACCGATTAGTAGGTAGGTAGAGTCTTATAGTAGTATAGAAGAGATAGGTAATAGACCTAAGTACTTAGAGGTATCTCCTTAGGCTTAGTAAAGTTAGGTTAATATAGAGTAGAAAGCTAGTTAGAGTAGATAGCGATAGCGACTCTAGCTAATTAGACGCCGAGAAATACCTCTAAACTATATAAGAGAATATAGAGAATATAGAAATCGATTATTCTATAGTCTTAGTAGCCTCCTTACTATTATTATTATTAGAAGTCGTATTACTAGTATAATTAAGTATAGACTTAACGTTAATAGCCTCTTCTATAGTATAGTTCGTATACTCTATTAGGTAATAAAGTTATAAAATAGTAGCTAGATCGGAGATATCTAGCTTAATAGCCTCTAAGTATTTAATATTATTATTTTATATCTAGTAGTTCTAGTATAACTTTATTAACTTAGTAGCTCGCGTAGTACTTAGTCGATTGCGTTTCTTAGTATAAATAATACCGAAGGTACTCTAATTATACTTAGTAGAGCCTATAGATATCTAGATCGATAAAGCCTTCTTTATAAGCTTTATAAGCTAAGAATCCTTCTAAATACTTAATATAAACTATAAGGTAAATACGTCGGTATACTTCTAGTTAGCTTTACTCTACCGAGCGAGCTTAATATATTTCTACTACTATTAAGGAAGATTATCGCTCTATATCTTAATTAGTATACTAAGTCTCTAGTTACTATTAAAGCTCTATTTATCTAGATTATCTATAAGCTTACGTAGCTCTATTTCTATATATACTGCCTAGCTATAAGGTAATTAAGAGTTATAGATAGCTTATTATTCGTATAAGTACTACTTAATCGCTTTCTACTTATCTAACGTTAGAAAGCTATTCTATTTAGCTCGTTCGAATAGATTACTAAAGTACGCTATAAGTATAAGAGAGTAATTAAGTACGATCTCGTCGTAGTATAAACTTAAGGCTTAGTATAGTTTATTTAGTAACCTAATAGGACTAGTCTTAAAACTAGTCGTAATAGTAGAGTCGATCTTAAGCTAGAATAGCCTCTTCTTAAGTAGGTTAAATACTAGATAAACTACTAATATTAGTAGCTTATCTACCTCTAATTAAATAGTTACTTTAAGTAGCGGATTAAAGAGCTTAAGAAGATAGTCTACTATAGGCTATAGGCCTAGTAGGTTATAGTAGTCTAATATCTCCTTAAAGGCTATCTTCTATCTACTATTAAGCTTCTAAAGTAGATTATCCGAGTTAGTTAGAAAGGCCTTAATCGCTTTCTTTATAGTATTAAGAAACTTAAGAAGCTCGATAGTACCTTACTAGTATATATAGCTAGGTAGTCTTAGTTTAGTCTATATAAGTTTCTTATTCTATAACTATTTCTATATATATACGCGTAATAGTCCGTAAGCCTTAATCTAGTATATAATACTCTTTATAATTTAAAGCTAGTACTTAATTATATTATTTAATTACTAGTCTATACTAATAAGGTTCGTATAGTACGAGAAATAGATAATATACTTAATCTACGGATAATCTTTATAGATAAACTAAGTAGTAGTTTTATTATTCGAGGCGCTATCTAGATAGATAGCTAAGATCCGTATATTATTAGATTCGGCTTAATCGATAATAAGTTTTAGCTACTAAAAGATATATTTACCTATTATTAACTCGGCGTCTATCTTAATATAAGAGTATAGCTAGGACTTCGAATATATATAAATTAGTAGATTAAGAACGTACTAACTCCGAAGGTTTAACTAGCTATTACTAATTAGAGTAACGCTCTCGTAATTAGTAGGCTTACTAATATCGTCCTATAGAAGTCTCGTATCTTCGTAATCTACCTTATCTAATAGTATACTAGATAAGGTAGGTCTAGATAGTAGACGCTAGTTAACTCTAAGAAGCTTAAAAACCTTTAAGAGATTAGCGTTCTAGCCTATATTAAGCTCCTTTATATTATTAAAAATATAAGTATACTAGGAATAATTAAGAGCGACCTTTAGCTCGGTAGTAAGACTCCGAACTTAAAGTACTATTACTAACTCTTAATACTATAGTTTTAAAGAGCCGTTAGGTAAGCGTTTATAAATACGCTAGTATTCTTTAATATAAGTATAATTATTACTAGATCGCTAGATACTATAAAATTTATATATAAAGCGCTTAATACTAGAATACTAGTCCTTATCGCGTTCGACTATTAACTAGTATATATTCGAGTTTAGAACTATACTCTTATAAACTACTATATCTTCGATCTTATACTACTTCTAATTATATAAAGAAGCTTACTATAGTAGTACGGCTAGTAGATTAGCTCCTTTTACTAGCTAGCGAGACGATTCTATAGTAGTAGTCTCGCTATAACTACTACTAGATAATACTATAGTTAGAAATACTATTCTTCTAAGTATCTTTAGAATCGGCTTATTTCGTATAGGCTACTTAGTATTCTTCTACTATCTATAAAGTATCCGGATTAGTAGTAATACGTTCGTATTATCTATATTAACTTCTATCTCGTCCGCTATAGTATCTATATTACTAAACGCTAGAGATTCGTATAGCTTCTATATTATTTTCTACTTATACTTCTTTAATAATTCTACCTCTACTTCGTTATTACTAAAGCTCTCGAATATATCGTCGGTAGCTAGTAGCTAGATAAGCGGCTAGGTAGATATAGTTTAGTACCTATTCGAGTATCGAGTCGCTAGTAGAAGTAGTTTCTTAAGTAGAGGTAGTTTCTTAGAGTCGATATCGTCGCTAATACGTTTCTTTATAGTATTCGCTATCTTTATAGCTTTCGCTAGTTTCTTCGGTACTATTAGTAATATATCTACTAAACTACCTAGGACGAGTTTACTATTAGAAATCGTATAAGCTACTAGATTAGCTAATATAGGCCGTATAGTTTATCGCTACGTACTACTATTATAGTATAGCTAGCCTATTAAGGCGTAGCTAGCCTATTAAGATATATCGATAGGTATAAGATAGTTAAAGTACTATAGATTATATAGTAGATATAGTATAAGAGCTAGAGGTATATAGCTTAAGAGGCGTAGCTTATTAGATATTAAAGTATAGTAGCTAGTACTACTTATACTTAGTATAGAATAAAAGTATATAGAACGTATATAAATAAAGAAGGCAAGAATTATTCTTAATATCTCTAGATAGGGAGTCTAGAGGCGCTTAATATATTACTATATTCTACTCTTATAATTATAATTCTTCTATCTTATAAGAGTAGCGATCTATTAAGGCCTATTATACTTACGCGAAACGTATCTATCTAGTAGACTAATCGCGACGACGACGTACCGAATAATAGATAGCTATTAGGCTATATCGAAGAGATATTAGAATCTAGAATAGTATAAGCTAAAGAGAAATAGAACGAGAATATAAATAATACCGACGACGCTAGTAATATATATATAATACGTAGGTACCTCTAAGCTAAAAATAATATATTACGCGAATAGCTAGAGATCTATACTCTTAAGGCTAAGAACGAACGCTTACTAAGAGAAATATAAATAATTAAATTACTAGTATAGCTAAGCGCGATAGCGCTAGGCCTCGGATAGCTAATACTTTAGTAAGGTAGCGCGTCTATAAGTTATATAAGTAGCGTACGTTCCGAAAGCGATAAGTATAGCTTATATAAGTCTATTAAGCTATATATACCTAAGCTCTTTAAGAGTAAAACTATAAAGGAGGTATACGAATTTATCTATACTCTTAAAGTAAACTTTATAGCTATACTAAAGAGGTTCCCGACAGATTACTAGAAGGTAATTATAGGTATTATATACCTTATAGGCGAAGCGTAAGAGATATAGTATAATAAATACCTAGGCGTTCTATTTATAGAATATACCTAGTCTCGGTTCTATTAATTTCTATACGATATTATTAGAGATTAAGCGAACTATATACTTCTTATAACTATAGAATACGAGAATATACGCTAGAGTAAGAGCTAGAGTATACGATAGTTTATAATAGACTTTAGTAACCTAGAGTCTTAGTTAGATAACTATACTAAGGCGTAGCTAGTATACTAGTTCCTTGTAAAACTAAAGCTATTACTATATAAGAATATTATTAAGAACTATACTATCTCTAATAAGTATACTAACCTTATTACTCTAGTAAAGTATCTCGAGTAAGCTAAGAAGGCTATACCTCGTAAGCTATATTATAGTAATACCGAGAATAAGTAGGCTAAGTATAAGCGTACTAATAGTAATACTTCTTATAAAGAGGCCTCCGGTTCGACTAGTAGCTAACGCGATACTTATAGTAGTAAGCCGAAAAGTAAATATAGAAGCAAAAGTAAAAGTAAGAGCTAGTAACCTACGTACTTCGTATATAACGAGATTAGCTATATTAGTTCTAACTACTTAAACTCTAAGAAAGATAGTAATAAGCTAGCTATTTATAGAGTAACTATAGTAAAGAAGTAGAGAGCGAAAAAAGCTAAGGCGCTAGAGATAATACGCGAGTTACTAGCGCTAAACTAGATAGCGATAACTCTCTACTAGTTTAGAGCGTACTAGCGATATATATAGAAGAAGAAGTCGAAACGTAGCTAGATAGTAAGCCGGCCGCTTTCCTTCTTAATAATACTATAGATATTAATATAATATTAAGAGCCTTTATACTATAGTATAACCTACTAATAAAGCCGAATACGGCTCTACTACTAGTTACTACCTTTACGAGTAAATTAGAGTACTATTATAGTACGTACTATATATATATATAGATCGTAGACTCTAGTAGTAAGAAGCGATCTATAGGTAGTATCTTCTATATATATAATATACTAACTCCTAATATAATCTTAAGCTATCTATAGCGATATACTTAGCGCGTACTAGCTAGTAGCGCTATAGATAAATAGCTATATAGTAACGATCGTTTTAGTAAGTTCGAAGTCCGAGAAGCCTATAAGTTCTTTAAGGATCTTTAGAAGATACTAGTAGTATTTATAGTAAGCCTAAGTAAGATAGACGATAAGGTTAAGCCTATCTCTAAGAAGTTCTATTATTTTAATAATATTCTTAATCCGATAGAGGAAATAAGAAGTAAGCTAGTTAATAGCGTAGAGTATATAATTAACCTATAGCCTAGAACTATACTACTATTCCGTCTAATATATTACTAGTCGGAGTAAGAATTAGATAAGCTTAAGGAGTACTTAAAAATAGAACTCGAGTACGATTAGATCGAGTATTCTAATAGTAAGGCAAGTACGCCTATCCTATTTATACTAAAGAAGAATAGTAAGCTATAGTTATATATCGACTACTATAGGCTAAACGAAATTACTATTAAGAACCGGTATCTACTACCTCTAATTAGTAAGACGCTAGATAGACTTATAGGAGCTATATAGTTTATATCTTTAGACTTAGCTAATATATACTATCGTATTCGGATTAAGCTAAGTAACTACTAGAAGACTACGTTTCGTACGCGCTATAGCTATTTCTAGTATAAGATAATACTTTTCGGCTTAACGAACGTACTAGCGACGTTCTAAGTATATATTAACTATATACTAGTAGAGCTAGTCGATATAAGCTATATAGTATATCTAGACGATATCCTAATCTATAGTAGAATACGCGAGGAATATATACGAGATATATACGCTATACTTAAGAGGCTCTATAAGTTTAGACTCTATATATAGCGTTCTAAGTATAAGTTCTTCTAGAAAAAGGTCGACTTCCTTAGATTTATAGTAACTACTAGTAGTATTACGATAGACCTAAGTAGAGTAGCTATAATTGTCTTATAGCTAACTCTAACTATACTAATAGAAGTTTAATCCTTCCTTAGATTCGCGAACTTCTACTATCGATTTATCTTTAGATATTCGAGAGTTATAGTACTTTTAATAGCGCTATTAAAGAGTATAAAGAATAGAAAGAAGCTAGAGCTAATTAAGTAGGAAGTAGCTAAGGAGTAGGCGTTCTATAAGCTAAAAAATCGATTTTAGACTATACTACTACTAAGGTACTTTAACTCTATACTACGCCTACGAGTCGAAACTAACGCTTCCGACTTTATAGTAGCCGGTATTCTAAGCTAACTATTCGAAGCGGAATAGTATCTAATTACCTTTTTCTTATAGAAGATAATTAACGCTAAATATAACTATAAGGTTTACGATAAGGAACTACTCGTAGTAGTTAAAGTATTTAAGATATAGCGACTATACCTCGAAGGCGCTATATATAAGGTTAAGGTACTTATTAATTATACTAACCTTAAGAGATTTATAGGTATTAAGTAGTTAATAGGTAGATAAATAAAGTAAGTAATATTCCTCGCTCTTTTTAATTTTACTATTAGCTATCGAGCTAGTAAGCTTAACCTAGCCGATATACTATCTAGACGTAGCGACTATATATAAGAGGCAAAGGAGATAAGTAACCTCCTACTATTACTATAGTAGAAACTCTAGGTATAGAGTACTATACCTATAAGTAGCCTAGTTATTACCTATATAAAAGCTACTTACTAGACTTAGTTAGATACTCTAAAAGTAGTTATAGTAGTAGTTAAGAGCAGGGGGGTAGCACTACCTAATAGTAGGTATATTATAGTAGTAGTTAACTATTTAGTTCGTCCGTTTAGCTTTACTCTACTCTTACGAGTCGCTAGCGCTATTACTATATAAGAGTAGCTATACGCTAACGTCTCGGATATAATTATTAGGTATACTACTATATTAGTATAGCTCGATCTAAAAGTAAAAGTACTATATAAGTAGGCCGAACGTAAAGGTATAGCGAGCGAGAAATATACTATTAAGAATAGCTATATATACTAGAAAGAGGCTCTATATCTACTAAACGACCTAGTATTATAGATATAGGTAATCCGTATATACTACGATAATATCCTAGTAGACTATTTTAGTAAGGATAAAATAGTAGAGTTAGTTAAGCAGAAGTACTAGTAGCTAGAGGTTAGTAACGATATAAAGTAGTACGTCGAGTAGTATAGTAGCTATTAGAAAGCGAAAGCAAAGCGCTATTACCTCTATAGCGAGATAGCTATACTCCTACTATCTAACTATTCTTAGAAGGATTTATCTATAGACTTTATTATAGATCTTCTACCTAGTAAGTAGAACGGCTATATCTTCGATATAATTCTTATAATTATAGATCGTTACTCGAAAATAGTAACTTTCGTCCGAATAATAAAGCGCTATACTAGCGTAGAGCTTATAGATATCCTAATTAATAAAGTAATATAACTATATAGTATACTAGCTAGTATCGTAAGTAATAGAAGCTTAGTCTTTACTAGCTAGTTCTAGTTAGACTTCTACTACGAGACGTATATAAAACGTAGGCTAAGTACTATATTCTATCTATAGACTAATAGTTAAACCGAGTATACAAACTAGACGCTTAAGTAGTATCTATATATCTATTATAGTAAGTAATAAGACGACTAGACGTCTATTCTATCGTTAGTAGAATTCGTATATAATAATAGTATAAATACTATACTTAAGATATCGCTATTTCGAGTAGTATATAGGTTTAACTTAGACCTTTCTATAGAAACGTATAAGAGAGATATAGGCGAAGCTCGAGACGTACTTCTTCGAGAAGAGATACTAGTAGCGAAAAATACTATAGAGAAATTAAAGTAGAACTATAAAGAGCTAACTAAGCGCTAGTAATAAGTAAGCGAATCTTAGGCTAAGTACTTTAATTAGAAGTACTAGCCGATAGAATTTAAAGTTAGCGACTTAGTCTTTTATTTATAAAGAACCTCTAGTTAATAGTACTATCGAAGAAGCTAGTAGATAAATTCGCTAGACTATTTAAAGTTATTAATATAGTCGGGAAGTAAACGTACTATCTAGCTCTACTAACTAGCTCGTAGATTTATAATATCTTCTATATATTTCTCTTAGAACTCTAGTAAAGTAGCAATATATAGGATACTAGCCTACTACTTATAAATAAGTAAAGCGAATAGGAAGTCGAGAGGATACTAGAAAGCTATATAGAGAAAGGCGTAAAGAAGTATCTAGTTCGATAGTATAGGTAGCTAGAGGAATATAATACCTAGAAGCTAGTAGAATATATTAGGAATTATAAAGTACTTAATATATTCGAAGTATAATATAAAACTAAGCTACCTATATATAAGGCGAAACTATAGAAGAAATAGTAATACTAGTAGTTAGTAGAATAGCGGAAAATTCTAAGAATTCTAAATACTAAGTATTACTAAGATACGAGAACTACTAAGATATAAGAACTTAGAAAACTAAAATATTATAAAAGGAGAGAAGATATTTATTTATAGTACTCGTAGATATAGCGTATACTACGCGTAAGGGAAGTATATAGCTTAGAGCTAGCGAGATATAAGAGTACTATAAGAGCTTAATAAAGGAAGAGTATAAGGCTCGTAGGCTACTTACTATCTATATCTATAGCTTTATTACTCTTCTTCTTACTTTCTTTCTTATTATCCTTCTTAAGCTTAGAGAGCTCTCTCTCGTTCTAAGTAGACTAGCTAGAGTAGGTAGAAGTAATAGCGAGGTCTAGAGCTTTACTAGAAGCGCTAAGTAAGTAGAGCTTCTATTATACGAATTAGTACTATATAAGAGAAGTAAGTAACTAGTAGAATATAAGATATACTTTATACTCTAGCTCGAATATACTATACTAGATAGCAAGGCCTATACTCGTTGCTATAAGCTTATTAGTAGAGGATATACTAGTAGCTAGCGCCTCGCTAGCTTTCTTTAGTATAAAGAAGAAGCTAGCGGACTTACCTAAGTTACTCTATAAGTACTTAAAAGTACGAGTAATAGCTTTGCCTATATTATTAAGGTAGCGATAGAGCTACTAGTAGTAAGTAAGGCGCCTACTTATATATAGTAGGTAGTAGTAGTAGCGCGCGCGCTATATCTACTTTATAAGGTCGAGATTAGTAATATAGATATACTTATAGTTAGACTTACTATAGCGAATATAGTTTAGCTACTAGCCGAGCTTTATATCGCTATTATAGCGTAGCTCGATAGCTAGATATAAGAATTTAGTAGACTTAAAGTATATAATATATATACGAACTATACGACTTATAGTCTATAAGATATAAGAGGTAATACTAGTAGTCGTTATTCTCTACTTTTAGTAGGTCGTCTACTATATAAGAGAGATAGTTAGTAGCTAGAGTAGTAGAAGTAGTAGTAGCTCTCTTTAGAGATATATTACTTATAGGTCGTATATAAGAGTAGTACTAGATAGTTAAGTATATAGTATAAGTTAAATACGAGAAGCTTACTAAATATAAATAGTTAATAGAGAAAATATACGAAGAGTATATAACGAATTTATAGTATACTAGTACTTTATAGCGCGAGTGCCGATAGTATATACTATTAATAAGCCTATTACTATAAAGAGTTACTATATAGTAACTAGCTACGAACTAAAGCTCGACTTAATATTTATATATATAAGAAGTAGTACGAATATACTAGATACTATACTAAAACGATAGAAATATATAGTTTTCTTTATAAGCTAAAATAGCTCTATTAGAAAAAGAAGATAGTTATAAGAGCTAGAAGTATATAGCTCGAGAAACGTAGCTTATTAGGCGTTAAGGTATAACGGCTAGTACCGCTTATACTTAGCGTAGGATAAAAGTATATAGAACGTATATAAACGAAGGAGGTAAGAATTATTCTTAATATCTCTAGATAAGGAGTCTAGAGGCGCTTAATATATTGCTATATTCTACTCTTATATGCAGAGAGGTCGCTTACGGATGCCTTACAGCCTGATTCCTTGGCTTACAAGCGGATTGTAAGCGCTTACGTAAGATTTTACATCGCTACTCAAGACACGCTGAATCTCTGTTTATTGCTTGCCGCGCTGGCCGCTGGCTGCTGGTCACACGAGAAAATCACGTTTGTGCGAACAAAACATGACCTGTCAGTTCCATCACACTACCGCTTGTTGTGAGACTGAGAATGCCTCCTAGTGCTCGTTTTGCCGCCGTACGCTGTACCGCCGCCGCTGCCTCCGCCGCCTACACAAGATTGACTGCTACTCGCACGTACCGGCCTTTCGAACTGCTACCTCCACGAGAACGCCAAGAACTCACACCCTTCCGCCGCCTGCGTCGCCTGTTGACGATACACGAGAACATCAAGAACTCACGCCGTCCACGCCGCTCGCCGCTTGATCACGCTTCCGCCGCCGCTGCCGCCATATCGCTGGTTTCCGAGGCTGGAAATCGATGTGCCAGACCACTGGGCTGGTAACTGGGAGTACTTCATTGTCGACAAGCCCGACGAATGGGCCCATAACCCTAACGGTGAAGTCGTGATGGAGGCTTATCAAGGCAACGAAAATGTTGTCGAGACTCGATTCCAGTCGACCAACGGTAGCACGAGCAGTACGCCAAAGCTGTGAATGCCAACAGAAGCAACTTCATTTCTCACAAAAGTGTAGGAAACTCAACACTTCTCAATCATCTCCCATACACTGTAATATAGATATTATCTTCTCTCTCAAAAGAAAGCAACACTCCATCAAATCAGCAAAAGCGCAGCCGTCATCTCATGCAACGCCGTCGCTGTAGTAGTGGTTGGAAACGCCTTTCCTGTATGAAGAGCGAGAGCAAGACGCTGTGCTTTCCTTTCCAGCAACGAGACAAAACACAATACCAAAAAGCTTTCTAGAGAGCGGGAGAATCTTCCAATGACTGACTGATGGCTTGACTGAACAATTTTTCTTCTTCTTCGTTTAATTCTTCTTTCTTCTTCCACCACTCATTCCAAAAAGACAAAGGAAATCAAATGGTTTACGATTACGAGACGCCAAATGCTGTGCAGCGACCAAAGTAATTTGGCTCATGTCCGGCTTGAAGCAGTCCCATGGGCATGCGAGTGATGATGATGCCCAGCACTGAAACGGTGCCTGCCAGCTCCGCTTCGGTTCTTCAAGCTTCCAACATCGTGTTTGCCTGTAAAAGAGTGGTCAGCAATCATGTCTAACATGAAAAGTATTGAGGTCAGCACTCACCATCGCAACAAGCCCTCACATTCTCCAACCGATCTGCGTCTCGCTCTTGTCGCTCAATAACAGCTCTCAGATCCTCAGCCGAGTCTCCCACAACGCTCGCATCGTATATAGTCGCGGGGTCGCTGGGATCGGCTTTGCGGTTGCTCAGGGCAGACGTCGTTCGTTGAGTGCTACTCGATCGGAAACGTGAGGCCATGGAGCTGAAGCGACCACCTTGCTGGCTGCTGGAGGAAAGACGCGATGGGTTGGAGCTCGTCGCTCGGAGGGTGCCGGCTGCTGCGGGAGCCAATTTGCCGCGATGGTTCGAAGCCGCAGATGTCCTGCCAGTCACAGTAGCATCTTGTCGTTGAGGGCTGGTATTCCTCGTGGTTCGGCTGTTGTAGCTGCTGAGGCTGGTTCGTCGGCTTTGCCGACTGATGCTGCGACCATTGGCGGTACCGCCAGTCAGTCTGCTGAAATTGCGTCGAACAGTTCCGGAAACACCGCTACCATGAGGATCGAACTCATTGAGTTCAGCATCGCTCATGGTGTCTTCTGCTTCCTTGTTTTCCCTCTCAGTCCTCAACAAGAGATATGACAGCGCATTGAACCAAGTCTCGTGCCTCTGACCCGTGGGTGCCGTGAATACTATCTCACGACCCGGAGTAATGACGACAATCGACTTTCTGTGCAGGCCAGGTGGATAGGCGTTGTCATCGGAGATAACTCGAACGGCCTCAATAGCGACACTCTTTGCCTTCATCATGTTCTTACCAGCAGTGCTAGGATCATGCTCGCTCCAGTACAGCGTTCTGGTGTACGGATGCACCCAGAAAAATCGCCTGTGCCTAGTCGTTGAGGTCTCGCTCCGGCCGGTCTTGCGGGTGTATTTCCACAAGAACTCTCCAATCATGGTCTGTGTGATGGCTTGGATCATGCGCGGGTCAGTCGCAGGTGCGACATCTGGCGGCAACATCATGCCACGAGAAATGTTGAAACGCTCGTCAAGCTCAGAAGCAAATGACGAGACAGAAGTTCGATGTGATACGCGATCTGCTGGGATAGTGGACGCCATACCTCGCTTGTCTTTTGGTGGCGCTTGTCGAGGAGTGTTCGAGTCTCGCGAGTGAAGCGCACGCTCGAAAGGCGGTCGGCCACTTGGAGTGTTGGGGCGCTTGTATGCCGAAGCTGGCATGCCTGGTGGACCCATGTTTCCGCGGGACGGTGGCTGCTCTGGTGAGCCAGGTGTGACTTGCGCAGCCGCAATCTTGAGATTGTGGTCTGCAGGGAGTGGAGGAGCAGCGATGGCCGCGTCTCTCTTGCGCATCGAGCCCGCACTGGAGGGTCTCCTGCCATTTGGATGTAGCGTTGGAGACTCATATATGGATGGGCGCTGATCAGCTTCACGCTTGGAAGGCGTGTTGACAGCTAGCGCAAGTGATGCCGCCGCGGCTGCGTTTGTGAACGTCGAATTGCCCCTCGACGATCTCGAAGAAGCCGGCCTCGAGATGGCTTTCTTGTTCTTGATCATGCTCTCAATCTCTGCTCCAGAGAGCAGCGTCTGCGAGCCTTCATCAAACATAGGTGGCGGTGGTGGCCTTGACGGCGGCGGCGGTGGTGGTCGTGATGGCGGTGCATTAGCTGACATCTCTGCCAGAGGCTGCCTTGAGGAAGGTGTGACTTGCTCCTCAAATGATCTGTCAAGAACAGACGGATCGGCAGACTGAGCGAGAACGTCATTTTGTGTGTTATCAAACTGCGACTGGTCTCCGAGCACTGTCTGCTCGTCTGAATGATCAGGAACGAAGAGAAGATCAGCTCTCCTGGAGCTTCTGCGAGGAACGTCGGGTGTTTCTAGCTCCGGTAGGACCGGTTCCGACTCCTGCGACACGATTTCTGAGAAGGACAACTGAACCGGTGGTGGCGGTGGCGGCATAGATGGCACTGGCGGTCTCTCTTCGTCGAGGACCACGCTCTTTGGAATACTTGATATTGACATGCGCTTTTGATTGGGAGGCAGTGGCCACATTTCTGGATCCGTGTTCTCTGCGAGAAGGGGAGATCGGTCCAGCGAGGACGATGCATGTGGTAGCTGCCCGACAAGGAGCGTGTTATTCTCGGTCTCTGGATCGGTAGCGGTGCCGATGCTGATGGTGACGGGGTTGCCGCGAGCATCAGTGCCAATGCTAATGGTTTGCACCGGCACCCGAGCGTCTGTGCCTGTGTGCGATGTGCTCGCCACTCTAGCATCGGTACCAATGCTGCTCGTTGGAATGATACGAGCATCAGTTCCCGTGCTGATGGAAACAGGCACGCCACGCGCATCGGTGCCAATTGTAACCATTGTACGCACTGGCTCTGCCGACGTCTCAATTTCTCGTGCGGGCTGCGAGCCAGTGTCGACGGTCGTGCTCTCGTCAATGGCCGTGTGCGCTGTGGTAGGTCGCGAAACATCTTCGCCAGTCCCCTGACCAGCAGCCCTGCTCAATCCAAAGCCTGCCAAAGCCCCGGCTGCCACTTCACCTGCATGTTGCAAGAGACTTGTCTTTTCCGCAACAGGTTCCGGTTGCCAGGGCTCAGTCATGATACCTGCATCAACCATCGCTGGCTTAGGCAAAGCTTGCGCGGCACCAACGCTCGCTTGAGATGGCGAGAGGAGGTCGACCGTCTCGTGGTCGTTCATCGACGTGGTCGGCGTGCTGGGTGTGCCAGGCTCGACGCTGGCGTGGCGTTCTGTTGTCGGCGTCTCTGTGCTGAAGCTTCCGTCGAGCTGTCTCTCAGAAATTGGCGTTCCATCTATGCTGTCGTCATCGTCAAGAGCGTCCAACTCATCACCGAGAGATTGCATGCCAGCAGGCTGAGGTGTGCCAACGCTCGAGCTCGGACTGGCCAGGAGAGCCTGCGGCGAATCTTGATGGCTGTCACTGACGCGGCTCGATCGTCGCCCACCACGGCTCAAACGCAGCTTGTACTTTGGTTGATGTGTGGATCGTACAGGTGTGCCTACAATGTCATCTCCATCTTCGTCTCCAGAGTCAGACGCAGTGGACATGTATGACATGCGCTTGTTCGACATCTTCGGACGCAGAACGCGGGTTGAGCTCTCTTCGGTCTCTGTGGCATCGCCTTCGGTGTCATCACCAAGTTCTTCCACGCCCGTGGCGAAAGCCTCGCTTTCAGTGGTAGCACCGCGCTCGGTGGCGGTCTCGAAGCCAGTGTCTGTCTCATTGGCGGTCTCAAACGCGGCATCAGTAGTGTCACCATCCGACTTGCCATATGCACGGTTGTATGCGTTGGCTGCTGCAAGTCCTGCCACAGTAGCCCTGGACATGATTCCATCTCGGCCTCTGCTCGGAGTGTGCTCCATCACATCATCCTCCCAGTCCGGCTCATCGATGATCTCTGTCGTACTGCCGCGGGTGGCGCCAAGCCTGCTGCTTGAAGGTCGCTTGTACCGGAAATCATTCTCACTCTTGCGCTTCTTGGCTACATTCGCGATGATGCCTGTAGTGTCTCGCCTCTGCTCCAGCTCATCGCGTGCGTCTTGCAACATGCGCTTCAGTTCGATCTTTTCCGTCTTTTCACGATGAATGTTGTTCTTAAGATTCTGGATCATGCGATGGGCGTGGTTCAAGCTGGACTTGAGAGTCTCCGTTTCCAGCATGCCATGACGAGCCGGAGTGCCTTTGATGGGCGACGCTGGCGCACTGTGATCCGGACTGGCATCGTCTGACTGCAAGTTCTCCTCAGCCGACATGAAGTCCGTATCGGATTGAGGTACCCCTTGCCCCATTCGGAATGCAAGACCTCGTGCGAGTTCTGTATTTTGCGAGGTCAACTCTCGGACCTTGGCCTGCAACTTCTCGTTCTCCGTCAGCTGCGATTTATGATCACGCTGCAGGTTGTAGAAGTCATTATCCGTGGTCTTGCGCGCATTCGCCTGGTCTTCGGAAAGCTTCTCATGTGATACTCGCAGCTCGTCCAGCTCGCGTTCTTTGGCAGCTTTATCGGCCTGGGCGGATTTGAGTGATTGAGACAGTCGCTGCTCTTTCTCCAAGCTCTCCCTCAGCGTAGCCTCGACGTCCTGCAGGCGAGTCTCGAGGTTCCAGTTCTCGTCCTTGTACTTCTGCTCACTCTCGTCCATGTGTCGCAGTCGCTGCAATAGTTGAGCAGACTCAGCTTCAAGCTGAGCTTTGGCGGATGTGGTGTCTTTGAGCTGCTCATCTTTTTCCGCCAGGGCTGCCTGTAACTGCCGAACTTGGGCGAGGAGGGAGGTACTAATCTCGGTAGCAAACTCGATATCGTGCACTCGATTAGTGGGCTGATTTCGCTGTCTGCGCGAGGGAGCGGACATCTTTGTTGGCGAGTCTCGTCCTGAGCCGGACATGACAGTAGAGTTTGTCCAGTCCACGCTCTCGCTCGCAACTCTCGACTTGGGGAGGAAAGCTCGGGCAGACTCCCGACCAACCTCGTTGTATTCGCGTTCAAGCTCTGCCAGCCTGCCCTGTAGCTCGGCAGGGATGTCGGAGTCCTGCTGCATCTGCTCAACCTCCTTCAACTTGGCAGCCAGTTCTGCACGCTGCGAGGTGAGCGTCATGCCGAGCCGCGCAGCATCCTTGATTCGCCTGTCCGTGTCCCGCATGTGAGCTTCGAGGGCGCGTCTCGCGGAAGAGGGGGAGCTGGTGGACAGGGCGGAGAAGTGGGCGCTGTCGAATGCGCCATATCGCAATGGACCTGCATTTCCAGGAGAGGTGTGGGCGAAGGGATCCGCGTTCCCATTGGCATTCGCCGTGCCTGCCGGCGGGTTCACAATCTCGGCCATGGGTCGCCGTTCCATGTGCTGATTACAATGGTATTAGGAAGATGGTAAAGGAAAGGAATAGGTTGCAAAGGCGGGCGCGCGTATGCGGGAACGAGTGTCTGGCACTGTCTGCGGCCTACGCGGGTGCGTGTCTCGGGAAGCGCTGGATGGGCGAGGTTGCGATGCAGGAGCAGAACCAATGGAAGTATCCGAGCGGACGGGCGCGCTGCTGCTCGTCGCACACGTCGGGCGACGACGGCGAGGCCAGATTGTCGAGTTCTCGCACCGCGCCTGAGTTGGGAGGGAGAAACAAAAGGCGCCGGGGGAAGGAGAGAGGGAGGGTCGGAGGGTCGGGTCGGTGGTCGTGTCGTGCAGCGGCAGAGCAGCGGGCGGATGCGCTGCAGAAGTGTATTCGCGGTTTCGATGCAGAGCCGGCGGGGTTGCACGCACAATGCCAGGTGTTCGGCGGGCTGTCTGGCGCTGTCAGACACGACGGCAGCCGCCCGGGATCCGTCGGCGGGGGAGGGGAGGGGTGGAAGAAGAACGAACGAACAACAAGACGGCGGAAACAAGCAGCAGTAGTGAATCAACGAGTGCAGTGATGGAGGAAGTGGGCTGTGGCGGCAACGCGCGTGCTCGACGTGAACCTCCAGACTTTCGTGCGCCAAACTGTAAGTTAATGCCCGCTGTGTTTATCATCAACAGACGCAGCGCCCATGCCGATTGGCCGACGAGCCGAGAAACCCTGCTACATTCACCTGCACCACGACAACAAACAACCCAGCGCTCACAGGCTGTTGCTGGTGCGGTGCATCATCGAGGTCTGTCTGTCTGTCGTTCGTCTCATCAGGCGGCAAAGTTCCCCCAAAGTCACCCCCTGTTGCGGGCAGAAGGCGCGAGTCGAGTGCCTTTGGTGGCTGCCGGTAAATTCTCTTGACTAAGCACGTTTTTGCCTCACAAGCTTCACATGCATCTCAACTCTGACGTACTGTTTTCCACTCTTACCACCACTGACTTCCCAGCAAGACATGGCCGACACAGCAGCAGCAGCGCCCGTCTTCAAGAAGCGCGCCAAAAATACCAACATCCGCAAACGCCCAGCCACGCCTCCTCCCCAAGACTCGGCCTCCGACAGTGACGACTATACCGACGATGAACAGGGTGCACGGATCAAGCGTCGCAAGAGGGAGGGCGTGACAATAACTGGAAATGGCCCCAAGTCCGAGGTGGTCACGACCAAGTACACCGCCTTCCAAGCAGATCGCTCTACCAACATCACCGCCAACGACGATGCAACCAAAGCCTCGAGCTGGTACACCGACGCTGCTCTCGCCGCGAAAGATGGCAAAGCGAAGCCAGATTCAGAGACAGTAGTTCCCGAAGCAACAGACGGAACATACCAAGGCACAGCAAAATACTCCACATTCATCGCAAAGAATCCCGAACGAAAGCAACTTGGCCCCCAAAAAGCACCTACGAACGTTCGAACAATCACGGTGACAGATTTTGCACCAGACGTCTGCAAAGACTACAAACAAACAGGCTTCTGTGGTTTTGGTGACAGCTGTAAATTCCTTCACGCGCGAGAAGATTACAAGCAAGGATGGCAGTTGGACAAAGAATGGGAGAAAGCAGGGAAGAAAGACAAGAAGCCCGGCGCGGCGAATGAGAAAGACACCGAAGGCATGGACGATGAAGAGAAGATGTTGATGGAGATTCCTTTCGCTTGTATCATCTGCAAGGAAAGCTACAAGAATCCCGTCGTGACAAAATGCGGGCACTATTTCTGCGAGAAATGTGCCATGACGAGGTATATGAAGGAGAAGAAAAAGCAGTGCGCGAATTGCGGAGCGGATACGCAAGGTAGCTTCGGCGTGGCGAAGAAGTTGAAAGATTTGCTGGCGAGGAAGAAGAGGCGGGAGGAGGAAAGGGCTGCAAAAGAGGCGGAGGAGGATGGGTGAAGTGAATGAGCAACTGGCCTCCCAGCGACTGTACAGAAGATAACATTGCGATCCAGTCACCAAAGCCGTACCACAAGAACGCCAAGGCCCTCTTCTGGACCTGGAAGTGGCTTATCCGGTCTATCCTAGTTCGTCGCACGAACAGCCCAAGCTCTCACTTCCTCCGAGCTAGTACAATAGCAAGCCTTGCAAATGCGAGAGTGGCTGAGAGCCAGTGAGCTCCGCCATCGTCCTTCGCCGGGCACAGACGCCTATCATGGTCTCGGATGGCACTGAAAGCGGTTCATCATTGGACAACACTCCTTCCAACTCTCTGCAATGCAACACCTGTGTTGACGAGAAGGTGCTGTCTTACAGCTAGGCAAAGGTGTGTACAAGACACTCAAGCTGCTTCGAGCCCTTTACTGTACAGTATGCCTTTGTACAAACAACATGGTGTCACTTTTCATCACTACCGAGCATGTTCCGCTGATCTCCTGACACTCAACAGTCATGATATCTTTACTCTTCTCTTGCCCCCGAGACACGCGGTCGTACTCCCACTCGGCTCCAACCAACGAGTTCTATACAGATTGGCGAAAAGCGACCACTATGCATATATCAATGGTTGCGCCCACACGGCCCAACGATCGTCCAATTTCCGCCACATCTTGCAAGTCCTACATCTATTTGTTACCCCAATACTCTCTTCCTTTTCCAAGCCTAATCCAAACAATCACGCTGAATCTTCACTCCATCCCCAACCCCCAAACATGAAGACCTTCCAAACTCTCCTCGCCGTTTTCATTGCCCTCGGCGCGACAAGCGCTAAGCCAGTCCAGCTAGAAGAACGTGGACAGACCTGGTGGGTAAGTCGAAAACAAAAATTCCAAAGATTCCTGTCCCGCAGCCAACCACCATCCGGACATCCCCATCCCACATTTCTTATTCTTCATTATCATCACACACAACAAGTGACCAACTGCTCACCATTTGGAAATTAGTGCGGAGGCGGTGGAACAGTACACTGTTGTTGCCCATGCATCGTAACCCCAGGACTTGGAGAGTCGTGTCCCGCGGGTTGTTATAATACCTATGGAGCGTGCTAAACTTGAATGAGAGAGGAAAGGTTTTGTGAGAGCCAGATTGCGGGTGGGGTTTGTGGAGAACAAGGATAGAACTGTTTTGGAGTGTGGAGGTGTATCAATTCCATCCAATCAGGAAGAGGAAGAGCAAGAACTTTACAGCAAGCGAAGAGGAGAATTGCAACGAGGCTTGAGCGAGAAGTGCATGGACAAAGTCGAGAAGAAGTCGAAGGCAAGGACAGAGATGTCGATCAAGTATGGAGCGAGCCGGCGACGCGGAGCGAATTCAAGCTCGTACGCAGTTGTCAGTCAAGCGAGAGCGCACAGGAGTAGAGACAGGAAAGGAACTCTGAGTTTTCAATTGTATTGTTGCGGTTTACTGCCGCTCGATAGAGGCTATGCATCCTGCAATTCTCCTCATGCCTCTTTTTGAGCATTGTCAACCTCGAACAAGTAGCCGCTTGTCTAGTCATACATTTTAATGCAATTTCTGAACAGCCATCACAGACTTGTCGCCACCAGGGACATCGCCCGCGATTCATTCATGTCTTCGACAGCAGTAGAAGGTACTATCAGCTTCGTCTTTCCCATCGTCAAATGCCTTTTCACAGGTCAACATGTGCGCTGCCATGTTTCAAATGTACACTCCTCAGCGCAGCATAACGTCCTTATGCCATCACACAACCTGTCTGATTTTCCTCGCCCTCTTGGTTGGACTCATCACGCTCTTGGTTGGACTCATCAACCTCCTGATTGGACTGATCAACCTCTTGATTGGACCCATCACCCTCTCGTTGGATCCCACCATTCTCCTGCTCAGCGAGCCTCATCACAGTACCGTGAAAGACTCGAAGAGATGGCGCCACCTGAGCAAGGTACGGCCAGTAGACATTCTCGTCCTGGTTCATCCCCTCAATCATCTGGAATGGTTCTGGCTCGAAATCCTTATCCATTTGCATACGGACAGCACGGAGCGAGGTGGCCAACGTGAAAATCCCCGATAGGATCTCGAGCGAAGCATCCTCAATCTCCGCTGCAGTAAACCGCTCTTCTGGCGAGAGGAAGTGATTGCTCAGCCTCATATATTTGCGTAAATGAGAGGTCGTCCAGGCAACGTGATGTGGCCCGTTCAGACAATACTCGTCGGTCCATACTTCGCCTTCGTGCTCGTCTTCCGCGGAGTCGTCGGGAACGTCACAGTACAAGGCCAGAACGATATACCACATCTCCTGAAGAGTCTTCTTCGATGCAACGTAGATATCGTGTATGCCAAACACTGGGCCGTAGGTTGGGTTACCGGTCAGTGAATCTCGAACGACATCGATGTCGAATCGGCGTGTCGAGGTCCATGGATAGTCGATGAAGCAGTTTTCGCGGATCCATGCTTGATCGATGCGATACTGCTCGGACTGCTCTGCACCAACATCGACCCCGCCAAGCTCTGGCCATGAAGGCGAGGCATAGGTTATGCGGAACGGGAAACCTTCCTCCAGATCTTCTGCGTGGAGTTTGTATGAGGTGATGTTCATGGCTAAGAATTCCGTAGCAGCCTCCAGTCGAGCAGGATCATGTTGAGGACCGAGTGCGTGCATTGAGATTCCGCCTCTTGGTCTGTTGACGAAGTGTGTGAAAGATGGTCCGCGCTGAACGGTGCTACGCATCCAGTCTATGAAGTGGTCGTCTTCCAAATCTTGAGTGACGGTAGTGTCGTCTGCTTCTTTGTCTGCCGCGTACACAACGAGTGCCTCATGCATTGCCACCCATAGGCGCAGTGACGTGTGACTCGCCCACGAATAGAGGTTGCTGACGAACCCGCTCATTGCCCACTCATCTCTTAGCCTCGCAACCTCTTTGACTGGATCGTAGTCTTCTGGAGTGCTCTTCACAGCTGGCCACATGCGTACCAATTTCGAGTTCAACAGTTGCACCTTTGCTAGTTTGCTGTCATCCTTGAACTCGAACTTGCCAATATCAATGCACACGAGACCAGATAACCCCATGTCGGCGATCCACTGTTGAGCAGAACAGTGCAGGTCAGGATGTCCCATAGTGGTGAGGTACTCTGTCAGGATGACCAAAGACTTGAGATGCGGCAAGAGATGGAGTCTGAAAAGACAGTAGTGCACGCTGGCAACGCGAGCTGATTTGCACCCGACGATCTCGATGCGGCGAGCCATGTCCAAATGGTGAGAGGCGCCGGAATCCAGCGCTTCGAGTGCCGTGTGGAGCTGAGCGAACGTTAAGCAAATGGTCTTCTTGTTGTAGAATGTCTCGATGGCTTCTTCGTGAATCTGCTTGTTGGCCGCCATGATTGACGTTTCGACGGGAAACGACTTATGGGATGCCTTCGAAGACTCGGCGTCTCCATTAGTGTCGTTCGTGAGGTTGTGGTCGGGCGCCAGTCGCACATGGGTAGCTTCGCCGAAGACATGGCCGTAGATCTGCACTCGAATTTCTGCCGACAGCTTGTCGAGGAAAGAGCAAGTGGATGGATCTGGGATCGTCGTCGGCGATGAGGTAGCGCCGCCTTGATTAGTCGCAGGCGCGACGGGGTTGTGTTCGGGTGCCATCGTGTGTGGCCGTCGCGTCAGGAGTCTGCGGGAAGAGTCAGTGTCGGTGAGCCAGCTGCTACAACGAGGAGCAGATGTTGTGCGCGAGGACTTACCTTGCTGTTTCCAAGATTTCTTCGGTGATGTCGCGACGTCGGTGGAGGAGAGGTGCCTGCTGAATAAGTAGGGAAAGCAAGTGTCGTGGAATAAGCTTCGCGGCGTTACGGGCTGGTGGGAGGTGAATGGGAGGTGAATGGTGAACGGAGCACGTGAGCGCAACAATGAGATCTGTCGTATACTCAAACTACGCGGAGTGGTCTAGCTGTGCCTCATCTCCAATCGTTATAGAACCCAGGGCGGCTAGTCAACTTAGCATGCGTACAAATCGTAGATGGCGTTGCCGTTCGAGTCGAAGATGCCAAAAGACGGAGAGTCGTTGTAGTCCTGGTAGGCATACCAGAACACATGCGCTTCGTTAAATAGTTCGCAGGCCACGGAGCGCCAGAACTTTTGGGCATTGGCAACAGAAGGAACGGCGTTGCCGAAGTTGTCCCCAGTGACTGGCCAGGAGGTTTCGGTGATCCACTATGTTCTGTTAGCAGTATCCAGATGATTCGAGATACACTCCGACTTACTACCCAGGCACCACTTCCAACCGACTGCACATGGTCCTTCGTAGCTTGGTATGCCTTGAAGAACAAGTCGTATGCCTCTTCAATCGAACCACCTTCCCAGTACGGGTATGCATCGAGACCAATAAAATCGCAAGCAAGAATCACAGGATCATTCGCGGCATTGGTGAAAGCGTTCCAGGTATCAACGTGTCCAACCTCGGCCTCAACACCCATTGCTCTCACCATTCCTCTCACATCGTAGATCTGCTGGGCAAGAGTATTGGCATCTGTATCGCCGCGGTAAAGATCCTCGCTGCCGACCGAGATTGCCAAAATCCAGTCGTGGCCGAAGGTGTTGATCGCTGATTCGAGAGCGGCCTTCTCTGCGCCGAAGTGGGCAGCATCCTCAGTCCAGACTCCAACAAGGATTTGAGTGCCAGTGTTCTGAGCAGCTGGTACCGCGTTTGCAAGAGTATTGCAATCGCTCGATGCGTAGAGGCGGACTGTGTTAATGTCCTGCGGCAGACCTCTCAACTTATTGAAGGCCTCCTCCCATTGCTCTCTGGTCTTGCAACTTCCGTCGGGGTTGTTGGCACCGACGTTGAAGCCTGTGCATTTCTTAGCAAAAGCTTGGATGGTCAAGCTCTCTTACGCACCCTTGTAGTACGCTGCAGCTTGTTGAGCTGTCACTGCCAATGCAGCGAGGGAAGTAGAGAAACGCATGATATTTCAAGGAATATTAGGAAAGTGCTGTTAGCAGGTTTCGAAGTAGGTCTGTCAAAGGAAAGAGTGAAAGAATGGCTATGAAGTCGGATAGGAGGCGCAGCGTGCAAAGAAATATCTGGTGGGTGACGAAGAATGTCGAAGCATTGTGGGTCGGTACTATGCAACTTGCCCGTGCTTTTCGCTCAATCGGAAGGGTCGATGCCGGAGTGGATGAATTTACGGAGGCTCCACAAATGGAAGTGGTGGCCAGTGGCCATTGTGAGGCAATAAGGACATCAATGCTCATCTCAGCATTCGACGCTCGAGATCTGACTCTCAGTCAAGACTGACGAATGTCTGCGCATTCTGATGATAGACGCTGATATTGATGAGATGAGGCGAGAGGTGTAAGACTTGGAGCGAAGTGTTGTTGGCATTGATGAGGCTCTGCGGGGCAACCGCGGGAATTTGAACTTTGTCAAGTCTCGACTTCCAGAACCAGAACGAGATCACCAAGGGCCATCAACACCAAACAGAGGGCGTGCCATGGCTTGACATCGGCGTTAAATGCGCCTGCGACCCCAATGTTATGTTATATTCCAGCTTCGCGTGCAGCTTCTTTGCTGCCTGGAGGCCGAATTTGAGGGTATTGCATAGCAACAGCGGGCAGCATTTCCCTCCTCCGGTCCTGCGAGCCCCAATGCCAGCATTTCCAATTGTGCAGACGTGTTTGAAGAACTCGGCCGCCACGCCGACGTCGTGATCCGTACGACAGAGCCCATGGTCCAGACAAGGAGCAGGTCAACAATGCCAGACGGACTTCAACCATGGGAACAATTGCGTTCTCGACCGAGAGGAAAGCCAGAAGCTGGGAAGCAATATTGGCACAATTCCAACAGCATCGATTCACGAAAGTGTGCAATCTACAATTCGCATAGCAAACTGCTGGCTTGAGAAGCCGTTTTCATTTCACAAATAGAGACTCATTTCCCCAGCTATTCACAACGCCGCGCTAATTCATACAGACCGGGTATCACAACGCTATCAAGCCAACATATTTCATCTTGCAACAAACCATCATGCTGGGCCATCAAATAGCCGCGCCTCAAGCTCTAATCGAGACCTTCCGCTCTCGTACCTCCCACGATTTTCCTTATCGGCTTCCCCATCGACGAAGTGGACTCTTCTCGCTGCACGCACAAATGCTGCTGCCATCGGCGAGTAGCCATCCTCGCTCACTGAGCGCTTGTCCAAACCACCGATTCTGTGCTCCTTGAATGATTTCCTTGAACTTTTCAAAGCCGCTGCATCGTTCTCTGGACGCCTTTGCGACGGGACAGATGCAGTTCGTATCTGCATTTGCTTCGTCCTGGGTGATCTGAAACTCGACTGTGGGAAGAATCCAGCCAGTGCGTCTTCTGATGAGAATGCATTATTGAGTGCATTCAGTGCTTGCGATGGCCTGCCAGGACCAATTGGTGTGCTCGGCCGTGACGAGTGGGTCGAAGACTTTCGAGACGATGAGAAGGATGTTTCGGAATTTGGCGATGTGCTTCGTTGTTGTTCTTGTCTCTGCAGCTCGCGAGAGCATTCTGTGCATCGATCCAGGCCCATTCTGATATATCTCCCACAGCCGCATGCGGTAACGCGGACGTTTATGACAGACGCAGCCGACATGATGAAGATTGTTGAAGGTTTCAGCCTCTCGCTTGACGAGGCAAAATTGATTCGACCTTTTAGCAACCAGATCCGTGATGAAACACAGTCTGGCAGTCGTTGCGTTGTTTTTGGCTGTTGGAATTTCGGTGCGACACTTGAGAAGTTCCTTTGAGCGACGATATATTTCTCCAAGGGCGGAGAGCCCAAATACCACCAAACTGAAAGCCAAATCGATTACTCGTAGTCGTGTATTAGCCGTTGATGTCTGTTCCTTCCCGATATGGACAGCTCAAAGGCTCGCTGATTCGTGAAGAAAAGACGGGCCAGGGTCCAACTCAATCTCAGTTGCGTTCCGAAGCTTCGGGATCGGGGAGTTCTGAGAAAGCTGCGACGAGCCTTGCAAGTACAATTGTCTTCTGTGTCTGATGATTGAACAGGTGTGAATCGTAACAAAACCGAAGATGGAGAAGGTGGCCGTCTATAGATCTCTCCGTGAGCGGAAAGTGCAATCTGGCCAAATTCGCGGTCCACGAGGGCCTAGACGGACAAAGCGAAAGGTCTGGATCTGGGTCCGGAACTCCAATAATATATATGTACGTGCAAGGTCCCAATCAATTCAAATGCAAGCAAGACGGAAAGCTGGTAATTTCTCCTCTCTCGCTGAACAGGGCAGCGAGAGCAAGTTTTAAAGTAACACGAACCAGAAGAAAACTGCCTCGACACCCAAGAAAAAGTGCTTAGCAACATGATGCCTCGTGGTCGCTTGGTAGTAACCTGTTCGAGCCTGGCATCGGCAAGCCCGCCGCGGCAGACCGGAGTTGCGCGGCATGGCGATTTGGCGTTGCACATTTCTGCAGCAGTAGCTAGGAAGCGAAGAGCCGCACAAGTGCCGTACTATGCGTAGACGAGCTTTCCACCCGATGGCTGAAAGGAAAGATGCCTACTCGTACGCGGACATGAGATGGCTCTCTGCTTGAACAAACCCTTCCTCGTCTTCAAGGATTTCAGCAGGCTTGTTTGCATCGTGTTCAACTTCTAGCAAGTTACCGGCATGACGCCACGCACGAGTCGGAAACCACGGGCGAGGAGGTTCAATACGGAAGAATGGTCATCCTCCGGCATTGTTGGGTAGCGGGCCGTAGCAGTTGTTGGGCGCGTCGACATGAGATGACGAGGTTACGCGTACGGGAGTAATGTCTCGCATTCCGCGAACTCCCCTCGAGCGAAGTTTCTGGAGACTCCGGAGCTGTCTCGCTCTGCTTTGAAATGTGCTGAACCATCCTGTGCTGCCCAAAAGCTGCAAGTCCTCCGAGAGAAAGTCGTGACGATGTTCAGACTTCGCCGATTCAAGGTTCGCGGCACTAGGCTTGGCATGACCGACTAGCCGGCTCGCCAGGGTCTTGACGCATGGCATTTTGGTATACAGATCGATCGTGAAGATGTGCTTGAGATCGTGAACAATTTTCGACCCTCGATTCCGGGCTACACGCGCGTAGCAGAGACGACGTGCCGCGCGAGCTGTTACATATTCCTGTCAAGAAGGTCAAGAGCACTGCGATTTTGCATTTGTGCAAAGATACAATATTTTATGAATGCATACCTAGCTATACACGAAGTAGTATTGGATGCGTCTAATAAGCGTCCACGGCCTTCTATGGGGTATCATGGCCTCTGTATCGCAATCTCAGGTCTCAGCCTGGCAAAGACTCCATCCAAACAGTGAGGAGAGTCGTAACGCCGTTCATCGTGATGAGTTCTCCAGTCTTTTTAGTCCTCCGAACGCCGCGCTCTCGAAACCAACATGAAAATTCATTACATTACTAGGAGACATACGCAGGAGGGGCTTCCTCCTCGATGCCTCCCTCGGAAGGAGCGCGCCATGCTTTGTTCTTGGTGCGCTCCTGGGTGATCTTTCTGGCAATGTCCCCTGCCATCTTCTCCATCCACGCTCGCTCCAAGATGCCACCAGTACTGCTCTCGCTGAAGGCCGTGAGGAGACTCTGGAGCTTGATCTCTGATGAAGTCCTACTTTCTAATCGGAGTTCGGACGAAGAACGGCGGAGATCGTACGAAGGTCGTCGGCTGACCTCCGGCGAAGGTGACCGAGATGGGAAGGCCTGCATTCGGGGCAATTGGTTTACAGCAGGTTTCTGCACTTTTTGCTCCTCCCGTGGCACGTACATTGATGCTCGAGGCGTTCGATCAATGTCATCTTCCTCTGGGACTTGCAGTGAATCTTTAGGAGTGATGGGTCTTGATCGAGACTGCTGGGCTCTCTCTGCAGTCTCCTCCGCCGCAGCCTTATGCTTGAAGTCAACCTTCTTCTTTGGGCTCCTGGGCGGGGTCGTGATCTCGCCTTCGCGCAACTTGCTCCCTGTTGCCGAAGTCGCCTCGGTGCTCGATCGTACCATGCTGGGAGAAGAGCCCGAATGACTTGCGCTGTCGTCGTATCCACTGGTTCCAACACTAGCAGTCTCTGTGTGATCATTTTCATGCCGATTCTTCCTCAGATTCACGACCCTGTTCTTTCTCTTTCTCGGCCGGGTTCGAGATCCTGTGCTATTCAGGGTGTACACGGTCGCTGCGGAGGACATGGCGACAAGGCTGGGTCTGGTAGTCTCTGTACCGGCTCCGGAAGCTAGCGACGTCGCAGACGAAACGGCGCTACGCGAGGCGATTGATGTTTGAAGCCTGGCAAGACCGGGCCGGGTGGGCGAAAGGGTGCCGTTCTGCATCTCATCGCGATAGGCGGATGCCCACGCACGGTACACCGTATCCCTCATGGATGGCGTAAAGAGACTGAGAGTGCGTTGGCTTTCCGCGAGAGTCGCGAGTCGGATCATGTTCTTCTGCGAGAACGAAGCATACGTCTCGACTGGTGTTTCAAGCGATAAGGTGCCACCAGGGCTGAGAATCCCATCAGTCGCACCGAGAGCTGGACTCGCGAGAGGATCCACGGAAATGTCTGAAGGAAGCTCGCTCCTCTTGGGCTCCTGATTCTCTGCTGTTTGATAATCTGGGCTGAACTTTTGCAGAGATAGTCGATGTATGATCGCGGGCAGGTCTTCCATGAACAGTATTCGAAGCTGATTCCCAATCGTCTTTTGAAGATAATCGCGAACAAAGGGTATTGAGTCGAAGGTCGACGAGACCTTGAGCTTTTCCAGAGGGTCGTTCCTGAACACAATCGTGATGCCTTTCGATTTCGAAAACACCAGGATCACAAAGCCGGACAGTCGAATCTCAGACAGTGTGATTTGTATCGGAATCGTCAAACTGCTGCTCGCTGCCAGCGGCTGAGGGCTCGCGAAGCTCGGCTTTGTTGATAGGTATGTGTTCAGCGGGTTCGCCTGCACCCTAGTCTTCAGAGTCAAGTATGCGTCGCCCGCGTAGCTCATCTTGAAAATGCCTCGAAATCTATCCTCTGCCAAATCGCCAATCTCCAATATTTCCAATTCGGGCGGCGTCGCGCCGAGGTTCAGTTCGTTCACGATGATGTCGTCGACGATGATGGGTGGTTTCGGCGATTTGTTTAACGCGCTCGTGAGCATGTCGCGCACGCGCTCCGTGTCCGCGATGAGCGGCGACCAGTTGAAGTTGAAGGCCATGGCGGTGGTGCTGCGTCGCCGTCGCGATGTGCTGCCTGGCCTAATACCACGGAGGTCGGTTGTTTACGGTGCTGCAGCTGACGCAAGCGAGACAGGATGTCGCGTGTCGCATCGGAAGAGCTGTGCAGCGAGCGCCGGAAGTGTTGCGCACACTTCAGAAGCTCTGCAGAGTGTGTGCGAGGCCCGTGAGCAGTTGTTTGATGAAGGACGGGCGTTTTGAGGATGAGCCGGCGTGTCGAGTTGATTTTCTTGAATTAGAGATTCCAAGACAGGGTGGAGGCCAGTGAAAGAAAACAGGCCCGGGACAGGGCACGAGAAACCGTCGACGACATTGCACAGCTCCGCGCAGCCGAGGATGGAAAGAGCCGGGATGGCGATCGCCGCCAAGTCTGGAGCTTCCACCACTTCACTCCTGTGCTCACTGCTCTGTCTATACCATCAACACTGGCGGCTTCATACTCTCGCTACACTCGCCATGAAATTGGTCGCGTGCCGACACATTTGAGGCGGTGCTTCTAAACAAGGCGGGTTGTTGGGGCAGTACAAACCATGTTAACGTGAAAGGCAACAAGGCAGAATGCGGCCCTTTCAACAAGGCTCTCAACCTCCAGGCTTCATTTCCCGCACAAAAGGCGGTGGACGGGACTCAGACGCAGAGAAGGCAGTGCCATCCGGAAGAAAATATACGTGATCCATTTGAAGAATGAGGAACAACACAAGCCGGTGCCTGGCAGAAATAGTTCGCGCCGCCCACAACAAGCAGTGCCCAAACGCAATTTGCGGCAAGTTGTATAGATACCTGCTGGCGCACCGGCAATGTGCACTATGCTGTGCGTATCGGACTAGATCTTGGTAAATCAGCGACACCAATGCCGGTAGCTTCCATTGCACGATTGCAGCGAATAGGTACGGGCACATGGCACTGCAGCGCCTCTTTCGGCAATCTCACTACCGCATCTGCAACTTTTTGGTTGTCAGCACTTTTTACACTCAACGGCGAGCTGAATGCTTGTGTGCGGAGCGCTGACGTCCACTTGCGCCTCAGCAGTGGATTTTGCCGGCCATTAGGAACGCGAGTTGACGGAAAATGGCATCTCGTTGCACAGATCGTGCTCGATAGACTTTGGGGACCACGCTGCTGGGCGCAGCAAGGCCCATAATGTTCAATTCTTCAGGTGGTACGGCAATTGGAGCCTTCTCTGACGACGTCTAACAGCTTCACGCTTGCAAACCACGTTTTCCATTAGCCGCGCTCACCATACAGGTACGCCACGCCAGCGAAGTTTCTGAACAAACTGGTTGGGCTTATACGGTACGCTCGTGCCCTCTCCAGCCACGTTTCTGCAGGCTGACCTTCTACAGTATTGCGCTCGGACGTTTTGTTCAGGGGCCGCCATTACGTTTGCTCAATTGCCACCGCTATCAATTGTTTCGCGGTATCAATATAGCTTGCCTGGGAAACTTTGCCGTCTCGTAAGCGCTGTGTACCGCCACAAGAAGGCGGCTCAAGCTTCGTTTCACTGGCGGAGACGAGTGTCCTTGACTTCACCTCCAGGAGGCATCTACAGGGCAAGACTATCGTGACTTCATGTCCGTGGCACTTGTTGCTAGCGGCGATTTGCAGGGCGGGGCTTTCATCGATCCACGGCAGAACCGAATTTCGTCTGTGCCCAAGCATTACAAGCCACACCGATGGTCCACGAGGTCTTCGAAAAAAGACGCGACTACCAACTATGGACCAAACATCGCTCTTGTTTCCAGAATGTCCCGCGCATTTCGCGCTAGCAAGTCTTCCTGAACTTTGAAACAGTGCTTGGCCCTTCGGCGGTTCCTGTCATTCGCGAGTGAGGACTTTTCTTGCCAGCAACTATTCAATCACATTACCAGTGACGTGATGGTGTATAGCCACTCTCGTCGCCCTTCGACGGCACCCGGTCCGCAGGCAGCTGCTAAACACTTGCATGAGTTCCGCAAGCCTCATGTTTCGTAGCCATTCTCACAAAGACATAATAGGAGAACAGACTGATACCTTGAGACTCTCTTCAGCACAGTTCCCTTCGTATACTCAAGAACACAACTTCCATCCCGCAGACAGATCTCGCGCAGCATCCTGATATCACTCAGCATCAACATCTACCAGAGACATGTGCAAGGCAATCTCCCTTGAGCAGGTCAACATGGCCACCACTGAATGCATCACCGGAGCTTCCATTGACATCAACGTCGAAGCATCTCGCAATGCTCAGCGCTCTTTTGGTTCTTCGGGCGCCTCAATGGGCATCCAGGCTAGCCCACCCTACCAACGACCATCTATGAGGGGCTGGTGGTAAGTCTACAACAGACACAGCGAGGTCCCACGAACAGTTGAGGACTAACGTGGTTCTCAGGATTTGTTCTCGTTGCAAGAACCACATGAATCCGGCATTTACTAGAGATGTCTGCCTTATATGTAGTCACCCCAAATGTGGTGACTGCTATGTGTACCAGAAATGAGAAACGGCGATCGAGAAACAATGCTCGACCAATGCGCTTGAATTTTGGCTTCTCCTCACGGCCGTGGCGTTCGCTTGAAGTTTGGGCGACACAGAGATGATAGACAGGGCGTGGGAGGTACACGATAGAGCCATCACGACAGACAATAGAGCACACACGATGGATGATAGAGGATAGAGGATATGTGGTGAAGGACGATAGAGGTAGAATATGTTCTCTTTAGTTTATCAAATTTTCGCACAGTTGACACTTCTCCCGCTTCTTGACAGACAGACTCTTCAAGCCTTGTAGCACTGTCGCGTTGCGTTTGAGTTGTCGCTGTAAGACGTTCTACCGCGTTGCCAAGTGATTAGACCGGAGACAGCTCCTGCTTCTGCCGCCTGGCGCGAGCCGTTCGTCGAACCTTCCATTCCCTGCTCACCAGCCACATCCCCAGCCCTCCGATCTTCCGTCATCACTTGCGGCCGTTTCAACTTTTGCGCAACACTCCACATCAACAACAAAAGCAATGGTATTACAAAGGTGAACACCACGGAGCATGGCCCCGAGGAACCGGGTGTCGCTCTGGACAGCTCGAGTGATTCCCGTTCTCCTGGTCCTCATCGTCGGATACGCATCATACGTGATCGTCGGACGACTCTGCATCAACTATCTGCTTAACCCACCAAGAAGCAAACCAAGACGACTCACCAGCGGGATCGTGATCCTAGCTGTATACTTTGTTCTTCTCATACCAGTTGCGACATCATGGTTACGACTACTTCTAGCTGTGGCGATTTCGCCAGGCTATGTACCACAAGGCAGAGATGATCAGCAACGGCCAACGATCGTGGAGCCTCAGCCTGGATTGGAAGCTTTCTGGATGCGAGATGTCTTCGTCTGCGATTATACTGGTATGCCGATCTGGTGCGATTATTGCAAGAATTGGAAACCGGACCGAACGCATCATAATCAAGATGTTGGACGATGCACGCGAAAGATGGACCACTTCTGTCCTTGGGTGGGAGGAGTTGTTGGCGAGAGGTCATTCAACTTCTTTGTTCAGTTTCTATTTTACACGATGATCTTTACGGGCTTTTGTACTGGGGTTCTGGGGTACTATGTTGCCCAGTGGAAGGAGGATGTTCACTGGTTCGTGGCTTTGGGTCTGGCTGGGTTCTTCTTACTATTCACCACTGGCATGGTTCTGAACAGTATGAACATGGCCTTCAAGAATATTACTACGGTCGAGAGTATCCGCGGCAGAATGTACCTGGCTGTCATCTTACCTCCGGAGATGCAAAAAGATCCTCTGGCGCCACCTCCTCCAGCACGACTTTCGCAATCGCAAGCCGACCGCATGAGCGACGAGGGCAGCGAACGACCTCTCACATCCGAACTAGACGATCCAGCACACATGAACTACTTCCAACGCCAAAACCGCCGCCCATCAGCCGCAAAACGCCAATCCGTCTCACATTCACCTCCTGCTCCGCCTCTCCAACTACCACCCTCAAAACTCTTCAAAGGCACAATCACCTACCCTCTCCAACTTCCCACCAACAGACCCCCCATCCCCGCTCCAGAGCCCCGAACCTTCGCAATCCTCGAAACACCTCGCGGCCTCAACCCCTGGGATCTCGGCAGCACATATCAAAATTTCCTCGCAGTATTCGGCAAATCTCCACTCGACTGGTTCCTCCCGATCGAACACTCCCCCTGCTGCGACCACACTTCTCGAATCTCCGAATATCCTCTAGGACCTGAGTTTGAAGTCTTACTCTCAGACGCTGGCCTCGTTCGCCCGGCAACGACTACTTCTGGCTCTCAGCACAAGCGAGAAAGGAACCGGGATCGCCGAGGGAGCAGCGTGGCACGAAGTCGCAGTCGGAGGCGGAAACGGAGATTGGATCCAGGATGGCAGCATGGTGAGAGGCCGGATGGGTGGGTGAGTGAGAAGGAGGCGAGGAGGATTCGGAATGAGTGGCGGAGGAGAGTAGATCAGGCAGACAAATTGCCGATGGGAGGAGGGAGAGCAATGCGTGGGAGGGAGGATGTGGCTGATGTGCATTGAGCAACATAGCATGAGAAATCAATCATTGTTATACAGCTCTCACTGCCGTTTTCACACGTTTCCAAAAACTTGCAATGCAGGGTGGAGGAGTGGTCGCACAACACGAGGCGCTGTGTGCCTGCACAAACACAGAAAGGAATGGATAGGGCATGTAGACATGATCTTTGCATTATTCAACGTCTATAAAGGTCTATCCGTCGTATGAACATGCCAGTCAAGCTTTTTCGTCCGCTACGCTATGCAATGAAAGCATCAAAGGTGATCTAGCGTAGCCTCATTAAAGATGTCATCCCTCATGCTTCGCGTAATCTACTCAACCTCGCAGCTCATCTTGAACCTCGGCCAGAAGCTCCTTCACGTTCTGGGACTGTGCGGCTGGCTTGCGACGCACCAGCTCCAGAGTGCCGCCCAGTGCACCCTTGTATGCAGCCCTGAAATCGGATCCAAGCGTGAGTAATGTTCCGAGCGCAGCAAGGGCGCGATAGAAGCTATCAGCATCGGATACATGAGGACTGTCGCTCTCTAATATCCCAGCGATGTCGAGGAGGAGAGCTTTGGCGCGAGCCTCTCGCCGTGAAGCTTCGTTAGCCGGGGCTTGGCTTGTCAACAGTACCGCGTAGTTCAGGTACAGCGTGGCAAGGGCCCTGACTTGAGCAGGCGATTCTGGTTCGGATGCGTATGACCGGACGAGTTTGAGAGCAGCGTCGAAAGTGCCATCTGCAATTAGGCATCCAGCATCGGTTTTGAACAAGTTCGCGAGGAGCCGGATGGAATGCACGGCATTGTTCGCTGTTTCTTGATGAGGCTGAAGTACACCAGCGCTGGCCAGGGTGTCGACGATTGTCTTGTCCCCACTACAGGTCGTGCTGATGAAGGAAGGTGAAACGGCCAGTAGTGCGAGTACGCCGACTGCAGGCACCTTACTCTTTGTCGGCCATGTTGAGGCGATCTTCAGTAGTGTTGAGGTTTGCGTGTCTGTCGGTCGTGGATCCTGCTTGTTCTGAAGCTGCGTAGAGAGCTTCTTCAGCGCTTCAAGCTCGTCAGACTGTACGCCGCCCAACTCTCCTGACTTTTGAACAATAATGTTGATAGCGTTGATGGGGTTGCCTTCGATGATCTCAACATATGATCGTTGCGGCAGCTTTCGCTGTCCGGAGACTGAGGCAGAGCCAGCATCTCCAGGTCGGTATCGACTGTCACTTCCCCAAGGATCTCGCGCTTGTGGGGGAGGATTGGAAGCGCCGGAGCCTTGGCCAAATTTGGCGCCTTTGGTGTTGTCTGAGATCCAATTCGCGACCTGCTCGTAATATGTCATGGGAAGTTCGTTTCGTTCCAGAAATTTTCGTGCTGCGTCCCAAGAGCTCTCTGTCAGATTGTAAGGTAACTTGAGAGGAGGCTTGCCATCCTCGATATCGATGTCGAAGACGTAGTCGTATTCTTGTCCATTGTACGTCTTCTTCTTGGCGCCTGTCCCTTCTCCCTCTACGACTGTCCCAATCTGCAGCACGAGAGGTCAGTGTCGGAACTCATTATTCGCTCGACTGGGCCACACAACGTACCAAGTTCCACTGACTCGTAGAAGAAGCCCACAAGTGAGCAGTTACGCTCCCGTCATGTTCTCGTATGAAGAGTTGCTGACCATCCTTTTGACCAACTTGTGTTTGGAGTGCCTCTGTTGACAATGCGTTAGCTCCCGCACTGTAATTTCATGCAGCCACTCCTTCGCATTTCTGTTTTGGGCATCGTCGCAAAAAGCACTGAAATGCAGTAAGGAGCAGAATCTGACGTACCTGGGCTTGGTAGATTCTCCTTTTGAAACGGCTGGCCTTGGGCCGCAGTCTCTGCAGGTATCGCGTACATGCGGTTTGTCTCGTCGAACTTCGCGATAGTCTGCAATATCGTCAGCGACTCACGATCACTTTCTCTACCTCATTGCTGTGTCACTCATACCTCTGCATCTGCTTGTCGTTCTGGATCGCGAGAGAAGATTCGAATGACGTTGTCGCTCGCTCCACTGACGATGTCGCCGGTCTCTGGACAAGCCGCAACAGTCCAGATGCTGATCGCGGGATGCGTAATGGTCTGTATGCATTGTCCGTTTCTCCATATCTTGACTGTGCGATCTTCCGACGAGCTCACCAGATCTCCATTCGGTAGAATGGCCAGATCGTAGATATACGCCGTGTGTCCCTCGAGCTCACCAATTGGCTGCCCATCCAGAGTCCATATCCGAATAACTTCATCATTGCCCGCAGAGGCCACAGCACCACCAGACCAGTGGTCAGATGGCAGCTTCGCGAAGCACCGAACAACGTCTGTATGCCCTTTGATCGCCTGGTGCAATTTCCCGTTGAAATCAAACACTCGAATGATTTTGTCCGCACATGCCGTCAAGATGAATTTGCTGTCGTATATCTCAACACCCCACACTGGCCCATCATGACCTTGCAGCTCTGCAATTACATTGCCGCCCTCGATGTCCCATAGAAAGACCTGACTGTCCCAGCCTCCACTGACCACTTTGCTACCATCCTCGGTGAGCGCGAGACAGGTGATGTTGCCCGCATGCCCAATAAGCATGCGATGAGCATCCTCGTCTGGCGACTGTCCGACCTGCTTTACAAACACGAAAGTCTCGCGGCCACCGGCTGCAACTACACCCTTAGGATGCTGCTGCGATGGCGGAGCGTATGCCAGTCCGTTGAACCAATGTGAGCCCTTCAGTGCGATGGTGTCGTCGAAGGCGGGCGGTTTCGGCGATGTGAGGCTCCATTGCCGGACGGTGTTATCTCGAGAAGCGGAAAAGAGGAGATGGCCGTTCGGGAAGACGACTGCTCTGACCTATGGGCCAATTGCTCGTCAGCAATTACCATCAAATGAGTGGTGGCGCAATGGCTTGCCGATGCTTACATCTTCCTCGTGGCCACGCAACGTGGCCGACAGCTTGAAGTCGCCCGTCATGCTGCCGGCAGATCAAATCTGAGCAATCGCGCAATGCAGTGCGGAGATGCCCAGGCAAATGGAAGGTGGTGTTGAAGCAAGCTGCAGGTGATCGAATGTACAGCTCAGAAGGTGGTGCAGACAGAAAGTGTTGCTGCAGCGATGAGAGCTTCACCAAACACCATCGCAGCAGCAGCTCACGCAGCAGGCACCCCACGATGATGTAAGTGAACGAGTCTTGGCATTTACATGTTGCTCCCTCACGTTGACGCGACTCTTCCTGTTCCACAAACATCCGCCGACCATCTCTAATTCCCTCTGCTATCATCCTCAGCGGCTCAGCTTTCCAGTTGCTCTTACCCACAATATCGCGTTGTCCACGGATCTTGCATTCACTTCACTCATTGGCACCTTCGAATCCCTCTCACAGCTCAGTGAAACGCGTCGCGTGCTCCGCGTGCAATTCCCACTGTGGTGAGCGTACGGTACCATGCCACTGTACTTGTCTGAGAGTAATGTCATAACGATACAGAAAATCACTATCCAGGAGCCAATCTGGTCTGACCGGGTAAAGACAGCAACGCAACCCTGCGATCCATCCTTCTGCTATCTTGGGGCGTCGTACCCTGTGAAACACTCTTTGGAAATGTTTACGAACTTGTCGCGTGCTGCGAATATCTCCGTCGGCTGACCGCGCTCAGGCGCCGTTCATGCTGACACATTCAGCAATCCGAGGAGATCACCATGGAAGCCCGGCCGATGGAACACGAGGCCAACGGTGACAACGGGACTGGAAGACGCTTCGCTTGCAACTTGCGGCTTGTTCTACCATCGTTCGGGCCGCTGAACCGGACAACATGGCCAAAACTCAGCCCTTCCTGCCACCTTCCTGCCACATCCAGGGCTGACTTGCGACCGGTCCCTCCTGCACATGTTCTAGAGCTGGCTATAGGCTTTTGCGCAGGTCTGCAGGTCGATGACAGGCCCTTCGGAGAATTTGTTACATCCTCATTCCAGCTGGCCGGATCATGCATGCTCCATCGGCCAGGGCCATGATACATACTCATAGCAGTACATCTACCGAACTGGTAGGTGAATCTGCCATTCACGCAAGACTCTCAGCCACCGCGACCTTGGAGCGCAATGTGGCTACGGCTGACTGTAGGTGACGGGCGTGTTTTGGCCAGAGCGGCATGTCCGCAGTGCCTCACGTTCAATCTCTGTCACACATATGGCCCTGCGAGTTGCATTTGGTGCAGGCTGATTGTGCTGCACCTGATGTGGCTGAAATCTGAACACATTCCTCGGACGCTATGTTGGCATCTGGCACCGACGATGCGGAACGCGAGGATCCAGCTGTTGCTTGACCTCAGCCGTACACGCATCTGGTAATAATTCATGAATCCTGCATCCACCCGTGACCCACCTCACTAATGCTCGAGCACTGCGTTCACTTCATGTGCCCCGAAATACTCATTGTGTTGAACTGGCTGGGTGGAACGGCCTCGGTCAACGCCTCCAGCCCTATCAGCTGCATTTCGTCAGATTCGGTCAGAATCGTGGAGGCCATCACAGCCCGCTACCACGCGCGCGTGAGACATCCAACGCCAGACGTGCGCCAATCATCTTGTCTGGCGAGTGATCAACAGCGAGGCGGCATCTGCATTTGGGCAGCTTGGGTGCCAAGCCACGACCATAGCGTAGCTCTGGACAGGATCCCTCGATGACGGACATGTCCGAGTCGAAGTGGATCATAACCTTACTCACCTTCCTAGTCGCTGCTCGGAGCTTATATCTACGATAGCCGCCCGTCATCGCCATCCTGCTGACATACTGTTTCCATCACGACTGTTTGCCCAAAGGCAAGGCTGTTGCATCTGCAGAACCGCGCGTAAGACAAATTCTGCACCGTTGTCGGCGTGTCGAGCTCGCTTCTGTTAGCGACGACCGGACCACTTTCGCCCTTCATCGGCTCGCCAAAGACCAAGGGCACTGCTGCAGCTGTCCAACGTGTCGCAAGACCTCAACGCTCGATGGCGATGTCGCCGAGCACGCAGGATTCGAGCTCTGGAAGAGAGCTTATGAATGCTCTGTCTGCGTGCGTATTCACAACCTGCACGTCACTCACAGCATGGGCATCTCTAACAGCCCACGAAGGCTTCATCTCAATGGCAAATTCTCAGACTTGACCATCACATGCAACTACAAACAGTGGGCCGTGCACAAGGCTATCGTTTGTTCTCGCAGTGGCTTCTTTGACGGCGCATGTTCACATCAATTCCGCGAAGCCAACACTGGGGTCATCGATTTGAGCGAAGATGATGAAGATGCAGTCGGGCAAATGATCCATTGTGAGCATTTCACGGTGCGCAAATCGTGCGTGAAAAGTATTGACAACGAGCAGATTTGTATCATCTTGACTACTTGAACGAAGAGCCACAGCAGCGACCTGCCGAAATGTTTCGCCACCGAGCATACACCCATCGCAAAGCAACGCCGAGCAAGATTGATTTCTCTCAAATCGAAGACCCTCTGCTTGCTCAAGCGGGCTTCTACGACAAACAAGATTCACCTTCACGCTCGCGAACGAATAGCATTTCTGCAAAACAGCCGCCGACGACTGCGCATCGACCTGACACTCCACAACAAGGCAACCAGCACGACGATCAAGTAGGATATGCAGAAGATTACGACGACACCGAGTCCGAATCGCATCTGGTGCTGCATACACAAGTGTACGCGTTGGGCGAGAAATACGACATTCCGTCACTGAAACAGCTTGCAAAGCAAAAGTTCGAAATGGCAGCAGCGTGCTACTACGATGCTCCCGAGCTTGCGGAGGCGATCGAATTGGTCTATCAGTCAACAGTAGACACCGACAGAGGCCTACGAGACATTGTCCTGCAACTCTTCCGAAGACATCCTCAACTAGCAAACACACAAGACATCTATGCTGTGATAAAAGAGACGCCCGGCTTGGCACTTGACCTCTGGAAAGTCGAACGTGGCCTGCTGTGACGCGAGCCAAGCGGTCGGTAACAGTGAGAAGTGAACGGAGTCTGCTTCATTGGATCCCAGGAGCATCACGAGGCACGAGCAACAGGATCGCGTACAGCATTGCGTGGCGATGCATGTCAGATCAATGCGAATGACCTGTCACATTCGGCTCCCACGCCGATTTGGACCCGCAAAGACGCCTTACCGAGATGCCTCGAGCATGGAAGCGACACGGCAGGCCACGGCAGCTAGCCGATGCGAACTACGGCGGCCTGCACAACAAGCGACGGTGGCTCGTAGCCTGCTGCAGTACACCCACAGGTTGCTACGGGCGACTGACTTCAAACAGCGTGACCACCGCCCGCTTGGCTCTGGACATGAGTGAAGCGGTCACGAGACGGAATCCCTTTACGGAGTGCGGAGCCCTCAAACAGGACTGCTGGAGGCAAGAGGCAACTCATTCTAGCTTCAACTCGTCCTGTTCGAAGCACTCGTTGCCTCAAACATCCCACGTCCACCTCAGCTGGACCTTCATGATCAGCCGAGATGAGAGCCGCCTCCTCGAAGCTCTTATGAAATTGCGAAACTACAAGTCTTCACCGGCGCCGTTACTCCCATGTACCAACGCGCAACAATTACGCACCCGAAAGTGGAAGTCTTGCGATGTATAACAAATATTGCTCGGGACATCGTGCGTCGAGACTTCGGCTCGGATGTTACCAGTCAAGCAAGATGCTGCATGATCTACACATGCGTACACGCGATGGCAGCGTTTCAAGTCACGCATGCAAGAAGAGCCTCCCCATGTTTGCGATCCTTCTCGCGTGGCCGATTACCGAGGCCATTGCATAAAACGTGGGATGTCCATCCCATGATGGCTGACTCCGACATCATGTCTTCGCATCATATTGCGGATAGAGGCATGGAAAGATCATGCGGCTGCCGCATGCTTCGAATCGAGGCAGATGCTTGCAGCGGGAGCCCGTGGGTCTGGAACCTATAACAAAAAGCGATCGTCTACAGAAACAACGGACATGAACACCAAAGCATCACTTTCCATCATGCATCGATGTTGATCAGATAAACACGCCAAATTCTCGCCTTCGCATTGAACCCGAGCCCCACTCACTCACGCCTACCTTCTCGTTTCAGCTGATTCTCGTTTCATCTCCTCTTACACTGTACCTGCAGCTCTGTGTCACCAAGGGCAGAAATCGCAAAGCGTGTTTCATCTTCCTAAAACGGCAATTGCTTTACAGCACACGAACCTGCCTTCCAATTCTCAATCTCCTGAACACGAAAACATCTTCTTGGCATTTACAACCCAATCTCCACTTCTCGAGCCACATTTCGAGAACGTGTAACATTGTACAACAAGATGAAGCAAGCGTGAAGAAAGTGGACTCTCGATACGATGGTGCGATGATGAAGTACAATCTTGATTGATGAAAGCCACAGCAAAGAGTCGGCAGTAATCAATGCAAGTACCCAGGCCACCTTGCAAAACATCCAAGCAAGCGTATTGGAACACCTCGCCTACTTGCATATTCCATACTCCCAGATCCCATCCCGTAACCGTAACCTCGCCTACTTGCATCCCGTACTCCATCCTCTCGCATCGCATCATACAAGGGAACCGCATATCTTAGTTCCACCCAACACAATGGTTCCCCACGATCCCACGCACGGTTTTCCCTGCCTGTAGTACACACAACGTGTTTCTATCTCCTCGGATCAGAAGGAGAACGAAAGACCGGAAGGAACACCGTAATCACTACTGTACTGCGCTATACTCTTCCGACGACCATGTCTCACTTTACGAACAGCGAATAACGAATAATCTATGACGATTCAATGAGGGTCTGAGGGTCTGATTTGTCTCGTATGGTGTGCTGGTGGTTTTTGTGACTTGTTCACTTATCACTCGCTTCAGCCAAGCTGAGTTGAGGAAGCGATGATTAGTGATGAAAGTGCATCGTTGAGAGTGAGGGCTTCCTGCCGAGGAAGAGTGGTATTTATCTGAGGACTGTTATGGCTTTGATACAATTGAGACTGGGAAAATGCCAGTGTGTTATTCCAGCGTATCCCAGGCTGCAAGAATGTGAGATGACGTCGAATGCCGTAGAGGCAGCACAGTAAAGACGAGGTATCCTGGAGCAAGTCTTTTGATGCAGAAAAGGAACCAAGAACACCTCGTGGCAAAAGGTCGCAGTAACGATGCCAGAGATTTGTAATACGGCACGTACAGCTTGAGAGTTCTTCTTCAATACAACCAATGCTCATTCTACTTTTGTCTAAGAAGAGGAATGTACAACAACCTCAATCAGCAGACTGTGCCAACTATGAGACTCTGTCGATTTTCCCATCGTCCTGTCCGAATTGTTCCTCGCGCCGTATTCCAATAATCGAGCAGTAGCAGCAGCAGAAATATTCAAATCTTCAATGTGCCTCCCTCCCATTCAAATAACCACAGTAGTCCGAACACCGGACGCCACGCCAAGTTGCTAGAGTAAAATACAAAGAGTGCTGTTTCGCCAGATGTCGTAATGTACAAGAACAAAATCCGAAAATGTGTATTAGTTGCGCCAGAATTTATGATCTCCCGTGCTTGCGCGAGGTGCTAGTGCTGGTTCCTGTGCTGCGTCGCTCGACTTTGATGGTTTCACTGTCGGTTGCCAGGACTGTTGAGCCTCCAGATGATCCAGAGCCACCCATCTTGATAAGTGTGACTCGTAGTCGATATGATCCAGGTTGTCGGATGAGTAGTTGTGGAAATGTCAGGTAGCCGAGTGCGAGACGGCTAGGTTGGCTGCGTGCAAGGCTCTCCGCGATATCGTTGGAACACTCATGTACTGAGTCGAACATCTTTTGGCCGGTAAGGGTGCCGCATTCGACGGGTACTCGTCCGCCGCTTCTGGAGTCGGCGACGAGTGATACGACGCCCATGAGACGTGAAGTGTCCATGCCTTGGTACCTCGCAGCAACTTCTGGTGATGGACATTGCAAGCTGACCATGACGGATGTCTCAACCGTTTGCCCGAATATGATAGATCTGGATGGTTGTCCAATGACATCAAGCTCGAATGTAGGACCCTCCGACTTGGACGCTACTGACGCCTCCCGACGATGGCTGCTGGACTTTGAATCCGATGGCCGTCTTGACGAGCTGTGTTTTGATCGCTGTTTGTCGTCATCGCGTCGGCTGCTGCCTCGACTCTTGCTGTCGACAGCACGAGGCCCGCTTCCGTCGCGAAGGTACGACTTCTGATTGGAATCCGACATGGTTGGTGGGTGGGTTGTGCAAAGAAAAGTCGCAGAGGGATGCTTGTTGACAGCGTTTCAAGTCGACACCGAGCAGTAGTAGAAGGGTTTGCAGCCAATAGTTGACTAACACGATGTTAGCAAGGTTTTACTAGATGCGCCACGAGAGGGTTGAGGTCGCAGCGAACCCCTTCCTTGGGGAACCGGGAAGTACTCACGTTAGCTAGACCGTAGGGACTTTGAAACTCGCAGGACAGAATGGCGTCGATGGTTTTGCGGGACGAAGGTGTGTTGCTGGAGGGTTTGGTAGGTTAGGCTAGAGTGGTTTAGAAGCTCTACCGGTCCGATGGGAGCTGAACCTTAAGAGTTATATATGACTTCACGGCACCCATCATCCCTCGGGACATCTCTTTGAATCTCAAATTAGCACCCTGTTCAATGCAATAACGGCATGCCGCGAATATCGTCATCCACCACTAGGGCCGAAGACATGAGAGGGAATTCCTCAAGACAAGGCTGTCTAAACGTCAGTCTTGCTCTTCTTGATACGCCAGCGCTACTCGAGGGCAGCCAACGATGCTGGATTCGGCGCCGCGCATGGATAGCACATTAGATCTAAGGGGACACTAGTAGACGCGGAGGCGATGTGGAGGCACGATGATCAGAAAGATGCTGGAGCAGGAACGGGCCCGATGATGGCCTGCAGTCGTGGACAAGCTGGAAGGCGCCGACGAGCATCCCGGGCGGGCTCAGACAAGAACTTGCGTTTGGTGGCCACCTAGCGGATCGGTCGATCATACGCAATCTGGGCAAGACGATGGAGCAATAGGACACGCTCAGGGCCAGATCGTACGCGTTTCCGAGGCCGTGGTCTTGGTGTACAAGGCCAGACAGGCCTGCACGACATCCCAGTCGGTCCGTCAAAGCGCGTCGAACACGGCATGGTGTGCCCGTGCGGGAGACGCGCAGAGCGAACCCTCATTGCGTGTTGCTGATCTTTCTGCTGCCGGTTCGAGAGCCGACAGGAGTCTGAACGGTACGCGATGGCACGCCTCTTGCACGACCTCCCGCCCGAGCAGGTGGTACCATGTGCCTGTCCTGGTCATGCTGAGTGCTTGCCATGCGTATTCGAGGCTGCTGGACACTTCAGACCGGCCGGGGCAACCGAGGAAGTCCGCGGTGAAGTCGTCCATCCCGTGGATGCGTGGGACACAGGAGCGAGGAGTGCTAGTGTGCCACACGGCCCATATACAGAAACTTGATGTTGCGCAGCGGCGCGCGGTACGCGGTCCCGCGGCAGCGCCTTTCCGATGCGCCTCTGTCAATCTGATGGTGTCCCCAGTCCAGATCCGTGGGCCTTCAATGCGCTTGGAGTGGGTCGCCGTTGCTGCAGTGCTCCGGGAGCGCTTCCACGACGTGTGATAGGTTTCGGTGCAGATATCCAGCCCGCCTGATGGCTGAATGAGGCAGTCGCATTGCCCCAATGCGACGTATCGCTCATCTCGCCAGATCTGACACGAGATCTTGGTACAGCGGCGGCAGTTTCCTCATCGCTGGGTCGGCATGAACGCTCGATTGCGTTACTGCGCCGCGCACATATTTTGTGACTGCTGGATGCCAAGAGGGGTGGTATCGATGCCGCAGTCGCCGTTTGTGCGTGTGGTGTGTCGTTGGATGAAGGTCGTCGACGACACTCTGGCGGAGGCTTCCGCAGACGGGCTCATCCTTGCCCACCCGCCGCTTCCCTGTCGACGCTCCGCCACGAGGTGTCCGGAAGAAAGAAGGCACGCCTCACACCACAGCCCGCCCGCATGAAGGTGCGACGTCCTCCATCCTCCATTCATCATCTCTCGCCCGCAAGCGAACTACTCTCCTACTCGGTAGCGGCAATGCACCGCACGCGCCGACTTCCACGCACAACGTCGTACCAGACGCTGTGTGGCCACGGTGCGCTGCTTCCGATATGCAGGTACCAGAGGCAAAAGTGTCTCGCATGGCGTCGAGTGGCAGATTTGATGTGGTTGTCCTGCCACACCGTCACCACAATTCCGCTTACGCGCATCAACCGGCGCCGTTGACACTGCTCGTGGCCCGCCCAACTCAGCACGATGGCGGCATCGGTGCGGCTTGCGAGGCTTTATTGAGCACGACTGCACAACTGTGTCACTTTTCGGGCCCTGCGATTACTGATCTTCTAGATTGAAGCTGCAGAGGCGGCGCATTTCGATCGAGCTCGCCGCGCAGCAGACGCTCATGTGTTCAATATACGACGACATGTCCTTTGTGACTACGGATCACCATCATCGCACACGCCCGGACGGGACAGATTCAGCATGGGAAGTGGGTGCTCCGCTGCGTGGGATGCTGCTTCCGTTCCTCTCTCTCCCATTCCAAATAGCCAATGCACAATTGGAACGGCAACTTTCGGCTAAGACTTGGCATGGGCTCGATGTATTGCAGCCCGACCTTTCCCATGAATCCCCTGAGACCATTTCAAATGCATTCGGAGCCTCAACGGCATCGGCGACCATAGTTCGGGATGACAAGTTGTGGTGAAGACACGGCTCGGATTGACATGATACAGGTCTCCATCAGCACCTCCTTGGCACCAGTGAGGCAGCGGAAGTCTTAGCAACATCGACATCACACGGGATCTTGAGAGACAAACCCCTCTCTCGTGCGTCTCTCGAAACGGCCTCAATATGCGCTCCAAGACCTCCAATTCGTCGACTGCCAGAAGTCCCTCATGCACCGGTGGCATTTTCAAGCTTGCAATGGCGTAAATGGTGCCCAAGCAGTATGCCTTCTGGCTTTCATGATCAGATGCTGCCTATTCTTGAGCGTACTCGATTGGACATGGAACAGAACATTAGTGACATGGTTCTTGACCGACACTTGGCTTTCTGCTACGAATGAACATATTCCTGGCTCTCCGGCGACCTCCTGAAACACAAGCGAGTGCAAAGGGAGTGAAAGTATTCCTGTTTGCAGAATCAGGTGGGAGTTACATGCCAGAAGCGATGCCTGTCTCCAATGTTCTCCTTCTTCCTACATGTTACAGCACTCGCAACATGCTTCAAGATGAACATCGAAAGAAATTTGGAACGGGATGCAGGCCAGGACTCACGGCTACCAAGGCTGAAGCTTCGACGGCCCTTTTTCCCTATGACGGCTTTCCTACGACACGATCTGCAGAAGCACAAGTCGAACTGTATACCCATCTTTGCTTCTGGCACTGCCTTCGTGCAATGGGCTTTTACTTGTTCAAGGGCAATCGAGTCTGTGGCATATCTCGCTTGATGTGGCCGTGTCTCTTGAGTTGCCTCGCTCAGAGGATGCGCCAGCCTCGAGCTTTCTAATTCTCCCCCACCTGCATACTCCGCGGCTCCCATCTGTTCAGATTTGTGGAGACAAGTCATCGAGGTTCCGGGCCATCTCAGAGCGACAATGCAAGTGCAATCTCGCCGTATCGTCAGCCTCGGCAGCGTGGATATCGTTGAAAACGCAGAGATGGTCGCTGGCCTACCAAGCTCTCTTCCTTGCGTCGCAATGTACATGCACTTGCCAGATTGCTCTGGGGATATTGGCTTCAATGCTCGACTCGGCAAGCTGCAAAGCGAAATCGCCCAAATCGCGACCGCGCCAATCTGACCTGGTAAGTGCCTTCAGTGGTCGTCATTGTGTCCAGATGGTACGCTCTAAAGGTTGTCAACTTGCGGTCGCGAATCACACGCCTCCGGTCACGAGCGAGTGCGTCGACCACCACAGCTCGTTGTACTGCTTGCCGGTAGCGAAAGCGACCCACTTGGTGTGTGTGCGCAAGAATCAGCACTGCGCGCCGTACAAGAACCAGAATCCGATTGCTGCGAGGAGGCAGTTGCCAGAGGTGGTGGTGCCACTCCTTCTCTGGTTCTTAGATACTTGCAGGCCGTTGGCGTCAATGTCTGAGCAGCTTTGTACAGGCTGTGCCTCCGGAGAGCAGCCTTCACGCATCTCTTCTCGACGGAATTTGATTGCTAAGGTTCCCATGATCTCTAGCCTCAACACTTCCGCTCAAATCAAATGTCTGAGCAACGATCACTCTTCTGGTGGCTCTTCTGGTTCATCGTCCTTGGCATTTTCACACTCATGACCTCGGCGGCGGCAGGATTGTTGGAGAAAGGCATCAAAATGAGAAGTTCTCTGAAAGACCGATCCTTGCCCGAGTCTGAATATCTGACACCTTGGCGCTTCTGAAAACGAAACGTCTCCGAGAGAGACGCCACTCAGCGTTGTTCTCTTCATTCAGCTTATCTTCCTTGTCGTCGGCATCTCCACATCTGTGTTATGTCTCGCATCTCGTCTGCATAAGCTTTAATGCCGGAAGCATTTTCCAAAGACTCTGACAATTCTTCGAAGGTCGCGCTCGATGCGCTACCGTCCTTGTAGCTCGGTATAGGAGGCGTAAGGTCTTGTATCTGCTTCGCAGCGTTATGCGGAGCAATAAAGAGGCTCGTAATAAAGCATCGCCACTGCTGGAAACTCACTTTAGGCATGTCCCGTCCATGCATACGACACAGAAAGGAAAGAAGGCAGTAGAAGCCGCAGTTCGATGTGTCCGAGGGCGACTGGTGCACGCTCGTCGTCACTCTACTAATGTGGAACTCGGAGATGTCGGGCACTTCATTCTGCAGCTTGGACCGCACCAACATGTTATGCCCTCAGGGAAAGTACCTTTTTGGAGAAAGGTGCCAGAGACAGTTTTCTCTCGAAAGAGGTTTCCTGTATCGATTCTCCGTATCTGCTCCATCATCGCCTTTGAGACGGAACGATCTCCAGAGAGAGGCACGCCGCTCAGGATTTCCTTGCATCTATCGTCCTTAGCGGCTCCACTATCAGCATCTCCAAACAAGCATGGAGTGAGAACCGGCGCCAAAGATAAGTTCTTCCGAATGTTTCCTTGCCTCAATCTCCTGATCTGTCCCCTTGATGCCTCTGGAACGACACACTCTTTGGAGAGGAACGCCGCTCGATTGGTCTCTGGACAATTGTTCACGTCGCTACTGCCTGCAGCCATCGCGTGCATGCCAGTCGCTGCCGAGCTCCGGGTACCCACCGCCATTGAGGCCACGATCTGTCTCGTCGTATTCGACACGTTCCTGTTCGATTGTGTTCTTCACCTCTTTCAGTTGGATGCCCCATTGATCTGGGCTGAATGCACTGTGAATGTGCCTGCCCTCTGGAACGACGCGATTGCAGGAAAGGAATCGCCACCCAGCGCGCTCTCTGAACCTACGATCACATTCCCGTTGCCTGCATCTACATTAGCAGTGCCTTTGGAACGGAGTGGTTGCTGGAGGAACATGCCGCTCGGCGCACCTGCTCAACGGAGTTCCACCTACTCATGGCCTATGTCCTCATCGTCAGCGGCTCGGAAACGGCACAATTACTAGAGAGACACGCCGCCCGGCATGCTCTCACAACAAATACGAAACCCCTCGTCGCCTGAATTCCTTCACCACCAGCGCCTCCGAGACGAGAAGATTCCCAGAGAGACTCGTACTTCGAGTACCTCTAATGCGGCATGATCCTTTGGAGCGAACTGCCAGAGATTGCCCTCTCTCAACTCTTTTTAGTCCTCAGTTCTGCAGATCTGTTACTCTACCGCCTGTGACAAGATGGAAATTCCTAGAGATACCGGAGGACAGCATGGATGAATATGTCTTCTGTGCAGATGTGATGGAAGGTCGCCCAAAAGGAACACCAGCGTCATCTGTATCACTGGAATTGTCGTGCAGGACAGGCACCTTGATTGGCACGGAAAATACAGAAGAATGCAGAGGCGTCGAATCTGAGCCTTCGTTGTTAATATCGTCCACCTCGAAAACATCATCTTCCAGAGCAGTCTCCGTTTCTGCAGGGATCGATCCAGGCGTCGAGGAGCACTCGCTGAGATGTGTGTCGAAACGAACTGGCGCCAGATGGAGTGAGAATTGTGCGACTCAACTGGAAACGGAGAGCATGAAGAATCGTGATGTCACCGAGGGAAGATTCAGCACAGATGGTATCCAGGGTTCTCGCAGACATCACAACCACTCTGCCATCCTCCGAATTTCCGCTTTCAATGCCTCCATGACGATATGATCGCTGGAGCGAGTCACTACAAGCCGACCTCTCTGAAAGACTCTCCATAATTCTATCTGCCAGGTCTGCCCTCTTAGTGTCTCTGGAGAGTCGGAAATCCCCAGAGGCATGGACATTCAGCCTTGTCTCTCCATCTATGTCAACTCTAACCGCTCTTGAGAGAGCGACCTGGGGCACTTTCGAGACTATGCAATTCCAGGAGCGAGTCGCCAGGAATCGCCATCTCTCACTCGCTCTCTATCATGAGATCTGCTATATCTTTCTCTCGAGCGCCTCTGACGAGGCGAATATTGCTGGAGACAGGTAACATTCAACGCTGCTTCTCGATCTATGTACACTCCACAGCACTTGGGAACGCGACCATGAGCGACTCCGAAATGATACAGATCTTGGAGAGACTCGACTGGAATCGATTCTCTCAAGATTTCCTGTTGGGTGATGCGCTATGTTTTTATCTCTGGTGCCTCCCAGAGTACGAAATTGTTCGAGATACATGCCGCTCAGCGTGCTGTCTGAACCGAATTGTAGCTGTTCATTCTCAGTATCTCCACTCCTAGCACCTCTGAGGAAGTCCGGAACGCCAGAAACACAAAAGTTAACAACAAATGAGCATGGAAACCCTCTCCTTACTTCTTCATTTTGAGCGGCAAGTTGAAGTTCGTATTCCCGATTCTGAATTCTTGCCCGTTGCTAGACTCATCGGATTTGTTGGCCCAGCACCTCCAAAAAGTCCAGATTTCCGGAGGCATCCCCTGCTCAGCGTCCTCTCCGAGCCCAAGTTTGCCTCCTGACTCTTAGCATCAACATATTCAGCACCTCCGAACCATCCCGAAGCGCAGAGAAATACAGAAAGCGTGCAAGAATTGAACGTAAAGGTCCATTTCCTTACTATAGAGGCCTATCTTACTTGTTCAAAATGAGAGACAACTGAAGTTCTCCTTCTTCACCTCTGAAACATAATGTGGTGCTTGTTGAGGCGAGCAGTCTCCTCAGCGAGGGCCTTCTGAGCAGCACGATCAGCCTCGATCTGCTCGGGAGTTTTGGTGCAGAGAGTTGCGATGTGGCCTTGTTGGCCGCAGTTGCGGCACGTGACGAGTGGGCACAGGGCCTTGACGTGAAGTGGAGAATCGCAAACATTGCATTTTTTGGCTCGCGGCTTCTTGTTTGGTTGATTGTCGTTTGATTTTGGAGGATCCCTCTTACGCCTTCCAGCTGAGCCATACTGGTTGAGGTGCTGTGATTGGCTCTCGGTGAGGAGACTGCTCGCCTCAACATCATCAGAAGACTCAATTTTGATGATGTTGAGGCAGTGTCTCCGATGAGTCGATATTTCTGGAGAAGAATGCGATTCTACATTGCTTCCTAACCGGCTTCCACCTCTTTGTGCCCGATGTATCTACCCCTAGCACCTCCGAATCAATTCAATATGCGGAGAAACAACAGAAATATACTGAAGTTGAGCACAGCTTGCTTTCGAGATTCGCTCACTTCTTCAAAATATTCTGCAGACTGAGCGTGTCTCCTTTGTCTCTCAAATAATGTCTGGTGATCGATGCAAAGCTTCTGTACTGGCAGCGCCTCCGGAAGGATGAGATCCCTGGAGAAACATGCAATTTCGCATTGCTTCTCAATTCACGGACATTGCCCTTCGCTCCGCACATCCAGCTCTAGTAGCTCTCAACCGAGCGAAATCACAGAAGAACGCGAAATTGACACAAAAACGAAGCACAAAATATTCGACCAAGTGACTGCTTTTTTTCGACTCTGAATCTCGCTCCAGTGCTTCATCCGCATTTTCTCTACCAGCGGCGCCTCTGACTGGTAGAGATTTCCGGAGAAATACGCGATTGCACAGTACTTCTCGAACATCGTGCACCTTCTCATTCTCAGCATATCGAGGCCTAGCACCTCTGACCTGGCACAAAGCGCAGAGGAATGCGCGATTCGCATTGCGGCAACCTCGTCACCCTTGGCAGCTCTTTCCCTATCTTCTCAGGGCCAGCAGAAACCGCAGAGAGGGTGCTATTCAACACGGTACGGGCACTGCGAAAGTTGTTGTCAGTCTCAACTTACCAATGTGCTGTATGAAGGTTATTGTGCTCTGGTAGTCTGTGGTGCGGTTTATGTCGCGCACTGTTTGCGAATGGTAATGAAGTGGTAGAAAGCGACGAAGTGGAGAAGGGAAAGAGCTCCGAGTGCGATTATTTTCGTTTTGTGTTGTGTTTGCTGCCGGCTTATGCGCGCGCCGAAGCTAGTTCTGCTTCACTTCAGATCTCACCAGCACTTCAGCTGTCTTGGCAACGGCGCGGTAGGCAACCACGCAAGAACTTCGAATTGATGGGAAGTAGACCGCCACAAATGCTCTCTCCAAAGAATAAAAGCCCATGAGCATTGCTCGCATTCCAGGGTATCATAGCAATGCCGATATCTGCGCCCCCTCCCATATTCGTCAAAAGTCGATTGACTCATTGTGCAACATACATCTGTTCCTTTGATCACGCCGAAGGGGCCCTGACCGCATGCCAAGTTCCATTCTCGTCTTGAATACCAATCTCATATCCCAGCAAGACCTCCGTCCCGCTTCCCTCCCAACCTCTGTTCCCAGCTGCTGAAAGCATGAATCGACAGCTGGGATCGATATGTATGGCGCTGATGACTCCGCCCCTGTGTCCAGGAACAATGGTGAAGGGCACCCTGGAGTGCTTCGTAGATTCCGGCTGTTGCAGATCGTAAATACGCAAGATGTCTTGACTTGCGCAGACGAGGTGCTTTTTGTTTGGCATTGCGCGGACGGCGTAGACAGGACCACTGCCTTGTTGGAAGCGGAAGGTACGATTAGGTTTGCTGCGCTTAGCACCAAGGTGATGTATCGAGTACTCGTCCACTGTACAATTTCTGCGACCTGCGTAGAAGAAATTGCCATCTGGCGACCAGCACGCTCCAGTGCACCAAGGAGGTGTAGCTGGATCTGTAGGTATCGTAGCAATTGGCGAGGCCATCCTTCGATCCCAGATCCGAAGCGTGCCGTCGAAGGATGCGTCAAGGAAAATGCTCTCGGACTGTGGCGGGAGGTCCGATTTGCTGTCACTCTCATCATTTGTGGGTGGTGCAGTCAGTGGCTCATCCGAGTGCGGCAAGCCATTCGTGACGAGAGCACCCAGTCGTTCGCCTTCCGTCTGCTGTGATTCTCCTGCCGAAGTCCCATCAGCCGGAGCAGTCGTTGCTCCGTCGGCGGGCTCGTTGTTCCTTTCAGGTGCTTGGTCTGCTTGACCTCCTGCGTCTGTCGTCTGCGCTTGGTCTCCATTCTCGGTGCCTTGCATTTGAGTATCGCCTGTCCCATTCGCATCCTGGTCAGTCTGCATCTCACTCTCAAGCGCTCTGGTCAAATCGTCATCATCGTCGCCAAACGCATTAGCACCGCCTCCGCCTCCGCCTCCCGTGTCATCGCCAAACAGAGAGCCGTGGTCGCCATCCCCGAAGAGACTTCCATCTGGAGAGCCAGCAGCATCGTCGTCTCCAGTTAGCCCGGAAGGCCGTCGACTCGGTCCACCTGAGATTCCATTGAGCGTCGGCCGGTCCGCATTGTTGCTAGAGAAAGTACCAAGCTCCATATCTGGCAGCGATTCAGAGACTTCTGGTACGGACAGACTACTAAAAGGCCGTAGTTCAATAGCGCTGATCTGACTGCTCGCTCCTTTGAATGACCTGATGACTTTGCCGCTGTTCAAATCCCATTCGTGGATATTCTTGTCCCAACTTCCTGAGAGCACCCGGCTCTCATTATCGCTGAATGTCAAAACAGAGACGGCACTGGTATGCTCCTTCAGCGTCGTAATGATATTTCCTGTCAAATGTCGCGTGGTCTGTAGATTGATCCCGCCTGATTCCAGACCTGACAGAAGCCACACAGCTTGCTTCTCCACAGCTAGCGAGTAGACAGGACTGGTCCATTTGCCCTCGTCGGCATTTCCATTTCGAGGTGGTGTTTGCAAGGAGCGCTCCTCGTTCTCCCAGTACGTCACCATTGATCCTGCCTTCATGACGCTGTCGACGAAGGGATGTTTCTGAGCTACCGTGAGCGGTACTTTGCCATTGGCGGTATCCACCCAGTCGTATTTTCGTATGTAGCCATCCGTTCCACCCGTAAAGACATATTTCATGTTTGGTGTCGCGCAGACAGCATTGATAGAAGTGCCGTGCGGCGCAGCCATGGTTGGCACAATGTCGTAGGCTTGCGCAGTCAGAGCCTCTGGGCGGATTGAAGGCACATGTGCGCTCGATGTGTGTGGTTTCGGAGATCTGCCCCCAGAGCCTCGTGGTGAAGGCGATTTGACCACGACTTCAGGATTGTGCTGCGAGTCGCCATCTGCAGATCGTTGACCATTTGTTTTTGTCCCTGAGGGCGAGTCATTCTCGTTCTGCTCATCGTCGTCCTCTCCATCGTTATCGTCATCGTTGTCTTCGTCGTCGTCCCCACCGTCATCCTCATCGTCGTCGCCGCCTTGGTCCATATCTTGATCCTGGTCCTGGTCGGCATCATTCACGTCTTCCATCTCTTCGTCTTCATTCTCATCCTCGTCCTGCGATCCAGTGTTCGGGTCATTGTCATCGTCGAAGGAGGCCATTGTGTGCCGATGCGATCGCGAAACTGCGCGCTGGTTTGTGGTAAGAGAGCCTGTCTATGATCGAAGATCGGTGGGTTAGTCAAAGATCCACCATGTCATGTGCCTCTCGACCAGCGAGAAAGTTTCTTGTGGCATGGAACACTATAAGCTGCAGTGTGAATGTGCAAGTGCAGGTCGAAGCTGTCGCATGACTTGAGCTCCCCACAACTCGAACAAGGTTCAATGCGTGTGCAGATCCGCAGAGCCGCATTGCTTAGCCTTGTGCTATTTGCAGAACAATTTGATGGTGGTCCATGAAATAATTGGTGAAGTGGTGACAATGTTGATGTATGACGAATGATGTGGGAGAGAAAGTCTTCGCTGGCGCTGAGAAGAACATCCAAGGGTGCTGAGAGTTGAAGTGAGAGAATCTTGAGAACTGCAAGTGATGCCAGGGAACTGAAGCGTCAATGAAAACACTCGAATCGAGTGTTGAGTGGAATAAATTCAAACTGCGGAGGAACCGCGACTTGAGGCAATTAACAATTCATAAAAATCATTACTGTTGTTACATGGCTTTCATGCTTTCATGACACTCAGTTCTTAAGCACATATCTGTATCGTGGCTTTCCGGCCTCAAAGTCCACGATGGTCTTGTTTGCGTCCTTCATATCCCTCTCCTCAATCCAAGGCTGCACCTTCTGACTAGCAGCCAACTCAAACATCTCTCGAATCTCTGCCGGCGAGCCAATCAACGAACCCACAATCTTGCACTTCTTCATGATCAATGCAAAAGCAAGGAAAGGTGGAAGCACATCATCTGGAGCTCCCACCTGGACGAAAGTACCGCCGACATCGAGGAGATCCAAGTATCCGCCGAGTGGCATCTTGGGCGAGCTGACTGTGCAGATGATGACATCCAACGAGTTCTTGTGCTTCTCGTTCCAGCCTTCTTCACCAGTAGCGATGAGATCGTCTGCGCCCATCTTGAGCGCATCCTCCTTCTTGCTGTCGTTGCGGGAGATAGCGACAACCTTGTCTGCGCCCAATGCCTTGGAGAACATGAGAGCCATGTGTCCGAGTCCGCCGATACCAATAACACCGACGCGCTTGCCAGGCCCGACACCGTTCTGCTTCAGTGGAGCGTAGACAGTGACACCACCGCACAGCATAGGCGCTGCTTGTTCCGAGGGGATAGCCTCTGGGATGTTGAAAACGAAATGTCCAGATCCTCGCCAGTATTTTGCGTATCCTCCCTGTGCTTTTGCGCCTGATGGCCATTTGCTTCCGTAGGTCATGACGAATCCGTTCTTACAGTACTGCTCTTCATCGTTCTCGCATTGGTAGCAGTCACCCTTGAGGCAAGAGCCAGCTTGGGCACCAACACCAACACGATCGCCGACCTTGATGCCAGTCTTCACGTCTTTGCCGACACGGATTGCCTTTCCAACGATTTCGTGTCCCACGACGACTGGGTAATCGGTAGGTCCCCAGCCAGATCGAAGCATGTGAATGTCGGATCCGCAGACACCGCAGTGAGAGATCTGTTGGGCATAGTCAGTACGACGAGATTCGCGAGATTACGTTGATATGCTCACCTCAATGTCAACATCTGTCTCTTCGAACTCCTTAGGCTGGTAGCCTTGCCACACCATGTTGCCCTCAGCACTGTGCTTGTCCAAGCCACACCATCCTTCGAATGCACTGTCGGAAGCCATTGTTGTAATGTGTCGTAAGTTCTGTTGCAAGTTGTAGTTACTTGTATTCCTGAATTGAGTGTTCGAAGACTTGAGAAATGTCTACCATGCTAACAGCAGCAGAGCATTTATATATTCCCTCAACGTCCGTCATATCGAACTTCCGATTTTGACCCATGGTTTCGAAAATTCTTTGACGGCAGGGTCGGTGGCACTGCAGGAAACGTGTGATAACCAGCGAGAGAATCGTGAACAGACCGCCACGATTGTTAAGCAACTGAGCTCATAGCAGACGCAATGATCTTGTGGGACCCATTGCGAAGTGGGTCTTGGTTGATTTTCTGCGAAGTTCGCTCGGCACTCTCTCGGTGGTCGTCATCAGATGCGTGATCATCCTTGCAGTCGCGTTGCACCCCTGTCAACGGCAGTGTGTGGTACCAACCGGCCGACCAAGCTACGGAGTTAGAGAAGCGCGAAGATGGTCTGGAATTTGAGCGACTGATGGTCGAAGAGAGGTATCGTGGCGTGCGACGCAGATAGTCGATGTATAAGCCAGTATCGCACCCGAAGAGGCAGCTGGTGGGATCTTTCGTGCAGCGAACATCTTGTCTCGGCAAGGCTTAACCGCTGAATCAGCGCTCGATTACCAAAACATGCACGATCAGCGCATGGTGAGGTGCTGCTGTCTGTACATACGTGACTGGTCGACGGTAGTGTGTCAAGCCAGCCAAATGTTCAAAATTGTACAGTCGCAATACATCTTGGGTTGTTGTGGCTTTTTGTGGCAAACTACGCTTCTCGTTGCAATGGCTATGCATCCCCCCTCCCTCCTCTTTCCGAAACTTGCATCGTCCGCATTGTTCCAGAAGACAGTTAGCTTCCTATCGCTTTACTCTGTTGGACAGACAGCCTCAAGAACCAATTCCACGCCTTCAAACGATCCGAATTGCAAGAAGTCAAGGCGGGAGCGTATAAAACACGGATGGCAGCGTCGAGTTGTTAGCTACGCAGGAAATGATTCCCGGCCCGACATTTCCTGGCAAAGTGCATTGCAACGGCACGAATTCCGTTTCGATGCGCTGCTTGTTGTAAGGTCGAACAATCGAGGGCGACATCGGATTGATGGTGAAGGGTACATCGAAATCCCTCCCAGTAACAACGTTGCCTGCGACCAACCTGAACTGGGTTGGGCTCGGGAAAAAGATGAAGTTACCTCCGGGTTCACTCCCATCGTCCACGTCGGCGTTCAAGGCTACGAATTCGCCCGCATGGTCCCAGCCGATTGCCCGGATGAAGAAGGTCGCACAGGTAGGCGTTGGTACATTGGAGGTTGTGGTTGTTGTCGAGGTCGAGGTGGTAGTGCTTCTAGTTGTAGACTTGCTAGTTGTCATGGGTGGATATCGCGGCGCCGGACAATACACCCCATCTCCCTTGCCAGACCAGATGGCAAGCAATAATGAGCGATGGAAAGCTCGCAGTCCTGTCTTCCACGCCAAACTGGTTGAGGATCGCATACCTGTTGGGATAGGCTTGGAAGGCCCGCTCTGGTATTTTTGTTGATCGCTCTCATGAGATGTATCTCTTAGCACTGGGTCCGGGAGGTTCTCTCATGTAGCGAGCATGTATCGTTAAGACTCAACTGCTGGACCAGCAAGCGATTACCAAATCATGCACGATCAGTGTATTGTGTGTCGCACCACAAGCATAGGAAAGTCTTGTGTGCTCGCCTTACGAGCTCTCGGTCATGTCAAAACCAGATCGCAGCTCGATCCAGAAGGCTGCATCTCCCAAGGTTGTCATCTAGCCAGCAGACATATTTTCTCCTTGACGCGATGCTCCAGAGGCTCAGTATTGGTATACCAGCCATCGCTGATGAGATGCTCTTCGACCTTTTTCCATCGATCAAGCTTCTCCGGGTGCTTTAGATCAAGGTCTCCGAGTCTCGCATCGATTGTCGATCCAGAGCGCTTCACGAACAACGTGCAATCTCTCAAAGTCATGGCTCTGCACAACAGCAAGACAGACTCGACACTTGAAGTCTTCAACACCCCATCTCGATCAAACTCGAGTTGGCATGCGCGCAGCCGTTGTAGCAGTGGCTGAGCTCCAAGCAGAAGATAGTCACGAATGCGGTCGTCTGTGGTAATTGCATGAACAGCAGCTTTGCGATGAGCCGAGTGATCACTGATCAGGTCTAAAGGACAACTTTGCTGCGCGTCTGTCGCTGTTCGGATGGATTTCGATGCTCTGTGAGCTCGCACGGCGCAAGTGCGACATCTCTTGGCTCCTCTCGGGGCATTCGGCGACTGTGCGAGCCATTTTGGTTTGAGCTGAAGTAGGACTTCCCCCGCTTCCGGCGTCATGTCTGTCACCAGCATTCCAGAGATGGCTTTGCTGGGCAACAAGTCGTCTAGGCGATGGTTGGGCCTGTCGAGCTTTGCCAACATGATGTTGAGCGCAGCTGTCGTGCCAGCGTCCAGAGAGATGAGTTCATGTTGGATAAGGTTCTCGGCTGGGAATAATGTTGCGAAATTCGTACCCAGCGCTTGTAGTTGTTCTTCAGCTGGTTGCACATGCGATAAGTTCTTGCCCACTCGCAGCAGCTTCTTCTGCAGTGTCTTGGGCAATTTTCCAGACTCATCAGGCACAATCCTGAAGACGAAATTTGCCCCGCCTTCGTTCAGGTACACCAAGCTGCATTTCGAGACGCTTGAACTGTTGACGTGAGCCGCGGCGGCAGTCGAGTATAGGCTTGGCGTGTCACGTTGCACGCATTCCGCGAACCAGACCGGGATGCTCATCGTGCATGAGCGGGGACGTCGAGGACATTTGCAGCTCCATGAAGTCGGGAAAGTGGTCTGAACGTCTTGTATGTACTTCTCAAGTAAGAAGGATGAAAGTTTGGCGGTTCGCTACACATGAGAAAAAAGCCACCGCAGACAAAGGCTGCCTGTCATCGAGTCACAATTGGCCCTCGGCGGCTGAGCCGTGCAAAATTGGACCGCAAGTTGGAGAGAGCTCGGTCGTTTGCGGCTGCCGTCTCTGTGCTGCCTTCTTGAGCCATCATTCACCTGCATTTGCCTTAAACGCATGTCCTGGTCCACAAATGACGGCATGCATCGTGATGCCGAAAAGGGAGCATGTGACGGAGGGCTGGTCTAGGATGTTGCATGTCGTGTCTGGACGATGATGATGAGGAGTTGCACGGCAAGCGACGCGCGAAAACTAGCAGGAGCTGCCACGGCCAAACTCTGTTTTGCCGACCGCGGTAAGGAATACACCACACGATTAGTCTACCCCATGTGACTAAGGTATGGACACTTCGCCGCAACTAGCCTACCTCATTGCAAAGATGGCTCAGGAACAACCAGAGAAGCTGCCCACGCCGGCAGCATGTACCGCAGGTGCGTTATAGAACGAACTTCGTGGATGAGCGGCCAGCAAAACTGATGGACTTTTCTTGGGAAGACTTCTGTCTCATTCCGCTCGGCACACCAACCGCTTCGGTCTCGAAAGAGGTCGCTGAAGTGCAACGCTTCCTCAAAAAGACTGGCATCAAATACTCCATGCACAGCGCAGGAACAACCCTCGGTAAGCAATGACATTTTCGCAGCTCTTCTGAAGCATGTGCTCAGACTCCGTGTAGAAGGAACATGGGACGAGTGCATGAAGGTTATCGGCCAATGCCATACAATGCTGCATGCGAGAGGCGTTCTGCGGATTCAAAGTGATATTCGTGTCGGCAGCAGGACCGATAAAAAGCAGAGCTTCGAAGACAAGATAAATGCAGTAGAGAAGTTGCTGGCAGCTGACGAGGCTGAAGATGACGCGGACGTTGGGGAAATCACCTACTCCAAGTAGGTAAAAAGAAACAGAGACAAGTAGCGAAGGCATTTATGGTCATATTGCATTTGTGAAACCTCTTCTACATAGACACGTAAACGCCATGTACTGCAATTCTAGCGTTTCCCATCGAATCCGTGAGTTCCGCGCCAAAGTAGGAATATCAATCGGGAACAGGTTGCGTGGTTTTAGAAATCCTTCACTTTTCCTCCTTCTCGATCTCCTCGTAAGCTGGGGCCTCTTCGTACACAGGAAGTGGCTCGGATTGCTCGAGAACGACGTAGGACTTCTTCTCCATGTCATCCTCCTCCTCAACAATCTCTTCCTCATCGTCGAGGCTCACAGACTGGTAGCCGCGGCGGCCGCCCCGGTAGAAGTGAATCCAAAGGAAGCTGATCAAACGGCCAATGAACAGACCCACAAGACTCACAATCATGCCAACCGCGAGACCTGCCATGGTCGGAACGAGCACAGCGACGACACCACGAGCGAAAGAGTGCATGAAGTGGTGCTTGTGGTGGTGGTGATGACCATGTGGTCTCATGTGGTGTGGACGTCCGTGGTGTCCTTCACCATCCTGGCCAATGCGGAGGAAGTGAGGCCTGATATGGGCGAAGCCTTTACCCTTTCGTCCATGGCATCCAAGCTTCTTGAAGGCACCCTTGCGCATAGACTTGAGCTGGTCCTCGAGCATGATCCTCATCTTGCAAAGAGTAGCTGGCAAGTGCCGGCACTCCTTTTGCTCACCAGCGTGATCCGCCGGTCCATGTGGGTGTGGGTGTGGCAGGATGGACATGAACTCATCCTCCATCTCCTTCATATCCTTGCTCATTTCCTTCTCCATATCCTGAGCCCATTTTGGTGGAGCAAAGAAGTCTGGGAATTCTGGGTGCGTTGGGCGCTGACCTTCACTAGTAACGTGAGCAAGGAAGAGTTCGCCATTGACGGTCGTCAAGAGCTTGATGTTGACCTCGTCCAGCGTGACTGGTTGTCGCTCAAGCTCGAAGATGCTGTGCTTGACAGTGACGAGCTTGTGACCTTCCTCGCTCACGACCTCTTCTTCGTGGACCGAGACTCCCGAACCAGTGACCTCGAGGGGTGTTGCCCGGGCCTTGCCGGACTCGATGTCTTCGATAGAGGCGGAAGAGGCCACTTGTTTGACATAAATGCGCTGCGCAAGTATGCTCTCGAGCCCCAGTGGGTAGATGGTCTCGCCATTGACCTGGAGTTTCTGGCCGTCCTCGGAGATGGTCAGATTGACGACAATGCTGTTCGCACCACCTTGGATGCGGAATTCCTGCTCGCCATCCTCCAACTCTTCAAGATCCTGGATCCGCTCCTGCTGTGGTTTCGAGAAAGCACATTCCGGGCATGGAAGTTGAAGAACCTGTTGCTTTGCGTTCAGAGCAACGGGCGTGAGATCGGCGGACGGGCCCTTGCTAAGCGAGGCGACGTTCGCGGGAATCAGGAAAGCAGTGGCGCCCAGGGCGCTGGCGGCCACGATGCCGACAGAGCGGCCGAACATATTGAAAGGAAATCAGTCCTGTGGGAGGTGTGTGTGCGTGTTGGCGTGTGTTGATCGGTGTGGTGGTGGTGTTGGAAGGAGTGGCAAGTGGCGGAGGGAGAGTCGGAGAGCGTCACGCCAGCAGTTGTGTCAGCCTGAAGCCTGAAGAGCGGAGACCCCAGTTGAAGCCGCGTCACGCTTTACGACGGCGATCCCCTGGTCGGGACCTCTTTGATGATCGAACTATATTTACCACCAACTGTTGGCTGCTGTCTTTGTTTCAGCATCACGCCTGCCCACCTTTACACTTCGCCGAATGTGCCGGACTGCCCGCCACATATGCCAGAGCCTTCCATCGTCAGCGCGAATGCACCTCCTCGACTTCACATCGCATATTCACCTCAAGACCTCATGCCCCACGTCCTGCAATCAAACGTTGGTGTTTGCATGAGCAGGATGAAGCGTGAGCATGGGTTTGACCTGGCCAACAGACCAGGACAAGCCTTGCTGAAGGCTTGTCGAAACACAAGACTCCTGGACATTACAGATCTCACATGAAGAACTCTGATCGCTGCAATTATTCAGAATGTGCGCGCTTAACGGCATCATGGCGGAACACTGCGCATTGAGACGCGCAATGGAAAGCCACATTCTGACGCTAGCATCGTATAGCTAAAGTGAAGAGTCTAGTCTGCCACGACTACGCAGCACCCCTGTTGCCTTCCTCAGGCTACAAGACATCTGAAAATACCACACTTTAACGCTATCATCGTCGCGATGCGCAGACAGAGCAGTTTGGAAAGTCCATCAAGCAACTACAACCCGGACCTTGCTCTTCCCCTGCAACAGCAAGCCCAGATCTGCCGTTTCAGCCGAGCTGTGCGGAATCTCCCTCACGTGCGGAGCATAGCAACAGTAACATTCTGTACAGTAATCAAGTGCCTTGGACTCGATGGCAGAACAAGCCAAGGGAGGATTTGACACGACTACAGTATCTGGTGGCTATGCAACGCCCATGAGAAGCGACCGTTCGGCTTCGGGGTCTTCCCTCGTTGCGACTTCGTCCTCACCCTGCCGGATTGTCTTAAGGTCAGAAATTGGTCCAGACAGAGGAGTAGAACCTGCGGTATGAATATCATCTGGTCCTTCCACTTGACAGACACCATTTGCATGGATTTGAATCGCCGCTCTCCACCTCGCTCTCATCTGCGACTGCCACAGCGAGTATATTTCAATGGATCTGATCTGGACAAAGCTGACTGTCAACGGTACCTCGACGCACATTACCGCTGACGAGCTGGCTACGAATCAAACGACTTCACAATGGTTACTTTGATTTGCGACTACTACTGGGAATGAACGAGCGAAGACACGCGCCTGACTTGGGATGTAGGAAGTCTTTGATGCCCAGCTCGGATAAATGCAGTCACATTCTTTACGACGATATAGGAGAGGTGATTCATTCTGTACAAAGATTTTCGTAGACCACTCTGTGGCTCCTTCCATTCCTCCACTCATCAGCCAACTGATCGTGCTAGTATGGAGACCAGAGCTAGACATACTTAACAAGAGACCTGTACAATGCAGAAGTTCCCCGAAAGTGTGTTCGGTACTGGCCCGGCGCATACAAGTCACGTCGAGCTCAACCAATTCTTCCAAAAGTTGTTGAACTTTTTCCCAAGTTGAACGATCTCGTCCCGCAGATGCAGGACACCGTGCCCAGCACCTGGCACAAGCATGAAGTCGAAATCCTTCCCTGCCGCGTTCAGGGCATTGACAACTTGCAATGTGCACGATGGATCGACATTGTCATCCAGCTCGCCAGCAAGCAGCAGCAAAGAACCGTTCAGCCGATGTGCATTCACCACGTTTGAGCTCGCGTCGTAGATAGCGTCATCGACCGGCCATCCCATGAAGACCTTTTTTGCACACGATGTAAGCCAGCGAACGTCTCCAAGCAGGTAGAATGATAGCTTACCTCACCGTATTCAGCGTTGGCAAGACCTGGATTCGGAAAGCAAAAAGTCAGCGAACGACTCAATCAAGTGGAGCCACCCATCTCTCAACTCGAGGTCATCGCCCTCCACTGCCAGTCGCGAAATCTGATGAAGGGATGGCCTCAGTCCCGCGAATACGTACGCTGGTCATGATTCCCACTATCAGCGATTGCAGCGGTGTAGAACTCGCCATGCCATAGCAGCGCAGCCAATGCGTTAAAACCCCCGGCGGAAACACCGTAGATCCCGACCCCACCAGACAAATCTATCCATGGCCTCGTGTCGGCAGCTGCTCTTATCCAGATCTTCCGATCTTCGAAACCAGAGTCTTTGAAATTCTTGTAGAAGAAGTGTTGGAAAGCTCTACCGCGCCAGTTCGTTCCCATGCCATCAATGACTACAACTACCACTGCATGTGTATCCGATAGGTTTTGGAGCCTTGCCAGATAAAACTGTACTTCCTCGCTGAGTCCTTTGGGTACATTGAAACTATCGACGAGGCGTATGATTAGTATTGATTCTGAGACCAAGAAGTGTCGTTCTTATAGGTAGACTTGCTTTGTCGGACCGCTGTAGATGTTTTCGATCACGCGGTACTTCTTGCTCGAATTGAAATGTCTCGGCTTGACGATTATGCCGTAAATTTGAGTAGTTCCATCCCGTCCCGCGGTGTTGAATCTTTCAGGAATTGTGATATTATCATGGACGGTGCTGTTGACCTCGAGGGTGCCGATCTTCTCACCGTATTCATCTCTGATGGCACCTTTGAGGGGCAGATCTACGCGAGACCATCTGTCCTCGAACGTATTGTTCTCTAGCCATTTGAGGTTATGGTGTCCATCCCCATCAGCTGTCAAAACCTTGAAGCCAGTGCCATCATAGTTGACACGAGCCTGGTGTCTGGAAACGACCATGAACAGTTAGCCGACATCTCTAGCACTTACGCAACGAGTATCGAAGTATCAGTCGACCAAATGCATCTCCAGCATTGCCTCACTTATAAGTAGTAGGGGTCTTGCCCATCCACCATACCGTAGGCTGTAAAGAAGAGGATCTTTTGCTTCTCGTCGACGTGATTGACCTCGTATACAGAAAAGTTCCCCTTGGTGACTTGTTGTACCATATCTCCATGACCCGACGGCGTTATAGTTACGCTACCAGGGTTACCTCCTTCGATACGAGTGGTGTTGATGAGGTACACATGGTTGTAACCTGGAAAGCAAAAATATGCAAAGATCAGCTAATGTGCTAGGCCACTAGGTCTCTCGAGTAGCCCGGTATCTTGCCACACGGCTGGTTGCTGTAGAGTGCCTCCCGCTTGAGGGAATGGCTCTGCCAACCACTTACCGTCAGCTTCACTCAGGTACACCATCTGCTCTGTTTTGTCTAGAAACACCCAAGCTGGCTTCGTGTAGTAGTCAATATATTGTTCAGCCGTCTCTTCCATGATAATTCGTGCTTCTCCACTCTCATCGATCTCTACCATTCGAATTCGCCGTAGTCCTCGTTCGTAGTACATGTATCGGTATTTGTTGTCTCGAAACTTCCACGAGGCCTGTGTTGAGGAGAGTGCAAGTCAGCAGATTTTCGCGGTCAATGAGCTCACAAGCTATCTCGCGCCGCGTGACAACTTGTTCCATTTCGTTACCGCAGGCTGTCTTCTACTTGAAGATATGCCTGATGCACCTCGAAGTACGTACATCTTCTATCATGTACGGATTGTCGATGAAGTCTTTTCTGACCTCAATTTGTTTCTCCGTGGTCAAGTCAAAGAGCTTAGGATGGACGATCGGTAGATCATCACCGGCCAAGTAGTTTGAAGGCCCGTAGGTGTGCGGCTCTCCTCTGGCGTATTGCGTGTCGTATGAGAACACTACCGGTCTTGGATGGCGCTGATCATCAGGGCTCGAATCGATCACTGTGATTGTGCGGTTTTGGCCATACGTTTCAATCTGATGGACAACAGCGAATCCGCCGTCCGGTGACTTGTAAACATTGGCGTGGTCGAATGGCGTGCTTTGCGTTCCCGTGCTGGATAAGGCAGTAGTAGAACCATTCTCAGTAACCAAGTAGACATTGTAGTCCCTCACCACTACCTTCGGGTAGGAGTCCTGTGTGGCGTTCAAGCAACACGGGTAAAGTGACCTCCACGAACTCGGCTGCGAAGTGCGCTCCTCCCTTGTCCAAAACCTTTCCCCTCTCGCCCAAGCCTCCGTCGTCGCCAAACTCACCGCCAAACTCGACCATAATGTAAGAGCCAACATTGCAAATGGAGAGTGCAGCCGGAAAGGGGACACTATGTGCACCAAGGTAAGACTAGACTCGATGCTTTTCTATCGTCTTGGGCAAGCCCCGCTGTGTACTTAACATAGATGCTCTTAGCGATGGATAGGCTTTATTCGAAATGAACTTATCGCTGGGGTGCCCATCGTTGATTGTCAAATGCTTTTCAAGGGCAAGAAACCTTCGATACGGGCTTTAGTTCCTTGCTTTGGTCAGTTGGAATCTCGCAAGAGCCAAAACTAAGGCACAATAACGGTACGGCGACTCCTATGGTTGGTGTATCGCTGCAATTTGAATTGCTGGTCAATGTAGCGTGGATAGCAATGTACGTCCTGTAAGGCGTAGGAGATGTTCTGCCTGTAACCTTGCTCTGTCGCTAGAGATCTAGCTCTTGGCTGTGCGCTGGAGTAAGCTGAAACTCTATAGCCGTGTCGCTACGGTTTACTGTAGTTGGATTGACATCCTGGCTCGACTAGAAAGCTAGGTTAGCAGGTACCAGTACCATGCCATTCCTAGCCAGAGGTCTGGCCGTTTCTGGCTGCGTAGGGTGTTGTTTGCGAGTCCGAAGATGGCAGCGGCGCTGTCGAGGGTACGGGCCATCACGTTTCGTCTTGTCATCGGCGGCATCAGAAGACATGATGTTCCTGCATACAGATGCACAAGCATGCAGGTCCTACGCTCATTATGTCCGATGTGCATCGGCTTGACTCCTGCGCGATGTCATGTTGCTGCAGCAAAAGCGCGAGCTCGTTGGGATGATCTGCCAAGACTTTTCGCGACCACAGATTCCACCGAAAGCCGAATCCCGCAGGCTTGGCGAGAACTTTAGAACTTAAGCTGTGCTCTTTCCTTGTAATCGCAACCCCAGATCTACCGTTTGAGCCGAGTTCTGATGAAAGCACCATGTGCGAGCAGAGAATGCAGCACCCATTCGACTTCATAGTCCTCCCTCTTTGCAACTTCGTCCTTACTCAGTCTCCCGGATTGTGTGCAAGACTCAAGCATGTCTTAAGTATGCAGACAGTCTCGGCCTGCGTCTCCGTCGAGTTTGATAGTAATGAAACCATCCGACCCCTGAACCATAGGCAATGCAATAGTTGAAGACCATCTGCTTACGAACTTGAAGGCTGCCTGCAATGAGCACAGCAATGGCTGCAACTTATTAGATCGCAGGAACGGATCTAGAAGGATCTCGCAGTGAAGATTGGCGAAGGCATGGGGTACAGAAATGGATCACATGTCCAAATACGTTGCAACTGAAAGACGCAGCTTCATTGACGCATGTGAGAGGGTGGGAACAAGTGCCGCAAGTGAAGACCAACGGCCGCTGCACTTCACCTCAACCACATTGCCCCACTCCACCTCCGAGCATTCGCTCTTCTTCTGTTCATCGCTCCATTCAACAAGCAAACACCACAGCTCCGGTCTCACAACACACTTCACAAGCATCCAACACCACCACCCAACTCTCACAAACCATTAACCCACTCGCCCACAATGGTCTTCAACTGGACCGATGCCGACGAGAAGCTTCTGCTCATGCGCATCCTCGCGCAGACCGGAATGAAAGCCCCTGATTTCAATGAAGTCGTTGCCGGAATGCCAGAGGGCGTGACTGTCGAAGCGTGCAAGTATGTACACTCTTCAGCACACGCAGGACTTCCTTCGCCTCATCACTGACCCTCGCGCACCCCACAGGCACCGCATGCGCAAGATCAAGAAGGAAATCGAAGCCATGGAAGTCGGCACCTCTTCTGCTTCTGGTGGCGGCGCCGCCCTAGGAAGCACTCCAGCCAAAAGCGGCGGCGGCAAGAAGGTGAAGGGCACTCCAGCGAACAGCAAGCGGAAGATTGGCAAGAAAGCAGCCACCGAGAGCGAGGAGAGTCCTTCGTGCGATCAGGACGACGACGTGGAGAGTCCTACCAAGAAGGTCAAGACACTGGCTGTCAAGCAGGAGGTGAATGAGGACGAGGACGATGACGATGATGATCGTTTGTGAGAGGCAGGGCATCAATGGAGCATGAACGGAGAGTGACGGGCGAGATTGAGAAGGCAGTAGAGGTTGGAGCCAAGACCTTGGATTTGTGCTGCCCATGACTACGTAGCGTGTGCCTTTTATCTGCATACATACACTGCATTTGCGGCGCGAAGAAAGCCGATGCATAGGCCCTCTAAGCTGGTCCAAGAACAGAAGCGATGCATGAATTGATTAATGCCAAATCTTTACAAATCGTTAGCATCAGTCGAGCAACTGTCCTCCGCTACAACTTTGCTTCCACCACTGCGATGGTCAAGATATATGCTGGGAGAAGTTGAAGCAGTTCATGCCAAGCCATGTACAGAAAAGCCAAGTCTGATGTCGTCGAGGTCGGGAACGGGCGGTGCATGCATGAACCCGCATTGCCTCGTGCCGCTGATATCCTTGTCCCCAGCTGCATCTCCAGATCCCGGCTGCGTGGAGAGATGGGACTGATACTGTACTGCTCTGTTCCATGTCGTGAGATGTCGCCAGTGCTTGAAGCATCGAGGCGCTGAGGACGCGAGCGACTACTCGAAAAACACGCCGATAATGCGTGCGCGGATATTGGGCACACGTGTCGTGACGTGTCGCGATGAGGAAGATAAAGGAAGGACGACGAAACAAGTGAGCGTGATATCGCGGCGCACGGACCTCCTCCAGGCGAACGGCAGCTGCCCCGCCTGTTGACCCAACTTCTTGCCTGCACGAGGGTAAAAAGCTCCAGAAGAACGTTGACTCTCAACCACTTCCATCCACGAGGACACCAGCGCCCGCGCTGCTTGCCAGCCCCTCTCGATAGCCACAGCGAAGCACACTTGCCAGTATCTATACCATTACCGCCCACCTCCGCACACAACACGTATCAATGTCCGCCAAACGATCGTGAGACATTCATTCACTCGCCGCTTCCCGGAAACATGCCGGGTGCCCACACGCCGCAGAGGGCCAGGGCCAAGGCCAAGGACACCACCGACGGCATCATTTACGACATCTTCCTTTGGATCTTCAACGTCGTTGTCGAGCTCTTCTTTCGCGAAATACATCCTCGATCATCATGGCGCATTCCAACGTCAGGTCCTGTTATATTCGTGGCAGCACCGCACGCCAACCAGTTTGTCGATCCACTGTTGTTGATGCGAGTAGTCAGACACGATGCCCATCGCAGGATAGCCTTCCTTGTGGCAGAAAAGAGCATGAGAAGGAAGTTCATAGGCTTCATGGCCGGATTGGTGGGATCCGTACCTGTGGGACGAGCGCTAGATTTGAAGAAGCCTGCGAAGGGCAAGATATTCCTTCCTGACCCGGAAGGCGACCCGTGTCTGATCCGAGGCACTGGAACCGATTTCACGAGTGGAGAATACATGAGAAGTGGACTGTTGGTCTTGCCCAGCGTGAACAATCAAGCCGCAAACTCCGAGATCGAAGAGATAATCAGCGCTACCGAGCTTCGATTGAAGAAACCGTTCAAGGGCGATGTGGCTCTGAAACAGTTGACAGGAAAGCCGCTGGACGGCAATGACGAAAACTCCAACACAGAGAAATTCGAAGGCACACCTTTCAGCGTCGCTCCACACGTCGACCAGTCTCATGTCTACAACGATGTTTTTAATCACTTGCATCGCGGAGGCTGTATCGGTATCTTCCCCGAGGGAGGCAGTCACGATCGAACTGAGCTGCTTCCACTCAAACCGGGTTTGGCGATCATGGCATTGGGTGCTCTGGAGAAAGACCCAAATTGCAATGTCAAGATCGTTCCAGTGGGCATGAACTATTTCAACGCCCACAAATTCCGCTCTCGTGCCGTCATCGAATTCGGCGCTCCAATAGATATCGAGCCTGAATTAGTCGAGCAGTACAGCAGTGGCCGCAAACGGGAGGCCGTTGGCACTTTGCTTGATCGTGTCCATGATGCACTTTCAGCGGTGACGGTGCAGGCCCCAGACTACGAAACACTGATGCTGGTTCAAGCGGTTCGCAGACTGTACAACCCGAAAGGCCGCCCACTGCCACTTCCAACTGTTGTTGAGCTCAATCGCCGACTAATCAAAGGCTATCGAACATTCAAAGATGATCCCAAGATCATCAAGCTGAGGGATGATATATTGGCCTACAACAGAGCTCTGTTCCGATTGAATATCCGTGACCATCAGGTGTCTTATGCGAAATTTGGCTTCCCCAAGGTCGTCGCCCTGCTGATTTACAGGTCACTGAAAGTGGCCGCCCTTGGTTTAGGTGCCCTTCCTGGTGTGATTCTGTTCGCACCCGTGTTCATCCTCGCAAAGCTCATCTCGATCAAGAAGGCAAGGGAAGCATTGGCCGCATCCACGGTCAAGGTCAAGGCTCGAGACGTTGTTGCAACCTGGAAGATTCTGGTGTCGTTGGCTCTCACCCCAGCTCTGGACATTTTCTACACCATTGTCGCAACTGTATGGATGTACAGGAGCAACGTTTCAGGCTTGGTCCCACAATGGGTCCCAGTCTGGCTTGTGACCATCAGCTCGATCATCTTCTTCCCGGCTATTTGCTTTGCTGCTCTTCGCGTTGGTGAGATCGGCATGGATATTCTCAAATCGCTTCGACCTCTACTGCTGTCAGTCAACCCGACTTCATCAAATACCTTAGTTCGACTGCGAGCGGATCGCGAGGAACTTCAAGAGAGGATCAACAATGTGATCAACGAGCTGGGACCTCAACTCTATCCCGACTTCGACCACAATCGCATTATCAATGACCCCACACATCCTCTTCACTCCCCAGAAAGGTCGAGACCAGGCACGCCCCGCCATCGCCGCGACCAGAGTGGAGAATTGGACGCGCTTCAATTTACGCCCGCCAGCCCAACACAACATCAAGGAGCCTTCAGCAAATCTTCGAATATCCCTCGCAACGAATCATTCGGGAACATTGGTTCGATCGGCCTGTTCGCTTCACGGCCTACTACTCCAAATAGAAGTCGAAGTCGAGCAGGCAGTGGATCTGGTGGTTTCAGCTTCGGCTCGGGCAAAGGCCTCGGATTCACCAGCATGGATTCAAATCCGAAGACGAATCTCGAAGAAGTCTCAAAGAACCTTCACGAAGCTATGCGTGAGCGAGGACGAAGGCGAAGGGAAAGCGAGAGTGACGGATGGGTCATTGAACGTGACGACGATACTGATGATGGAAGTTCTGAGCTAGGCGAGACGGAGCTCGAGCCCAAGAAAGTGGTGTAAAGTGGATCACTAGGGCAGGGGCCAAGGGTTCGAGTCTATTTGTGAGCGTTCTGTTATGCATTATGGACTTCTGGAGCAGCTTCGTTTTGGACAAGACTATTACTATTCCAATCGTGTAGGTTTACAACGATATGCACGAATTCAGCGGGCTTCGATCGCGCACCTCCTGGCCTTCATTTTTGTCCACGACAGCTGAATGATTGGTGAGTGCGTGAAGAAGTATCAATGTCCTTCAGCCAGCCACAATTTTTTTCACGTTCCCGATCAGGTTGTCGCTCAGCTCGCCACCTTCACGACAAAATCTCAACAATGAAAGTACTTGTGTACTTACCGTGCCACATCACAATCGATCCCACACGCATGCCACGTTTCTCCCCTGACACCAATCTGCTTCTCGCATGCATGCATTGAAGGATTGCCACATTCTGCAAGCCAAGACCACTTTGTAAGTCTTATGTAACACGACAGAACGCTTGCATGCAATCCTGTTCGCCGTCGCCGATGCAGTATGCAGTGTACAATGCAGTGTGGCGACCAATGGCAAAGTTTCTTTGATCGGAATTCGGTTTCCATGAATGGGATGGAGGATGGGATGGAGGATCTTGAGTGCATTGACGGAGGAGGTTCATGCAGGGGAGGAAGTCTTGTCATCAGGTTGACTACATTGTGACATTTAGATGGATGAGATGGTTGGGATGGAACGTGTTCGCATATTGTAAGCATAAGCTTTTCCTGTCTTTGGAAGGTGTGAGATTGTGAGGAGGATGATGGGAGGGGAAGGATGTGGTATGTGGTATGTTCCTGGGAGCCAAGATTCCGTTGCTCTTGGAAGGACGGGTGCATGAGATCGATGGATGAGATGAGATGTGGTTTAGAAAAAACATTCGAGAGACGAGATTGCGGTCCTCTTCCTGAAATTGTCCTCGCGATCAAGAGATGCCAACAGACTGTGTATCACATGGCTCCAGCCTCGAATTGTAGAACTTCGTCTCGTCCTTCACTTGTTCATACTGCTGATCTACGACAAGGCTCTTCGCTAGTGCCATTCCTTCTTGCTAGCGGGAGGTAGGGTATTTAAGAGCGAGCTCAGCTTGCACTTGTGATCCTTCCCGGATCCTCTGAGAAACCTGGAGTTTGCTCTGTGTAACGAATTCGGAAATTCTTGCGAGATGGAGATTTAGCGGTGCGGTATGGATGAGTAGGTCGTTACAGCTGCATAGACAAAGTACGGAGGAAGCAGGATAGATGTCGCTAGCAGGAGGCTTTTCTCGACGATGTGCCTCACTCTGCAGTTTTACTGAAGGGATTTTCTTCTTCTCATGGGAAATGCCGAGGAATTTGACAGCGGTACCGATCAAGACTCTTCCCAGTCTGGTATGCAAACCGCCATTGATTTGTGATCTGGTTCTGATATTTTTGCTGACTGCACGCCGAGGGCCCTTTAGCCACGTAGGAATCCCGAAGGAATCGGACGTTGCATGTTCCCGAGCCGAGACGAAGACGGGAGACATTGAGATCGTTGACGTGCTCCATCGTTGCAGAGACGGGAATCAATCGCCTGCAAGCCGTATTCTGGCAGATGGTAGGATCGGGTGTACGGACTTCTGGATGTGGATCATTATTCGATCTCGTGTGAAGAATCCACAACGTCTGAGATATCGGTAGGACTTGTCGCGACGAAAACGCTGATCGACCTCTTCTTGAAAGGTTGTGGAAAAGTCGCGAAATTATGCATCGTGGTTCACTAGAGAGGTGTAAATATTCTGGGTTGGTAGCATGACACGGCACGTCCCAGAGTGCGGTCAAAATTTGAACGCGTGCTGAAGGTACCATATGACTGGAAACCCACATGACTCGAGCATTGGTTGCGCTACACTCGAAGTGAGACATGCCGGACGAAAGGTATAGATCGAATATAGAAGGACGTGCACAGCAGCTCCTGCCTCGTAAGGCTTGGATCCGCACTTCGATGTCTGTCAACACAAAGTTGTCGATCTCAATTCCCATAGGCCAATGCTGCTGACCGTATCACCGTACACTGGAGGCCAACACATGCTATACCTGACCTTCACCATATCAGCTCTCTGCGCGGCAACTCTGGACAGATCGAATCTACTCGACAAGATGCTTCAGTGCACCGAAAATACTTTCAGCCCAGACTAATCACGCATCGGTGGGACTGGAGTGGTCATCGCTGGAATGCTCGGCTCCATTGACTTTGCGGTATCGTTTTCTCCTTCCGGACGGATCCTGCCAACGATCATAACTCCGAGCGAGTGCTGTGCCTCGGATCCTCGACCCCAAAAGCACTGCGTAAGATGCAAGCCACCCTCGCTTCTTTCGCGCGGCGCAGCGTGCGTGCCATGTGTGTTTGCATGCGTGGCTGCGGGCCGTGTCTTGCTTCGGTTCCGAATGGCGCTGTCTGCTTCGACTTCTCTTACTGGTCGGCCGCCGGCCATGTGGCGCGCTCGCGCCGCAATGTTGCAGTCGATGCGAAGCTGAAAAATTCCGTCCTGCATGCGCGCGCCACCGTTCGTGGTCGAAACGATAATGTACGGAGGTTGTCGTACGGCGCTGAACGAGCGTGGTAGAGGTACCGTCGCTCTGCCGGTGAAGTCTTTGCACGCGACAAACTTTCGACTGAAAAAGTGCGAATGCGCGGAAGGATCGAGCTTGCCGGAAGCCTGGGGGCCAGGGTCCGAGCTAGCAAACCTGCACGTTCTCTTGTCCCAGCTTTCCGTCGAGCCGTCGTGACGATGAACACCTCCCTGATCGGGAAGATGACTTCCAGTTGGGAGCTAGTTGCTCCACTCCTTGGGGGCTGTGCTGGGAAAGCATTAATCCGTTGCGAATGCTCATCGCGGGTTGCTCCTGCTAATGAGCTCGATAGCCTTGTTGCGTACTCCAGTTCGATTGCAGCATGCAACGACAACGTAGAGCGGTTCGCGGATGTCCAGTGTGCTCGCGCCTGGGCTCGAAGAAACGGGACTTTGCGAACCTGCCTTTTGTCGCGCCACAGTCACCGCGTTCGCAAGCTCCACGATGGCCTGACATTCGTTGGCGAAAACGTCGTCAGTTCTCATGCTAGGGCCAGCTTGTGAGGCCAGGATGGTGCACGAGAGATGGTTGGCCTTGAGAATCCGTGATCGAGTGACCTCATCAGGCTTCATGCCGGACATGTGGAGTGATAAGTACGCGGTAAACGCTTGTTCCCATTGTTCGAGCCATCGCTGGAAGTGTCGCTTTTCCTGGCCATCGATGGGAGAGCCGGGTGGTGATGCTCTGGCAGGATTACCTTGCCATGACTTGTTCAATCGGGTTGCGCAATGTTGTAATGTCGCTTGAGCTTGCGCTATACTCGTGATGTGGGAAACGACTGGCATGGGCAGCTCCCTCGACGGTCCAAGCAGCATCGAACCGTGGCCGTTGGCAGATATCAGAGGTGATGAAGGCATCTCTACTGACATCTGATAAGCGGTGCGAATTTTGGGAAGTTTCGTATTGACATAGTGTATTTCTCGTGTTGCAGTGGGCATCGTTTATGTGGACCTTGCTCGCGGTGTGGCCGATTGACTCCTGCGTCACGGATGCAGCTGGATCAGAGGCTTCGTAAGGCTTTGTCGGAGGACTGCTGGGCGTCTTTTATGACTGAGACTTTGTCATTCGTTCGCCACTGTCCGGCAGTTGAGTACGGTGGGAGGCGTGTGCAGACAGGAGGACGCAGGGTGGCTTATAAAAAAGAATCGCACGATTGCTGTAGTGCCTTGGCTGGTGGCCACGTGGAATGCGATGCTTGCGTTGAACTCTAACGGCCACGCAGTGGTACAGCTGATGATGCTAAGCGCAGTCGTCGAGGCGTCTCGTATCGCAAAGGGAGGTGGCCACGAGCGGACCTATATCGAATCGCTATCCTGCAGTAGTTAGCTGAGACAAGCTTCCAGTCAGGCTTTACGGAATGCGGTCAAAGCACATCAGCGGGCAAGCCTGATGACAACAGGGTGCCCACGGTGCCTCGTGAAGGTTTGGTGGCTTCATGTAGCGCTCGAATCCTGATGGATGAACAGGCTATGGCTCGCTTTTCTTCCTGGTCGCAGGATTCGCGTCTCGCTTATGGGGTTCGCGGTGTAGCGAACGAGGCGTCATAGGCTCATAAGACGACTTGCCCTCGATGCCATACGCCCGTCTAGTGACGGTCACTGTACGTATTCTTTTTAGTTGGCTCGCCGGGGAATGGGGCACACTGGCCTGCTCGCGTGCCGGCCTCCTCTCCATGTGCACCGGCGGAGTGGAGCGTGGTCACTGCTGAGATGTGCGGCGTACGGCGCTTACTGCGCGCCTAAGGGCAATCCTTGCACACCGGTAGCAATGTGAGGCACGTCCACAGCGGCCACCACCAACCATGACGGCCGCGGTGGGAGTGGGAGCGCCACCTTACGCGCCGCGAGGCTGCTTTTTCGTCTCCGAAGCCAAGCAGGCAAAGGCGGGCTGCGCTGCGCCGCCGGTCTGCAGCCTTGCTTGCTGTCAATCCTGCTGAGGGAGCGATCTCGCATCGGGTTGCATGTCCATCAGAATCAAGTGAACCCTGCACGAATCATGATGCTTTGGCAGTCCTTGCGAGCCCGATTCCTTCGGCTTCCCTAGTTTCACGAAGCTTTGGAGATGCTTTGAGCTAGAAGGTTGAGAATGCGCCGAGATAGGGCTTAGCCTATTTTTGCCCGTGCGTAGTCATCGTGTTTCTGCTGCCAGAGCGTGGCCGGAGGCCACATCATCATACCGGCGCAGTCCGCCAGGCACGGCGGTGACAACCAGCTGGAGGCTGAGGCAGGATCGACGGTAGCATTCGCTGCTTGTTTCACCGAGCAGCGAGCCCAGACAGAACAATGCCAACTTTCCTCATTGGGAAGCTCGCGCGCGACGAGTAGGGCTAACAACGAGCAGCAGAAAACGCAAAAACAGCCATGTTTGCGTGCACGCTGCCCTCGGTCCCGATGGATTGGTCGTCACTCACGGGCGATGAGATGTGGCTGCTCCTTTCACGCGGCCAAGCCTCGTGGCCTGGAAACGACGACAGCCACATGACCAGCAGATTTAATATTATTTACGGCTGGCCGAAGGCCAGAAGCAGATGCAGACGCGCCGCCGATGTTCTGGAGGCGTCTGCGGCATACAGCGCAGCGGCACCGCCTGACAGCCAAGGTCGGACCGGATATTGCCTTCTATATCAGCTCTAGCACATGGCCAAACAATGGTCAACATGACGGGAAACCTCCGCAAGCTCCTTGTCCAACACCGTCTCAAATGATCCAGCGCGTGCTCGCATGCGAGTTCCCCAGGAAAAGGAACCGCCGCAAGTCGTGGCCGGAAAAGGGACGACGACATCGGCAGTGCCCTAGCTCTGCGGCTGCGGAGTGCGGAGGCTCGTCGACTGCTTGCACGACCTTCACTTCTTGCACATGCAAATGCAAACATGTGATGTTCTTGATGCTGGGTGTCATGAGCCCAGGACCAGTATGCAATTCCTGAGGCACGGTGAGTCTTCACAAGATTGCTTACTGCGGATGACGTCTGGGACAGGGTGCCTCGGCATGTGCAATCGCCTCGGAACCACAAGGCTCGGAGCTCGCGCATGATCACACCAAAACACATAGACCAGATTCATTGTTCCAGTTCGCACTTCACTTCTCCTTCAACTCCTCGAAGACAGAACAGAAAACACAATGGCGAACCAAAGCACAACCGCAGCCGCGCAAGGCCGAGTCCAGCAAGTCGTTGGCCACATGCAAGCTACAGGCAAAGCAGGCCTGCTTGAGAAGCGTCCCGATGATATCGTTGTCACCTGCGCACTCCGAACAGCCATCACAAAAGGCGGCCGAGGAGGCTTCAAGGATACTGCGGGTGCAGATTTGCTCCACGGTGCTTTCAAGGGCCTGATCGAGCGCTCCGGCATCGATCCAGCTCTGGTCGAAGATGTTTCAGTAGGGTGCGTCCTGGCTCCAGGTGGAGGTGCAACAGAATTCCGAGCAGCGGCTCTTGCAGCCGGGTTTCCAGACAGCACGGCAGTCAAGAGCCTGAACAGACAATGCAGTTCTGGTCTGCAGGCATGTGCCGAAATCGCCAACGCCATCAAAGCAGGCATGATCGAGATCGGTGTGGGAGCTGGTGTGGAGAGCATGAGCACACAGTACGGACCACAAGCTGTCACTGAATTCAGTGACCTGCTCGAGGGCCACAAGGCCGCAGCCGAGTGCAAGGTGCCTATGGGTCTTCTCAGTGAGAACATGGCCAAGGACAAGGGAATCACAAGGGCCGCGCAAGATCAGTTCGCAGCAGACAGCTACAAGAAGGCTGGTCAGGCGAACAAAGCAGGACTCTTTAAGGAAGAAATCTACCCATTGAAGGTCAAGTGGACAGACCCAAAGACCGACGAGGAGAAGGAGATCACTGTTGCTGCCGATGATGGTGTCCGCGAGGTCACTGTGGAGTCGCTGGGCAAGATCAAGGCTGCATTCTCCAAGGACGGCTCTATCCACGCCGGCAACGCATCTCAAATCTCGGATGGCGCCGCCGCAGTGCTCCTGATGAAGCGCAGCACAGCCGAGCGTCTTGGACAAAAGATTATGGGCAAGTACGTGACAGCATCAGTGGTTGGTGTCCCACCACTTCTCATGGGCATTGGTCCTTGGAAAGCCATTCCAGAGGCTCTCAAGAAGGCCGGTATTACCAAGGATGATGTGGACATTTACGAGATCAACGAGGCTTTTGCATCGCAATGTTTGTGGTGCGCCAACGAACTTGGCCTGCCTGCAGAGAAGATCAACCCCAAGGGCGGTGCAATCGCATTCGGACACCCGCTCGGCTGTACTGGAGCTCGACAAGTTAGCACCCTGCTGTACGAGCTGAAGAGAACGAACAAGAAGATTGGCTTGACATCTATGTGTGTCGGCACAGGAATGGGTATGGCTGCTGTTTGGGTCGCAGAATAGATACATGTATGATACCTCTTGGACCACTTCACGTTATATTAGATCAAAGAAGCATATCTCAATTCACATCTACAGTGCGTTTGGATGCGTTCTTGGTCCGCGGTCGGCTTAACGACCAGCCGAGCTGACCGGTGAAAGATGCTGCCACGACCACGATTCCAACCGCTTTTCTTTCAATCTCCAAGATTCTCTCTGCACTCGACTGCCAACTCGAAGACGCTTTTGACTACTACGGTGTACATGCCTTCTTTGATGCTACTGCCCCCACTCGTCACATGCTCTTCAACTGGACCGATCTCCGTACTTGCCAAGAACTTTTCGTCAACACAACGCGTTTGACGCGCCCGCGGATCCTTTCAGCAGCATTGGCCATAAGTGGCGATGGCAACGTAGCATTGCTGAAGGCTACACTCCAGACGCAACGTTCCGATACGATAAATCATCTCTCATCGCCACCTTGCGACAAGATGGTCTTCATTTGCCGGATCTCGCGGTCGTCGGGCGTGACGCTATTTGCAGCAAGTGCAGAAGAATGGCAGACGGAGACGCCGGATGTCACGCGAACGCGCTGAACATTGCTCAGCCGGATGCCACCTCCTGCGATGATCACGATTCGTCCAGCGGCCTTCTCAACAAGTTGTTTGAGCACATCGGCTCCCGCAGCAGCATTGCTCGCTCCACCCGAGCTCAAGATGGCATGGCATCCAGTGGCCACCACATCTTCGAGCGCTTGCATGAGATCGCCGGTTTCGTCGAATGCACGATGGAAGGTGCATGGCAGCGGGCTGGCGAGGCGGACCAGCTCCGCAGTGCGCGACACGTCGACGTGGTCCTCTCCATCCAGAAGACCAAACACGAATCCATCGGCTTCCGCGCGGAACGCAGCAATGCTCCTGCGCATCTCCTCGAACTCTGCATCAGAGTATCGGAAGTTACCTGGCCGAGGTCGGATCATGGCGAAGACTGGCGTTGTCACTTGAGCCTTGACTTCCGACAGCCATGCTGAAGGTGGTGTGATACCGCCAGCGGCTTGATCGGTGCAAAGCTCAACGCGATCTGCACCAGCAGCAACAGCTATTACTGCGCTCTTAGGGTGGAAGCATGCGATCTCAAGAAGCGCCATTGCGTTGACAGCTGCGCCTCCTTCACGAGAGTGGACGGCTGCCGTCTGTCCTGACGGATCACGCTGTGGATCGCTGCACGAGCGCAGATTTCTGCGAGCTTTCACCTGGCGCCAAGTGCAACAATTGCGCTTATTCCTCTTCGATCTGAGTGGTCCCGAACGCCGCAGACTTGCTTCAAACAAGTTCGACGTGCAAGATGCAATCCTGCGATCCTTCGGCCAGGCTGCGCTGCGTACAGGCGGGCCGTCAGCTCAGCTCACCTCGAGCGAAAAGTTAGCTCGGTCTGATGAGACTGCCAAGGCATGTCGCACAAGTTGTTACGGCAAGCCGCTGTGATGCTAGCTGCATTGGCGACTTCTCTGCGATGCAGCTGCATGCGCTTTCTGGTGGAACACAGGATCGAATCCTGCACGCGAGAAGTGATCCCATGATCCATCCTTCGCGAAGCACTGCAGGAATATGCAGTGAAAATCGTTTGGGGATAACTCGCAAACGTCCAGGCCGGCAGGAAACTTCGACACTTATGCAGACATACGGCGAGCTCGCTGTCGCTCGCGCGTTGGGCTTGATGGGACCACTCTCCGTGCTTTTGCCCATCTGAGGGCTGCAAAAATCAGCACTCAGCAAAGAGCGGTGTCACGTATGCTTCACGAGGACGCATATGCCGATTGAGTAGCGCGCGAGACTTCAACCCCATGACGGAACCAAGATACCTCGATGCCCCGTGCCATGGCCAAGCACAAAGATTGTCCGCTACCACATACAGCCCATCGACATTATGCCTGGCATGCTCCTCTCGCCTCCGGCCAGAGATTGCCATGCTTGTGTGCTCAGGACCAGTGAGCCGACCGGCTTGCGGTCGGGAGCCTGTTCAGGCGACCAACAATGCAGCGATGCTAATTGAAATGGCCTTGCTCGCGTCCACGCCGTGCAGCTAAAGGAGCGGAATGAGGCACGTCGCAATCCCACGGCATCTTTCTCACGTCCTCTTAGCCCGAGGATCCTCCCAATGCTGTGCCATACCTGTTCCTCATCGCACGCATGCGCTAAGCGGGCTCGCATCCTGCAACCCACAGCGACGAGCCTGCCTGGCTCTTGCAATATTTTCGATGACTCCCGATCCCTTCTCATCCGCCCGACATGTCTGAAGCGGGCAGATAAGCACATTCTAGCCTTGCTATCCTGGCAAAGCCCCTATGAGCTTTTTCCAGAAGAGTGTGGACGCTGGCATGTGACCTCGTGTGAATTTCGTGATCCATTGACCAAGATATGACGTTGTAGCAGTCATCATCGATACGCAGTGTAAGTGACACCAGGCATTGGCAATCAGTCTACCATTCGCAGATTTCCTTCGCAATATATCACATGTTTCAACAGTGTGTCCTCAAACGGGTGTCGCTGTCTGCTACTCCACAGGTCGTTCTCGTTACTCCACGATCGCACCTACTCCGTTACATAGCAATCCAAGAATACTCAACACCGATTTTCCAAAGATCCAGAAGACCCTCACCTATCATCAACAAACAATCAACAAGCCCAATCACTCTCTCAAAAATACGACCCATCTCAACAATGTCAACCTCCTCCCCCACAAAGATCTCCATCGTCGGCGCAGCAGGCACAGTCGGTTCTTCAATCGCCTTCTCCCTCATCCTCAACCCCATAGCCGGCCAAATCATCCTCAGCGACCCGCAAACCGAGATCGTACAAGCCCAAGCCGAAGACCTACGGGACGCAATTCTCCAAAGCGACACGACCAGCACTCGCGTCCACGTCGCCGAGGACCCCTCCGAAGCCGGCCAAGCAGATATCATCATCATCACAGCCGGCGCAGCCCAAAAGAAAGGTGAAAGTCGTACAGATTTAGTCGGCAAAAACGCGAAAATTCTAAAATCTGTTGCGGAGGGTTTGGGAGAGGTTAAGAAAGAAGCTGTGGTGATTTGTGTAGCGAATCCTGTTGATGTTATGACTTTTTTCGCTCAGAAATTTATTAATTTACCAAAAGCGCAAATCTTTGGTAGTGGGACATTCCTCGACTCTGCAAGATTAAAAGGACAATTGGCAAAACAAATCGGGATTTCACAGAGTAATATCGAAGCTTTTGTACTCGGCGAACATGGAAAAAGTCAAGTCGTCGCATGGTCTGCAGTTTCCGTTGGAGGAGTTCCACTCGATCGGATCGAAAAAACTAGCGAAAGCGTAAAAATCAACCGAGAGGAGGTTGAGGAGAATACGAAAGATAAAGCCGGAGCGATTATCGAGGGAAAAGGAACGACGAATTATGGAATTGGCGCTGTGGTGGGGAGTATTTGTAAGGCTGTGTTGTTTGATCAGAGGGTTATTAGGCCGGTTAGTCATTGGAATGAGGAGTTGGGGGTTTGTTTGAGTATGCCGGCTGTTATTGGACGGGAGGGGTTGGTGAGGAGTGTGGAAGTGCCCGGGTTGAGTGGTGAGGAGATGGGGAGGGTGAGGAAGAGTGCGGAGAGTTTGAAAGAAGTTGTTGGGGAGGCGGAGAAGGTTTTGGAGGAAGGGGAGAAGTGATTTTTGGTGATGTGTTGTGAAGGTGAGGATGTGATTCTCAGAGTTTCAAGGCCGTGACGGTAGTTGAGAAGGTGGTCGATCTCGTCTACATGAGGCGTATTTGTGTAAGAAGAGTGTTCATGGACTGATTGGTGGTTTATTGTACATTGCTTCCTAGATACAGAGTATAGATGAATACAGTTCACATCCAGCTTCTCCTCAGTTGTACTGTTTCTTCCCTTCGTTATTCCGTACTTCATGCTAATGCGTCGTATGTAGCCACCTCGGAACTGGCAGCCCTGAACTAGGACTCTGTTGGCTGCCTGACAAGCTTACGAGGCTTCTTCTTCACCGCAGGAGTGGCAGCAGGTGAGTCGCCGTTCGTCTGTGGCTTGACCGGAGGTGGTGCCGGCTTCTTGACAGGCTTCACGGGCGTCGAAGTCTTGGTAGCTGAAGGAGGCGCTTTAGCTGGAGGAGGCTTCTTTGCAGGCGGAGCAGCCTTTGGTGCTGGAGGAGACTGCGCAGCGGCGGTCTTCTTCGCTGGAGGAGGAGCACTTGGAGGCGGAGCCTTCTTCTTTGGCGCAGCGGCGGCCGGCGACTTATTGGCTGCTGGCGTCGGAGCAGTTTTCATCTTCGGCACAGTCTTCTTCTTAGGCTGCGTCCTCTTAATCGCTTCACTCGCGCCCTCCTCCTGAACAATAAAGTTCGCATCCGTGATATTCGTCCCATTGATGCCATTCACATCATTCGGACAAGCAGACATAACAACAACCACATCCCTCTCCGCCTTAAACCTCACATAATCCCCAGCCTTCCCCTTCGGCCCCTCAAAACTAATCTCCCCATCATCCGTCCAAGGAATATTCATAAACAAATTCAACGGAGCCGGCACACTATTAATCGTGACATCCGCTCCAATCGCTTTCGCGCCTTTCAACCCGGCCCTCTCATTCAACTCTTTCAACGCCAGAACCAAATTCTCCGCGCAAGATCCATGTTCCTCCCATTTTTCTACTCCCAATCCTCGATACCGCTGCGGATCACAAGCCGGAATCAACGTATCGTGCACCCCCACCGACCGATCCTCCAAAACCGTCAAAATCGGCTCTCGTAAATTCGTCACCAGAGTATCACCTTTTCTCGGAACTAAATGTAACGTCGCAGCTCGTGAATGGGATAAACTCAAATATTCCATATTCGGTGCATCAGCTGCGTTCTTCGCATTGTAAGCCTGATAGCCCGCGTAAAAAGAACCTGAATAGCCTGAGCCCGTGAAAGCGGACATTCCAGCTGCTCCGACGGGCGTTTTGGAGAAATCAGTGAGTTGTTCGAGATAGGTTTTGTTTGGATCGCGGGAGTGCGCGCTCATGAATTTTGAGACGGTATCGGTTGCTGCTTCGGGGATGTAGGAGGAGAAGCCTTTGCCGGGTTTGAAGTATGAGGCCCAGGATTTGGAGTTTTTTTGTTGTTGGGTTTGGGCGGAGTCGGTTGTGTTCTGTTGCGTTGATGATGCGGTGTCGTCTTTCTTCCCTCCGAGGCCTAGGGTTGGGACAGATGGGATGTAGGAACTCCAACCAGACTTCTTCTGGCCATCTTGTTGTTCGGCTTGTTCGTGTGCTTCTCTTGTCGCCTGCTCAGCTTCTTCTTGTGAGGGCAAATCATTGCCGCTTTTGCCCTTGACTTTCTCTGCAGCCTTTGCTGTTTCTTGCTTGCCAATCTCCTCTTTCGATTTTGCGTTTTCCTCTACATCTTTTCTGGGTGCCGGCTGCGGAAGAGCGAAAGCCCATGTATCGACAACTTGAGTTCCAGAAGTGTTGACGATTTTGATACTTGATCCGGCAGGCACAAAGGTCGCGACGCCGTGACGTGCCGGGATGACTTGCTGCTCGGCCATTTTGACTTTGCGCTTTAATACGCAATTGACGTTTCTGGCTCGATTTTGCTTAGAAGCTTTCACTAGCTGACATGGGCGGACTTAGGGTACAACAAAGCGGTTTAAGGTGAAAAGAGTGCGAGTTGTGAGATGGCATGCAATTGGCATCATAAAATGGAAGGATGCTGCATCATGAATTCGACAAGCTGTGGCGTCACCACAGCCGGCTCTGACCAAGATTTTGTACACAGTGTCGCAAGAAGGGTTCGATTGTATCACTCTGCATCAGTGCAGTCGCACTCAGCTACCTGGTTCGTGGCTGAAGCTATTCCAGCCTGCCAGGTTGTCTAATCTTGGCATCCTTTTCTCTTTGCATTAATTCCCTGTTTCATGTAGACTGTTGTTCGTGCGCTTCTGTCATCTCTGCCCCATCATTACTTTATGCATAACCTCCGCTGCCAGTGCTCCACAAAAGACCCAGTGATCGACTCATGCATAAAGTACTTACTCGCCTGTTGGCGCTTCAGTCTCTTCAATGTAGCCACACCCTGTTTGCACGAGAAAGCCAGCTCCTGGCGCGAGATTCTGGTTGTTGTCCGAATACTTGAAGCCAAGACCGCAGGTAGGCTCAGTGTACCACAGGAAGCAGTTGCCAGCCTTCCAGTCGTCTTCGCTGGCTGCACAGCCGTCGGTGTCGACGCAGAGTTGGCAGCAGGCGCTTGGGTCGCTGCCAGGCGCCAGACCACGCGTGTTGGACTCGTCTCCTTGCGTCTGGCCAATGCCCTTGCCGCCAATCTCGGAGATGAGGTTGGTCGGAGCGCACTTGAGATGTTGTGTAGTGGTGGATGAAGCACTCTCTGTCACAGTGCACACCCCACCAGTAGCTGAGCCATTAGTTGTGGGCGCTCTCAGTGTCGTTGTGATTGATAGGTCTGCAGGTGCCAGTACCTTGCCTGGCTGCTGTGTGACACAGACAATCGGTGTCTCGGCGGTCACGGTTTCGGTCACTGCTTGTTCGGCCACGGTCGTGGTGACATAGACATGAGTAGTGACCTTCTTTAAACAGTCGACCTCGAAGGCTTTCGAATGGAGGAGAGGGCTCTGTCCAAGTCGGTGGACTACTGAGCCGATCAGTCCTGGAAGCAATGCAGGCGATCTCTGTTCGAGCGGGCTGGCAGTAGGCTTCGGCTGGGTGCGATTGTATTGTCCGGTGAAGACGGTGGCGACCGAGGCCGATCTGTTCTTCCGTTAGCTGCACGTCCACGTTCAAGAGGCAAGGTTCAATGCATACACCGTGGTGGTGCTGGTACAGCCTGCCTCCTGTCGTGCGAACAGATTGCTGTCGGCGTCATCACCGCAGACTGTCGTCACTGCCTCTGGGGTGACGGTGATGGTCTCGGTGGTTGGTGCGGAGCAAGTCGTGATGGTCGAGGTGACGGTCTTGTCCTTGATGGCCGTCTTGGTGGAAAGAGCACCGCCAGTGCAGAGCGATGAAGGTCGGTACTTGGTGATGTGATTGACAGTGCTGTAGACGGAGAGCGAGCGCTTCTCTGCGCGTGGAACTGCAGCGACGGTCGCGGCCAGAAGACCGGTCAGGACAATGCTCGAGTGCATTGTGAGGGCGTTGTTGGTGATGGTCTTGTGGTCAGCGAGTGAGGGAGGAGGAAGGAGAGATGTTCAGAGATGAAGAAGGAGGAGAGCAGGTGAAGGAAACGACGACTGGAGAGTGAACAGCCCACCGGCGTCCCGTCTGGTCGATATTGTGCTCCATCGCCATGCACGCGCGAGAACAAGACCCTTGTCATGCCTGTATGCGATGCGATGTCTTTGGGTCACGACGCGTGCCAGCCTGCCGGTGAATGAATGCCAGAGTTGGGGTGGAAACGGGCCTCCCAACGCTGCCGTCAAACACTGGTGCAGCTGTCCGTCTGCCTCGCGCTCGCCCATTCTCGTGAAGACGATGTTCTTCTCGGCGAGCTGCAGCAAACGCTGGTGGTCGCGTACCTGATCGGCCGTGCAGACTCCGCTACGATCCACCGCACCGCGCCAAGAGCAGCATCCGTCGCTGTTTCCAGCACCCGAGCACGTTGTGAAACAGACTTCGGCAGACGGCAGTGGACGTGCAGACCCGTCGGTATCTCAGCACCAACGCCGCCCATCGACCTTCTTCTCCAGCGTGCTGCGAACATTTTGCGTTTGCGTAGACGTTCGTGTAAGATGGGCGAGGAAGCTCAGGCGCCACCCGTAGCCAGCTCCGGCTGAACAGGCTGTCAGAAATGCGTGCCCGCATGGATGCCCCCAGAAGCAGCTTAGAGTCAGCCACACCCCGGTCCCGCTCACGTTTATGCATTGCCTATATCATCTCGAACCATCGCTACTGCCGCCCTCGCTGGCCTCACGGCGACAACCTGGACGTCACGGAGAAGGAACGGGCATCGGGCGCGCATACCATCAATGGTTCGCAGGGTGCAGCGCTCACCGCTGGCATTCCCGTGATTGTCTCACGAGTCATACTATATCACCGCCCTGAGCTCGGCTGCATCGAAGTTTCTGTCATCGACACGGCACGGCAGTTCTAATAGAAGCGAATTGGCTAAACTATACCCGCTTTCTTCCAGAATCGATCAAAACTTACTGATCGCCACACCGCAGACCTGATCCGCCCTCGCACACCATCGCGCAAGGCGATGCCAGGCCCAGACTCGGACGACGCCCAGCAAGCAACTACTGAAGATGCCTCGACGGACAAGCCTCGCAGGGTGACCAAGTACGACAAACAGCAGGCGGAGAAAACCATAGAGGAGTTGTGCGAAAAACTGACAGAAGTGTATGGGTTTGTCACAGATTGTACACACATCCGCCGCGCCTGCTAAGCTGACCAAGTGTGTCCAGAGGCGATGTCTATGGTCCGTTCTTCAACCGCCACATTTCCCCCAACTTTCAATTCCACTTGGCGAATGTTCGTCATTTGAACTCCCGTCAAGAGTACAGGGAGCACTTGCTCGGCGTAAGGGCGACGTTTCCCAACTGGAAGGCCACTGCGTTGGCAATCACAGTCGAGCTGCAAGAGAAAATAACGAAGGCCAAAGTATGGATGTTGTTAAGGCACAGCAATTACCCCGAAGGCTGCGAACGTGAAGCCTGCAGTATGTTTATCTTTAAGCGGAGTGAGGAAGGTGTTTGGGTCAGTCAGGGACAATACGGTTTTCCGGGCGTTGCACCTTTACCGCTGCCGCTCGAGCCTGCGTGCCCAGCTGATGCTGATCATTCTTCTGGTTGTGCTGCCTTGCAGTCGCGCCGCAAAGATTCAGAATCGCCGTCAACGCCTGACAGCGACAGCAAGCCTGCACCTTGAGAAGTAGGAGATCCTGGAGTTTCGCTCCTGACCACGAATAATGAAGTGTGCATGGCTTGGACATCTTTCTGAATGCTAGCGCCTTCGCGATGTCGGCCCAAGAAGCGAGCTTTCAACGCCCTCTGGGCGTCAACGCTGGCAGCCAGGCAACGAGCTGGCAGGCCATTCCGTCCTAGGACCCGGAGCAAGATGCACGAAATCGATCATCACACTCGAGATGCAGATCAGACACTCGACTCTGTATCACCATGCCTTATCCACGCTCGCACCGCTACCGAAACCCGTCGAACACTATGCTCGCAGTTCCCACTCTGAGATGGATCGCTCGAAGTTCCACCTAGTATCGGCCGCACCACGACACCGCCAACGCCATCAGTAGCTGCGCAAGAACGATGGCCGCGAGCACTGTACATTTCTGTGCCGTATACGAATAATCGACCGGTACCTCTTCTGGCGGCGGAGGCGCTGGTGATCTTTTGACGGATCGTGTCGCAACGTACCAGCCCTTGTGGCAGAAGGAGCAGAAATTTTGTCCATTTGATCGGATGCCGTGATAACATTGCAGACAGCATGCGTGTGTGCATGGACTGGGACAGGTTCTCTGGGCAGGTATTCCTGGATTTTGGCAGATGTTGCAGATGTCTTTATCTTGAGGCCAGGATTTCTCTGGTAAGAAATCCTTGGGCATGTCGGAGTCGGATGCGAGGGAGTGAGTTGTGGACGACATGTTCGCAAAGCCGGTCGCTACTTTTGAAGAAGTTCGCCGCGATAGAAGGTGGATTTTGGGCGTGAGTATTGTGTGAGCTGATGGGGGTGCGGGCTTGTTGTATTTATTCTCAAGCGTACTTTGCGGAGACTTGTCCTTAGTACACTCTTCCGGGAGAAAAAAAGCTTAGAGATTTTTCGATGCGTACCATGGGTCTGCAGACCACTACCGGAGTGTGAACAGTACTTGTACTTTATTCTACCGAACCACAGTTGTCGCCAGTGGACTATACATACCTATACGTGTAGGCCTCTGTGCCGATGAAAAACACGCACTACGCGGCCAGTCAGTACCACTTGAGATACATATAGAAGGAATTAATTCCTATAGATCCCTAGAATACGTTTTTTTTTCTCTAAAGTTAAACTCATGACCAGACTTACCCAACTAACTTCCACCTACAACTCTAGCACACACTCCCAACCGACAATACCAGCGATTCCCCACACCCACGCCCATCCCCAATCCCATCCACCACCCCTCCCTTTCCCTCAATTATAAACTTTCGCCGAATACCCCTTCATAACCTCCAACTCTCCATTCTCATACGTATACTTCGTCCCCTCAATCTTCGGCGCCTTCGTCCTTCTCTGCTGCTGCGTCTGGCGCAATTTACACCATTCTTCCATAGTCAAATGCTGACCGAGTTTCGTGAACTCGTTGTCTTTGATGCCGAGTTTCTCCAGCACTGGACTGTTGGAGATGGGATCGAGGAGGACGTGGTTGTTTGGTCTGGTAGGAAAGTCAGTACGAAAAGATGTAGGGTGTATGGAGGAGGAAAACGGACCTGGAGAAATATAATACTCCCAACCGATCCACATGCGCCTGATCTTCAGGCGGAGCATGAACGCGGTGTACGCTGCTTTTGAGCCAGTTTCCCGTCAAAGCACTCAACGCATCGCAGATATTCACTGTGATTGTCGCATCTTGTGGACGAACCCATTTCCATTCATTCTTCGAATTCAAGATTTGTAACGCTGCGACTGGTTGGCGGAATAACAATGTCAGAGATCCCAAATCCGTATGGCCAGGACTATAAAGTTCTCCAACGAGTTTATTCTCTTCCGGTGTGCGAGCTTTGTAGTGCATGTAGCGAAGATGGTCTTCGCCTTTTGTGTCGTATTTGTGAAGATCGACAAGTTGGTCTTCGGAAGGGAGTTCGAGAAGGATAGCGAAGAGTTTCAGGAGTTTGGTTATGACTAGATCGTGACATTTACGGCTGAACATTTCGATTTCTTTGATGTGGTCTTGGAGAACGGGAGGCTGAGCACGGTGATGGAAGCCGTCGAATTTGGGAATGTTGTAGACTTCGACGTTGTCGCGGATTGTTTCGGTGAGTTGGCGGAGACCGGCGGGACGGTAGCCGTTGTATTCCCCGCTCTCGAGGTCTTTGAGGTTGTGGTATTGGAGTTTTTCTTCGAGAGGCAGGTTGTAGAATTCGCGGCCGAGAGCGAATTGACGATCGACTTCTTCTTGGGAGATGTCGAAGTTTTTGACGTAGAAGAAGCCGACGTGTTGGGCGGCGTAGGCGAGTTGGTCGGCGAGTTGTTGCTTGCCGTTCGGTTGATCGAAGAGACTGAGGTCGAGGGTTACGAGCTCAGCCCAGTCCACTGTGTGTACAAGTCAGATACGTGATGTAGTCGAAGAGGTATGTAGAAGCTGTCAACGCACGATCAGCTTTGGTCTCTGGTACCTGCTTGTAAGGTGAAAGTACTTTCCCAGGCATTTTGGGAACTCTAAAACGATGTGAAGATGTAGGATGTATGAGAACTCGTGGCTGGCAGTGGAAGAGCGTGTTATGCTAGCTATATGAGCAGTTGGCCGAACTCCGCTTTGGCTTCTGCCGACGAGCCGCGTTCCTGCAGGAACCTTGCTCGATCCGCTATGGTGTCAAAGAGCTCACCTCGCACCTCATTGACGGCGTCGCAGAAGTCATAACTGATTCAGCGACGACTCGATGTTGTCTTTCCTGATGACAAGCGATAAGGCTAGTCACCCGGACTACTGCACGCTCATTCGGCCATCCGCAGCTCTCTCTCGTCGGAGGATGATGAGGGCGCTTCCAGGCAATTGCTACTTGAACTCAGCTCTCGCATGCCATCGCAGAGCGTGGAGATAAGAACCACTTCCGTGTGCATGCAGCATCTGATGTAGCCGGCCGCCAGCGTGCCGAGCGTGCCCAGCCTAGCTTTGCTTGCTTGGGAGTGACCGCAGCTCTCAAGGCAAGTGAACAGAACGTGATCCACACTGTCGCTGATGTCTTGTCGCGAGGAGTGTAGGTTTTCACGCTCTTCACAGGAGCGGCAAGATCGAACAGCAATGCTCAATTTATTCTTGTGAGGCCGTGTCGGTGTTTGATGGTCTTCAAATCGTACTCGCTCCAACGAGCTTTGTGTCGCTTCACCACTTTGACCGAGCAGCTGCAGCCTTGGTATCAAGCACAACGTCTGGCCACTTCTCACCTAGCAGGGAAAGGGCCAGTCACGGTCTGGTCTTTCATTCAAGAACTTTGACATGCCGATCAATTTTCACTCACGCCGCAATTTGCACCTCACGGTCTCCAAGCACAGCGGCGCGAACCTGTAAAACAGCAACAAGCTCAAGAATGAACTCTTGCAAAATTACAATATTCGTCAAAATGTGGTTGAGACTGGCAGTGCGAGCAGGAGTCTTCTCCTCGTCATCACCGTCACTCGCCTCGTCTTCCTCAGAGGTGTTCGTGCTCGAGGGGCGGCTGGAGAAAGTGATGACCTGCATCAGCATATCCGTTGTCGAAGGCGTCTCCGGCGGAGGCGGTCTGAAAAGTGAGCTAGATCGCGGCGGCCGCCCATCTCCTCTTGCTGCAGACAGTCCTCTTGATGGCGACGGAGATGGCGCCAGGCTACCGTTTGCAGATGTTGTAGCAGTTGTGCGTGCTCTCCCTCGACTTGAATTCCTGCTCTGTAATGCGCTGGGCACATCTAACATCGCTCTCCGCGGCATCGGACTGCCCATTACTGACGGAGGCTCACTTAGTGCGGTAGCATCAACTCCGGAAGCTTGCAACATGACTTTCCTGCCAGTAATGAGCTGATCCATGTTCGGGATCTTAGCACGGACTGCGTCAAGCTCGGAAGCAGCAGCCTGGAGCTCTGAGAACAGTCTTGGAATGCATTCTGGTGACCACTTGGGCGCACGCGAGCGCTCCTGTACACTTTGCCACGCCTCTTGCTCCTCACTGTCGAGGTGAGCTTGCCATGGTCTGTTCGGAAGTGGCTTTTCGTCGAACTGATAAGCTGAAGGTTTCATAGCCACCCAATGATCCAGTCGAATCTCTACGCATTGCAAGATAGAGATGAATGCCTGGCTGAGCTCGAGATTAACATCAATGCTGTTGGTGAAGAAAGTGCGAAGCTGGCCGATCATGAGTTGTATCAGAGGGTCTTCCTCAGTCAGCACTATGCCGCCAACCTGGACTTGGTCCGCAGTGGACGTGTTTGCTGGGAGAAGAGGCACTTGAGCCTCGATCACGTATCGCATGTCCTCGCAAAGACGATCATACGCGACATCCAGAGCATAGTGTCTATGCAGAGAAGAGGCGATCTCCATGTATTTCTCGATCTCGAGCTCGAGAGCGCCAACAGTTCTCGCAATGCCATTGGCTGGCGCCTTGCGAGTCTTGACCAGATGATGAATCGCATAAGGCTTCTGCCTGAATATCAAAGTCGATGCAAGCTTTAAGGCGGCGTACACAGACTGGCTGTTCCGTGATCCAACATTGTTCTTTATGAGATCTACAAGATCAAACAGGGCTGGTTCGACAGCCTCATCGGGGTCTTTCGGCGCATTCAGAAGCATCAGACTCTGCCGTCGTCGGATCGTGGTTGGTGACTTCGGAGGCTGGTCGGCTGTCTTTGGTGTTTGAGGTGTCGATGCCACAGGTGTGCTACTCTCTTCAATAGCTAATAGATACTTAAGCATCATGTCGATGAGATCGGGGTACTCAAGAGATTCGAGCATCGCAGTCATGTATGTCAGCACTGCAATAGAACTTCCAGCATCGGTGTCGCTCGATTGCAGAAGTGACGGATACAGTAGTTGCTGCAAGAAGAGGATCTGAAAGTGATCCAGTAGTGTCTGCTTGACATCCGCACTCCGACAGTGGTCTAGCACATCTTGCCAAAAGGCTAGATATGAGAGGAAAGTTGCCATGTGTGCTTTATGCCTGTCTGAAAAGGCAGATTCAGCCGTAGCTCGAGGATGTGTAGTTGCATAGTCGCTCATAGCGAGCACAGCAGGCAGCTCGGCGTCGGCGTGCAGGATGCTCAGTTCGCGACTGAGCTGGCTATAAAGTGCCCCAAGCCCCGAGGCCATAAGAGTAGGTAGATCGCTGCTGATCACCCACTCCTCCAAGTCCTCAGAGCGTCCAGTAGCTTCGAAGACATAAAGCAGCCCAGTCCTGGCAAAATCACCAATCCGACCTTCATGGTGTACGCGATCAATCAGCAGATAGCAAAGCGGAAAATCGTCTTTCTGCGTTATCCCCACGAAACTCTTCTTCTCCTTAACAAACACATCCTCTTGCTCCGGCTTGACCGTAGACTGAAACCAAACAGGCAGAATCTCCGGCTGCAGTCGTATCTTCGCAGAGATGGTGAATAGCAATTCGAGAATCGCCGTTTCCGTCTCCACGTCTATGAGATATTCTCCGCTGTCCACAACTTTCCTCACCAACATCATGAGGCTCTTTGCAAAATGGCTGTTTGACAAGAAATCCTCCTCTTCACTGTCCACCAGCGCAGCGAACACCGCGATGGCAGCCCGTATAATCGGCTCATATTGACTGACAGTAGCTACTCTCGCGATAGCAGCGTAGATACGATTCCGAGCAGCGAATTGGAAGCAAATATGCGGGACCGGAGCGCGAGACTCTTCTCGTAACAGGGCAGCCACGCGGTCAACATGGCCATGTAATTGCCGGAGAAGAATCCCCTCGACTTCTTGACTTCGTGGGCGGTCAATGAGGTCGAGGACGTTGCCGTAGACACGTCGGAAGCGAACCAGACGCGTGTGAGGATCGTTGGCGGGCGGCCTCGGCGGTTTCTTTGTTGGGAGGTTCGCGGATCCTAAGAGGCGGTTTATAAAGTCCATGGCGGCGGTCAGGCGTGACCTCTGCTGTTCGCTATCGGTCCGGCATTGTTCTGCGTCGGTCAGGGAATTGTATACTTGCGAGACAATTTGATGCGATAGCTGTCGGGGAGTTTCATATGTGGTCACGTGCGGCTAGCAAGGGTAGCGCTTTGATATGCTTCTTCTTACACGTTTGATTTCTCCTAGCGATATCTAACATGCGACATATTGTTCTAGAGTCGATATTTTGACACGGCCGCACTGTAAGCTATGATTCAAGACACAATGTGCCAGCCATCTGCCATTCCCTTGCAGCCAATTTGATGTACGATAACCCGGTTGAGTGTACTGCAGACATTACTCTGACACTTTGGCAAACCAGATCATTCCATCCCTCCAATTGCCAGTCTCTCCAGCGACGCGAATTTGTTCCTCTTCTATTTCGATGCCCAGAGTTGCAACCTTACCATCTGGGCTGTACTCGAACACCGCCTTACCTGGCCATGCTTTCTGCCAGACCGCTTCGTCTTTACATTTGAGATTGCGGTTCGTACCAGAGGTGTCAGCTGATTGCTGTCCATTTCCACAAGTGACTTGATCATTGCCCGGAGTAGGGCCGTGGATCCAGTAGCCTTGAGCATCGAAGAATGTGGTAGAGGTATGCGTGAGCACGAATGATGTTGAAAAGACACGAGGTGTGGGAGTGACGAGGAGCTGTGGAGTTGCAGACCGGCCTGTGAGGGGCAATTGTGAGTTCATGATGTTGGTTAGTGGGATGGTGGACGAGTTCTCAGCTAGACTGATGTTTATGGGTCCGTATGCTGGGTGGGAATAAAGCCCCAGATAGGCTCCAATGTCGCCCGGCAATGGTAGAGTGGTGCTGTCTGCTTTAACGCCAGCCTGCTTCGTCCTCGAGCCAGAATGCATTGGCGGTCCGAACAATGGTCGCACTTGCTCAAGAACTTTTTGCAGTCCGAAATGTTCCTCAATTACGATCTCATCTCTGATTTCTTTCAACAGGAGAAGGAACAGCTGAGCGCCAACGACTGTGGCCCGACCCACCTCGTTCCCCATAGAAGTGAAGCCGAAATCCAGCTCAGGCACCAGAAACACTTGAGTTCCGAATCCAGGCAGGCCGCCACTGTGCGTAATAACAGTGTATTTGTCGACCTGGACTACCATCCATCCCAGAGCGTAATTGACCGAAGACGCGATGCGGCTGGTATTGACGAAACCAAGGTCAACATAGCTGCGCGGTGTCCATAGGGCCTGCAAGAGTTCAGGTGTGAGAGGGCCGGCCTCGTGATTCAGCTTTTTCGCAGATTCAAGCAGAGCCTTGATCGATAGACTATAATCGTTCACCGAGGAGATAGTAGCACCTGCTCCGGCGACGGGCAAGATATCATAGTATGGCTCGGGAATATACGTCTCACCGTCTTCATCCCAGTAGTAGCCAGCCGCGAGGTCCCCAGAGCCGATTGCTTGTTGTACAGAGAATGTTGTCGACTTCATGCCCAGGGGCTTCCAGATCCAGTCATGCAGCAAGCTCTCCAGCTGCAGACCCGTGTGGCGTTCAAGCATTACACCAACTGTCGCGAACATGATGTTGCAGTACTGAAACCTTGTGCGAGGCTCGCTGGTAAGGGGCAAGTAGCGTAGTCGTTTAACAATATCTTTGGGAGTTTCATCGCCCCATCCATAAGACGTGTCGTGCCTTGGCAGGCCAGAACGGTGTGATAAGGCATCTTCTAGCGTCGTATGAAGAGTCTGGTATTCCTCAGAGAGAACGAATTCTCCAGGTAGCAGATCAGACAGTCGGGAGGACCATTTGAAATCAGGCACACTGTCGTTCTGGACAAGTCGGCCGGCTGCCGTCGCCACGAAAGCTTTGGTCGTACTGCCGGTGAACCAGAGAGTGTCCGGAGTCGCGCGTACATCGGGAAGTCTGGCGTAGCCATAGCCCTGCCATTGTGGTTCAGCACTATGTTCATTGCACTCACAGCCCTTGTACAAGAAAAAGCATGCGAATCATTCATGCGAAGTTTCCTCACCTTACTTTTGGTTTCACCACCTCGCACGACAGCAATTCTGAGTCCCGGAAGGTGCCATTTCGTCAATAGGTCTTCCACCAGATCGTCAAATCCGGCATGGAACTCTGTCGCGCCAGATTGGAAGCCAAGTGCCAACAGAGCCACTGCAATGTACGCTGGAGACCACATCTCGGTGACGAATAGACCTGAAACACGTCAATGGGCGCAAGTCTTGCAGTATATTTCACAATTGTGCTGCCTGGCTTCATCATCGGATGATTGCATGGCGAGCTGAGGTGCGAAGGATCAACTTCCCCACACCGTCACTCTGATGACCAATTCGCATGCTCGTGCCTGCGGACAGGAACTCATCAGTGTATTTTGAGACACGTAAGTGAAAATCTCATCAATGCCATTGACACAAGCACAAGAGGTCGCGAGCTTCCGATAGCTGGAAGATGCGGCGAAGCGCCTTCAGCACCGGCTCTCAGCACCGGACGCAGTGTCAGCCCACGAATGCAGCAACGCAGCTGTTGTTTTGTCGCAAAGGCAGTACCTTGCAGAGCTGCGCAGAATCGTTCGCTGACAGTTGTGCATACGAATAGACTTTGATACTGATTGCTGCGAAATGAGGATGGCTGGGGTGTAAAGTCTTCTTTGCTTCATTTCGGGATGCTCGCATCGCCGTTCACACAAGCTGCACTTGAAGTGTTCGAGGCTTATGGCAGCAACAAAGCTCGCATGAAGATGACAGCATGAAGGGACGCTTGATGCAATATCTCGATGCTGCCTCTGACTTGCACAATTGACAGACGTCCTGTTCGTGAGCAGCCGGACAGAGTTCGGTAGCGCGCCAGAGACGCGTTGCGTGAGCATGGGCGCATGCACGAATGAGGAAGTGTGTTTTGAGGCATAAAGAAGGGCGTTCATGCATGTGATACTGACCCTGGCCTGGCCAATAGACCTGCTACACGACTCCCCGGTGGGCCGCGAACGAGGATGTGTGGGATCCGGCGTGCGCCCAACGCGATCGACATGACGGACGAGATGGCTGGTGATTGACAACGGTGCTGGACTTCAGAGCACAGAGGGCGCGATGGACAAAGAGTTGTTGAGCCTCTGTGATCCAATGCCAAAAGGCAGGTGGCTGAGGCCGAGGCTGGCTCGGTTGCTAGGGCCGTTGCTGGGCGGCGTTAGCGCTGTTTGGTACCTGGTCGAAGCTTCTAAAGACACGTCCTGTTCCCCTGTCCTCTCGCTCTGACAACAAACGCTTTGTCTCTCCCCACCACTCCGACAGGCCACGTACAAGAGCCGTCTGCGCTGGCATCGCTTCCCCCAGCTTCGTCTTCCCCCTCAAATACATCCAGACGAGACCGCTGTGCTTGTCGACCTTCCATCTCTTCTGGGGGTTTGGAAGGCTGAGCAAGTGAGCAAATCGCCACGCTGGATTACGACGCCCGTGTTCCGTAAGTTGCTGAGCGCGCGAGGGAGGGAGAGGAAACATCGGCTAACGACAGGCGCGCAGAGTCCCGTTCAGCGTCTTCCCCTCCACCTACAGGAACGAGAAGACTTCCGACACTGGAGTCACGACTGACGAGCAAATCACTGTCCAAGGCGCTGGACGGGAAGATCGACCAGAGCGACAATCAGCTACTTCCCGTCGAGACGACCGCTACCGCGAAGACATCCGCATCACTGAAGAAGAGCGATACCGCAAGGGCGACAAGCGCGAAGGCATCCGCATCCACGAAGAGCACTTCTCAGGCCCCGGCCGTCACCACGACACCAACGTCAACGTAGACGTCGACATCCACCGCGAGCGGTAAGTTGAGCAACTCGTATTCTTCCTTCACAAGCGACGGTGCGCATGGCGCAGATCTGAGCGGACAATGCGCGTGGCTTGCACCGGCACGGCTCACCGCACAGCTCGTGTTCGCCTGCGCATTGTTTGGGGCTCCACTCTTTATCGCGCGGATCACGCACAACACTTCCCCTGGAGCGCTCGGCAAACACGCTATCCACCCCAGCACGGTCTAGTGTGTTGTCGTCTCAGCAACGGATGCGTCCTCACCGACCCTTCCCTGTTGACCATCACACCTCACTGCCGCTCCTTCCCTGCCACCCCATCATCACTTCACTTTTGTTTGTGTCACGGCCACTGACATTTTTTCCTGCATCAGCTACCGAGAGCCATACCAACGGTACGCCGACGCTCAGATCAACGTTGAGGACCGCGTCTACGACCGCGAGTACCCGACCCGTCACACTCCAGCCACTCACATCGACCTCGACTCTCGCATCGACATTAACGAGCGTGAGTACCGTGACCGCACCACCCCATTCGCCGAGGAGTACAAAGCTTCTCGCGTGTGGCAAGACAAGTCGACCTACCCACGTCAGTACCCAGCCCAAGGTTACGCCGAGCGTGACCCAGTCGAGTTCGACCAGCAAGTAAAGGTCGAGCAACGCACCGTTGACGGTCACTCCGAGCGTAAACACAAGCGGGACATGGGATATTACGACGAAGACGGACACTACCACTCCTTCCGCCACGGAGTTCGCCGCGCCGCTGACAAGATCTTGCACCCATTCGAGAGCCACCACCACCACCACTCTCACCACGACTCGGGCCGCACTGAGCGTGTCGAAGAAGACGTCGTTGTCAAGGACCGCGAGATCACCATGAGTGCACCACGTGGAGGTTCCTACAGCGCCCCACGCTACGCTGGGGCTCCCAACACCATCACCATCCCATGCCACCACATCCGCATCGGTGACTTGCTCATCCTCCAAGGCCGCCCATGCCAAGTCATCCGCATCACCACCTCTGCACAGACTGGCCAGCACCGCTACCTCGGTGTTGACCTCTTCACCAAGCAACTGCACGAGGAGAGCTCATTCGTCAGCAACCCAAGCCCATCCGTTGTTGTCCAGAACATGATCGGTCCTGTCTTCAAGCAGTACCGCGTTCTTGACATCCGTGATGACGGCCGCGTTGTCGCCATGACTGAGACCGGTGATGTCAAGCAGGGCCTTCCTGTCCTTGACCAGAGCGACCTGCTCAACCGTCTTCAAGACTCTTTCAACAACGGCCGTGGCAGTGTCCGCGTGCTTGTCATCAGCGATGAGGGCCGTGAGCTCGCCGTCGACTACAAGGTCGTCCACGGCTCTCGCCTGTAAACAATTCGAAGCTGCAGCAGCTGGTATGTCTTGTACTGGTCTTCACTTTAAAGACAAGGCTGACTTGTCCTTAGTATGATGGAACATGAATGCATGCATGGTGATATGCCGCAAACGAAAGAAAAAAGTCATTTGGAGCGACGTTCACGATTGGGGTTACGCTTCTCAATGTACCTTTTGGTGTGATCAACGCCTTTAATGGGATACATCAATGAGGCGCACTGTGCATAATGCGAAGAGGGTCGAATAGGATGAGACAGATTGTGTATAGTACGTACATGGCGTATTGCGAACATGATTTGATCTGATGAACTGTTGTTTCCCTTCTCTCCATACCCCGGCCCGTGTTGAAGTGTTGTCGGCTAATGACATTGGATAAGCTTTCTGTTGTGCACCTTGTTCACGTTGCTGCGAGCCGTCCGACATCATCAAGGCGGGGTACGCACAAGTACCTCGCTCTTGATCTTCAGCGTTCGGGAAGAGCGAACGTATACTGATACCGATGTCGAGACTTCGCAGGACGTAGGGTTAACTTTCTCCTTCATCAGTATCATAGCACTGTAAGAACTGTTCTTGTTTCCAACGACCAGCTACTACATCATTTAGTATCCTCACCACATCACCACAACCATGGGCTCCATCGAAGAGCAACCTCACGAAGACTTCGACTTCCAAGATCTCCCTCCCTTCCCCAACGACGTCCCTCAAGCACCACTCCTCCGCATCAGCCTCCAAAAACTCCTCTCAGGCGACACCCAAGAAGACGAAAAACTCTGGCGCGCATGCTGTGATCTTGGATTCTTCTACCTTGACCTCCGAGGCGGGAACAGCACCAACAACAACACCTCCTCAGAAACCCAACAAGACGTACTACCCATCGAAGGCGACGCTCTCCTCTCCAACGCCGAAGACCTCTTCACTCTCGCCCAAGATGTCTTTGATTTACCCGTAGAAGAGAAGGCTTCCTACGACATGATGGGCGAAAACAGTTATTTTGGGTATAAAGGCTACGGAGCGGGAGTCATCGACAAAAAAGGAACGAAAGATCGGAATGAATTTTGGAATATTTCAAAAGATGATATTTTGGGATTATCGGAAAGACTTCGTAATCCGGAGATCCTCACAAAAGAGGAAACGAGAGGTTTGATTAAAGAATATATGCTTCGCTCTCATGCCCTCGTCACCTTAATCCTAGGACATCTGAATCAGAAGTTAGGGTTGCCGGAGGGGAAATTGGAGAGTTTGCATCGGTTGAAGAGCAGGAGTGGAGATCAAATGAGGTGGGTGAAGAGTCCGCCGCAGGAAGTGAGTGATCGGCAGGCGGCGTTGGGGGAACATACGGATTTTGGGAGTGTGACGGTTTTGTTTAATCGGTTGGGGGGATTGCAGGTTTTGCCGCCGGCGGGGTTGGAGGGGATGAAGGAGGAGTGGGCGTTTGTGAAGCCTTTGAAAGGGCATTGTGTGGTTAATTTGGGGGATGCGATGGTTAAGTTCTCGGCGGGGATTTTGAGGAGTAATGTGAGTTGTATTTCTTTTTTTTATTCCCCTTCATCCTCTGTGGCATGGCGTTATTCTGAGATGGAGATGATGATATCGCTGACTCGTGACGAATCTTCCAGCTTCATCGTGTTGTCAATCCTCCTGGCGCACAGCAAGATTCCACGAGATTCAGTCTGGTTTATTTCAATAGACCTGAGGATGAGGTCATTCTGAAGGTGCTTGATGGAAGTGAAATGATTGATGCTAAGCGAAAAGAAAATCCTGCTGTCGATGACGGTGAACCAGTCACTGCTAAACAGTGGATCTTGAATCGTGCTATGGGGAGACGTGCGGGTGGAGATTGGAGCAAAGGGCAAGGAACTGACCAGGAGAGGATTGAGAAGAGAGACAGTGGCGTTGCCGCTACTTAGAGAGTGAGATCGCTGCTCAAATTATTCAAGAATGTCGAAGGTATATTGTGTCTTCTTTGCACATATTTCTATATTTATGAGTTCCATGTCTAAGTTCCAGCTTGTCACGCTCTGCCTCTTTCCAAGCTATCATCACAGGAGTGAGCGACTCTAAGCCCGACTGCCTATAACATTCTGCGCTCTTGCTGTCTTCCTCACGATGTCGTCTCGGTCGGCCTGCTCAACATGATGGGCCTCTTCATCATCAAAGTCTTTCCCAGTAACATCTATTCTTCCCACAGCCTGTGCTTCCCGTAGCTTCTTTGCTCTTGACTTCGCAGGTATCGTGTCCTTCAAAGCTCCTTTGATAATACCGCCTTCGAACAACAAGTGGATGCTCTCAAGAGGCACACCTTTCGTCTCCGGAACACAGAAGACTGTGTAAATCGCCATGAGAATACAGCATCCGCCGAACAGCAAGAAGGTACCATATGTGATCTTGTCCAGCATGATCGGCGTGAGTTTGGCAATCACGAAGTTGAAGAGCCATTGAGTCATCAAAGCTGCGCTCATGACCAAACTTCGTGTATGATTCGGGGCGCACTCTGCAGCGAGAACAAATGGGACTGCCCCCCAGCCGAAACTGTAGAAGACGACAAAGAGGTACACGCAGATGATTGCGAAGATGCTGTGACCGTCCAGTCCTTCTCCGCTGGGAGGGTTTACGGCCTGGTTGATCCCGATGTAGAACATTGCGAAGGCTTGACCAAGAGCTCCCATGATCAGACACCATTTCCTGCCAAGACTTTCGACAGCTAACATGAGGGCCAGAGAAGTGAAGACGACTTTCACCACGCCATAGATTCCTGTTGCGAAAAGGCCGGCGCTTTGGCCTACGAGACCAGCGCTTCTGAAGATTTGTGGTGAGTAGTAGTTGATGCTGTTCGTCCCAGTCCATTGTTGCCAGAACATGAGTGTTACAGCCATGGTGAATGTGTACATGGCCTTTGGTTCGCGGCATGTCACTTTGATCTGTTCCAGAAGACGGAGTTTCTCGTGTCCATTGAAGTCCTCAATGATCTCCTCAAGCTCGCGATCGACTGCTTCGGATTCGATAGGAAGTGCACGAACTGTGGCCAGTGCCTTACGGGCCTCTTGAATTTTCTGCTTCTCAACAAGCCATCTCGGTGACTCGTTGAGGAACACAATGAAGAGCAAGAGGACTCCTGGCAGTATCTGAAGTGCGAAAGGCACTCGCCATTGTGCCGGGTTGGTCGAGGAGATGTTCTGGTTACATCCGTAGTTCACGAAGTAGGATAGCATGATTCCGGTCACGCTTGATTGCAGTCAGTACGCCAAATTCCGGAATAAAGAACGCTCCATGTTGGGTTTGTACTCACTTGAACAGTTGCATACATCCAATGCATCTTCCTCTAATCTCTTTGTTGGCATTTTCTCCAATGTACGTCGGCACAACAGCAGAAATGAGACCAACGCCAAAGCCACCCACTACTCTTCCGACGTATAGTTCCGCCAAGGACGTCGAGGTCAAGCCTGAACATGTCTGGATAATGCTCCCAATGATGAAGATCACATCTGCGAAGATCAGAGCTTTTTTCCTGCCAAATTTATCCGAGACGAAGAAGGAAGCCAGTGCTCCGAAGAAGCATCCAGCTTGTAGGACGGAGACGATATTTCCGGAGAGGTTCGCGTATTCTGGAGAGTCTTCGTCAAGACCGAAGCTATTTTGAAAGCTTCTCATGGTGAGGACCGCGCCGATCAGTCCAGTATCCCAGCCGAAGAGCATGCCTGGAGCGAGACAGCGTTAGCGTAATCTTTCAAGTTGTGTTTGATAACTCCCTCGGACTCTGTGCGATCATTCCTCCTGCGGTCCTCCATCACAAAGAAGCCATCGCATGCCACAAATCTCCATTCGGTTGCGTTTCGATTTGCACTCACCTCCAAAAGACGCAACCGCCGTAAGCAAATACGTCCGCCTATACTGGACAATGTCCTGCCATATCGTCTTTGCCCTAGCCATATCGCCAGACTGCTGAAGTGCTGTGTACTCTCCTCTCCCTTCAGATCCAGATCCAGATCCAGCACCAGAATGTCTAGACAAGAACAGCGCTCTCCAAGATGGCGACGAACTGCCTTCCCTCACAGCCCTTTTCTGCCTCGACGAATAAGTAGAAGAAGTAGTAAAACCCTGCAAGAGAGACCTCAAATACTCCATCACCTTTTTCTCCCGCGCGTGGAGTGGGTCTACTTTCATCAAAAGCCGGCTATTCTCTTCTCCTACCAGCTACTGCACACCGTTGTAGTAGTGTCACCGTATCATTCGACAATTCGAACGGCTCACACGTTCCGTTGGGGGAGATTTTGTGGAGACTCCGCGTGGAGGTCCTCATCAAGCATGGAGCGTGGCTGGGGCTTGTGCGGTCTTGCGTTATTGCTTGAGTGGAGCGATGTGGAGTGGTGCGGGTGTGAAGTCCATCGGCTTTTGCGGGATTCTTCGGCAGCTAGATTCGGATTTCCTTGTCGGTGTTCTTGCTCTGTTATGATGAAATGTATCCGGTGGACTGTGAGATGATCATGATAGTGCACGTGGTGATGGAGAAGTGGCCACGACTTCAATTGCCGACGCTCGTTGTTGCTTCGCACGCCAAGACGGTCTGTCCGGTTGATTCAGTCGAGCGAGCCCTTACCATGGATTGTCCCAACAACAAAGTAGAGCATAAGTACAATGTGTAATGACCTGAGAAGTAACTTATTGTATGCTGGTATCATGGGTCTCGTAATCTATCTAGCAACTCCAAATCTCCATCTACAACCGACTTTTCAAACGCCCATCCTCACTAGACCGGCACGACCTCTCAGCACATGTTTCGCCAAAAGTGCACGAGAGAAGCTGAAACTCACTTCTTCTTCTGCTCCGGCACCTGCGTTAACAAGCCCTTCCCTTCCACCGCACTCCTCAGATTATCCAGCACCAAAACCTCCATCTCCTTCTGCGTCTCCCACGTCGCAGTCCCCACATGCGGCAACAAAACCACATTCTCATTCTCCAACAATCCAGGATGAATCTTTGGCTCCTCTTCAAACACATCCAACCCCGCAGAGAAGACCTTCCCGCTATTCAGCGCATCCACAAGAGCCGCCTCATCAATAATCGGTCCTCGTGCAGTGTTCACAATCACAATACCCTCTTTCATGATATCGAACTGCGGCTTCGCGATGATATGCCTTGTTGAAGGATTCAATGCCAAGTTTAAACTCAACACGTCCGAAGTCTTCAAGAGTTCTTCGAACGAGACGTACTTCGCACCATGCTCTTTCTCTTCGGGTAATCGGTTTCGATTATGGTATTGTATCGTCATGCCGAAGGCCTTAGCTCTTCTTGCCACTGCTGTGCCAATACCGCCCATTCCTAGAATTCCGAGAACTTTGTTCTTTGGGTCGTGGCCGAGACCAAAGTTTTTGCCCCGCCAGTCGCCTTTGCGGACGTTGAGGAAGGGGATTGTGATTCTTCGGAGGGCACCGAGGAGGAGGAAGAGGGCGGCTGGAGAGCATTAGTAGTGTAAGCAATGTGAGCAGTGTCAGTAAAAACATACTGTCAGCTGTCGCCTCATCCACTGCTATGGGTGTACTGCTAATCTGAATATTCCTTTCGGTAGCAGCTGGCACATCGATGTTGTCGTAACCAGCTCCATTGTGGCAGATCCATTCCAATTTGCTGGGTAGAACGCTAATCAACTCCTTGTCGAAAGGCCCAGTCACGGCCGTGGAGTCATTCGATCGATAAATTGCAACCACATCGTCGTATTCGCCCTTCCTGCACCGCGAGATGAAGTCTTCTCTTGAGCCGGATCCATACTCCTATCACACAATCAGCAGCTAGCTCGGAAGCTCAGGATGATCATAAGCAATACCTTCAGTTGCAGCAATGACGAAAGAGCCTCCCACTCCTTACGAGCATGAGTTATCCCCCCAATTAAGAGGGCTGATCGTGACTGCGTCATGCTTTTGAATGGGGAGCAGGGATGGGAGTGGAAAGGGAAACACGAAAAGTTGTAGCTACAAGTTGTGGAAGTGGACAGGTGCTCTCGCGATGTGGGAGGAAAGTGCTCGCCAAAAAGTTGAACCGCTTTGGCAGTGGTGATCGTCGGCATCTGAAGGATGAATACCCGCCAATAACCGTTCCGAGCCAAAACCACCTCAGGCCATCAATGTCTTGTCGTTCTCATTGCTCGGCCTGGGTGATATGCTAGATGCGCCGAGACAGACACGTGAAGACCAAACATCCACTTGGTGTCCATCGCGTTGTTGGCTCCCCCGAAGCTCAATCGTCAGTGCCCCAATGCTCTACACGATAGCGTGTTTGGGGGCACCGTTGCACCAAGTTGACAGATCCGCCAGGATGGAACACAGCTGCTTGTTACACGACTGGTGCTTGGAAAGCAAGAGTGGCAGAACCAAATCGAGCCAACACATCTTTGCTTACTGCAATCCCAGGTTCGTCCAGTCCTCCATGTTGCTCAGCTGATCGAACAAAAAGTTCCCCGAATCTGCCGGCAAAAAGCCTGACCACCAGTCTGCATCGTTGATAGCCGCGCCTCCGTTGCCATTGACGGCGAAATTTCCAATAGCATCAAGATCAGTCCAGGAGAAGTCGCCCATCAATTCCGTCACAGCTGGTGAATCTTGGGATTTGTTCGATGTTGGTGTAGCACCACTGATGCTGCTGTTTGGTCGATAGGGATTCTGCAGAGTCGCGGTAGATTGCGTCCTGCGGTGCTCCTTCTTTTCGACTTTATCCCAGAGCAATCGCAATAGCTGAGAGTACCGGTTGCCGGGGTGCTGTATACCTGCGTTGGAGTCAGCGACTACATCATCTCCAGATAAACCTTGACTGCTCACCCATTGCGGATCTCTCCAGTCTGCTGACAGTCTCCTTGACCATTGCACGTACTGACTGCTCCTCATCTGCTGAGAGAACCCCGACACATCTCGCTCTGTACAGAAAGACACCGGCGTAGATCGAATAAAGATAGAATCTCAAAGGCATGTAACGGAGAGACTTTTCCGGATCAACAAAAGTATTCATCATGCTGAGAAGACTCTTGGCAGCATCTAGGCCCTCATAGATGAAGCGAGCGTCGCCGACTGCACCGACATTATTGTAGAACACGCGACCCGGCGCTGTGCTCGTCGATCTTCGGGGTTCCGGGTTCTGCTGGGCTTGCGGTAGAGCTCGTTTCACAGTTGCGTGGAAAGCAAATGCATTAGTGTAAAGCCGTAGATAGTCGTACGAGATCAGTAGTGTGGCCTTGAGGTGCGCCGAGCAGGTCAATGTGCCCCATACACTTTTCCACCCGTATATCGCGCTCCTGAAGTCGTCAATGTACTTGATGTAGCCTCCACTGAGGTGGCTACGGACGCTATTCCCAGGATTTGAGTACAAGACATCATGGACATTGGAAAACAGCAAAGTCAGCTCCAGCGTGGCTTGGAAGATACTTGCATAGTCCTCATCTCCTGGTCCGGCAGGTGCAAGCATGGGAAAGTCTGCCTTCGACAGAGTGGTCAAAGGTCCTGGGCCTCGAGACCAGAAGGCTCGACCAAGGCGGATACTGATCTGCCTGTCACTGATGTAACAAGCTGTCCAGACAAGTCGCTTCCGCTGCCACTGCGGATCCTTCACGTCGTCACCACGCACATGAAATGAGTATCGGTCCAGGCCCAGGAAATACCCGATCCGTAGAGCTACAGCAAGTCAGCGGGTGTCTGGAACACGTACCCTATCTCGAGCTCAGAAAACCTTCCGATAGCTATACTTACCCATTCCAACATGCATCCAAGCTTCGCGATCTTCTTCTCCGCGGCCGACATGGCCAGCGTCTGACCGGGAAGTGTATGGCGTCCATTCTGCAAGGACCAGAAGTGCTTCGACAGCCTCCACTTGACCAGAACCTCCAGCTGCAAGTGCTGAGACCAACGCTCGCATGTGTTCGGAGCAGGATATGAATATGTTGGGCTCATCGGTGAGATCTAATAATGCTCAGTATGCTAGTCAGAAGTCGTCGAAGGTCACCGTACCTCGTGAAGCGATCACCAGAATAGCAGTGAGAAGATGTGGTTCTTCTCGCGCAGTCCTGCTCAGATTTGCAGCGTCCAAAGTTGCCGCAGGCACGATCGGAAAGTATGGATGGTAGTAGTACTTGTATCTTTGCAAAAGCTGAAGAATTCTGCTCATCGATAACCGTCCTTCTCGTACAAGAGGGTACTCCAGTTGTGCTGAAATGGTAGTAGTCGTTGTATACTGCGAAGAGCCGTAGCCTGAATTGTATTCTCCATTGCTGGCGATCTGTGCTAGTATCCCAAGGGCATCGCTCGGATTTTGCAAATCATTGAAAGCGATGTTGCCTGATGTCCCAATCGAGCTCTCTCGTGTGGCTGGGTTAGTGAGCAGAGACTGTTCACGTATCAGATGCTGATTCTCTTCAATTGCCTTGTGCCTTGGCGGTCTGCCAGCAAGAACGCAATAGCGAACATCTTACCTCACGCGCATTCGCATCTGCCGCTTGCAGTGCTGGATCGAGCATGATGGCATCAGGGGCAGGCGGATTGAGATCAGCCCCCATGCCTGTTCCAGACTGTGGTATGGCGGGCCCATAATCTGACTGAGGCCATCCTGTATGGGTCTGGCCTGACGACAGTGTATCAGGCGTGAAGTGAACACTGGCGCCACTGATAGCTGGCGACTCTCTCGGCTGCTGAACGTTATTGTTGGCGAGGCCGGCTTGGTCAAGAGTTCTCTTGCGAACACGGCGGCCGCCTCTGTTGGAAGAGCCGATGACCTGCGAGCAATGCTTAGTTCAAATCTCTGTGGGTCACTATATGGCGCTTACGCATTCGAGTCCCGATGCTTTGCAGCGAGCGCATGGCGTAGTCAGTTTTCCGTCCTCTGTTTTCGGTCTGTTGAGGGCATGTCAGCACGGCGTCTGAATCGGCAAAAGAAGCGCATGCGCTGCACTCAAATCTGAGGCTCCAGGGAAAGGCCGACAGGTGCAACACCTGTCGTTTCCCCAGGCATCGCGCGCGCAAACACTCGTACTGATGCAGACTCGTTTCAGGACAGAAACCCGAGGCGGCCTGATCTCAACGACGCGCGCGGAGCGACGTGCCAGAAGCCGGGAAGACTCACAGCTTGCAAGAACTTTTGCGCGCGCGGCAGGCAAGACATGCACGCGATGTTCTCTTCTCCTTCTCCTCCTTGACGGCAGGCTTTTCGGGCGACTGCTCCTGATCCTGGGCTTCTGTGTCTGTCATGTTGGTCGTTGCTGAGAACAGCGTGTGCTGCGAGGTCGGTTGCCGACGTCTGTCGCCCAACTTCAGTGGGGTGAGTAGCCGCCCCAAGTCGCACTTGCGTGCCGTCCAATACCGCCCGCCTTGGGAGGCCCTTGGAGACGGAAGATTTCTGGCACTGGCACTAGGGCAGATGGGAGGGAATAGATAACCAGGCCTAGACTGCCGCTGTACGTTCTGCACAGTTTGGACAAGTCGAATTCGATACCATGACGACCGCAGACAACAACATCACCGGCAGACTGGTGCTCATCACTGGTGCCTCGGGCGGGTAAGCCAAGACATTCTGCAGCCCAATGTCCATACACTCATCAACGACAACAGCATCGGGTCAGCATGTGCAAGACAGTTCGCCTCGCATGGCTGCGACCTCGCTCTCACATACGCATCGAATAAAGACTCATTAGAAGCGCTCGTGAAAGAATTGTCCTCATCGAATGACAAGCTGAAGATAACGATGCACCAAGCCGATCTGGCCTCGCCAGAAGCTACTACAAAACTCACCGAAGAAGTCCAGAAAGACCACGCCCGTGCTGTTGACATTCTGGTCTCGAACGCTGGCTACGGCAAGCGGATACGAGATGTTTCTGATATCCCATTGAGCGAATTCGAAGTCACACTCAATGTGAATCTCCGAGCGCCGTTCCTGCTCGTGAAAGGCGTGGTGGACGGCATGAAGGCACAGAAATGGGGTCGTATCATTTTCGTGTCATCAATAGCAGCCTACGGCGGAGGCATGAATGTAGGGAGGCTCCAATTCCAGAATACGAGGTTGTTGCTGACACGATCCAGGGTTGCCACTATGCTGCATCAAAAGGTGGCTTGATGGCGATGATGAAGAATCTCTCCACCACGCTCGCGCCTTACAACATTGCTGTGAACGATGTGGCTCCTGCAATGGTTGGCAACACCGGTCTGCTGCCTTCTGGTGACCAGTTCCCAGGCCTCGTGGACAGCATTCCCTTCCACAGGCTATGCGAGCCCGAAGAAGTTGCGAACGCAGTGACGTTTTATGCTCGAACCGGTTTCACTACGGGGCAAAGTATTGTTATTGCAGGTGGCTTGAAGTGAGGCATGAGCGGACTGTGTCTGTCGCAGAACCGGCGCCAAGAAGTACCCGTGGATGGATATTCGAGAGGTAGACGTAAATGGCAACAGAACAAGAATATCTGCAACGCGTCTGAGGCGCAAGCTCCCAGTGTACAGGCTTGATTCTTGTCTGCACGTGCTCGTGTTTCCGCTGCTTCCTCGTGGTACGCTTCACCTGCGTCTGCACAATTGACGGGAGTGTTGTCCGCGCTCACGAGCAATTTCGCATTGTGTATGTCCGACCTGGTGTCGCATTGAAGCAATCATTGCGGAGGTGTTCGTCTCGTGCAGCCGTTGCCAAATGTGGGGGCTCCGCGGAGGATCGTCTGCGAGCTCCAGTGGAACGGGTGATGGAGCAGAAACTGGGAACGCTGGTCCTCGCCGGCAGTGTCCGGAGGTAACGGGCATGCCGTCAACGGCGAGCCGACAACCGACCGGAGAATAATGGGTGGTCTGCAAGGCAAGACAGTGTCAAACGTTGCGCTCCAGCCTGGCGAGAAGGGAGGGAGAAGGGACGTTGTGGTGGTGGTGTGGTGGTGGCGGGCTAGCCAAATCCTCTTTCAGCTAAAAGCCGCGTTGCCACACCAATGCAACCTCTTAGCTCCCGTCTGCATCGTGTTTCAAGAATAGAATCCACCTCCCAAGAGCATTACGCCAGCTCGTGTTGGCAGCATCCATCTCTCATCAACAGCATCGCCGCCCATCACGCTGCACGTCTGCACACTCGCCCTCCACGGTGCGGCTTCCGGTGCCATCGACGACGGGCCACAGGACTCGCGACGCCACGCACGGCTTCTCAGATCAGCACAGCCGAGCGCGCCAGAAACGCCCAGCCTTGTGCCAGGAAGAGGTCAGCAGAGCGTTGAGCCCGCGTCCAGGCCGCGCTGTCTCGTGCGCATCTCTTTGACATCTCCTGGACCTCACCTCTTCCGCCGACATTCTTTCGCCTTTTGCGCCGGCAGCGCATCGTCTGAGAACAGTCGCTCGTTAACCCCACAGTGCACGGCATCATGTCCGAGCGAACGTATGGAATACCGCTGGGCCACGTACAAGGTTCGCAGCAAACTCGCACGCCGGAATCGCCGGGCGAGGCAATGGGATACACACCGCATTATGGACACGATTACAGAGACGCTGGCAACCCATACGACTCACGAATGAACACGCATTCACCAGGACCTTATCACGATGCCTATGGCCCGCCATCACCGCCACCGCACATGCATGGGCCTGTGAGCCCGATACATCAGGAATCGCAAACCTCTCTCGCGCCACTCACAGAAAACCAAGCGGTGGGCTATTCGCCCTCGGTGTCGACAAACCGAAGTATTCAAAGAAACGCTCCTGCCATGCCGGCAGGCGCAGGAGCAGGCCTTGGCGCTGCAGGATACGGCCAATCTTTACCACGACATCACTCATATTATGGCGACGAGTACGATTCTTTTGACCCGAGCACAATCGAGGACGATGGAGATGACGGGATTCCAGATCGATCCCGATCGCGAAATAAGTTAGGCTTTGGAGCGGCTGCCGGAGCTGGTGCCGCTGCAGGTGCCGGCACAGGCGTTGGCATGAAGGCGATGAACCGGGGCTCCAGCGGCCTCTACGGGCCTGTTGGAAACGACGCCGAGAAGTCGGAGTGGCTATCCAAACAGACTGACAGAAGCAGTCGCAAAAAGAAGTGGATCATTGGCTGCACCATTGCTGCCATTCTGGTCATTGGCGGCATCGTTGGCGGCGTCGTTGGCGGTATTCTTGCTAACAACAAGGACGAAAACGAGCGCGGGTCGAGTGGAGGCTCCTCGACAGTTGGTTCAGACAGTGCTGGCCTTTACGACCTCAATTCGAGGCAAGTACAGGCCGTGCTCAACGACGACCGGTTGCATAGAGTGTTCCCGACCATTGATTACACGCCGTGGTATGCTCAATATCCAGCTTGTTTGAGCCCTGGAGGTGGACCTACGCAGAACAACGTCACACTCGACATTGCACGTCTTTCACAATTAGCTGCATCGGTCCGCCTTTATGGTACCGATTGCAACCAGACCGAGCTGGTTCTGGAAGCCATTGAGCGCCTGGAGATGCAGGATACCATGAAAGTCTGGCTCGGGGTATACCTGGATGGAAGAAATCAGACGACGAATGACCGCCAACTGAAGGACCTCTACCGGATTCTGGACAACTATCCACATGACAGATTCGTCGGAGTTATTGTCGGAAACGAAGTTCTCTTCCAAGAGACTATGACAGTAACAGAGCTCGCGGCGCAACTTGACGAGGTCCGCAGCAATTTCTCTTCAAGAGGAATCAACTTGCCTGTCGCCACTGCCGACTTGGGTGACAACTGGGATGCAGATCTTGCGAAGGCCTCGGATATCGTGATGTCGAACATCCATCCTTTCTTCGCAGGTACCGTTGCTGAGGACGCAGCTGGCTGGGCGTGGTCTTTCTGGCAGAACAAAGATGTCGCCCTCACCTCTTCGGAAACAGGCACAATAGGTTCCGTCACGTATCCCAAGCAAATCATTTCGGAAATCGGCTGGCCGACCCAAGGAGGTAACGACTGCGGTGTGTCTTCGGATCCAGCTTTTGGCTGCAAGAGCGAGACAGACGGCGCAGTGGCCAGCATTGAGAATCTCAACACATTCATGGATGGCTGGGTCTGCGAGGCACTGAAAAACGGCACCACGTTCTTCTGGTAAGTATGAACCCGACACAATCCTGGCGTGCAGCCAACCCCTGGCCTTGCACCCTTCAGCCCAACAGCTGTTCGCATGGCATGACGAGCAGATAAGAAGCAAAAAACTAACGTGGCATGAACCAGGTTCGAAGCTTTTGACGAGCCATGGAAGCACCAGGTAAGCAGCCCACTCCCACGTCTACATATGCGATCCTCGTCGCGCAGACGACAACCGTACTCAGAGTATCCTAACCACTGACACTTCGTACAGTTCGACACGGAACACAACAAATGGGAACCCTACTGGGGCATCTTCGACAAGGACCGAAATTTGAAGAAGGGCATCAAAATCCCCGACTGCGGAACGTCGGTGGCTAAGCCATATTGATGAATTGTTTAGCATTTGGCGTTTTTGGTACCTTTTTTTCTGCGACCTTCACGATTGACATGAGTATTGAGAGAGAAATGCATTAAGGTGTGTGGGAATATGTGAAATGGACTGAACCCAGCAAAAGGGTCAAAAAATCGCATAGACGATGTGCGGAGCATTGTGGTGTCTTATCAGGAATGGCACACACACACAGTTAATGGTGGACCGAACATGTAGCCAACGTGTGCGATGCGCTTACAAGCTCGGATTCTAGCTGTGGTTGAGAGACTTGTGCTGATCGATACTTGGTCGCCATTTCATTTCCTGAGACTCTCGCCGTCGTCTTCTTCATAGACGTTGTGGCAATGCTACATGCCAGTCCCGTTCACTTCTTCACTTCTTCACGAGTCCAGCACCAGCACCAGCTCCACCCTCATGGCATGACCATCCATCACGCGGTCAACAACCAGCACCAGCACCAGCACTAGGTCCAGCACTAGGTCCAGCCTCAAGGCGCAAGCCTGGCATTCATAGCATGTCAGCGGCTCAATCTGGGGAAAGCTTGCATAGACTTTTTACCGCGCCCGGCCAGCCTCAAGGAATAGGATACCCAAAAGCAAAGCAGAGTAGAAGTCAATTGGGAGTTCAGATTGTAGGGATGCTTTTGTGAACCAACGATGGCTACGATAGGATCATCGATGATGGAATGTTTCGGCATGCTTATCCATCGTCTGAGTGAGAGGGTGAGAGTGAGGGTGAGAAAAGGTGACACATGATGGTATGCTTGTTTCAAGAGACAGTGTTCCGTTGTTCGTTTCAGACAGGCAAGATCGTGGCTTTGAGTAGTGTTTCATATTCAAAGCATAGCTTGAGAGTTCTTGTTGTGATGACGCTGATGGTGATGATAAGGAGTACCGACGTGCTTTTACTGATTACCGATGGCGCACCCGCCGGCAGTTTAGAACAATGAGTCGGGCTCTGATGAAGAAGAGTTTGATATCGATTGAGGATGAGTGATGGAAATTTACGGACAAACAACGTGCTCATGATCATCACAACGAACCCAGTCTCTAGGGCAAACATCCAGAAAACCCAAACCTCGCAAGATCTCAAACTCCAGACGTTATTGCAGTATCAGCGAAAAGAACGTCCTCTATCCAAACAAGCATCATGCACGCACCCCCATCCGCCCACAAGCGGGCGGCAGTAAACATCCCAGCAAACGTCAATTCTACCTGCTCCAGCAACCAAACGATGCAAAGCAAAACAAGAAGCCCTTGACATCATTCTCCCATGGCATAGCCTGTTTCACTCTTCAAGCATGTGGCGAGCGAGTGGGAGCGATGACAGGCTGGCATGACCTTTCGTTTTCATATCCTGTTGATGACAGGTAGCTAGGCATGTGCGGGATGGGGGTTGCTTGTATGTCTGCTCGTGAGGAGGGCGGTAGCTATCTGGGAAGGAGTTGTCAGTTTGATCTGTTGTAGGATGATGATGCTGGTAAGTAGAGTACATTGGTTACGGGAAAACACTGGAAGATGGTGTGCGCATGCGATGGACGAGGAATGTGCGACCGAGCAGTCGCAATTAAGGAGGAAAGAGCGATTAGGCAGCAGGCTCGAATACAAGTCAAGAAGAGAAGCAGGAGGCAAGTTTCAGACGATGTCATTCGCTTTTATGTGTGAATACATTAGACCCAATCGAAGGTTTCCGTCCGTCTATACCGCCTACGTGCGAAGTGCGAAGGAAGCCTCCAAGCAAAAGCACAAGACAGCGACAAGGACTCCCATAATAAACATGACGCAATGCGCCCATCTGTATAACTCCCATCGACAGAACAGCCATGCAATAAAAGGAGAGCGCGTTTTGTACATTACGAGAATGCGTGAGTTCGTGCTCGCCAATGTGTACCGCCATGCGCCAGACCAAGAACCGTTGTCGGTCATCAGTCGTTACCGCCCATTCGCCCGCAAGACAGCTATCGTGTACTGCTGCCGTTCGAATCCCAAACAACGCCTTCGCTTCTCCTTGAACAATCTATTCGTGCAAACAAGTATGCTCGTGGGAGCGTCCATTCGTAAGGTCGCGCCGCTGCATACAGTGTCAAGTGTCAAATCCATGTGCAGGGGTCCCAATAGGTTTAGGAAACAGAGTCCGCTCGCCGGGCTCTCTTGTTGCGCTCCAACCACTTGCGCTTTCCAGGTCGAGTCTCAAAGTGAGGTGCAATGGTGGCAGCATCGCTCCCTCCAGCAATCATCGTGCTTCGCATCTTATTACGGTATGCATCGAGAGATCTCTGCAAGAATAGGGTGCGGCCTATATGAAGCGTTAGTGGAGAGTAGCAGTGACGTTGGGATAAGGTATTCGTGCGTACCGTTAAACGTTCGCGCCTGGCCCCAGCTCATTCGATAGCCGAGTTCGTTCAAGGCGACCTCCTTGTTCCTCCTCGACTTGGTCATGCGTGGGACTGGTAGTTTAGCTTCGCTACCGTCCAGCAGCGAGACTGGCACCAGCGTCCTGCCTTGTGGTGGCATAGGCTGTCCTTCCTCTTCGACGGTATCATCTTCATCATCCCAGTTGCCACGTGCGCCAGGTGATCCGGGCGGCGACCTCATCTGGCGGGGAAAGTATGAACGTGGGTACACTGCGTTGATCCTCAGATGTGCGTCAGGCATGTCGTCCATCTTGACTTGGTCGAGCATGACGCGAACCCGCACTCGAGTGCCGCGTTGATTGTCGTCGACGAGGATGAACTTGCGACGTTTGGACTCGGGTACGTCGCCGAAGAGGTTGCGCTTATGTTCTTCGTCCTCTCTCTTGAGTGACTCTGCACGTGCGGGTGTAGCGAGTGTGGATGCTTGGCCGTGCATGGGATCCATGGCGTCGTGAACCGAGGGCATGGACGAGCCTCCGACTCCTGGCTGCTGAGGGTACGAGGGATAGAAGTTGTTGGCGTACCGTCCCGTGGTAGGCGATGCTAGATCGCTTTGTCCATTGCTCGACTGGTTAGGATGCCCGGCTGCGCTATTGTATTCATTTCCGGCTAAAAGGAAAGACGAACAATTAGCGTACGAACTCCGATGATGTGCAGCATGGGTGTTCGGGAAGCGAGAAGAACAAGGGTGTGCAGTGGAAAAGCATAGCGAGAATGGTGGTGGTACAGAATAGCGACAACAGAAAATGCAATGCTTTCAACAGCCGTCTTTTGCGCGGCTGCTGGCGGTGATATCGTATGCTGTACAGAATGTACAGTTGTGATCGCAATAAGATGCTGACCAAGTCCTCTTTCGTGCCTCCTCCCAGAAAGAACAGAAAAACTCCACAAATGCGTGCGCGTGCAATAGCAGTGTAGTAGTACAGGATATCATTCACATCTGGTGGAACATACCGCTGACGTCGTTCCCACCACCGGTATCACTACCGTCGGTGTGGTGGTGGTGCATCTGAGGCCCACCAGGACCCATGTTGGGTGGACGCGCTGAACCAGGAGCCATGCCCTGTGGAGGTAGCCCAGCGCTACCAGGGCCTTGCGGATACGGACCAGCAACACCAGGCGTTGCTTTTGCTGCGTTCCTATTTTGAATTTTGGCCATGCGGCGCACTCTTCGACTCCGTAACCTCACGTCCTGGTTGCTGTTCCGCCAACTGTCGACGGCGCGCTGGATGAGACCGCGCTTTTCGCGCAGGTTCGGGTTGAGTTGAGCGAGCGCCCAACCAACCGCGTTACACTCGCTTTCGTAGTGCAATCGATTGCCCTTGTATTGATCTTTGCCGCAGCACGCGCGAGGGTACACGCAGTTAGCGGACTTGAATTCGGGGCTCAGCTCGTCGACGTTGACAGATTCGACGTCGCAGCGGATCGTATATTCCATCTTCACGCGGTCGCGCGAGTATTCGAAAGCGATCCACTGCACTCCATTGTTGTCTTGTCGCACAACCAGTGGAGTCGTTGCTGGGATTGGCCCTGGTGCTGCGCTCGCGTTAGGTCCATTCGGAGCAGAGTTAGGTGTCGGAAGGCCGTGCATACCTGGACCTGAAGGTGTCTGAGCCGTCGGTTGAGGAGGAGCGAGAGCTGAAGGCGGACGCTGCAGCGCAGACTGTGAGGGTTTTTGATCGAGCATGTTGGACTGCGCGTGACCGGGCGTGGCTTGCGGCTGCTGCATCTGCTGCTGGGGCTGCTGATGTGACATCAGCATGCCCGGCGCGGAGGTCATGGACGAGTGGTGCGATGCAGCAGCAGCCGGATGTTGGCCATACGGCGACTGCTGCTGCATCTGGTACTGAGGATAGTACATTTGCTGAGGCATGGAGGGTATGCCATACAACGGTCGACCATGCGCGTCAGTCTGTGGTGAATGGATGGAGGCCGGTGAGTTCGACTGCGGAGTCTGGTAGCTAGAGATTGGCGGGTAGGACTGACGGCTGATCGCCGCCTGCGTGGCCATGGTTTCGTTCGGTTCTGCAAAGCTGGTCAGACCCAAACTGAAAGAGCGCGCCATGGCAGCCAACTTTCTCTTTCGAGGCGTGACAGTCAATCCTCCATTATTGCTCGGGGTGTGCAAGACTCAAATTAGTTGGTTTCAACTCACCTGACGAAGCGTAGCTACCTGCGGCACTGTTTGTGCTGTACGGACTAGGATGAGCACCGAAGAACGGGGCCTCACCCGGGTGCTGCGATGGGATTCCTGGCACCGATCCGATGTAGGGAGACTGGTGCTGCTGGGGTAGGCTGTGAGTGGAGGAGTGGGGCGAGATGTAGGGTCCTTGCGACGTCGGATTGTTCAGGCCGTGCGTCTGGTGCGGCGAGTTGGGGCGATGCTGCTGCTGGACGAGGCCGGCGGATCGCGGGTGCTGCAGCGGCTGCTGCTGTTGCGGATGTTGTTGTTGCTGCTGCTGGTGATGCTGCTGCTGCTGTGGAGGTGGCAGACCCTGTTGGCCGGCATTGGGTTGATTCTATACAGCGGACGTGTTAGTCGTGCCTGCCGGATGGGCGTGATATGATGTTGGACGTCAGATGTTTATTGGTGTTTCAAGGTGCCGATCGCGGATCCCGGTCGATGGGCGGGCGGGGATGTGCGCGAAGGCAGCGGCAGGCGTCTGCTAGCCAGGCAGAGGCCAGAAGTGGTGCCAGGGTGCAAGGGTGCGGGTTGGGGAGTGACGGTGAACAGAGTGTGTGATGAACGGCGTGTTGGGTGCTGGAGGGGCATCGGCGGGGGCAAGCGAGAAAGCTCCACCGGCTGGGTTGACAGCAGAGCAGTCGCGGGTGAAGTTAGTTGAGTCCTTTTTGACTTTTTGCGTGCAGGACGGGCAGTGTCAGAGCCAGCGTCGCTCATCAAACGCAAAACAAATCAAGGTGCTGGACTCTGGCGGGATGGCCGGGTGTCGGGAGTCAGGGAACGGCGGTGTTGGGGGAGTGGCCGATGGAGTGGGAAGTGAGGGAAGGCGTGCATTGCGAGTGCGGTGATTGATGATTGATGTTGGGTTGGGCCGTGTTTCCGGGATCTGGGAGTTGGGAGTTGCGAGTTGGGTGCAGGTGGGAAAGTAGTGTAGTAGAGTGGAAGTGATGATCGATCAATGGGATGCGGATGAATAAGGGCAGGGCGTACCAGCAGCGACGGCTGTCGCATGTCGAACGACTGCATGCTGCTCGCGCGGTGGCCGTGTAGCGGAGGAGGTGGTGGCGGGAGTGCGACAGCAGACATTCGCGCATGGATGGGCTGCCGGTGGTGCAGTTCTGTGTGTGCAATGCCGTGCAGCGCGTGGATGATGGGCCGTTTCGGGCAGGGGCGCGCGTGGCGGATTCGCGCTGCTCAGATCTTCTGCGGGAGTGGATGTGGGAACGACGGTGGGCGTTGCGAAGGATGATGGGTGTGTGCTAAGGCAGAGGCAACGATGGATGGGAGCAGCAGCGCAACTAGTACGCTGGCGCGGTGCTGGGGGCGAGTGCAGGACAGAGAGAGTCGACACGGACAGCCGCCAGCGGACGCGTTGGTCGCAACAACAAAAATTGGCCACATACCATGTTGGTGGTGCCCGTCAAAGAGCCGCTGCGCTGAACGCGTGCTCTGGCAGTCGCAGCGCTGCTCGCGAGACGTCGTCGGCGCAGGCCCGGTCGGTGGCCAGGATGGCGTGCGGAAGGGCCAAAGTGTAATTCGAGTCGCGGGCAGGCGTGCTGTGCGGGCTGATGCTGGCCCTGGCGAGTGTCAGGCGCGGTGCCTTAATGCAAGTGTCGGAACCTTGTGTGTGGTAGAGACAGGGCTGCGCAGCCGGCAGGCGAGGCAGGGTCGTGGAGTTTAAAAGACACCCCCAGCACCCACGATTCCGTTCGAGTCCGCTGCCCGGCGATGTCTGACAGGGAGGCGAGATGCAAGACCGCGAGCACGCACGCACGCACGCACGAGAGGAAAAAAGTGCCGCGCAACCACAGGGCCGCACTGCAGCAAAAAACATGCTGGCGCAGCATCAGCGAGCATGGGTCGACTATGTCACAGCCCGTTGGTGCCGACTGCTTAGTGCTGTTTCGGCGAGCGCTGGCAGGTGCACCCTATACTAAATCCGTCTACTGACGCGGCCCGTGCGCCAGTCCACGCGAATTGCCTGCCTTTTGCTACACCTCCTCCGGCCGGCAGTGCGATTGTGACCGGCGACGAGGGCGAGGGCACCGCACGCCATCCATACTGTGCAGCAACCGCTGAGGGCAGAGTGCTGTGTACTGGACTGTACGTGCACATTGCCACGCTGAACGCTTCACGCTTCCTGCCGCGGCCTGCTCTGCTGCCTATCCGACGGGGCTGACAAACCGCCTGCTGCACACCGCTCGCCTAGGACCTCGCGCATGCAACGAACCTCATCTTCAGGGCGTGCTGCGCTCGCCATACCCTTCGGCAAGTGAAGGAAGCCATCGATCGTTCCGCCGGCCATCCACCTTAAGAGATCGACAGTTATGCGCCCGTCCAGCTGCCCAACTATGCCTTGGCGCTGATATCGCACGTTACTGCTGCGATATCTCAGCTCTCATGCTGCGTGCGCGCCAACGCATCGCCCGTCAGGTTCCACGACCTCTGCTGCCCGGAGCGCAGTCCCCGCATTGCTCCACCGACTTTGATTAATCGAGCTTCTCGCGCGCCCGAAGCGGTGAGGCGAGCATTATCGACGCAGCAGCGCAGTCATGCGCGCGCGCCGTAGGCCATCGGCGCGCACGTCGTGGTGCTGAGCTCGCTGGACGACTCCTCGATCACGTATGGTCAGATGCAGCCGGATAGACAGGCTGGTGCGCCCATGGCCAGGGAGTCCTGGTCGCTTGCGCTGTGTGCAGGGAGGCCCAGCTCATGCCCTGGTCGTAAGCGATGTGCTAAAGCGGGCTATGATTGGCTGCGCTGCGGCCCACCCTGCTTCGGACTCCTGCCGACATCGTGAAACACTCCAGACATCGTTGACTCGACCTGCCGCCGTGGCCAGTCAGCGCGCGCCGGCAGAAGCTCTTGCAAGCTCCGGAGAATCCCATGCTGCTCGACACCTGTGCGTGCAGCGCTAGCGCGTCGAGAAAACTTGCTGCCTCTACGAACTGCAGCTTGTTGCGATATTGTGATTCGCATCGCGTGCGGTCGTGCGGCCTCTCCTATAGACTTTGCACGTCCATCGACATGATGGCGTGCCGCTCAGCGTCCGGCGTTGCCTCCACGTTGGTCGCAGCGCCACGGTTGACGTTGACGCTGCTCACCCCAGTCGCGTGCACGTGGCTCCCTTGCCCGCGCCTGCCGTTCCTGGATTCGCGCGCCTTCCCAGTCCGGCCTCACCTCCCAGCAGCAATATCGACACCATTCGCACCCTGTCTCCGAGCATGCCGGTGACAGGCGTGGAGGGTTCACTTTGGGAGACGAGCACGATATCCGGGAATTACCCTTGCTCGCGCATCCAAGACATCGATATCGCGCGCGCAACAGCATTGGGATGACCGCTTTCTCATCACGACGAGCGCGGCAGCATGCGCCTCGCTGAATGTTCCGGATGCGATCGGTGCTTAGCTCAACGGCGGTGCAGCACGCTGGAGGATTTGCACAGGCACTCTCGGTTCATGTGGGAGAAGAAGCCTTCTGTCAATGAGCGCACACTTCGATGCAGCCAGGATCATCGTTTGTGATGAACTGCTTGTGACAGGTATGGTATCCCCAGCGACACCGCCCAATTTCGCAAAAGTGGCACTCTCGCGCTGACTAACCTGATCCTCCGTGGAACGACGACGTGCATGTGGCTCGGTGCTACTTGCGCTGCGCTGGAGCACTGCTTCTTCGTTGTGAGACGTCTACTGTCCGCTATAGGTGGTGACACAAGCGCGACGACCATGCGACCAGGGACGTCCTGTGGTCGATCATCTTCTCTTTTGTTGAGACACCATCTGAACACGCTACCATACGCAATTCTTGGGACATCGGACTTCAAGTTCGGTACGACTAGCTAGACACCACTTTCCGATTCAGCTGATGAAGTCTTGCACATCCGGTATATGCGAGTCGCGACTTCTCGTCTGTCGCTGTTTTGCATCAAGTTGCATTGTGAAACAAGCCGCTGAACTCAACACTGCACACTCGCAGACAACGCCGAGCTCTGCAAACCCTTCGGCTGCGAGGCGTGAGGACATGACAGGGCTTTTGCTCGTCCGCACCGATCCACCGCCCGGATCGACACTGGAGAGCAGGCCTCGATGAGCCACGAAACCACCGCGAGAATAAACTTCTTCGAACCCGGCCACAACACCGAGACGCGAAACATCTCGTAGCCGCCGAAGAGTCAAGCAAAGTGTTACGTTTGAAATGATGCTTCATCTCAACCCCGCGGCGCGCTGCGTCCGCAAACAGCTGTCCTTTGGGCGGTGCATTGTGTGTTGGTTCTAAGCCATTCTGAGACGGAGCGCAGGGAGCAACACCTATTCAGCTTCCTCCGAAGATGAGGCATTGCAAGGTTGGCAAGGAGCACACTGGACAGTGCATTCAATATCCAATGAACGTGGCCTGTCATTTTTGAGCAGATCGGTTTCGCAACGTCACGACTCCCTGTCATCGATCATTGTTTTCTCGCCGCCAACGGGCATTGCACAGGCGGCAGTCGTTCGAGCAAGGATTCTCCGCTCTCTCGACCTCAGGAGAAGCCTGCTGCCTTGAGATAACGTGATTTGCGACGATCAACGCCCTTCCGGCAGACACCGGTATCCACTCCTGAGTGAAGACAGGCAGGGATTTTAGCATTCACCGCGCGCACGATCACGAGAGAGACGTGACAGCTGTGGTCATCAGAAGATCACGATAGGAGCAGACACGAGAGAACAACTGCCGGCACGAGACATTTCCCATCTGGATCGCGTTGGGAGACCTCATTCTTTCGAATGTGCTAGAGCCTTGTCCCGCACGGAGACCAATGGGGGCTGAGCCTGCTGAGCATGCTGGAAGCTCCCCTAGCGTAGCAACCGGTCCGCACGCGCTGCTCAGGCAGACATGCCACATCGCTGCTCGTTTCCAGGTCTGCGAGATCCCCTCCACTTGCTGGTCGCGCCTTTCCTTCGAGGAGAGCGGACTTCAGCATTCACGACGCACTGAGGAAATCCCATCTGCCGTGTCAACAGTGTTTGACCTGTCGCGATCCATCGCTCAGAAGTCTCCGCGCGAATAGCACATCTCGCAACGAGTCTGAGTCGCATCGCTACCATCTATCTGCCTGTCCATCGTGAAGAAAACCCACCCTGTCGACGAACATCGCTCCCCATGGTCGGCTGATGGACCATGACCTGCAAAAGCTGGAGTGTCTCGGCAGTCAGCGAAGGCCTGCACCTGAGCTTCACCATCCCATCCATCTCTCTTTTGCTTGACCCGGTAATATGGTCGTCGTTTTATAGACAAGGTCGTCGCCTCATTCACATGTATAACAAATTTGCGGTGCTGTTCTATTCCACCTGAAATGACAGATCAAGTTTTTATCGTTTCCAACTTCATCACTTGCTCGCCTCACCATTTCCGTGGACCGAACTGATTGAGGAAATCTTATCATCAACGACGTCCGTTCACGATTGTGACGCGCTCGTCGGACCCAGATTAAACTGGAGTGTGCTCCACTGGAATTTTTGATTGCTCGCAAGCTCGACTACGGGATCCGCAATGTTTCAGGTGGATCCTGTTGACGTGTTATCGAAAGTGGATGGTGTTCGTTCGGAGTTGGATGCGACACTGCGACAATGAGCTGACGACGACGCTGGTCCGAAGATGGCAGTTCTCACATCGGATCAGTTGGGGAAGACGCAAAGAGGAGGACATATGTCGCACAATACTTTGTGAGCGATGCTAGGCATCACAAATCGCTGTGCGAATTTTCGGACGAAATTTCGAGATCTGCGGAGGCCACAACCTGCAGCGCGCGGCCGCGTACACTGTCGTGCTCTCGCAAAACTCTTGAGTGGACAGGAGAATGCCAACCAAGGCGAGGATACATTGTCTTCCTACGGTCTCGTCATCCACCGCTGGTGCAGCAGAAGTCAAGAAATTTGATCTCGCCAATATTCTTCCACTTCAGCCGCTTTCGCGCGCAGAATCTGGTGCAATGCCTGGCGAGCTGGCGTAGAAGACTTCGAATTCCAGCTTCTTCAGAACGTTCGCCTCTGACTTATAAGGAAGAAACGATCGAGCGGCGCTGTGATCATTGAACGAGAGTCTCAGCTCCGCTCTGATCCAAAACGAACCACTGGACGTGGTTTACTAAACGAGCTGACCGTGAGAGACTAGGTAAACGAGGGAAACGCCATCGATCGAGCACGCCGCAGTAGCAGAAATGATAGCCCTCCACTTGCGATCCGCGCCCATTCTCCACGCATTCGATTCCTTCTACATCCCGACTTCTCAGGTCGTCGATTGATACCTTTCTCTCGTCAATCATTTCTCGACGTGCTTCCAATGATCTGCTATGATGAGAACAAAGTAGGAGCGAACAAGAAGCAACGGACAGTCAGGTCCGCGTGAACTTCGTCAACACAGGGCTAAGGATAGGGCGATGGAGATCGGACTCATTTGCAGAACAGAATCCCACAACACGAGTAAGAGCACGACATCCGCTTCATCTCAATTCCAAATTTCTGGTCTGCTATGAGCCTTTCTCATAGAAGCCGGCTTCGCTTCATATGTTCTATCTGAGTACATGGCTCTGGATCATTTCTTTCGAGCTCTGACACATCATGTTACCGTCTGCATCATGAAGCGACGGGCCAACCACTGCTCCAATCAAGCTTATTCCAACCAAATTGCTTCTGTCCATCAGCGAACCCAATGGTCGTGTCGACATAGTGGTAGACCAAAAGCCAGCCATCCTTCGAATCATTGTATACGGACTGCCCTCCAGGACCGTAAATATTTCCGTGCGATTCCAGAACAACTGTGCCGCCGCCAGAAGTACAGTCTTTGCCAGAATTATCGACCTGCGCAACAGAGTCAGCTCAACCATACAACTCGTAGCCCAAGTGACTGAAAAACTTACAAATCCACCACTCGCACTCTCCGACCTACAAACCTTAATCCTATACTCCTCCCCAGCCGCCGGCCGATCAGCATCATACCCACAACACTTCCCCCACGAAAAGAACAAATAATACCAATCCCCATACTTCACCAACGCCGGTCCCTCCTCTGGATGTTCTCCCTCAGGCTCAAACGCCAACTGCTTCGGCGTTGAACCAGAAACTTTCTCAGTCGGAGGACTCTCCATCTCCACCTGATAAATATTACTCCAAAACGACCCAAACGTCATCCTCCACACCCCATCATCATTCAACAAACTCGCATCAATCGCATTATACGCATCCCCGGTCTGAGATTCTACGCCCGTACCCCCCAAATCTGTCCAACTCCCGCAACTCATATCTTTACTTGTTGCGAGACCGATTGTACTGATTTGTGTTCCGAAGCTAGAGACACTATAATAAACGTAATACTCGTCTCCGACGCGAGTTACTTCCGGTGCCCAGAGGTCTGTACCTGGGTTTCCTGGGACGTGGACTTTTGAAGCAGAAGATAGCATTTGACAAGCGAATTCCCAAGGGCCGGAGATTGAAGGTGAGGTGTGGATGGCGATTGTTCCGCCTGTGGAGAATTTGTAGTAGGTGCCAGAATCGGAGTGTCGGATTATGGAAGGGTCGTGGGTGTTGACGCATTCGCCTGTGCATTCTCGCGGGTTGGGGTATGTCGTTGCTGCTGTTGCGAGATGGAGGGTTGTTGAGAGAGCGGCTCCTAGAGCCAGGATGGAGGGTTTTGAGAACATTTTTTGTTTCTCTTTCTTGTCTTGTCTTGTCGCGAGATCCCTCAGAGACGAAATGGAATTCACTTCACTTCAAAGTGCAAGAAAAGGTAAGTAAAGTATGTGAGAGTAAGACGGGAGATCCGGCCCTCATATACAATACGAGAAATTCTGAAACACAATCACCTATTTCCCGTAGACTATGTCTGCCTTATATGTAACAAGCGTGGCTGACGGGTGGAGAAACCATTCTGGTCGTCGTTGTGGAACACGCGGCCACTTCGTCAGGGCGAAACCAGCAGCATCGTTAGAAGTTGAAGACAAAAAGCCACCAATAAAGAATATGGTACGTGCTTAGCCTCGAATTGATTGCCTCGTTTGGAACGTTTCAAGCTATTAGGCTTTCTTGCCAAGCGGTCGATCACGGAAGTTCTACGACCGCTCGGTGGAATGTGCGGCGGCGAGACTGGTCGTTGCGTAACATTATGGAGTGGCATTGCTCGATGTTCGCCAGAAAATGTGTAAAGCATTAGTGACTAAGTGACATACTGATATTGAGGACGGCCGTGTTCGAATTGTTTGTCCTATTATTGATTACTGTTCACACCCAACGCCTCGCTTTTGCGGCCCAGAGGATATATACACGCTTCCAAGTTGGAAAAAAAACATCCGTTATCTTGCTCTCTTCATCTCCAGCGGCCTATCCTGGGCGTCATCGTCCACCAAACTAGTCATGCTGGTATTGGTCGAGCTCCACCAACCCTCAGGACGAGACCGCGGTACTACAGTTTCGTCAGTAGCAGTGCTCATCGTTGCATTAGGGCTGGTGTTTGTAGGTCTTGGTATTCGTGAATGCTGAACAGGACTTCCGGAAGACTGAGCATGTTGTTGCTGTTGTTGTCGTAGCTGCCGTTCTTGATGCTCAAACCCATCATGCCTTGAAGGTGTCTTTGGCATCGCTGAGTTCTGTAGTCTACGCTGATGTGAGGTTAGCGACTCTTTGTTGTCATCTCAATGCTGACTTACTCCTTCTGAGATGGTTCCTAAGCCCGTAGTTGCTGTATCCGTGAACGGTGGCCTGGAAGAGTGACCGAATGCCGAGAGAGTAAACTCCAGCGGCGTCTCGTCATTGTACATTTCATCTTCGTCACTTTCATCTAGCTGAGGTTCAGCAGTGGACGGGCGCTCGTCGGAGAAAGCAGGAGCATTGAAGCTGTTAACACTTTGTTGGCGACTTCGCTCGTCATCGGAGTAACCGGGAGGTGCAGAGCCATTGAGAGCGATGGCGGAGTTATCAAAAATGCTAGGTCTTGTCGTGCGCCAGCCGAGTGCCTGCTGCTTGGTTTGTGATTGCTGTGCATAATTTTCCAGAGCCTCGAGCACGTGGGGAAACACCAATTTATCAACATCGTTGGCCCATAGAAGATCAAGATGTTCATACTTTGGAACACATTTGGCAACAGTATGCTTGGGTAGCTCCTTGAGCATAACTTTGATGTCCACTAAGCTGTCACTGCCGCCGTAGACCAAGACGATGGGCGTCCGGATATTCTTGGTTGGGAATTTGGCCACCTTGTAATATTTGCTGCCTGTGCTGAAGCTCGTCGGACTCGTCACTTCGTCGTCGAACATCTGAAATTTGCCGTTTCGAATGATCTGGAACCAGTGCACAACGCTCTTGGTGCTTGTGAAGGAGAATAGATGCGGGTAAGCAGCGAGCTTTTGATGGGGCGCGATGTTCAGTGCTTTCCAGCCAAACAGGAAGCGCAGACAGTTGTCGATGACCCATGAGAAAATTGCTGGATATAGTAAAGCCTGCCACATGGTAGTGCTGCCGAGGATGGCTCGCCTGCCAAAGAGCAAGTACAGAACTTCTGGATTAGATTTGACCAGCGAGCTCACTAACCCGGAAGCAATACCAGGAGGCGCCATGGCTGGGGCAAGGGCTACGAAGACATCGACTTTGTTGTTCAATGTCGGATGGATGGATAATGTCGCAAAAGCTTGAGCAGTTCCCTGACTGAAGCCTATATATGACAGACTTGGCTGGGAAGTGGTATCCAAGATATAGTTAATACTGTCCGGGATATCGTGGAAAGCGAATTGATCCATGCTGAAGTTCCAGAACCGAATGTCGTTGGGGCCATAGTGTAGGCATTTCTTGCTGTATTTGTTGCCTCGGTTGTTGCCAAGCCATACATCATAGCCTTGCTCGACGAGCATGAAGGGCAAACAACGTTCCTTCTCCGTAAGACACACCCATACCTCGCTGTTCATCATAAGGCCGTGGTGTAGGTACACAACCTTTTTTTCCACACTGCCTGGTCCGGAATTCACACGTTGATCCTCTTCACCTCTGCGATGCGCGAGGCGGTGTATGCCCAGTAGATAGCCATCGCCTGTCTGGACGACATGCTCTTCTGCGAGGTATCCATAGAGTTCGCACAGCTCGAGGAAATCATGAGCGTGCGCTATCGGGCTGGACACTTTCTTTCTCTTGTTCCTGGCGCGTCGAGAATAAGGAGAAGATAGGCTATTGAAGGCGTTGCGGCTGAGACGGTACAGCCATCGGATTATGGGCGTGGGAAGTAATAGGGTGATCGTTCTTGCAACGAGCTCGAGCAGGGCTATGGCGAACGAGGCGGCCAAGGCGAGGGCTTCGTGAAGGTGAAGTCGTCCTAAGAATGGTATAGGCGCCATGGTGGCGGCCAAGGAGAGCGTCTGGATTGTAGAGAAATGCTTAAGTTGTATATTGCATGTTAACTGTAGCTCTCGATGGCGGATGACGGCGGTGAGGGAGCATAGTTCGTCAGTGTTGCTGTAGCAGATGTATCCATGGTTGAAGCTATGTCATTGCATGTGACTGCCAATGGCCAAGCGGAGCTCCTTTCCGAGTAACCGCAGAGCCGCACTGCACTCCACTTCTCCAGGTATGCACTTCGGACGGCACACACACTTGTTCCCTTGGTATCTGTAGCCGAAGACGACGGCTTCCTCACAGAAGAGTAGGGTGTCATGGATGAGCCGGCCACTTCGATGGACGTCAATGCGTAGTATGCAACCGCAGCTCATCACCGCGACAGAAGAACGTGACGGGAGTATAGCTTATTTGGGGACCAAAACAGCAGTGACTCCCGAGACCAACGGGCTCAAGGAGTACTTGGTGTTATTTAGAGTGTCGTACTTCCGTTCAGACCTGCTCATCAGTCCTCAAGATTTCTTGTTGCAGGATATGTGTGCTGCATTCATCAAGAGGACAAGATGAGATGACACGGCGGTCGGTTCGGACGTACCCGAATGCCGAACGCCGCAGCAGCCGACAGACTTGAACCAAAAATCCAGAGCATCATCGAACAAGCACAACCGACACGTCCAGAGTGCAGCATACCACAACAGCCCTGGCCATCCGGGAACGCAGTGAATTAAGTACCTTTCAGCCATGCCCGCATCTTGTACAGATATCCGTACGTCGAAGGCCATTCCTGCTCCGCAATCTATACATACTGATAGATGACCAGGAGAGGCGCTCGCGCAATGTCTTCAGAACAGCGACTGTGTCATGGTCCACCGCAATAAACCCGCCGACTGTCTTCGCCCACCTCTTGTCGATACGCTGCCCACACAATGTCAACAGCTGAAGCACGGCTATGGTCAATGCAAGCGAGGCATGATCGATATGCGAAAGCGATTTCGTGGAAACAAACCTATCTCTACGAGCACGGAGCTCGAGGGTGAAGGAAAGGCACCGATGTTGTACGCTGGGAAAGGCACCTACGACGACGCGACCAAGAAGAAGATCGAAGAGGGCAGCGAATACGAGGTGTTCACGAGAAACGATGGAACCGAAGATTTGAGGAAGAAGTAGGCACACTCTGTGGAGCAATACAAGACGACAGGAATATCGATCACAGATGTTCAACTTCGTGTGTATTTCTGGACCCTGGCCGCCTCATTCAATCGCGATGTTGTGCCTTACACCGATATGGGACACACCATCTCCCCGAAGTTCAGCTCCAAGGCTAGAGGAGGACGATTTACCCTCCATATTCGCTGTACATCTCGGATAGCAGGACGTCCACGCACCGTCTTCTCAGGAGCCACTATCCACGTATCAGCCCTCATCCTTGGTTGGCAGACCTCCGTGGCCGTCTGGCTCTCTCGCAGATTCCCGTATTTACCAAATGTGCGGGATCCTGATCATCAGAAAACGCCAAAATTTGCCCGTTACCCAACAACTGGGTATAGGAGTATTGACACAGTAACCGCATCATCTCGCTTCTGGTCGACTCAAGCTCGGTCCTGTACAGAGAAGTTTCAGCTCAAAGGAAGAAATAATGCCACGGATATCGCTCCTACACCTCCACCGAACTGCACTTGATGCTTCCCTCGAAATGCCAGTCACGATCCGAGCTGATGTAGCTGACATGCCAATCTCGCCCTTCGAGGCCTGGCTTCGGTTTTGTGGCCTCATCAACGAAATCACCCATTCTGATGCCACCGTCTCGAATGATTGCGGGCCTGAGCCCTCTCTGCCAGCGCCGCACCAAATACAGTTCCGAGCAAGGCGGCTGACAGAGGTACATCTTTCGCCAGCTTGCCTCTGGATGATCCACTGCTGCTGGGACTTCTGGTCTCGCATCTGCTGGGAACGAAATGCAGACGTCCCAGCTCCATTGTTCTGAGAGCGGACTCTTGACAATCTGACTATGGCTTCCTGCAACCCCAAATCGGGCTTGCCGATTTATGCTGTTGCTTATGATCACCAGTGTGATTGTGGGGTAGCAACCTGGAAATGCGCGCAGCAGCAATCGGTTGTTTTCTGGTTTGCGACCTGGCCTGCTCACGCTTCCTTTAGAAGTCGCGTGTGCGCTGAACAGTCTGTCCTCGAGCTTCCAGTCTGGTTCGAGGAAAAGCTTGCGGCGAAGAATGACGGAACCTTGGATCGTGTTGCGGAATGAGCGTGTGGTTCGTTGGGATAGCAGTAGGTCTCGAGGTGCGAGGTATGCGAGGATGAGTTCGAGAAGTTCAGGGATCTGGAAAGCGCGTTCTGTTGCGTTTTGAGCGGCCATTATTGATTACGCGATCACTAGGTCTGAATCGTGCGGTAAGCTCTTGGGATTTGAGGCGGGTTCGAAAGGCGTCTGAGGTGAGAGTGCTTTGGAAGCCGTAGTCAATACACTGCTCGCAGCCGGCAATTGCTCAACCTACGCCATTAAGCGCAACTTCCGAAGCTCACAATGGTGGCCGGCAGTCGCGCTGCGAGCTCTGGCTAGTAGCTGAAGACGAGACAAAACCTAGTATGTAGCAGCAAGAATCATCGAAGCTAGCTGAGTGCGGAGCACGCGAGTCCATTCTTATTGGTATAGAAGCAAGGAGCACCCAAAAAACAATCCCAGCACCTCGGTTGCGCAATGCTGCAGCTCTCCGGATCACCGCGCATATGCGAACGCTCATCATCATAGCTTGCTCACCGCGGTTGACCTTGTCTTGAAGCAAGGTTTGTGGACGCGGCGGCGGGGTGAAGGTAGCTCTGGCACCTTATTGTTGATGAGCATGTGATAAGCAAGCTAACATTGACATTGCTATTTCGCATGACCTCATGATTGGTGCTGGTCTGCAGTGGATGCGTGGAAGCTCTGAGACATCCTAAAGTACGATAGGATTCCCAGCAGAGAGAGAAATCGAGGGGAAAATGTGGATTTGATGAGCTCTCGGAGCAATGGAATCTCGTCGTGCTGAAGCCAGCATGGGGAATCTGTCTAGGACGAAACATTTGTATCTTGACACTGAAGAGACAAAGGGGGTTGGAGTATCGACTCTGTCTTCACGGTTTGCGAGATCACATCCCTACAGCCCAACCCGCGAGTTTATTCAACAACTCGTCCCCATACTGAGGCTGTACATCTTTCCCTTCTTCCAACAATCCCAAATAATGCGTAATATCTCTCCCATCGAACTCGCGGGTATCGAAGCCTAGTGATCATCACATTAGCAACAGCTATGACAGAAGGAAGTAGCAGCAAAAGATAGAAAAGCCAAACTCACCATTCCCCAAAAACGCAAAAACATTCTCATCCCAACTCTCAATCTCAAAATCCTCATACCTCGGCCTCTCCAACAAATGCAAAAAACTCAACCTACTCCCTGGGTAAATCGCCGCCTGCCCATCCGCTTTCCCCTGCTTGAACCAACTCCTACAAGGGCTCGTCCATGCCGTACGCTGTAAAAACAAATCCGCGTGTTGGCGGAACTGTTTTGAAGGTTTCCATTTCGGAGTGAAAGATTTGATATTTTCGACTTGGGCTTTGGTGATGACGGAGAACATGTATTCTGTCCAGCGCTCGATGAGGGGGAGAAAACTTCCGTGTCCGAGAGGGCCGTAGGGGCCGCAGAAGGAGAAGTGGTTGGGGAAACAGGGGATTCCGATGGAGAGGTAGGATGTTACGCCTGCTTCCGGCGTCCAGATTTCACGGAGGTCTTTGCCGTGGGCGATGAAGGGGAAGCGGGGGAGCCAGCTGGTGTCGAAGCCTGTGGCGCAGATCACGACATCGCAGGAGTGGTGGTTGCCTTCTTGGTCGATGAAACCGGTTTCGTTGAAGGTGTTGATGGCGTCGGTGAAGATTGTGGAGTTAGGGGCTACGAGGGCTTCGAGGTAGCCTGGAGCAGGCGTGGGACGTCTGCAGCCTGGGTTGAAGTTCTTGGGGATGATATTGTCGCAGAGGCGGGCGTCGTGATTGAGTTTGCGAGCCATTTGTTCGTAGCTGAAGTCTCGAGCATCGGCGGCTTCTTTGGAGCCTTTGATGATGAATTTGAAGCGCTGATTCAACTCGTTCTCGATCTGCTTGCGGTATTCGAGGTACTTTTGAGGATTCTCTTCGAGATATTTAAGCTGCTCCTTAGTATATTCGAAGTTGGCTCCATCTGTGCCCGCCCACGTCTGCGCAAATCCAGCCGTAATCCAGATCGGTGAACGGATCCAATGGTATAGCTGTTTGACATGAGGTTGCAATTTTGCCACAATCTGCACGCCAGAACTTCCCGCACCGACGACAGCGACCTTCTTGTCTCTCAAGTCGTAGCCTTCTTCATATGCGGCTGAATGCATCAATTTGCCCTTGAAGTCCTTAAGACCTGGGATATCTGGCCACTTGAAATTGTTGAGCACGCCACCAGCATTGATGAAAAACTCGGCTTCATCCTCGAAATCGTCTCCAGTGATCAGATTTTGGACCTTTAGAATCCATTTCCCCTTCTTATCGTTCCACTCGGCGTGGTTGATTTGGTGTTTGAGCTTGACATACTTGTTGATGAAATCGCCTTTGTCGTACAGATCCTTCATGTATTCCCATATCTCTGGACTGTAAGAGTAGAAATGAGACCATAGCTTGATCGCCCAGGGGAACTGATAGCATACGCTTGGAATATCGCAAGCACAGCCGGGATACCGATTCTCCAGCCAAGTCCCTCCGACGTCGTGATTCTTCTCGTATACGGTGATTTTCAAGTTTTCCATCTGTTCTTCAGCCTTCTTCAAAAAGTTCAGAGTGGATGCACCAGCACCCATGATGACGACCTTCACTTCACGCTTGGTGCCATATGGCTGCTCTCTTATCCGATATCCAGTTTCATCGGTCTCAGGAATAAGATATCCATCTCGCTCAGCAGTTGGATTATTTCGTGCGATGTCGTCCACATTCGGATCAGCGTAAATGCTGGTCGGAGTCTTGCCCATGTTTTTGGGTAACTCGCTAGGATCTCCAACGTGGCCCATGATGGCGATTTGTCTTTGTGATGTGTCTTCAAAAGTGTATGGAAATGCAGCAGCAACGAAAATGAGCACGCTTCGTGCACCGTAAACACAGTGGTGGTTCGGAAGTCACGGTGAGATGGACCTACAGTAATGATTCTTCTGCTGAGATAATAGTTTACTGAACACCGAGTCTGACTCGGTCGTTGTGTTGGGAGGCAAATGTGCAACGACGTGATCCTCGGGCAACTTGAGAACCCCTCCTACGACTCCACGAGGGACTGACGACACTAAAGCCGAAAGTGGGGATCCCAGGGAAGGTTATCCGAAAAGCATAAAGGTTCTGGTGTTTGACCTGGCAGGGGGTAGGGTGTGTTCTGGACGAGACACTGTAGCAAGAGCAGCAAATCGACGTCGCAATGACCTTCACCGACGGAGTTATTCTGAGATGTATCCGCTTGAATACCGTCGAGCGCAAATATGGCTTTTTCTCTTTCCATCGATTCGAAGCCGGGAAGACCTGCAATCTGTGGCATGTTGTTGCAAACTCGGGCCCGTCAAGCTCAAAATCAGCGCATACAGTCTATGTGCCGTAGGACGCGGCCTATACCCTGGCTGGCAAGTCTGGGAGCACTGTCTATACGCGCGTCAATGTTTTGTGAACAGATAGCGAGTATGTGTCTCTCAGTAAGCCTCTTTGTGTGGAGTAGCACAGTATGCGCGTGCGCTATCCGGATATCGCGTTGGTCGACCGGGGTCAGTTGCGGTCCTCTTTCCTGCCCGAGCCTGGCATTTAGGGCGCCATGGACGACATTCTAGTCACCTCTGGCGATTTCTTCTCTGAGAACTCAGCTACAGAAATCATGAGCAAGGCGGCCATCAGCGCGGGTATACGCTTCTCCTCGTCATCTCGGACTGGCCGAGAAGACCACCAGGCTGGATGTGGTGCGAAGCTGACTGAATTTCGAGAATTCGGGAGGCTAGGATCAAGTGCCTGCAGGATGTTTCCCGTGGCTGTGGTAGCTGTTGCTTTGATCGGAACGCAGCCTTCCTATTCCCCTGAGGGTTTGTGGAAGGCTAGTTGGTGGTCGCGCGATCAAAGTGCGAGGGCGAGGGCGAGGTTGGAGCAGGAGCGAAAAGGGGAAACGCGGTGAGGTTTGAGTCGTGGCATGGATCAAGCAGCAGGTGAGGGCTAGAGAACTTGGCAGGTGGGCATGTGAAGACGCGAGCCTCAACGGCCATGGACGTCATGACACAACGTTGCGAGATCGACAGTTGGCGTCGCGGGATGAGAAGTGCAACAGCAGCAGCGGTCGAGACGAGGGCAGCGGACTGTAGTAGGAATGCGCGTGGTTGTGTGCAGTAGTGGTCCATCATCTGTGATCTGCTCGCTTGATGGCGTCCGCGGCGTCAAGTCAGCCGCGTCTGCTGCATGCATCATCATTCGTCCGAAGTCAGCTCCATTCGCTGGGCATCCTTCGCCGTCGCCTGCCATAATAATCGCTCCCGCTGGACTGTGGTGTTTGCGCCGCATCCCCACCATTGACATTGCCTCTGCTCGACCACCGCGCCGCCCACCGCCGACGACCGCTGCCGGAGACGCGGGAACACAAACAACCAGCGCGAGGCACGTGCGGGCATCTGGGCACTGAAGCGGGCGAGCGAGCTCCACGAACCATAAGGCTGTCTACCCGATCCGAACGATGCCCTCGACCTGCGCAACGAACCACCCTCCTGCGAGCGCATAGATCCGCGGTGTGTCCGCTGAGCAGTTGGAAGAAGCTGAACAGCCTGTTATCGCCGCGCCTGAGGAAACCCATGCGGAGCGCGCAGCACATGCAGCTACAGCCTGCTGGCAGGTCTGCTTCGATTGACGATCCCACGTAATTACACCTGCCACTGCACCACGCCATTGCAGTCGCGTCGACTGTAGGGGAATACGAACACCATGTCGTACTATCAAGGAGGGCACTATCAGCAGCAGCCACCTCAACAGCCACCATCGTCGCAGCAGCCGCAGCAAACGTACCAATACGCCTACGATGATTATCAGCAGCCGGCGCACAATGGAGGACAGTACGGGCAGGCCCAGGAGCCATATCAGTATCAGAGCCAGTCCGGGTACAGCCAATACCCAAGTGGAGGTGGTCCGGTGCAACAGCCGGCGAGTGGATATGCCTACCAGCAGGAGCCATATCAGTCGCCGAGGGCTACGTCGTTCAGCTATGCCCAGCAACCGGCCTATAGTCAGCAGTACAATCCACAGGATTATGCTCCACAACCAACGCACACGCAATCGGCATACCAGCAACCGACCTACAACCCGGCCGCCTATGCTAGCGTAGGACAACAATCTTCATATGGCAATCAATACAATTCTGCCGCATACGCGCAGACTGGTTTGAGTAGCACCAGTGGACCCGTGGATCCATATGCCTACTCACCTGGTACCCATTCGACGGCCAGCTTTTCCTCACAACCACCTCCCAGCAACTACGGGCAATCTCCGCAGCTGCCTTATAGCCCCCAAGCACAGCAGCAGTACAGTCCGCAGCCTCAGTCACACCAGTATACCTACCCACAAAGTCCTCCTCCGCCACCGCCTCCATCGCACACTGCTCCGTATCCCAGTTATGGCTATTCTCAAGCTTCGCCTGGCGCGTCCACGAGTGCACCCTATCCGATTGGTGATTATCCGGCTCAACCCAGCCCTGCGTATACCCAGACTGCGGTGAATATGCCGACAGCAATACCCAGCTCGAGGCCTGACGAGACGTGGCTACCATCGCCACCAATACACGGGAGCTTAGAACACCGCCCGTCTGTGTCTCATAGCTCCGGCGGAAGACCTTCGCCAATAACAGGAGAGGCCGCGCCCCCTCCACCTGCGCATGCACCTTCAAGGACTGGCACGTTGAACAGACATCCACAAGAGCGCCCCTTGCCATCGCGACCTGCAGCTAGCACTTCTCCAGATTATTTTGATAATGGTGGTGTTTCCAGAACACACACTGGTTTCAGTAGCAACGGCGGAGATTTGAATCAGACTCAGGATGAGCTCTTTGACGAATTGATGGAGATCACCTCCGGACGTGGTTCTCTCAGCGGACGAAGCCCATCAATATCACTGAGTCAAGCCCCAGCACAATACTCGCCCGTGGCTACTCGACAAGACAGCCGAGCAGGCCGTAATGGCGCACTGAATGGCCATTTGTCCCCTGTATCAGCTCAGCACAGGACTAATGCTCAGTACAGCGACGACAGCGACGCTGAAGCGGCGCAAGGTCTTGCAATGATGCGCCAGGCAGAAGAAGATGAGACACGCCGACAAAGTGGCGGAACGCAGGTCGGATTCAGTAGTTTCGGTTCTCAGCAGCCATCACGCTTCCAGCAAGGAGATGCCCATGACAGTGATGGAATCCCTGGAGTCGACATGACCAGCATCAGTGGCGGCTATGATGTGCATCTGCCGTATGGCGATCCTCTGAGCAACCTTCCGCCTGGCAGAGACCCGATCGATGGATACAACCACAACACTGGCATTTCAAGCCAACAGAGCTCGATGCGCAGATCCCATGCCTCGCAGTCCTCGAACCGCGGCGACTATGGACACCGAACAGACTCACTACGGTACTTCAATCCTCAAGCTCGTGTCGAGGTGGGCGGCACTGGCGGACTGTCCGAGCCAACCGCCGACGGCAGGCGACACAGTTACGATGAGGGTGATGAATATTCCTTCATGGAAGGATTACCTGAGAGGTTCCCAGATGAGCCTCCGGACATCGGATTTCAAGCCGCCAGCGTGGCATATCCGTCTCGACCTCTGCCGGCAGTCCCCTATCCCGAGGACGAGCTCCCTCAACCAGGTGCTGATCACAAAGCGCTTCCACCGCTGCCGGGTCAGCCACCGTATGCACCCGATGCTTATCCTGGTGCCTCTCAGGCACAACTCGTGCCAAGATCAACATCACTCGTGAATCACAGCAGTACGCCGCAAGTGATGCAGCCTCTGCGATCCAAGACTGATGCCGAAGAGCGGCGGATCCGCCAACAGCAGCAGCGAAACTCTGGATATTCCACAGAACAGACAACGCCTGCAGCTGCCAGCATGCTTGTCGATCTGCCGGCAATTGGGAAACGATTTTCGGCTGTGAAGCTAGGTGCTGCCGACTTCAAGAAATGTGAGGAACCATGGGCCTTGACTCAGTTGCTGAAGTGGCTGCTGCAAGTAACGAACCCGGAACAGAACACGGAGCTCAAAGAAGCAGATATCAGAGAGGCCCTCGTCGCGCTTTTCACGAACAAAGTGCCCACTATGAATATCGCTGATGCAGAGACACTGAGCGGAAATGTAGTCGACAACATGTACAAGGCAAGCGTGCTTGTGGCTACAGAAGAATGGGTCAAACTTCTCCCAGGACCATTTTCCGGCGTAATTTTCCAGCTTACAAAACTCGGCTGCTACTCGCCCACGGTACACAACCATGTCATTCCAAACATGAGGTGTTACTCCCACCATTGTCAACGGACCTTGAAGAAGATCAACTTGCAAGCTGCACCTTCAACAACCTCGTCAAGCTGGCAAGAATATTACAAACTCAGCAAGGAAGAAATGGAAGCACGAGACAAAAAAGAAGTCGAAAGGCAGAACATCCTCCATGAAATCGTGTACACTGAGGAAGTCTTCATGGCAAATCTTGATGTCCTGCGTGTGCTGTATCGAGATCAGCTTGCTCGCGTGGAACCCTCGGTCATTACGCCGCAGCGTAAGGATGGCTTCATTCGCGCAGTCTTTGGCCGCGTCGATACCGTTCGACAGGCTAATGAAGAGCACCTGCTACCTCAACTGAGATATCGGCAACAAGAACAAGGGCCCTGGATCCAAGGCTATAGCGACATCTTCCGACAATGGATCCGAAAGGCAAGAGCCGCTTACGTTGATTACGCGACAGACTTCTCACGCGCAGATCACCTCGTTCGTACTGAAATGGAACGGAATATCGAGTTCAGAAATTTTGTTGATCGATGTAGAGGCGACAGGAGATCTAACAGATTGCCGCTCGACAGCTTCCTGAAGTCGCCTATCACTCGTCTTCAGAGATACACCTTACTGCTGTCCACTGTGCTGAAGACGATGCTGCAAGAAACACCAGAGAAGACCAATCTTCAGCTTGCACTGGACGAGATCAAAGCTGTGGCGTCCGAGTGTGACAGTCGCGTCGCAGAGCAGCAAAGGAAGATTGATCTTGCGGATCTCGAAAAGAAGCTTGTCCTGCGACCAGGTATGAAAAAGGAGGTTGAGCTCAACCTTGACCACTTTGGACGTTCTCTCATACATCGCGGTGATCTACAAAGGATGGGAAGCAGCAGATTCAACTGGCTAGACTGCCACGTATTACTGTTCGACCACTACTTGATCCTCACGAAGACTATTGTGCAACGAATCGGCGAGACTGGCAGGATTGAGAAGTACGATGTGTCGAGGCTGCCCATTCCGATGGATCTTCTCGTGCTTGATAGCCGCGACGAACCTGCCGTGCAGAAGTCAAGCTATGTGAAAGGCCTCACTTCTGTTAGAGAAGCAGCCGGTAGAGGTACTCCAGGCGATCCTAATGGGCTTGCTAGAGCACCTACTAATAACCCGGTCGGCCCTGGTGCGTTGCAGCATGTGAATACAGGAGCATCTGCGAACACGCTCCACACCGTGTCCTCAATGGGCGAAGGCAGAGACGACAAAATTCTGTACCCGTTCCGCATCAAGCACTTGGGCAGAGACGTCTACACACTTTTTGCGTCAACGGAGCAAGCAAGAAGCGACTGGTGTCACAAAATCATCGAAGCAAAGAGGAAGCATGCAGCAGCATTGCACGCACAGAATGCTGAGCCCTTCCGACTGCGGGTCATGGCTGACTCTGCTTTCGTTTACGATCCGTTCGGAGGCAGTGGCAGAGGTGTCACGATACAAGGAACACCTCTTGATCGTGCCATCAAAGAGGTCGATACTCGATTCAAGGACACAGGCAGACCCGGACCAATATGCAGAGCACGAGTCAATTGTGCTACTAGCTTCTCCACCCCCTACCCTGGCAAGCAGATGATTGCTGTCGGCACAGACTATGGCGTTTTCGTCAGCGAGGTCGACAACCCTCGTGGTTGGACGAAGGTGAGTTGTTGAAAAGTATAGGACGTTTGAGCAATAGCTGATATCAAACTTCAGGCCATAAACATGCAGCGTGTAACACAGGTTGCGGTGCTTGAAGAGTTCAATCTCTTCCTGCTGATCTCTGACAAATCGCTGATAGCATGCCATCTCGATGTCATTTGTCCCACGTCGCTCAACGGTCCAACACCTGCCAACGACTCGGCACGAAAAGCACCTCAAAAGCTTTCCGGATCAAAAGATGTCGGTTTCTTCGCTACTGGACGAATGAAGGATCGTGTGCTTGTCTTCTACAAGAAACGAGAAAACCTCAACGCCGTCTTCAAGGTCCTCGAGCCCGTCTACCAAAAGTCGAGCGAGAAGAAAGGACGAGGGACAGCAGGTATCTTCAAGCGCGGCACAACCGAGTTCTTCCGAGAGTATGACGAATTCTACATCCCGACCGAATGCACCGGCATGAACCTCTTCCATTCCAGCCTCGCAGTCAGCACAGCTCGTGGTTTTGAAGTCTTAACACTCGACAAGAAACAACCGTGGAGCGTGCCGGATCTGAACGCAGAACACGTACAGAACATCGCACAGCATGTTAAGGATCAACGAGCACTAAGAATGCTACGACTCAGTGAACAGGAGTTCTTACTCTGCTACACGAACTGTGCAGTATACATTAACAAACACGGCGACGTTTCACGGTCAGTTATCATGCGCTTCGTGGGAAGTGCGAACCACGCAGCATTGTATGGACCTTACTTAGTGCTGTTCGATAATGATTTTGTGGAGATTCGGAATGCGCAGAATGGGAGGTTAAAGCAAATTATTGCGGGGAGGGAAGTCAAGTGTTTGGATGATGGGACGAATTGGTCGGCGAATTTGCCTCATTTGCCGCAGGGGGCTAATGGGAATGCTGCTGCAATAGGTGCTGCGGCTGCTGCTGTTGGGGGCAATCGGACGTTGAAGTTGGTTATGCAGCATCCGGAGATGGAGAAGACGCAGATTGTGGTGGAGTTATTGTTGAATGATAATTTGAAGGAGTAAGGAGGTGGAAGAGGGAAATGCTGTCAAGCAGGGGGTTGAAGGTTGGAGGATGATGCTGATGATGATCTGAGAGAGGAAAAGACACCTGGATACGGGACATTGGTACCGACTCCCTGGGTCTCCTCTCGTTGGAATGTGTATAAATCTTTTGTTTGCGAGATACCATTGCGTTGGGAAAAACTTTTGGCTTTGTTGTTGTTGCTGTGGTTGTGGTGCAGAGTCTTTTCCTGTACGGCGCAAAGGTGAAAGCATAGGCAGATCTATAGCAAGAGCGACGAATCGACAGACGTTGTTGTAGCTAGCTATGTAGTCTGTGGACGTATGTATACCTCTCAGTGGTAAATTTCCGATGCCGTCTTTGTTCTGCTCGATTGCGAGAGGTAGTGCGGCTGCCAGTGCCATTGCTAGTCGTTGCCGTATGATGGGGTTCTTTTGGCGCATATTTGCGAGAGGATGTGCGACTGCCAGTGGTTGCTGTGTTATTGCTATGATACGAAACATGTATTCCCTTTTGCTTTGTCATCGTGGAAAGCTGTAGTGCATCTTTCCTTTGATGCTGAAATGTGTCTGGCTATCTTGGACGAGAGTTTGTTGCGAGTTTCACATGCGAGTGCTCGTGCTCAGCCGCTTACCTGGGGCCTACTGTATCGTGCATCCCGAGTGCTAAGGAAAGTGGCGTTTATGCATATGCACAAGCGGTCTTCGCTTCTACGGAATGAATAGTAGCGCTCTCTTTTCGTACACAAAAGAACATCATCTTGATAACGCAGTGCTCAGCATTGGCAACGGAGCACGCGAGGTCGTTTTGACTGGGGACAGGTCTGGGCATTGGATAAGAGAAATTCACAGCAAGCAAGCGTTGCCACTGGTGATGTTTTTGAGCGTCAAGTTTCATCGGGTCATGACTGTCAGATCGAGCAATTTCAGGGGTGGATGTGGTCATGGCAGAACTGCGGTGGAGTACCTCGTGTCGGAGATACCCCATGGCACGGCGGCTGAACCATTGGACAAGCGTTTGGAGGGCATTCGAGAAGGCTTGGCGGGTGGTTCGGTGCATGGTGTCGCATGGGAGTAGGGATTTGTGGTCAGGCGTGCAGATGGCCAGAGGCCGCCTGGTCGGGTTTGTTTTTGACGTTACACAGGGCACAGTGTCTAGGCCGGGCGGTGCATGCGATACGCTGTGCAGCCAGGCACAGGTGTGGTGGTGAGGAAGAAGCTTGGGGCGATAAGCTGGACAGAGAAGGATTGCTGCGCAGCTTGAGGGGGCTTGAGGTGGTGGCTCAAGTGTTCCAAGCCTGCGCGACAAGCATAAGAGGCGTGAAGCGAGCGACTGAGGGCGCGGTATTATATACTCTGCGGGCAGCTCCGGGCGGCACAAGAGGCCGCAAGAAGCTCAGCCGAAGCGTGTAGGTTTGTGCCAAGACGCACTTACTTGATGCGCTGACGAGAGTGGTTGCGACTTGCGTGATTCCATCCTTGCACCCAACGCACCTTCCTTATCAGTCCAGCGAGCCAACGACCACTCCAGACGGCTTCGCATCCCTACGCTAATGAGGCTATTCCGCAACGTAAGGCCAAGCCAGCCCACGACGAGTTAGACTGTTCCTGGGACAAAGACCGTGCTGCTGGGCGCGCAGGGTAGCATTCGGCTGCAAGCAACCACCTGCGTAGATAACGAGCTTGGGGCGTCGGCCTTGGCTCTGCCACCCGTACGCTCAGCATGGCTCGCCGATCGCTTGGCAGTTGGTGGGTAAACGAAGGCATCGCCAGTAGCCACGCGAGAGATCTGCGCCGCAGAGACAGAGCGTACAAGAGCTGCGAAGGGCCCCTCGTCGTGTGACATCCGTCCCCTCCCTCCGCCATCCTCGACCATCCTCGCCTGATCCTTGATCCAAGATGGCCATCTTCGGCGCCGGCAAGCGGAGCTCGTCGCTCTCCAACGAGCACTCTCCCGATCGCGTCGATGAGAAGGGCGCCTACGACTACAACACCTCGGAGCCCATTCCTGAGGCTGGCACTCTCAGCGACCCTCGAGATGCGGGCCACAGCTTGCACCGTGGCCTCCAGGCCCGTCAGGTCACCATGATTGCCATTGGTGGTGCCATGTAAGTTGCGAATCGAGTGCCAATTCACTCGCAGACGCCATAGCTGACGTCTCGCAGCGGTACTGGTCTCATTATCGGAACGGGAACTGCTCTCGCAAACACCGGCCCGGCATCCATCCTGATCTCTTACTCGATTATTGGTCTCCTCGTCTACGTCGTCATGGCCGCTCTGGGTGAAATGGCTACTTGGCTCCCGGCTGCTGGTGGTTTCGCTGTCTACGCTGATCGATTCGTTGACCCTGCTCTCGGTTTCTCCCTTGGTTACACGTACTGGTTCAAATACATCATCACGACACCAAATCAGCTCACAGCCGCAGCGTTGGTGATTCAATACTGGGTATCAGCAGACAGGGTGAATCCGGGTGTATGGATTACCGTCTTCTTGGTCATCATTATTACCATCAACTTTCTCGGCATCAAGTACTTTGGAGAACTCGAATTCTGGCTGTCCTCCATCAAAGTGGTCGTCATTCTCGGATTGATTCTGTTCAGTTTGATCATGGCTTGCGGAGGCGCCGATGGCGATGTGAGGGGCTTCCGATACTGGGACAACCCTGGTGCCTTCAAGGAGTACGTGGGCACCGGAGCCACTGGCCGCTTCACTGCCGTCTGGCAGAGTATGGTTACTGCCGTCTTCGCATACCTCGGAACTGAGTTGGTCGGTGTGACAGTCGGTGAGGCGCAAAACCCACGCAAGAACATCCCACGCGCCATCAAGCTCACCTTCTGGCGTATCTGTGTGTTCTACATCCTTTCGGTCCTGTTCCTCGGCATGATTATTCCATACAACAGCGAGTTCCTCCTGCAGGCCAAGGGCAGCAAGACATCCGCCGCCGCCTCGCCTTTCGTTGCCGCCATCAGATCCGCAAGCATTCCATCACTTCCAGGTATCCTCAACGCCTGTATCCTCATCTTCGTCTTCAGCGCTGCGAACTCGGATCTCTACATTGCCTCGAGAACGCTGCACGGTCTGGCTATCAAGAAGCACGCACCTGAGCTTTTCGCACGCACCAACAGACGTGGTGTTCCATACTACGCTCTGGGACTGTCATCGCTCATTTGCTGCATTGCCTACATGAACGTGTCAACAGCGTCGACGACCGTTTTCGGCTACTTCGTCAACTTGGTCTCCATCTTCGGTCTGCTGACCTGGATCTCTATCCTCGTATCGCACATCTACTTCGTCAAGGCGAGAAGAGCACAGGGCGTCCCTGACGACAGCGCTCTGCTGCTATACCGATCTCCATTCGGCCTGTGGGGCAGCTACTTCGCTCTGGCTTTCTGCTGCTTGATTGCCCTGACCAAGAACTTCACTGTCTTCGTTCCGAGCCCAGAAACTTACGGCAGCTTTGACTACAAGAACTTCATCGTAAGTCTGACTCAGATTCTAAAACTTGAGAACGAAATCGTTGCTAACTTGTTCATCAGACCGGCTACCTTGGTATTCCACTCTACCTCATCATGATCATCGGCTGGAAATACATCAAAGGCACGAAACAGGCCAAGCCTGAAGAGGCAGATATTTGGACTGGCAAGGATGTCATTGATGCTGATGAGCAAGAATGGCTCGCGAAGGAGGCTGCTGATCGTGCCAATGGAAAGAATGGCAACTGGTTGTATAACCATTCGATTGGTTATATCTTCTAGAGACGATCCGGCATCTAAATGAATCTTACGTAGCATATGAGGAAAAAGAACTCATGATCAAACTTTTGTCTTGTCTGAAGTTGAAAGTAAAGTGGCCGCGTGCGTGCACGTGTCGATTGGCAGACTGTGGGTGAGATCGTTCGAGAAGGCGTGAACTTGTTCCATTTCAATGCCCTCGCCGACTTTCGACTCAATGCCAAGACCTTCTGACACTTGGCCCGGTAGACACTCCTGCACCTCAATCGTTCTCATCAACATCAATGGCTCGATGACCGCTTGTTCCTCGTCGCATAGATGTAGCCGGGAACGTGTCACATGGGTGCGAAGGTCACGGTCATGTTCTGTGATCACCGTTCGCGGGCGGCAGCCTTCGGCGTGTGACAGCCGAGGTCAGTTTTGACCTCACGTCGTGCTGTCAATGAAATGCAATCGGCTGTTCCAATGTGAAGCTGCGATCACTCATCATCATTCAGGCATAGTACAAACGTCTTGGACGCACGAGTGCAGAAATTGGTATCTCTTCTGGGTACGACCTACTTCATCAACGCAATTTCCCTTCATTCGTCTTAAGCGACGAGCCGTGGTTCAGAAGAAATGGCAACATCCAAGACTGGCCCAGTACTCTTCGAAGTACCAATCGACACAGGCGACAAAGAAACAAGTGGAAAGATAGTCTGCACACAACCTGCTTCCAAAGTCTACCTCTTGACATTTTCAAGTGGCCAAGATAATCGTCTCAGAAGTGTAAGTCATACACATCCATCACCTCTCACTCCCCTCACAACATCCTAATCGAGCCAAATAGGCCTTCTGCAACTCCCTCGTCCTCGCCCTCGACATAATCGAACACCGCCATCCCCCCGGCGTAGTCATCACAACCTCCGCAAGCCCCAAATTCTACTCCAATGGCATGGACATTGAACACGCCGCCACCACACCGGGATACTTCGAAACCACGCTCTACCCCATGTGGCGTCGCGTTTTGACATTTCCTATGCCTACTGTAGCTCTCATCCCCGGGCACGCTTTCGCAGGAGGTTTCATCCTCGCGTTAATGCACGATTATCGAATTATGAATCCCGCGAAAGGCTGGCTCTGCATGAATGAAATTCAATTAGGTGGTGCGTTGAGAGGACAAATGATGAGTGTTTTCCGAACGAAAGTTCTCGATGCTGTTGTGCAGAGGAAGATTATTTTGGAGGCGCATCGGTTTACGGCGCAAGAGGCGTTGCAGGAGAGGTTGGTGGATCGGTTGGGTGGGTTTGAGGAGGCGATGGGGTTGGTGGGGGAGGTGGGACTTGTGAAGAATGCGCAGAAGGGGGCGACGGGGTTGAGTGTTTATGCGGAGTTGAAGAGGGAGTTGTGGAGGGATGTGGTGGAGGATTTGGGGGATTGGAGGAGGGATGGGGTGGGGAGTGGGGCTATGGGGAGGGAGATTGAGAGGGAGAAGGAGGAGGGGAGGAGGAGGGTGGAGGTTTGGGAGAGGGGGAGTGGGAAGGCGAGGTTGTAGGTTGGAAGTGAGTGTGAGCATTTCCTGCGAGTTCTTGCTCTATCGTCGCTTCCGCTTCAAACAATTCAGGCACTGGAGAAAGTGCACACCAGTAGGTTCGCAGTTGCACAAGCAAGAGCTTTGTTACCATGTTGTGTGGCCGCGGCTACTGCTGCTGCTGCTGCTACGGCTTCTTCGTTTCCAGCATAATTACCACGACGGCATTGTTTTCACATCACAGCAAGGTATTGCATCCGATTCTGTGACCTTGCTATGCGGACACCCACGAGTCCAACCACAGGAACATTTTACACGTATATTCCCATAATGGGTGATCGACCAACACCAGTCGAGTATGCCGTGGGACTGCCAGAAACCGTCAAATGGTACGTACACCCTCCACTTTGCAGATTTGCAGATGAAAGTCCAACACTGATGATCGTAGGCTATATCACAGCGAATACTACTCTGACTTCACGATCAAATGCGGCGATACAGCTACCTTCAAGGTCCACAAATTGGTTCTGCACTCGCGAAGCGCGTACTTCAAAGGAATTTTGAACAATGCCAACGTATGTCGTCGTCAATGGCGAAAGCTTTCGAATGCTCGGACTAATAGAAGCAATACAGGGAAACATCACTGAAGTCGAAGTCAGCGAGGACCCACGAATATTCACCGCCATCCTGCGATACATTTACGGGTATGACTTCGACGGCCATCCGCCTCAAGATATGTTTATGGCGCAATATTGCATCGCAGTCTCCATGCTGGCGGAAAAGTACGAGATGCCAGACCTGCCCAGCAGAGCAGCCATCCTTTTCAAGGAAGCTTGCAGCGACGACAACGGCGACTTGAGGATCTCACCAAAGAAGTTAGTTGACGCGCTCTATTCGATCCATGAAAGCGGTGCACCGAGTGATGACCAATTGTGGAAGTTTGCTGGTCACATCATTCAAGACAATGTTGGAATGTTGCTCGCGGACGAGGAGGCGGGTTTCGTGAAAGCTTGTCAGGATATGCCGAATTTGACTGCTATGCTGCTGTCGAAGCTGATTTCCCGGAAAGACCTTTACGAACTGATGAAGATGAAGCATAATCCAAAGAATGAGTGAGAGCCACTCTTTCGCCAGAAGATTGTTTGCTGGTCATTCTCTTAGATTGCTTAGGGGGCGGCAGACTTCGTATTGTTCAGCCGTTGGGGCTTCGGAGTTGAAATACCAACTTTCACTTGTTGAAAAGCTTTCCGAAAATGCCGGAAATACGCTTGGGTGTATTTCTATCATCTTGGAAGTCCGATGTTCGCCTACCAGTTTCAACAATGTCAGGCTTGAGGTTTTGTTCCGACTTCATCGCATCTTTTGTCCTCCACGTATCCGATGTAGGCCACGCAACAATCGGCACATCGTGTTGCCGCGCTTCGGGTGAATCTTCGACATGGCTGTAATACTTTGCTCCACGTTCTTCAAGGACTTTACAGTACTCCTGCATGGTATTGCATCGCTCTAGCACCGCGCTCAAATCGTCCATAGCCTGCCACCAGTCTCGCACATGGTCCATGTCCGCTGGTCTAGGATGGCATGTGAGCACCCATACCGCATCTTTCGATCGCTCTCCTTCGACTCCATCTCCGTCATTGGGCCATCCGAAATAGTACTTGGGTACTTGCTCATGCAGCACTTCTACATAGTGATCTTCGACGGATGTCCAATCGTCCTCCGTGTTATCCACAAACACGCCGCCACAGCGGAGTGTCTTTAGGCAAATATCTTGTATCTTCTCATACTGGTCGCTCGGGACATGAAGTCTATTTCCTTCAGGCATGAGAACTTGCCAACCTGGAAAGCAGTATTCGACGATGGCCAGGCAGTGAGTCTCAAGGAACACGAGCTCGGATCTCGAGCGAGGTTCATTGTTGCGTCGGGCGTTTGCGAGGATCTTGAATTGGTATGTACTTTGGTCCCATACAACTCGGGTAAGGAAGGTTGAGGTTTCGAATGGAAGCATAGTAGGCGTCAGGCGGGAACTTTGAGAGTACAGTCGACATGCCGAGTCGGGTAGTTTATCTCAGGCAACAGAATAGAAATACATCGAGCCCAGGCATCCACCATGCGCAAGAAGTCTTGATAGATAGTGCGGCACAGCTCGATCCTGCGGCCACACTCTTGGCGCCGCTTTGAGGAGTTAAATCACGGGCACAGAGTCACTAGCGAAGTGGTCAGTGATATTGCGTTTTTTCTGTAGTTCTGACCTAGCTTGAGAAGCTGTGCTGTCTGGTCAAACGGTCGATCAAGTTGCAACCACTTGTACATGCGATTCATTTTGCGATCTGGGAACACAGGTGAGCATATGTTACAGACGTCTATTCGTGCAGCTAGCATGTATTCCAGGACATGCATCCAACAACGCAACTCATCAAGTGATGCGATCTCAGCGTCTGGCTGAGGGCATCGGCTGCGTGTAGTTCGCAGCCTCATAGAGCGAAAGTGTTCGTTGTTGCGTTCGATGTCCTCTAGACTCCGGTCGCCCCAGGAGCCTTCTCGTCCTTTCGCAAACTGATCAACAACTCCCTCATCTTCGCCTTTTGGCTACCAGCAGCACCTCCTGATGAACCCTTCCCGCTCAGGTCTACCAATTTTGCGATTCGCTCCCAGCTGGTGCCACCTGCAGTAGTATCTTCCCTCGACTTCAGGAACTCTTCCGCTTCTTTCCTTGTCTGCGCGATTTGCTTATCTTTCCTGTTGTTATATTGCTCGTAGAAGTCATCAATGGCTTCTTGGGCAGCCTTGACAGTCTCCGCCTTCTTCGATGCGCTGACTTCATCGCGATGCTGAATCTGCAAGTCGCGTCGCTCACGCCATTCGCGGACAACATCCGGCTCAGCCTCGTACTCTTCCGGTCGTGGTGCTTGGAAAGGGGCGGCTGAGCCTGTGATGGTGCCTCCGGGCGCGACTTGCTCGTTTTGTGTGTTGACGGAGGGGAATGAGCTCTCAAAATCACCCATCATGTCATCATTGCCGGCGGGAAATCCGTTCGAGGGAGCAGGTCCACCTCCGCCTAGCAAATCGTCATCATCGTCGTCTGCATCGGCGACGGTCGCGGTGTTGTCTGCGGAGGATGTGAACTGCTCGGCATCTTCGCCGAGGGCTGCGCGTTCGCGGGCAAGAAAATCGGAGGGCTCGTCAACGTCGTCGAGGGCGGATGCGCCGGTGGCTTCTGTCTTGCCTGTGTTGGAGGATTAGTTGGTGCGTGGTGGAGCGTTCAAGGAGACGATGTACCCTCGTCAAATTCCTCCAGCGAAGGGAAGCGGTCCGCCATGATTGTGTGTGTCTCTGCTTGTCTGTATTTGATCGCAATGTCTCGCGCAGGGTGTTGTAGGTATGATGTGGTGAGCGAGGGTGATGTTTGCTGCAACTTGTTGGGTTCAATAGACACGCAGTCGCAGTCGCAGCTGCTGCCAATGAACGAGTGGATCCACCGAAACCCGGGAGCGGGTAGACCCGTGTTAGCTGCCAACTGCTGTTTAGCTCGTGCAACTCCAACCCGCTTCTTCTGCTTCTTTCTTGACCACAACACCTTCATCGTGAGCGCGTAGACATCTCGAGCGTCCGCTCACATCACAGCAGCAGCGCGGTCGACAAGATGTCCTACAACGAGGATAACGTTAAAGGGAAGCTCACTTCTCTCAATGAATCGCAAGATAGCATCGTGACCGTCGCGCAATGGATTATGTTTCATCGTCGATACGCTGCGCAGACGGCCCAGCTGTGGGTGGCCACTTTGCAGGAATCGCCCACCGCTAACAAAAAGCTGAACCTACTCTATCTGGCCAACGAAGTCGTGCAGCAGTCTCGCGCGAGAGGAAAGATGGACTTTAAGATCGCCTTCGAACCTGTGATTGCAGACGCGACAGCAAGTGCGTACAAAGCCGCGAACCCGGACGTGCAAGGGAAGATACGACGAGTTGTGGAGGTCTGGCGGCAGAGAAACATTTTCGACGCACCAATTCAACAGAGCGTTGAGAAGAAGCTGGACGAAGTGGACAAGACCAAGGGTGCAGGCAAGTTGGGAGGAGGTGTTGGAAGACTAGGGGGCAGCCTGTTCGGCGGTGGAAGTGGCAGTGTGGCATCAGAGCTGGAGCCCATCAACAAGATCCAAGTGGCATTGAACAAAGCAGAAACTGCCAGCAAAACCCCCATCACGGCCGCCAACGCCAAGTACGCAGAAACGACAGATCCAGCGACAGTCGTGCCGAGCGCTCCTGTGCGAGCAGCAAAGTTAAGGGGCCTGGTAAAAGACTTGATGGCGGCGCAGAATGCGGTCGAAGCCAGTATGAACTCTCGAAGGGAACTCCTGGATGGGCTGGAAAAGCTCATTGCGACAAACCGCGCTCAGCTTGCGCAAGATGAAGTCACGTCGCGTGATCTCGGCACGAAGATAGACAGCATGGAAACGATCATCAGAGACGTGGAGGACAGCATCATGCGTGGAGTCGAGCCGTTGCCAGTGAACGGCAACGGCAATGGCATCGAGCCAGAGCGACCCGAGACCGAAGGCTTCACCCCTCCGCCTCCTGAGATCGAATCCTTCACGCCACCTGGTGAAGCGAACGACACCGATCAGATTGACATGGCACCTCTGGAGGCGCCATTCAGAAATCCTACGGGAGCAGATCCGATAGAAGAGCAACCTCCTAACCGAAATGAGCCTCCGCCAGCATTCGTCCCACAGCCCACCATAACAGCTGCCGACGATGCAGCGACGCAAGCCCAGGCGTTTCTTGCGACTCTGGACTCACTCAAAGGCACTGTCAGAGGACCATCCGGTGAGATTCCATCGTCATCATCAGACGGCAATCCTGGTGATCCAAGACTCAAGCGACGGAAGATGAGCCACCGACCGAGCGGGGACGTGGATGACGAAATCTTTGGCCAAGGCGTGGGCGGAGTCGACGAAGACGGCATTGCTGCGATGCTTGGACAGTAGTGTCTTCGTCAGCGCTTGGAGTTGGAGGTATGAGGAATATTGAAGCCTTCACGAACGCAGTTTGTATTTTCGCTCGCAGAGCAGTGGCACGGCACGCGGCTCCTGGTCGAGTTTGTACCAACAGTCGATGACACAATGTAGCTTCTACACAGTATACAGTTACCCGTATACCACGCACAGCTGTATACTTACGATGTTGTTCTTTTCAACTGCACAAATTATTGCAGCGCGCAGCGTGACGCGACCTCACAAGCTTTCGGCATGTGGGCTTGTGGGCGCGACCTCGGAATCAAGCTCACCTCCGGGAAGCGGCAACTCCTCCATCGACCCATTGCATCGGGCACTTTCGCAACAATCAACCGCCTGGACACTTCTTGTGCACCCGTACCTTGCATTGTGTTTGCCCACGCCGTGCCATCGCTGGATTCAGGACCATCAATCGCTCAGTTTGCAGTCGCCACACCTGGCCAACGAGGCCCATTCTCAACAGAACTCGTCATAGACCACGACGATGTCGCTTTTTCGCCGAGCACAACGATAACGCCCAACACCGACCACAATCCGTCCTGCGAGTGACTTATCACCGCCATGGCCATGCGCGGGCCACAACTCGCGTGTCGCGCCTGGGACAGTCTTGGGAACGGTGCCCTGTTTACTCACAGAATACGGAGCGAAGTCGCCAACCGAGCAATTCACACCCGGACGACAACATCCGCCTTCCACAGGACGAGCATAGCACAGCAATTGCGATGTCTGTCCATCCAGCGCAGCACACAGCCTGCAAGGCTGACAACGACATCTCTGATCTCGCAGACGGCACGCATACATCCCGCCCGGTCTTTACGGACGACGCCTTCACAAAATGAGTCTCTGAACGTGGTTCAGCATGGCAATAAAGAGACAGCGTACAAGAACACGATCAATAAGAAGAGCAGTGATCCTACTGAAGTCGAGGAGGAGGATGAATCTGTGACTTTCAAGAAGTCTGCAAAAGCTGCACAGGCGTCACAAATTAATCTCAGCGCCAAATTGTCGAGTTACGGCAAAGATGGTGAGGGAAAGACCGGTGGCTCACGAGGCGAGGTCTGGAGATTGCTCAGGATTGCCAAACCGGAAGTCAAGTCGCTGAGCATCGCATTCGTTTTGCTCTTGATAAGCAGCGGTGTTACCATGGCAGTCCCCTTCAGTATTGGCAAGATCTTGGACTCAGCGACCCAGGAAGAAGGCATTGTTTTTGGCCTCAAACTGGAACACTTTGTTGGTGCCATGGCCGCGATCCTCATGACGGGTGCCGCGGCGAACTACGGTCGTATCGTGATCCTACGTATCGTCGGCGAGCGTGTTGTTACGAAATTGCGAAGCTCGCTTTTCCGACGTACGTTTGTGCAAAATGCCGAATTCTTCGATGCCAATCGCGTGGGAGATTTGATCAGCAGATTGGGTAGCGATACTATCATTGTTGGCAAGTCAATCACCCAGAACGTTTCGGATGGACTGCGATCGATTGTTTCAGCTACAGCGGCGCTCACCATGATGGCTTACATGAGCGTCAAGTTGATGGGAGTGCTCGCGATTGCATTCCCGCCAGTGGCCATTGGTGCCTTCTTGTACGGACGAGCGATTCGAAATTTGTCAAGAAGAATACAAAAGAATTTGGGAACACTGACCAAGATTGCGGAAGAACGATTGGGCAACGTACGGACCAGCCAGGCTTTTGCTGGAGAGTTGCAGGAAGTCAATCGCTATAACACGCAAGTGCGAAAGATCTTTGGACTGGGGCGGAAGGAGGCATTCATTTCAGCAGCCTTCTTCTCGGCTTCTGGTTTTATGGGCAATGCTACTTTCCTGGCGCTGTTGTATATCGGCAGTGGTATGGTGAGGCAAGGCGCGATGAGTGTTGGTGACTTGACGACCTTCTTGATGTACACCGGCTACGCAGGTAGCAGTGTGTTTGGTCTGTCGAGCTTTTACTCCGAGCTGATGAAGGGCGTGGGAGCGGCGAGTCGACTTTTTGAGCTTCAAGACCGTGAGCCGACGATCAGCCCGACGAAAGGTGACATGGTGCGCAGTGCTCGCGGCATGATCGAGTTCAAGGATGTCGCATTCGCATATCCAACTCGACCAGCAGTTTCCATCTTCGAGGGCCTGAACTTTCAGATTCCTCAGGGAAGCAATGTCGCCATTGTCGCGCCGTCAGGAGCTGGCAAGTCCACCGTTGCCAGCCTGATCATGCGTTTCTACTCGCCTACAAGGGGAACTATTACCATCGCTGGCCGAGACATCAACACACTTAATGCCAAGCAACTGCGACGCAAGATTGGATACGTGGGACAGGAGCCAGTACTATTCTCCGGAACGATTGCGGAAAATATCGCATACGGCAGGCCGTTGGCCTCGAGGGCTGAAATTGTTGCAGCTGCGCGTCAAGCCAATTGCAACTTTATCAGCGACTTTGTGAGTATTGAAGAGCTTTTCGTATCGAACTATGCTAACCATGTGTACAGCCCGACGGCCTTGAAACGTTCTGTGGTGCACGCGGCACGCAACTCTCTGGTGGTCAGAAGCAACGCATCGCCATCGCTCGTGCTTTGTTGAAGAAGCCTGACATCCTCATCTTGGACGAGGCAACTTCAGCTTTGGACGCCGAATCCGAGACACTCGTCAACGAAGCTCTTCAATCCCTGCTACGAGGCGACAATACGACCATTTCCATCGCTCATAGGCTGTCCACGATTCAACGCTCAGACACCATCATCTGCATTGGATCTGATGGCAAAGTAGCTCAGATGGGCTCTTACCGCGAGCTCGCGGCCGACAAGAACGGAGCTTTCGCGAAATTGATGGAATGGCAAATGAGTGGCCCACCCAAGCGCAAGGAAGAAGCCGAGGGTCATGAGGAATTAACTGAAGAGGAGCGCATGAGATTGAGAATGCAAGAACACGACAAAGAGAAAGGCAGAGAAACACCAGAGGAAGAAGAGGAGAGAGAGCGCAGCAGTGAGGAAGAGGCTGAGTGGGAGAAGGTGAAAGTCAAGGATGGCAATCAGTCTGCTGCGGAGAATCCAGTCGAGAAGGCTGGACTGAGAGATGGTGGTTTCTCGCATCGCAAAGGGTATGGGAATGAGTAAGACCCAATTAAGATGCGGTGAGCATTAAAGAAAATGAGGGGCGGGAAGTCTTGGGTGGCATTATCAGAGATACCTCTTTGCTCTCGGATCAGACGGGGATGGTGGTGCGGCGTGCATGATCCGATGTGATCACCTTTTGTTAGAATCGTTGTACAAAGACACAAATCAAGAACTACACTTTCATCGTAGAGCAAAGACAATTGAACGATCTCAGATCGCACTTCTGCGATCAATCTCCTGCTTGCTCTGGTGTGCTTGGATATCTTCTGCCGTATTGCCGGTTTCTCACATGAGGCCCTATGCTCGCAAACCACGAAAGGCGCCAAAGACCAAAGTTGAAGTATGTTTGGCGCTATGAGCATTGCTTGGGCGTTGTCCATGATGTCGGGACTTCTTCTGCCTGCGATCTCCATTGACCTCTCAGGATGGGATTCGTTCGTATTTGTTCTCTCGGCGTTCAGCTTCGTCATGGCGGTGGTTGTGGCTTCTATGCAATGCGCTTTTGAAGCAACTGCTGGTCTCTCCTTCGAAGCTGCCAAAAGAGTCGATCAATTCATGTATGGAACTGCCAAGACATCTCACCCTTGGCACACTTCTCATCTCACCTTGCTGAGTTTCTTGACCTTCGAAGTATCGTCGCGGATAACGAGACATGATCCAAGGTCATGGTATGCGCATTCCTTCCATAGCCAGAGGGTGCATCTCCAGCGAGCTCTTCTTGCGTTGGCTTGTACGATCAAAGTACCACCGTAGCAATACTGTGTCTGCCTTGTCTCAGCGGTAGCAGGGATACCACATTGACAACCAATTCCACTATTCCTCTGGATCAATCTAAGTTGTGGAAACATCAGTTGGACTTTCTTTGACCGTGAACTTTGTGCAATCATGCTGCGAATTCGATTCTTCTAATGCATAGGTTGGTGGTCAGGCGTTTCCATCCGACCTCCCTACCTCCCAGCCTCATTGAACTTCCGCGTCTTCCAGGTATCTTCACTGAGCGTCGTTACGAAGTCCATCGTCATCTCGTGCACGGCTTCCAAATCGTCGAATGTCAAAACTCCCTTCAACTTCTCCTCGTTATCACTCCTGTGATTTGCCAAAGCCATGGCACTCGCTACAATGTTTCGTATCTGACGTCCATTGATCTTGCCTCTTCTGCACAATATTTCCAGGTTCCTTTCGAGCTTCTTGGGCTCTTTGAGTTCGCGATCGAGTTTTGACTTGGGAATCTTGTCTATCAGATTGCGATAGATGGCGGACTTTTGCTCGGTGCTGAGGTCGTCATATTGGATAGCGAGATGCATGCGAGATTGTACCGCAACATCAAACGAACGGATTCGATTCGTCGTGAGGATGATGATGCCCTCGTAGTACTCCAGGCAGCGAAGGAGAACGCTGACGAGGGCATTGCGATTCGGGTTCTCCGTTCGTTCGCGTGCCTCAAGAAAGACGTCGGCTTCATCCATCAGGAGTATTGCTTCCCAGCGGGCGGCGTCGCTGAAGATGTCGCTGAGACGTGCTTCTGCATCTGCGGCATCGGTGCCAACTTCTGCCACCGAGACCACAACAAGTGGACGGCCTGTGGCAAGGGCAATGGCCTCAGCAGTCAAAGTCTTGCCCACCCCTGGGGCTCCGTGAAGCAGTATCGCCAAGCCCTTGCCCTTGTCTTCGACGATGTCGAACGTCTCTGGCATCGAATGTCTGCTGTTCGGTTGACTCCGCCGCTTCCTAGACGACTCATGATTAGTGATGAAAGCCATCAGAGTTTCCTTGTACTTGGAGTCCAGTTGTAGCTCTTTCTGAAAGTAGTGCCCGCTTTCTGCGCTGTTCTCAGAGTTGCTAATATCTTTGATCCGGAACTGTGCCCACAATCGTTGCCTGAGTGCGTACCCAAGCACTTTGGGTGGGCACATTCTCAGTCGTTCTTCACTTTCCTGGAACGACTCTACTTGGTGTCGAAGATCGTCCGTGGGCTGGACTTTCCACTGCAGCGCGACACTGCTTTGACAAGCGCGGCTGTCTCGGGAATTAGCTCAGGAGTCAAATAGAATCTGTGTAACTTACCATGCACAATCGAGCTCGAGGAGCGCCCAGCCGTCAACACGGCCAAGAGGAGGATTCATGTATGCCACTGGATTCCTCTTCGATCGCTGGAATGAATAGTTGTCGACTATGATCTTCCCTCTGATGTCTGGCGTCAATGATTTGATGCCTATCTTGTTGTCTTCCTCGTCGTCTGAATGTGATGCGGCTGTTTCGGTGTCATCGCGACCAGATGCCATGCCAGCAAAAGCTGACTGGGCGTTGACCTGTGTAATGGCGGTGCCATAATAGGATCGCTGGCTCTCCTTTGTATCCGCTACAGCTAGCTCAATGAACCGGCGTCCGCGATCAAGTAATTCCTGCTGCAGAGCACTATCGTCCCGCTGTCGATCTGAGTTGCGATAGAAGCGGGTGGGGAAAATTTCAAGCATGTCTATTGATCGTTCTCCTTCGAACTTTTTGATTTCCATTGTGTAATAGTATCGATCGACTTTAACGCCATCGCAGTCGAAGCCGAACAAGTAGAGCTTTGTTGTCTTGGGCTTGTGCGGAATCTCATGCGACTCAGGTGGAGTTGTGGCGCAATACCACACTTCAAACATTTGGATATCTGGAAATGTTGGGGCCAGCGGTTTTGCGTAGACTCGCTCCCCCATAGGGAAAAGACTCCAAAGGTGCTCGTACTTGATCGTTCCCGCATTCTCGATATTTTCACGAGTCTTGAAATACGGCTCCATTGACGATGACTTTTTGACAAGGCCCAGTAGTTGCTTCAAGTCCTCTCGAGCCTCTGCTCGTGCTGGTGAGTCTGATTCACGGGGCTCGCAGGCCTTCAAAAAGTCATCGTGGTACCAGGCGAAGTCCAGGAATGGCGACTTCAGCTCAAGCTTTTCATCATGCTGAAAATTGACAGGGTCTCGATGTCGGCTACATTCTAGGAATAGCTTGCGGAGTTCTGCTGACTTGATCTCTATGGCTTCGTGCTTCAGCTTTCTCTCGTTGTCGCGGTCCATGACTTTTCGGAATGTTGTCACTTTCGTCTGACTTTTGTCTTCCTTGGAGTCAACATTACCCGCTTTCAGGGTTTCATAATCGTTAGTGACCTCGTTCCACTAGGCCTTGTTAGAAGAGGTATAGAGGCAGCAGGCAGTGATGGCCACGCACCTTGGATATGACACTGCGCACGCGGCTACCATCATCGGCATTGCTGTCTTCGGCCTTCTTTTCTTCGCCTTTCGTAACCTCATCTTTGCTGTTCCCGCTCTGTTTCTCAGAAGTCTTCGTTATGTCTCCATTGGTCTTGCTCTGTAGAGCCCGGTCAGATTTACTTCAACATTTCGAAAAAGTTCGCACCTCATCTGACTTGCTCGCTTCAGCGCCAGCAGTTGCACTTTCCTCCTCACTCTTATCTTTCAACGGCTCCTCCGACTCGATCTTCTTGTCAATAGTATCAGTCTTCGACTCGTCACTCTAAGCCGAGGTCAGTGTGATGTATCAGCGAATCCCTCTGCGCTCATTTTCATCCACCTTTTCTGCGGGGTTTGTCACACCCTTCTCGATCACAGCCTCAAGTTGAGCAATACGCTGCTCGAGTAATCGCATATAGGTGTACTCCAGACTCGACTTGCTCTCAGCCGGTGTACCCTGCAACCAATCCACATCAGCTTCATGAAGTGCAACTTCGTTATGGATCGAAAGTCATACAGCTTGAGCACCAACTGAGCGGTTTGTAGGCGTCATCATGCCCTGATCGCCCTAGTCACAGTGCAGTCGAGAAGCAGAGTGAAAGTTCATTTGAGAGCTGAGGCGGTTTATGAGTCCCTTCTGTCAAGCGATCCTGCTGCTACGCGAGCTCCACTTTCATGCTCAAGCTCGCTTCGTGAGGCTGAAGATTGTGCAACCGGTTCGCTTGTAGACTGCTAAATACGTGTTCGGGGCACTGCGGGCGCCTCGAGTGGCGAAGCCGTTGCTGTCAAGTGCTGCATGCTTGTTTGGTGTGCAAGAGCAAGAAATGCTGTGTAAATTCGCAACATGGTAGGCCATAGGCCGGGCGAGAAGTATGTTGTGGAGCCGAACACCCGCTCAGGTTGATATCAATGGTTGCTTGTGAGCGTCGTCATCAGCATGGCGCAACAATAGACACGCAGGAGCGAGTAATCACCACTGTGCATGGACGCGCCACGCCATATGCAGGTAATCTCTGCACGCTCCGTCCTCTAGGATGCTTGCTTCTCACAACAGCGAGGACGGCTGCACAGCCGCGGGGAGTCGAGAGCTCGTTCACGAAGCAGCAGCTGCGTGTCGTCCTGATCCACATAAGGTCCGGACATTTTCTAGAGCTTCTTATCTAGCTTTTCATCACTCTGGACAGAGGCGCAATATGCCGTCGCCGCCAAGCACTGCACAATGCTGGTTCACAAATCAGTCGCAGCGAGAACGGTACGCTTTCCCTGACGATGATACTAAGGCTCTTGCTTCCCACTCAACTGACTCTATCGTCTCAGATGTTTCCGCGAGGCCAACGGCCTCTGGGACGATCGAGAAGCTTGGACCAAGGAAACGCTGGGCGATATGAAAGACTCCAGATTCTCCTCGCGCGAGACTTTAGTGCCGCTGACGAGAAAGAGCTCCAGCCTGGAAATCATTTACTCGTCTTCAAAGGACGACCTGGACTCTCAAATCATATCGCTCGATCCTGAAGAATTCGGTCCCGAAAACGATCTTGCCAAACGCACGGAGCAGCAGCTTCTCATCGCTACTTCAAGCATGTCTCAATGGCGTGCGAGGAGGAAGAGCGGTACAGGTCGAAAGATTGCAACAGGAGTGCAAGGATTTCTGGTGACGTTCTCGGATTTTCTGGAAAGCTTCTCAGGTATCGTAGAAATCGTGAAAGCCGCCGATCAGCAATATGGTGGCTTTGCCTATGGTACACTGTCAGTACTTCTCAGTGTAGTAGTGCACAAAGACAAGCGGGAGAACGATATTGAGGACGCTCTTGAAGAGCTGACTTATGCAATCCCGCGACTGGCTATGCTTCGCAGTCTACAACCAAGCGACAGACTGCAAGACTTGATCGCAGACGTTTTCGGCCTCGTGGTGAAGTTTGCCAGAGAGACGACAGACTACTTCTCCTCGCGTCGACAAAGGTGGAAAGACGCAGTGTCGCCGGGAAAGGTCAAAATGCAGACCATGTCCCGTATCCGGAGACAATTGGGCCAAGTCAAGCAGGAAAGTGACACGCTCCTGCTCCAAGACATTAGCAAGATGAAACAGACGATTGATGACATGAGTGTGCGGCTGCGTTCAACGCAGTCAATCGCATTGGCACACAGGAGTTCAGCCGATGGTGAATACCTAGCCAGTATCCGGAGAATACTGGGGATCAAAGTCGAGGAACCGTATACTTTCAACACGGACTTGGAAAGGTACAAGGCCATTCTCGGAAGAGCGTTCCACAATCGGCGAGCAATTATTCGAGCACCAATGGAGACATCGCTGGACCTGCTCGCTGAAGATTCTGATTTTGCGCGATGGTTGACGCAACAGGAGTCAAGCTTGCTGCTCGTCGGCGGGCAGAACTGGCATCGCTTCGACTCCAAAGATCTGATCTGGTTGTCAGAAGGCTGCGTCTTATTGGCAGAGTCCTTGCGAACTCAGCTCTCGGACACGCAGAAAGTGGCTTGGTTCTTGTGTCAGACGGACTGGACAATGACAGATCGCAAGAAATGCTCGATCCAAGACCTTTTGGCCAGTTTGATATATCAAATTGTGTTGATGCATTCAGACAAGCTGCGAGACTATCACGATCAGGTTCAAAGAGTGGTGGAGGGGTCCGACTGGCGTAGTGACTCGGGCGAGAAGGCATTCGGTGCTTTTTCTGGCCTTCTTGCCAATATCCTCGGGCACTTCGACGATGCATTCTACTTGACCATTATAATAGATCGCCTCGATCAGTGTCGGTGGCAAGATGAACCTGAGCAAGAAGGCTGGAATATGCGCTTCGCTATAGAGGGGTTTCTGGAAGCAATGGAAGCAGTTCGATGCTGTGTCAAGGTCATGGTTGTCGTTGACACAGCAGCGGCGATGCAGTTGTCAAGCTATGGTTCACGGAAGAGACTGATCATGAAGCCAAATTGGCGGCAAGAGGCGCGTCGTTGATGACGGTTTAGACTTCACCTCTTCAACATCCAAGTCCGTTGAGTCGTAGCTCGTTTCGTGAGCCTCATCCTTAGTTTTCCAGCACTAGCGTACCAGACATTGGGGTCTCCTGGGAAAGCAAGGTTCTGCCTATTGGCCTTTCAAACGATCTTGGGAGGCTGCAGCATCCAGATAAATACAGGTTGATACAGTTGAGACAACTCTTCCATCATTTCGGCTGCTGCATCCTTGAAAGCGTAATTGGTCCTTACGAGAGCATGATATTGTATTCATTTTCGCTTGGAAAGAATTAGCCACTCGCCGATGTGTTGACACTCCCTAGCAAGTTACTTTTCGCGTAGGGTAAGCTACCGCACAAATCTCCGTCTTCCAGCGATTGTACCATACATCGGCCGACTCGATAATTGGGGCTTTAGGATGACCAAAGCACAAGAACCCAGTGACGCAGGCAGCGCTTCGCATCATTCTCAGCAACCGGACGAGAAAGTCCTCGCATATCGCCACATAGTGCTCAGGGACGTTGCTCAAGAGAACTGTGCGAAGAACCTCAACAGCACCCTTAGAAGGCTCTTTGAAGCTCGTAATCTCCTTTCCGAGGGCCATGATCTGATGCATGGCAAGGAAAACAAGTGCCTTGCAATGGACCATGGATGCTTCCCACCCTCGCGTTTGGCAGGTGAAGACATTGATGATGGAGAGAGCGTCAACGAATGAAGAATCTTTTTCGACAAATTCCGAGTTCAGAGCTATGATCAATTGGCGATGTAGTAGTCTCTCCAGCTCTCTTACTTCGTTCGTCATCTCGATGTGTGCATTTGGCACTGGATGCCAGTCCAAGTAGTGATGATTTTGGCCCCAGGGTCTGAACTTCACAAGCAGCTCTACCCCCAGTCTGACAACTTCCACGGGCGCAGCGAGGACATCGGCTGGAGATATTCCAGCAGCGTTATAACAAGCATTGGTGTTCCGGTGGAGTGGGTAACTCCGAGGCCTCAATTCTTTTCCACACAACACGCACTCGAGTGTGTCAGTGGTTTCCTGATGCTGCTCACGTACGTGGCGATCCAGAATGTCTCGTCGTTTGAAGTCTTCGCGGCAACTTTTACATGTGTGTCTGCCATTGTGATGGACTGTCCTTCGGTGCCGATAGAGACTCTTCCGCTTTCCAAATGTTGAAGAACAGCCTGGTTCTGGGCATGAAATCCGGTTTCCGGTCCGAGCGGGTTCCGAATGAAATTCGAGGATTGCTGGCGCTCCACCTTGATCTCTTCCAGCCGGGTCTTTCACATTCGGGATGCCAGTCAAAGCAAAAGCATTGTAGCCCACCAAAACGTTGCCAGAATCTCTTGGGTCAAAGTCGAATGGGATCGAATGACGCGCAAGCGCTGAGGTAGAGTAGAGAGTGGACATGAAAGGCCTTTATTGCGAGTGTGCTCGAGAAGGTTGTGTAAGGAAGTGGCCCGTTCAACAGACTCGTTCAGCGTGTCTTATGAGCCTCAGTAGTGCCTAGGTCATGAAAGGCTGCCGCAGCCGGCTCCAGCGCTGGCGTTGCCCGAGAATCCTTCAGCCTTGCTGCCAGTGATACCTGGTACTTGGTGAGCACCAGGCCTATGAGAGCTCGCTCACGTGGTGGTATTGCCTGAATGTGGCGCCAGAACGTGCCATGACCATTTAGCCACGCCTAAATTTGAACATTCCACAAAGTTATTGGTGGCCTCGATCGTGCTGTGGCTGCAGGACATGCTCAGACTGTTTGGCCACTGTGATCTGGACTGTGTTGGCCTTGCGGGCGTCTACGTTCTGGGCCCTTTGCAAGTGCTGTTTTTGTTGGAGAGCATGCTCGAGAGGTAGTTGTGATACAGAGACCTGTTTGAGACACAGTTGCATTGTAACGACTGCATGCCAATCATCCGCGTGAACGAGCTCCCGCGGCCTACTTCTTTCCTCTCGAGCTGGAAGAGATCATCTTCTTCTTAACATGCTTGGGTATCTTTTCCTTTCTCTTCTCCCTCTTCTCTTCCTTGACAGCTTGCTTGTGCGCTTTCTTGGCCTCCTTGTCCTCGTGCTTCTTGCCTCGCGGAGGACCCTTGTCGAAGGCGCTTTCGGACACTTGGCTCCCAGAGTCATCCTCCGAATCAGCATCATCGTCTTCGTCATCCTGCTCAGATGACTCTGAATGGTCCGCACCGTTCTGCACCGTCTTGTCCGCCAGCAAGTCTTGGTAAACAAGCCCATCACCGTCTCCCTTCTTGATGACTTCGGCATCGCGTTCAATGTCGTAGACTTCTCGTAGCGTTTGCGGAATGTACTGCTGACGAAAGACTTCATCGTCGACTTCGGTATCTTGCTTGCCGGCTTGTGCTTCCACTTCAAACATTTTCTCCAGTGTCTCCTTCATACCTGACATTTCTGTGCTTCCGCTTCCTGCCATGATGAAGCCAAAGACAGATCGTTCTGACAGTGTATCCACTCCTTTGCGTTTGAAGAAGTCGGAAACATTCTTGATATCCATGCGCAGGAATTCCAGCGATCTGGGGTGATCGTGTTCCACCGATTGCGAGACATCGATCACGTACAATGTATCTTTGTAGTACAAGAGATTGTACTCTGATAGATCTGCATGCACCAGCCTGCAGACCTGGTACAGGATCCGCATGTAGCTGAGCAGCTCGATGTAGATTGTCGACCATTTCTGCGCAATCTCCTCTGGTGTCCTGGTCTCGTCAAACTCAACATCACGTAGCCGCGGTGCTGGATATCCTTTGCTGTTACCGAGGAACGACATGACTAGGACATGTGCCTTGAGATACACTGGCTCTGGACAAGGTATGCCAGCCTGGTGTATCCTTCGCAAGTTTCGGAACTCTTTCTCTGCCCAAACTTTCACCATTGCTCGATTCGAGCTCTTGTTGTAGCCACTCCTGAATCTGTGCTCGCCCGTCACGTACTTGTCCCTGTCTTTGAACACCAGAATGCTTGTCTTGTAGACCTTGATCGCTCGGTTGAGAACCTTCTCGCCTTCTTCGGGGATCGTCGCCGCATGATAGACATTCGCCTCTTTTCCTGTTGATAGCACACCGTTGATCTCGGACACGATATTCCTGTTCAACAATTGCAGCAAGATCATTCGTGTTCGTGGATCAAGCACCTGCTCGCTTGTGGCTCTATCCGACTTCTCAGCACCCCCATGGCTTTTTGTGGCACCGCTCTCGATGGCGTTGACATTCAGCTTAGCAGTATGTCGTGCCAAACTCTTGATGTGGTCGTCTATGGCCGCTTTCGTGTTGAGCTGGGGGTTCGTTTTTGGTTTCTGGTCTGCGGGGATGGAGTTGTCGTTGAGTTTTCGTTGGCGATTGTAGGCTTTCGTAAAGTCCGATGGGTTTGAGGCAGATATTTCCGTCTCAGAAAGGTCGGACTCGAACAGATCATCGTAGTCCTCATCCTCTTCATCGACTTCGTTGGTAGCGGGGTCGTTGGCAGATTCCGGCATGGCATTTCTGTCGCCGACGTAGCCTTCGTTCTCGACGTATTGCCGAGGTGGCTGGTGAGGAGCCGCCATGTGTGCTCGGTGTTGTCGTGAGAGAAGAGAAGAAAAAAGTGATATTCAGGAACGAAGAGTCACAAAGTTTCTGGTGTGGCGCTGATCTGCTGCATGTGAATCGAGGGACCAGCATCATTTGGCGGGGGACTTGCGGCTCCACCGATCACTTCACCTCGTCCCTTCACACCGCCCATCGCCATCGACGATGAGTGTGGTGGCGAGGCGACCCAGCGTCTGCCTCACCTGCCAGGCTCGCCAGCTTCGACTCTCCCGCCGCCGATTGACCACCGCGCCGCGACGCGCCCATCCTGAGACATCACTTGCTGTACGCCCCGAGGACGATGGCTTTCTGCTCGACTCACCGCCACACAACTCCCGAGGCTTCTACTCGAGGAAGACGCTGCGGCAGTTGAAACACCATGGAGAGCCTATACCGGAGGACGCGCTACGCGAAGTGGCATTGAGAGAAGCAGCGCTTAGCTTCGAAGCACTGTTTCGGGAGAAAGATGCGCGATTAAGGACACTTCGATCGCTGTCAAACCCATGGCCAGGCGTGCAGCAAGGCAAAATACGTTTTCGCGGTCCACCTCGCCTGCAGAGGCCTGACGATGCTCCCATCTCACACGCCACGTTCCGACAGACCATGAAGTTGGCTGTGGGACAGAAGGCTATTCGCTCTGTCTTGAGGTCGCAATTGCTAAGATGCGAGTGGCCGCGAGATGTGCTGAGAGTGGTTGCTGTTGCAATGCTGGACAGTCAATCTGCCATGAATCTCATGCATCTGTACGAACCGATCATGAGAGCGCTCTATCGATGTCGTAATAACGTCACTGATCCGGAAGTCCTGAGCACATTGCATGCCGTTATCACGAGGTACCGCTTCGCCAAGTTGGATGTTGAACCACAACTGCTGCACATGGCATTGAAGTTTGCTGCCCGGAGCAGAAGCAAAGCGGCAATGCAGAGATATCTGAGGATGATAAAAGAGACCGGCCTGGGCATGACTAGTAATCTTTACAGGTCGGTCATTGCAAAATTCAGTATTGGACACCGAGGACTTGGTGAGATCCGCAATGGCAGATGGAGGAGATCAGATTTACGAGAAGTCCTTCTTGGGTTCAAGGACTGCCTCGATCTACCTGAGGAAGATCAATATCACTTCGGTACTTTCCTCGTGCGCGAGGACTGGCAATTTCTTCATGGCTGGGTTGCTGTTCTGGCACGCTGCCGAGAAGCCGATGCTGTCTGGAACGAATGGCTGTTTTGGAAAGAATCGAAAGCATATCAGCAACCTCGCAGACTTCTCGTTGTTGGAGAAGAGAACATCAGGAAGCAGACTATGCCAATGACGAATAAACTTCGAGGGGTGTATTGGTTCATTGAGCAGATGGTATATGCAGGCGACATCAAGAGAGCTTGGAAAATCGTGCGTGAGACAGAAGTTCCTCTCAATCGATTGAAGCACAGAATCAGAATGCGCATGTTGGATGAACCCGAACATGCCGGTATGTGGAACGATATGATGCGAGAGGAAATGTTAAAGAAGTACGACTTTGATCTTGCGCGGATTGAGCAGGGGTTTGGTGTTCGATGGGTTGAGGAGGAAGGCGGAGAAGGACGCCACGAGTTATGTATGGATCAAGAAGAGGCTTTGGATAGACTCGCTTCGGATCGATGGAGATGGGAGGAAGAGAATGGATATCCTTGGGAAGAGAACCCGATTCTGTCGCAGAACGAGAGGAAGTTGCACGATGCGGAAGAAAGCTGATCTGGGAGTCGAGTGGCGAGGATGAATGGATGCATAGCCTAGCATATGATACCCTGGAGCACGAAATCACGACTCTTTACGATACTGCTCGCGGCTGAAGCCCTCCTTATGGTCGCTTCACGCATGGCTTGGCAGGAACACCCCGCCACAGCTGCGTGTGCAATCGACAGCTCTTCACTGCGCATCTTCCTCAGCTTGCTGCACGTTTCAGTTGAAAGTACTCCTTTGTCCATGCAACCACTCCAAGATCCCGAGCAACAAATACGGCTTCTCAAGTTGCTGCCAGGGCAACAAGATGAAGTCGTTGCTCTTGAGCTGAAGACCTTTTACCGCGGCAAGGAGCCTGGATACAAGGCCATTGCGTATACTTGGGGCGACCTGGACAACCAGAAAGAGGTTTTGATAGACAAAGCGCCTCATCTAGTCACGGTCAATTGCCACTACGCGCTGTGGCAAACCAGGCTCCATTATGCACATTCTTGGATCTGGATTGACTCGCTTTGCATCAACCAGAACGATTTGAATGAGAAAGGCTACCAAGTCAAGTGCATAGGGAGAACATTTGCGTCTGCACATCTCGTACTTTGCTGCATCGGTCGAGACAATAATGACGTGGACACGATTGACGAGATCTGGCCCAGCATGCTCGTCGAGAAAATTACGGAGAGCCAGGCCGTCAATGAGAGCCTGGGGTACTTCGGCAAGTACTTGCCTCGGCCTCTCACGAATCTGCATTCATATTCAGCTGGATTGGTGAAGCTGAGAACGGCTTGTCAACATTTCTGCGACCGCCGCTATTGGAAACGTCTCTGGGTCTTGCCAGAATGCAAGCTAGCCAAAAGAAAATTGATGCTTTGTGGACGGAGAAAAGACTCGACCATACTGCTTGAGAACCTCGATGTGCTAGGCCCCCATCTTTTGCCAACCATGTCTTTTCATTACACGCTACTGTTCTCTTTCGATGGACTCCAGAGACCTATGAATTCGGAAGGTTTCTCATTTGAGCTTCTGACCCGACTTGGCTGCACCGATGCCCGTGACCGTATTTATGGCACGCTCTCTTTCATCAAGTGGATGGAGAACGACAACTTCATCTATCCTGATTACACAAGGTCTGCACTAGACCTGGCTCGCAAACTGCTGCCTTTCGCTGCTCAGCACCACCAAGAACTTCAACTCCTAGCGATGTTGAGGATCGACAGCAGTCACTTGGTTCTGCGTCGACTCGTAACAGATAGGCTAACTATGCCATCGTCACCGCGCTCCAACATCACAAGGTTGGTAGGCTGTGAAAGAATGATACAGAAGTTTGTGTGCGTGGTTGAAGATTGCCAAGGACAATTTCTCTGCTCAGACGCTGCGCCACATACATGGGCGGAGCGCTCGTTAGGTCTCGAATTTCTGGATCAAGATTTATCTCAAGCCAGCTTGAGAGGAAGTCATGAACTGGTCGATCGAGTCAGGGAGGCTATCGTCGACCAGACAATGCGTCCGCTTTTTCACGATTCACGAGCCATGGCTCTCCTTTGCCCCGGTGCTCGGTCAGGTGACCTTCTGATGATTGCAGATGATATAGGCGCATGCCTCATTCTTCGCACGACGTACCACCATGGCAAATATCAGATTGTCGGCCAAGGACTTCTTCTCCAGAGTTATTACAGACTTCCTGCATATACCATCGGGGCCGCAAAGATACAAACTACCATTGATGATTTACTAGTCTTCTGGGCGCAAGACCTGTCACTGCCCTCCACGGAATTTTCAAATTTAGGTGTCGTCGGTATCGATCACGGTGCGCGGTTGGAGAGACTGTGGACGAGGATTGATGGGGAGGTGACGATCAGGTCGGCGGACTAGGGAAAGTGCTGCTGACATCTTCGCATAGTTCAACGAGTTAGGGGACAGGACTTGAGAGAGGGCTATGGTAATCAATGGTAGATATGAAAGCGGCGCGGGGCTCTATATGGATAGAAGTCTGAGTCGGCTGCATGACTCACGCTAAGTGCTTGAGGACAGGAGTCGTCACGATACGTGGATTGGAGTTCGAGAAAAGAACTTCGACAATTTGCGAAGTGTTGATCCAGCAAATCGAGATTTCTTAGGATTCATTCTTGTCCTAGGCAGTATCATATCAGGGACCCCAGACGTCTTATGTCTAATCATCGCACGAGCGATGAATCACGTCGTTGGATGGGCGTCTATCCGTTCCTGGCAGCCGGGCAAAGTTCTCTGATCGCCAGCACGGTTGGAGGTAAGCGGCACTGGCTGTGGCGCTGCGTGCGGTGAGGCAGCGTGCCAGCACAATTAGACTCTATGTTCGGGGACGGGCATGGCGGAGGCGAGGTATGAGATTTACTGATGCGTTTGCGGATGTAGAGGAGGAGAAGTGAAGAGTAATCGCAAACAGGGAGGTGACCTGAGCTCCACTTTCACGTGCGGCTTGGCATTCGCGTCGCGTTTCTTCTCCGGTCAGTCGCGTCCTCACTTTGTGCGCCGCATCTCTGGTCGTCTCATCCAACCCCACTACCGCCGATATGCCCGCGGCAACATCGAAGCGCGTGCGTGGTATCAAGATCACGCGCCACTTCATCATTGGGAACGAAGCGCACGTTCTCCCATACTCCGGCTACCCAAATCCACCACCAGAAGGGCATACCAAAGGCTGGAAAGTCTACGTCCGCCCTCTTCCCAATGGACCCGACATCACGACATGGCTCAAGAAAGTCCAGTTCAAACTCCATCACACCTACGCCGATGCTTCGCGCACCATCGAATCTTCTTCTCTGCTCGACCCCGCAACAGGCGCCGCGAAGAAGGACATTAGCTTTGAGGTGGCAGAAACGGGCTATGGCGAATTCGCAGTGGAGATAAGACTCTACTTCGCACCAGAGAGTGGAGAGAAGGCCATCTATCGGGAGCACTATCTTACCCTCTCTCCGTACGGAGATGAGAAGCAGAAAGCGAGGCAAGAGAAGGATAACTTTGTCGTCGCGGAGCGATTAGAGACAATCGAGTTCAACGAGCCTACGTCGGATTTCGCGAAAATGTTGATGAGCGAGGATCAGTTCAATTGGTTGAAGGTGAAGAAGGGAAGGGGCAAAGGAAAGAAGCCGGATTTTGTGTTCGAGGGCAATGTCGAGCCCAGTTCGCAGTTGCCTGAAAAGGCCTTGCCTGGTAGCGGCGAGGGTGCAGGAATGAGCGGTGGTGCCTGGAGTGTGCAGTACGAGAAGCAAGTGCTTGCGCAACTGGAGAAGAGCAAGGAGAAGATCGATGAGATGCTGGAGGAAGAGAAGAAGAAGATGGAGGAGAGAAGAAAGGAGCTGGAGAAATTGGGTGCTACGATCAAGACCTAGAAATGCCAGAACTGGTCTGGTTTGCGATGTGTTATGACCGCTGAAATGCGACATGATTTCAAGCGAGGCGTTTGGCGCATGTTCTGCGATCACGGACAGCAAGCAACGATATGAGGAAGGCTAGCGTGACAGCATCAGCTAAGCAGTCCATTCTCACAATAGGAGTTGGAAGCTTCTCCTTCCAGTCTGGACACTTTTAGCGCACTGTTCGAGGCTGTTCTGGCAGTGCGAAGCAGGACAACAAAGCATTCACCTGTCAGGAGACAAACTTGCTGTGAAGCTTCAAGTGGCTAGCTCCCAGTTCAGTATAGCGAACGAACCCTAGCTACAAGCTCAACGCACAGATGGCACTCGCTGCGATGCGTCGTGCCGACCTTTCTGCACTTCTGCGTAAGAGCCGGGAAGATCGGGAACAAATGTGGAAGTGCTTCGAATTACTCTCTCCAGAGCTCGTACAGGAGATCTTCGGCTATGTCATGATCGAGAGTTACCAGCCGGTCGATGCTAGCAATACCACGGCCCTCTTCGACAGGATCTATCGCAAGGTCGACAGCATTCCAAGCTGTCTTGCCGACATAGCAGTCAATGTTTACTTCGAAGTCAACACCTTCAACCTCTTCACGACACAGCCACTAATGGATGCTGCAATAGATCCTTCGATCGACATGAGCAATGAATGGTTCTTCGATCTCCACTTTCCGGCCCCATTTTCACGCATCAGGCGAATTGAGTTGTGCTGCCTCACCGTCAAAGAGGAAAACGAATTGCGCTACAGTTCTGGACCGACGGAGCAGAATATTGTGCTTGCGAGGATTGAGCAGCGCCTGAGCCTCGTCGTGGAAAGGCTCCGGGCTTTCAAGTCTCTGATCGTGTTCTTGTGCCCAGTCAAAGCGCACGAAGATGCTTCGCAAGGCACACGCCATTCATATACACATCTCAGAAACCACTTGGCCCTTGAAAGTGCTGCTAGAATCGTCTCAATCTTGCGCGCGCTGAAAGTCTCCGAGGTCGCCCTGGGCTTTCACGGCCACATCGGCCAAGTTTCCATGCCCTGGAAAATGAACGGCATCGCGATGACAGAAATGGAGCTTGCAAAAGCTCTCAGGCGCCTGCCGCGACAGAGGACTATTCTCGTGAAGGGGACGGAAAAAGGGTACCAAGAATCCAGTGCTCGTCGTTCGGCGTGAGCGCGCCGTGCCTCCGCGAACCTGAGCAACAGCGGCAAGCAGCCAGTGCTTAGAAATCATGCACAACAATGACCTGCAGGTAAAGGCTCCCAATGCGACTCGGTCTCATCTTGCACGCCCGCATTCAAGCGGCTGCAGCAAATCGGTACACGAGCAGCATAACGGAACTGAAGAACGGCCACGAAGCGCTGCACACAACATGATCAGCATGGAAAGAGTCTGCACTTGCACAGGTGGCATTGAGCTTTCGCAATCGCATGTTTGTAGCAGTGATTGGGTTGGCTGATACGAAGAATGGAAGGGATAGATCTTGTATGATTCAGGCGTGTAAGCAGCCGTGCGATGCGCAACTAAAATGATCACGCAAATCTTTCTCTTCTGCCATCGTCGCTACTGTCTTGTTGATGGTAGAATTGGTCCCCCAAGCAGCTGAATTCCATCCGAGAATTGCTTGCCCAAGTGCAATGTAGCCAATATTGTATCGAGCCGAGCTCTCACAAGCGTGCGGGTTTGCACCGTGAGAGTGATGATTCGATACAAAGTCTCTCGATCCAACCCAGTGATGTGCCAGTCTCCAAGAATCGGATGAACGCGCATGATTTCGATATTCGTCTCGCGTTACCTAGATCATGTCGAAAATCATCATCACATCATCTTCAGGAGTTCAGTCCTTTGGTGGTCCATTGCCACTACCGCCACCACGAACCCAACGAATCGAATTGCCGAGAATACCATTGTACTCACTGATGTCATCGTCGTCCCGGCCGAGAATAGAGGACCGCCCCGGAACATTGCGCAGGAACGGGCTCTGCAGCTCGCCAGCGCTTCGACCGAAAACGTGTTCGGCCATACCTCTGGCCAGGCCAGTGCCGCCAGTAGGCGACCCGAAGTCACTGTCACTGTCGTTGGGCAGTCCGCCGGACATGCGATAGTCCTGCTCTGCTTCGCTTGGACTGGTCGAACGGATTCTGCCAGGAGATTGCGATGCGCGAGGAAACACAAATTTCCTGAATACTGGGCGACTGGGAGTTTCCTCTCCGCTACTGCTCAAGTCGATCACGTTTGCTCGATCTTCCGGGACCTTCTTCTTCGATTTGGTCTTCTTCGCTTCACCATTGATCTTCTTGCGCGCGATACTCATTATTTTGATAAGAAGGTGATCAATATCCGTTTCGAAAGTTCTGCCATCAGGATATTGGAAACTCTCCCATCTTTCCCCGCTTAGCATTTCCTCGAATTCGGCCTGCTGCTCCGCGAGCTTGGTGCGAAGCTCCTTACGAGAGACTGGTGACTGTGTCTTCATGATGCGATAGGCGGCGTGCTTAATCATTTCCAAGTCGGTGTTGTCGCATCGAAGGATTTCCATCGTCTTCTTGTTCGAAAGCATGAGAGCTGGGTGCAGTGGTCCTCGAGGATTTTTCTGATTGTTGCCGCCCCCGCCGCTGTTGCCATTGCCACCTCCACCGCCGCCATTGGCATTGCCGCCTCCTCCACCACCGCTTCCTTTGTCACGAAGTGGACCTCCTTTGCCTGGAGTATGTTGTCGTGGTGGTGGCCGTGGACACTCGCTCTTGATGCGAACCATGATGCCCGCTCTAGCGATTCGTGCTGACTTTTAGTGTGCTGGCCGATGCCGAGGTTGTGCGGGGTTTGGAAATATTTAGAGATGCTCAGGCCTGGGGGTGTTGGCATGACAAATGTTTTCAGTGTATGGGAGCTCAGCATGAAATGAGGTAGTTTCAAATAGCAGCTCGGATACAAGTGAGCTCACTCTCCTGTGTTGCGTGAAGACCTCACCATCCTTCAAGCCACTCATGTGACCACCTTTCCGGTCTCATGGTGAGGGGTGACAGGAACACATCCTGTCTACTTAGAGCAAACGCCGCCTGCGATCCAGACGTGATCAATAATGTCCAAGCGGAAGAGTAGCGCGAAGGCATTCTCGATCACAATCGCCATGACTATAGCATGCGGACCTTTTTTGATGCAGACGCTGTTCGCTTGGTGAAAGATCGGATCGTCCCTTTGCGGCTGACTTGGCATATGTCGACGAGTCAATTGCCATTGGCAGCGTTGACCGCCGAGCTTGATGCGGTGACCTATTATCGTGGCCGTTGATGTGATCAAACACAGCGGATCCAACCGGTCACTGTCAGCTGGAGTCGAGATGTATATTCCGCTTCCAAGTTCAGCAGGTTGCAGGAGCTTGTAGGTGGAAGAGTATCCCAGTTCGCTGCGCTTTCGGTACTGCGGAGTAGCTGGGTGGATGGCGCTGTGGTATCGTCCAGTTTGCACGAGTCGCCGGTAGTCCAATGACCAACTCAGATGAGAATGAGTGAGGAAGTGGCAAGTAGAGAACATCCTCACAAGTACTTCTTCGCGGCAGTCGCGACCCTACTCCTGAAAACTGGGCTGGTCACGGGTTGGTTCACATTGTAGAACGGATTCATGATGCACTTCATCCATGCTTCGTAGACCTGTGCAAGGTCAGCATCACCAACCAGGAAACACAGGTCTTCCAGGAACATACCTCGGTCATGAACTGCCTGACAGCTTCTTCAGTCTGTTGGCTAGTTGGATTGCTGGCTATCAACGTGCTCTGTCTGCCGGTGTTTGGCCGTGATGGAGGAGCTTGGTAGTTCGAGTAGGGTGTAGCACTGGGATCAGGATTCATGAGAAGCATGAACTTGATATTGCCGCCAGTCAAAAAGCAGTGGATGTGGTTGTTCTGGAAAGAGTCGATTTTCTTGAGATATCTGATATTCAGTCAGATTTCTGGAAGACACGTTAAGCCAATCTAAGAACAAACAAGTCTTTCGTGCTCCACTGGGCTTCCTCCACCATGTCGATTGCTGCATGCACGATGAATTGATTCATATGCTTGGCCTCTTCCCGAAAGCGTGCAATGCCATCGCCGCCAACCTTTGATGTGCCAAAGTCCAGCTCGAAGAGAGGGTTGTCGCGGTTGCCGATGATGGTGAAGTAGTACGACATGGCTGTAAGTGGTGCGGAGAGACTTGCTGAAGCGTCCTTGAGCTGTTCCGCACTACTTGCGCATGTTGTTGTGGACACAGCGGCGACTGCCGTAGCTCGGGCAGTTGAATGGACCCACTCTGATATTCTTGGCACCTCCGCGGCGGACTCCATCTCCGCCAGACAGCATTGGAGTCGACATCATCGAACACGCACACACAGCATGTTTGGCCCATTCCGACCCAGTCAGCCGCTCTCCGGTGGTCTCCTATGGTGTGTCAAAGCGTACTCGGCCACATAGCTCCGAATCTGACGAATCCAGGAAAATCCCATGGCGACTTTCATCTCCTCAAAAGCAGCGCCATCGCCAAAGGCTGCGACGCGTCGATAGCGTAGTCGCAGTTCTCGACAACGCGCTGCGCAAACAGCAAAACTCCTCCATCTCACCGCAATCAACATCCGCATCCTCAGAAGCTCCGGCTACCGTCTCTACCTCCGAAGGCACAGCAACAGCCGAGGAGCTCTCCACAACAGCAGAAGGGCAGCGCCTCCTCGCCGCCTCAACACCAAAGTCGAAGAGTCTTGCTGCAGTAAGACATGGCAAGGGACCCAAGCAAGGCGACTGGGTGCCCTCGACGAATCCAGTAGGCGTGCCTACGCCTGGGAAAAAGTTATTACGGGATGTGGTGCGAGAGACAGGAACGACAAAATTGATTGAACGATGGAAAGCAGAAATGCCAACGGAAGCGGAGATGCAGCCGAGGGACAAGTACAGCATGTTCGACAAGAAAGTGAGAGGGTACAGAAAGGGCATTCATAAATTGCCCAAGTGGACGAGGATGAGCCAGAGATTGAACCCACCAGGTTTCTAGAGAAAATGTGGAAAATACAGGCATACAGCGCGGCGTTCTTTACTTCGGGACACGAGATGAGGACACATTGCGCCGGACTTCTTTGAGAAGCCACCTGAGGAGTCCTCAAGAAGTGATTGAGCAAGTGTACAATACGGTCGGACATCGCACACTACGACGACTTTCATCGGTTTAAGCCGGGACACGCATTTGCAGGTGCGGGTGCGACGCTGGGGTAATTCATACCTCCCGAATGGTTTTCGGAACCGCACCTACAGCGTGAGCACCGGGTTCAATGTCACCACTGCCGACGGACCTGGTATTCGCAGCAATACGCTGCCAGTCAGATCTGTACACAATGCGCGACAGCTTCATATTGAGCACGCGAGGTTTCTACTCCGCGACAGGGTCATGATCGACGACCCCGACTTCGGCGACCGTCGTGAATGAGACTCAGGACACGCCGAGTCGAAGATGTACACCATACTGGAAATTCGCGTGTTTGCACCCAGCATAGAAGGGGACGAGTCGATCAGCATCCGTGAATACATTGACACGGCAAACTCAGGACTGTATATATATATCTTGGCGTGAAACCCACATAGTGTATACCAACCAGCACGGGAACGATTCTCACATTAGCACGCCAGCAAATATCAACAGGCCTTCCAATCAACTCATCAAAGACGTACTAACCGCTGCCAATGCCTACCAAACCCTCAGACTTCAAGTACCGGCAAGGAGACGGTGTCCATGCTACTCTGCGCATAGTTCAAGAAGCGATCGCCCAAGCTCAATCCGATTTGCAAGAGATTCGCCAACAACGAGCCGAGCTCAAGAAGCAATTGATGAGCATGCCCAAGACCGCGAAGGGCCGGACTCAAATGGCCGCTTTCATCGACAAATTGCATCGCAAGAAGGAAGCTTACAAAAAAGACTTGGTGGAAATGCGAGAGTACAGGATGATCCTCGACAGCTATGACGAAAACTACGATACCGAGAGAGCGCTTGGAAAGGGGAGGGCCATCGTCTACGAGAGGCGGGTCAGAGAGTGGCAGAAGCGCGTCGCGAGGGAGGCTTGAACGAGAATGACCCGTCGAACAATATCGGCTGCGAAGCGTGAACGAATGTGTCGGAGAGAGGCCCGAATGGGACGGGTGTGTGGCTCTTTTCGATCAGTCGACACATTCGCTTCGCGCCATATCAACGATCAACGCATCATGAAGACATTCGCTACGAACAACTCCGGCGTCCGGATCCTTCTCCGCTCGCTCGCATGCATACAATGATGCGTGTGAACAGACCAGCCAAATGCGCGATAGATGAACTGGATCTCGATTGCATCTATGACATGCACATCATCAAACGACATGCGAATAATAGGCCAAAAGCGATCTACTCAAGGAATGTCTTCCCTCTCCGGATGAAACTCCGACGACGCCATGGCGACTACGACTACGACTACTCGCCTCACTCCTACTAGTGCGAAAGAACTCAAGCCATCCTATGTACTTCCCATTCCGGTATACCGTTATCACATCTTGCAAGCTGCAGCTTTTCACTTTCACATGCTCATTTTCCACGAATCGGCAAAGTTGACATCTTTTTGTCCTTCTCGTACTTTTGTACACCGAAGCAGAACCGCGCGGAATCGTTAAAGCGCAGCTACCCGACCGACGTCTATGTGCCAGTGCCAGTGCCACGCTTTCCCTCCCTTGCATTGCCAAGGTAAACAACCAGTCAGCAGATCAGAGTACTGTATGCGGGTTGCCGTTGCCGTCGTCATGGCTTGTACTCTGATGCCCACGTTGTGAGTACATTGCAATTCAGCCGCGATCCTTCGATGGTGTTCTCTTTCTCAGCAGGTGTATTGTGAGAAGACTTCGTCATGATGCAGAGGTGTTGCTGGCATATACCTGTATGGCCCGCAACTACATGGTCGTCTGCGGGTCGTGTCCGACTTCATCCGTATATCTTCCCACTTCCTCTCCACACCACAGCCTGCTTCCACTCATTAGTTTTCTTCGGCAGGATTTCTGATACTCCGGGGACTTTGTACTTGTGTACCACGGTTCCCTGCAATGTAAATTCTACTCCACGCCGACCGTTGACCGACTTGTCACTTCCTTCCTCAATCACATCACATTCCTTCTTAGCCGCGCCGCCCATCACCCTGCCGTGTGACATTTGTCTTTCCCGCGCGCGCGTACAATACAGCTATCATCCAGCCTCCGGAACCAAAGTTCAGGACATGCAGTATGGTACAGTACAGCGCGGCGACAACCACGCGGGAGCAACAACATGGAAGACCAAGTACCAACCCCATGTCGATCCCAACCACAAAGATCTACGATCCTGTTTGCTGTTTCTGGAAATCGCGAATGGTATTTCTACTTCTAAGCGGTGTAGGATGGAGGTACATAGCAGGTTGTCGAAGGACTGGATGGAAGCTATAGCTCTCTAGCCAACCAACCAGCAATACTGCATTGCTTCGAATCCAGTAGAACGGTACGGTACCGTATTTTTTTTTCAAGCAGTATGAAAAGCGTGGGGGTTTCAGTTGCAACTCTGCTCTGTCTCTTCATAGTACAACTGCGATGATCTAAGAGGTAGTGGCTGAAGCTTTTTCTATGGTATAGACGCACAATTCCTTCATCGTGCATATTCTTGTCCACGTGGACATCATGAATTATCGTGACACGATGCCTCTTGCTTGACCTTCTTGACATTTTTGAACTTTCGAAACTGTGCCGATTGCTAAGTCATCATTGCAGTGGCCAGTCAGCTATTCCTTACCCAGCAGGAGGCACGGTGTTTCTGCATGCATGCATCAACGAAATCCCATACCATATCATAGCAGTAACCATCGATCGTCAGCCTCACTCCTCCCATCACGCCAGCAGACCGTGATCCGAAAAATCTTCGTCCACGGTATGTTGTCCGCAACGACACCGCTACTATGATGCTCTTCTCTGCCTTCCACCTCACCAGCCGTCGTCGCTACCATAGTTTTGCCATCACAGTCTTTCTTGGCTCGGGTTGCGGGTGCTCATCATGATGATGGAGGAAAATACTGTGGTAGAAGGAAGCGAGAGCAGGAGAAAGTGGGGGAATACCACTGCATTGCTGCGGTTTGTGAGCGCGTGACGGGAAAGCAGCATACAGCTTTGCGCAGCTTCGCAGCTTGCAGGATGTTGTGCTCGAGCGGTTCGCGCTGTCGGTAACCAATTGGATTGCAGGATTCTACATAGGCAGTTTCAGTTATGTTGACAGATTTGCGATGATGTTCATAAGGTGATCGTTAGCAGAACGTTGATGTAGAGAGGAAGAAGAAGGGAAGGTGTTCCACTAGCCAATTCATTTCATTTCAGTCTATGCGTATTTCATTCCACAGTCAACCGAAAACAAAGGTGGTATCTCTCATGCAATTATGCCCAACAATGCACCGAGGTGCAGAAACCAACGCCCAATAATAAAACCCATGCAACTCTGCCAGCCAGTGACGTTTGCGAACAGCAGAAAAATCGAATCTCAAAAAAATCACGCCACATCTCCTTTCGTATGCATATGACAAGGAATCCTTTCGCCAGTCTGTTGCAGTAGCAGGAATTTGATGCCCTTTCGTCATGCAGAAAATGCGACTTCGTCCCGCATCCTTTCCCGAATCATCGATCCAATGCAATAAAAACGCCACACAATGCAATTCTTAACCACATTTGGAAATGCAAAAATCTTTCTTGGTACACAGTCTGATGGCTTGGTAAAATAGCTTGCATGTGTATTCTTCGCTTCAATACTCATGCATGCTTTGCGGTACCGCGTCACCGCCTTCGGCCCCGTTGCTCGGCTTCCTGATGTTGCACACGGGGCTGATCGTGCTGCACAGATGCGAGCTCAGCTCTGCGCTCGGCTTCGGGATCTTCACCGACATCGTGGAGCTGCCAGCTCGGTCGTCGCCACACGTGGACCTTGCCGGACATGGTTCTGTTAAATCGCATGCCTGGGCGTTCCATTTTGCGAGCTGCACGTCTTCGCTCACGCGCGCGTTCCACGAGGTAGTCGATGGGTAGCTCCTCGTCGTCTGAATCTGTCTCGTAGTCATAGTCGTCATCGTCTGAAAGTTCCTCTGAAGGTGCGAAGGCAGATTGCAGGTAGTTGGGAATACTGGGACGAGGTGCATGGCCTCCGCAATAGTGATCGATGTCGAAGTCATCTCTCAGTGTCGGGGAGTTGTCTGGAGTCAGATGCGGGACGTCTTGTGCGAGTGGCGTCCATGTCCGGGCTCGTGTGGGATCCGAGTCTGACCGGTTTCGTTGTACGGCACGCTGCAGCGCGGAGGCCTGACTGGATAACAGGCTCTCCCATCGGTCTGGCACCGATGTGCGTCGTGCTTGCGCTTGACGTCGGTCCTGGTGGAAGAGGGCAAAGTCGGTGATACCGGCGTCCCACTCTACCTCTTCGGCGTCGTCATCGGAGTCCTCAGCCCAGTCTTCGTACTCGTAGGCCATTTTGGCAGGTGATAGAAAATGTGACGCTGGATCCTCGTTGATTTCATCCTCGAACGAGACGGTTCGCGGTGCTTGTCTGGGCTGAAAAGGCATCGTGTCGTGTGGCGTGGGTGGTGATGTTGTTATACGTTTCTTGTCTGCATTAGTGGTGCAGTGCACGGTCGTTGGTGGCCACGTCAAACTTCTCCCGCCAACAATAGACTCGAGGCTTTGCTCGGGCAACGTGGGCGAAGGCATGGCTAAGTAGTTGGGCGCTGGAAGTGCAAGAGATGTGGTTGGAAGATGGCCGAGTAAGGCGAAGAGGAAGGCGTGGGATAGGCAAGCAGATGCGCGAGTGGTGTAATAGTGCAGATCGTGTGGGAAGAGAAGCGCCGCAGTTCAGGCGTGAGTTCAGCCGGGACGATGCGATGCGCTGTGCAGGAGAAGAAGGCGATCGTGGACGTGGACGGTCGAGAGACGCAGGCCCGATCCGCCGTCCGACCACGAGGGACGGTGCGTGGTGGTGGTGAGGAGCTGGGCGACGACACGTCGTGCGAGGTCGTCTTTACAAGTAGTCTGGGGAGGTCTATGCTGGTCGCACAGAAGGAGGGGCGGCGGGCGATCTGGGTGCAACAATGCAGCAGCTGCAGGAGGAGCAGCGACAGGCATCACGTAACTACGTAAGTACATAGTGCTGCAGGCAGACAGACGGCACACACAGGCACAGTCATTCACGCAGGATGCAAATGGGTCGCCGCCTGGTCGGAGGGGCAGCGCTCGTGGTGGCTGCGTCACTCAGTCATCGCCGGCCGCATGTGATGGACTGACCAAGCAGTCATCCGTGAGACAGACGCCTTCTCCCAGAATGCCATGCCATGCCATCCACGGCTGCCAGAACAGAGGCGAGAGGGTCGCGAGAAAGAGGCGGGCGGGCAAAGCTACGCATCCCGCGTCAGCAGCAGTCCAGCACAAGTGCATTGTGGGCGACGTCGAGCTCGAGCGCGCGGTGGCTTGCACGAACAGCTGCAGGTACTCGACTCCCGCTGCCTGAATGAGGCATCGGCCGCGCCTGGCGCTCTCGCGATTCTGGCGATGGCCTGCAGTAGTGTGGGCCTCTGCTGCTCCGACTCGCGCGCGTCTCTGTCCTGCCTCCCTGGAAGTTCTGTGCATCATCCATCCCCAAGCGAAGTGCGAGTGCAAGTGCAAGTGCGAGCCAGTGCTCGGCTGGCGCCGCGCGGGACGGCGCACGGAACCATCGAAGCGCAATTGATTGTGGCTGGACGTGGTGTAACCTGCTGTTCTTGATGCTGCCTCATACATTATTCCATCTCTGGTCTGTGGATGAGGCGACCACAGCGACGCGCTGCCCATTGCCAATGTCATGACCGAATAGCGCATGGCAGACAGGACAGCATCGCGCAACATCCAACCACGCCTGCACACGTTCGACGGTCGAAACCGCCAGGCCGGCTCTTCCTCGCTTCGACCCTGCGGAAACCCCCACGAAAAGAGGAGAGGAGGCCCGCTGATCCTAACATCACCTCCTACCACCACACCGAGCACACCCTCTCCATCAACCCGCCGACCTGAGCCTCGTTCGCGACGCGGACACCGGACTCCTGCCCGCCTCCAGCGCAGCATTGCAGCCAGCAGAATTCATCATGATTCATCGTCATGCGCAAACTCTCCTCTGCCGACAGCAGCGCAATGTGGTTGTTTGTCCCGTCCGCGCCCGAATGGGAAGCGCCCGCCACAAGGAATGAGGGCGTGGGAGTTGGCTGATATTCCCTTGCGGCTGACAGCTGACCACCATGTGATATCTCCTACACCGACACCTGCCTCTGCGGCACCGAAATCTACCTTCGCGATGCTCCTTGAGCCGCAAGTGGCGAACCTGGCTGCTAGCCTGCTACACGAGCGGTGAAACATCGTCGCACCCTAGCACACCCTCCCCCGGCAGTGCCTAGCAAAGGGTGCGTATGGTCCTACGCGGCACTCGCTCCACTGCAGAGAAACCGGTTATGCCAAAGTGGCAAATGGCAAGTGACCCTCTCTCACGACTGAGACATGCGTCTATACCAGGAATCCGCCGGGGTCTTCCACTATAGCGCGACACCCTCTCCACCACATCGCCGGAATCCGGCATACCTTTCGAGGAAGCTTACACCACCTCTTGCAGCTTGATGACAACCTGTTTGGGACGCGATCGACATCGCATAATACCTCACAGCGTTGCGAAGATGTGCGAGGCCATCGCTGCGCCTGTACCACCTGTCTCCCAAATCCAAGTCCACCTGATTTGGCCAGGTGCATAATGGAGCCGCGTCAGATGACAGAATACAACCACCGCGCCTCCGCGACTGACCCTCGCGGCCAGCTTTTGGTGCCTCGAATCGTGGTCAGACTGCCCTATGCACCCTTCCGCCTTCCTTCGGCCTCGTGGCATGTCCAACCACAATTCATTGTCCGTTCACTCCATTTCGTATAGCCTCTTCTTATGGTGGAGAGAAAGGAATGTCATGATCATACTATACCGGAACTCCCGCGAAACATCACTCTAATCCGCTCCCAGAACATTCGTGTGGGTGTGATGTGAACTGTCAACACGCTCGTCCACCGAGATGCGCATCAAAGAGCTCGCCATAGGCCTCTCCATCTGGACCAGCAACCATCCATCTCGCAAAGATCTTTCCCTCAGGACGAAGCACACACACCTCCCTTTCGCATTCAGCCTTCGCAGATCAGGGTAATCAGGATCCCAAATTTGGTCAGCTAGCCCTAGCCCTGCACACTACAGGAAAAATAGCGAGACCCTCCTGCACCCCAGACCCCTCCATCTGCAGCCCTGCATCCCACCACTCACTACCCATTTCCTACACCACACCCTGCGTCCGTATCATGCGAACGGCTGACTCTGCCTACATTCTTCCCTCCGAGGAGCGCGCACGCTCAGCTCAGCAAGCTGATTTGTTACAACTACTTCAGCTACAGCCACTCCCTCTACGGATTTCGCCTTCTTTGAACTTCTTCGACCTATCAGGTTTGAGAGAATGGACTTTCAGCTAGCCAGTGATGGCTGCTGACCACCTCTTTGTTGCACTTGTTCGCTGGAAGGCAGCCACTATTTCGGATGACAGTACACTATACCACTTCGTTCCGTTGGCAAGATGTCTAGCTAGTGCTGAATTGTATATTGTCACTGCTGACCCCCAACAATTTTTGGCTATCACACTATCACAGCTGAACAGCAGGATTGAGAGATTTTCGAGCACATTCTTGCTCGTTCACTAAGGCTCTGTGAAGCGATTCGCCACTCCATCGTCTCTCACTCAGCTCGCCACTTTCACACCACCTCATCCTCGTCACCAAACCCCATCCCATTCTGTCGTTCCGCCCGAGCATCAGCAGCAGCCATTCTCCCCAAACTCCCCATCCCCGGCTCATCCTCTTCCACCCCATACTCCGGCCTCTCCTCAGCCCTCAAATGCTCCGGCAAAACCGTCCTACAAGTCAACGCAAACCTCAAACACCCCTCCGGAACAACTTTATGTTCCAAATAGCTCTGAATCTCATACCCCTCCATCAACACAATATCCCCATGATTCAACGTCAAAGTAACCAAATCCTCCGCTTTCTTCGTCCGTTTTGCGAAAATGCCGAGTTCATGTGGAAGTTCTTTTCTGCGGGTTTCGTAGGTGCGTTTATCAGATGTGCGCAATTCTTGGATTTCTTCCCAAGCTGCGAGGCGTTTGAGATACATTTCTCTTCCGCCGATGGAGACTGGGACTGGTTTCTCAGGTGTCAGAATGCCAGTCTTGCTGCATCCGACGAAGTGTTTGGCTTTCATGCGGAGCATCATTTTCGCTTTGCTGCCGAGGGACATGGAGGCGATGCGAGGGCCGAGACCGGTTTCGCCGTCGTCGTGGTACTCGACTTTTTGCCCTTCCATGTACGCGAAGATAAGCTGTTCGTTGAAGTCGGTGTGGCCTGCAGGGGATGAGAAGTTTTTGGATGCCCAGTTGAGGTCTGCGCGACATGCTCGGACTGGCCAGGGGGCGGAGGAGAATGGCAAGCTGGAGCCGCCGGCGACGAACTTGTAGGGCATGCCATAATTGACGCTGAAGGCTGTCATGAGGTCGCCTGGTTCGGTGGGTGCTGCTGTCGTTGTTGTGGTGGCTGCGAGGGATGGTCGGCCGCGTGCTCTCTTTGGTGGTGACGGCTCTTCCGCCTCGTCTTCGTCTTCGCTGTCGTCGAGGTTGTTCTGTGCCTCGCTGAAAAGTGCTTGCGAGCCATTGAGCATATTCTCAATGATAGAATCGTCTACCACTCCTGCATTCGTCCCAAGTTTGTGCGCATCTGGGGTTGCTGTCAATCTGCCTGGAGAAGCTGTCTTCAACTTGAGAGTCGTAGAGCTTCCTGTTCCAATAAATGGCCTTCGCTCCAGGTGCAGATCCATCTCTGGATCATCCTGTCTCTGCATTGCATCGAACATCTCATCAGGTCCTCTAGATGCTGAATTGATTTTCGAGTTGCTGATTGCATGAATCAGCTTGCCATTGATTCCATCAAATGTGTAGGTAAAGATCTTGAAGCCCAGTTTGTTGTGCTCGACTGTAACTTTGACACCGAGATGCTTCGCATACCTGTTGCGAGACAGCGTTGGCCCTTCGCCCGTGCTATCCCAAGGCTGGTGAAGCATTGCAGGCTTGACTGTAATGTGCTTAGGAAAGTTGGAGAAGTCACACTGCGAATTGTCACACGACCACCCTCGCCATAGTCGCCTAGGGTTGCAACGTCCGCATTGTGGACAGACAACACCTCGAGTGTTGATGTTGGTCAAGTTATCGCCCATGACTTTGCCGCTGTCAGGGATGGGTGGCCGTACACTGAAAGGCTCTTCTTCATTCTGCCATCGGGTTCGGTGGAGGAGAAAGGCAGGATTGAATGCAAGATCACTAGAAGGTGAGTCCTCACCCAGCTTCCAAAATCTCCCACAAGCTGAGTTAAGACACATCCAGCCATTCAAGTACACTTGTGGTGATTCGTTATTGCAGTCCTGGCAAATTTCCTCGGTTAGTGGCCCAGCAACATCCCGATCCACCTCAGTAACGTTCTGCTGTGATGGAGCATGCCATGCGCGCTTGTTGTCCCCCAGTCGCTCAAGGCGGAACTTCACAGTCGTCCAGGCTTTTCTCCCCTTGCCCAGTGTCTTCTCTTCCCACACTGCCACGGGCTTGTACCATCCAAGCACGCAGTAACGATGCGGCATCTTGCATAGTGCGCCAGCGTTCTTGTTACCACAAATTACCACAATGGGGTTTTGATGTTCAATGTCGTTGAGCACAGCCTGGACTTGGGCGTCGTCCAAAGAATGGTGTTTGGCCTGCAGCAGTTGCCCACTTGCATCAGCCTGCATACCACCTCCTGCTCGAGCGATGATCACATCTGTGTCCATATACTCTCGAGAATTGCCAACTCCATCGTAGAGGAAGGCATAGACGTGGCCGCTGTTCTGGTAGCATCCGCTCTGCGGCGACTTGAAATATGGCACTGTCTCGCAAAGAGCTTGTCGGCTCTCTGCCCATACTTCAGGGTGGCCTTGAGGCTCTTCCTTGGAATCGATGGGTCGACGTGCTGTGAGCTTCCGAGACAGCTGTATCAATTCTGGTATTGCGGGTGGCTCTTCGAAACCCGCCACAGGGAACTCGCAGCTTTGAGGCGTGTGTATTGGAGTCGCAAGAGACTTGCTGCCTGGCGTGCTTTCTGGAGTGGGCAGAGCAGTTACTCCAGTCGTTGTTCCTGCTCGGAACTCTTGGTGCGTAGCAGTCATCGCAGACCTCCTTTTCGGCTGCTTCGATATCGCAGTACTGAGCTTGGCTGGTGTTACTCGAAGCGTAACTATGTCACTCGAAGCTTGGAGGCTCTTACTGGAGGAGCTCCGTCTCCTGGTCTGCTTTGGGATCGAACGTTTGTGGACATCATCTTCAGCTGAACGCTTGCGCTTCCTATTCCTGCCGACAGAATTCTGTGTCGAACGTCCTGCATCTGCGTTGTCCTGAGTGGCTGGAAGGACGTTCCCGTTATGCTTCGCAGTTCTTGGGTTGCTTCTGGCCACGATGATCACATCATCACTCTTCTCCTCTTCGCGTGGCATTTCAACAAGGTCACCAAACCTCTGAATTGGTTTGAGCGATCGTCTCGGTCGCGCGTTTCTGATTAGGGTTTCCACTCCAGATTCAGTAGAGCTTTGTGGCATGTTCACGAGAGAACTAGCAATAACAGGCGTAGAATCCGTCAATGGCAGGTCCTGGAGGTTGTCTGCAGGAGCAGTTTGTGTATCTGTATCGCCTCTAGGCTCCTTGGCGTAGACCCTCGTGCCCATGAAGATATCATCTGGGATAGGCCGCAAGTCAATGTCGGATGGTGCCTCGCTGAGCGGACTCGACACGTCTGTGTCTCGCTCTTGTTTGGCGTTGTCTGGTGTGCTCGGTCGCTCTGGAAGGTCTGAGAGTTTGCTGGTCTCACACATCGAATCTGCCATCCCGCTTGACCTCAAGACAGAGTCGCCTGCTTGCTCCGCAGAGTCTATTTCGGACTCCTGATTGCAATTCGGAAACGAGTGCGAAGCGCCTGATGCCAAACTTTGCACATGCGCTTCTGGCAGGCGGGCCGTGTGTGAATCATCGACCTCGTCATGAACCTTATGCGCTGGAGAAGCAGGGGCAGAGGACTTATCATCGTCTATTCGAAGCTTCTCGCCCGTCTCTTGCTGTGCAGCTTCAAGTGTGGCTACACGTTTCACCACTTTGCCAAACTGGACTGCAGGTCTCCTTGCTGCAGGCTGGCGAGACAAAGAATAGACTCTGATTGACTTTCCATTGCGTTTCCCATCCCTCGCAGATCCTTTTCCGCGTGCAGTCCGTTGCGGGTTGATGGTAGTCATGGACTGCAAGTTCGCCCGATTTGGCTCAATCGTGCTGCTCGGCAGTGACTCTGCATAGTTCTTGCGCTTGTTTGCATTGCGAGCGGAACTGCGTTCTCCTGGGATAAATGGACGACCTTCAGCTGATGTCAGCCGAGCATCACTGCTGTGACCCAGTTCCTTGGGCGGCATGAGGTGTTTCGTCGGAGGTGTTGACTTGGTCACGATGCTGAGTTTGGAGGGTTCCAAAGGGAGGACAGCGGGTACGTCACTGCACTTGCTTCAGTGCTTGTGTCGTGAATGCCTCAAATAGCCTTTGGGTGCCACCGTCTTCAGGGGCGCTTGACTTCCAGAGTAGGACGAAAATTGAGGGCTACCTCTGGGCGCTGGCCTCGCTGATGTTCGCTTGTGCGTTCTCTTGCCGACAGAGTGCGAAAGGACTGCCCACCGGCGTGGACTAGCGGTGGGTTCGAATAGGTCGTGATGTCAGTTTCTGTCTTGCTGGACATTGATGCGTGAGCATTGGTGTTTGCCGCGTCGAAGTGACATTCGAGGTGGTGTGCAAGGGTCAATTTGAGTTTCGCGGAACCATGCGGGCGACAAGGGTTCAACGTTGCGCCGCGCATGATGAAGTGAAGGTAAGTATCAAGCGAGCTGCCAAAGGTTTCTAGGTGGAAGGAACATTGCAAAGTAAAGCTTTTGTACTACAGGCACGGATACGTAGACCAGATAGCTAACTCGCAAGACCCTCCTGTGCCCACGCTGTCTCGCAACGCAATAAGAACCTCCGCCTCTCCCGAGGTGACTGCTTTCTGCATTCTCGCAGGTGGCATCATACACCTATTGGTACAGAGCGTTGCTCTAGCAGTTGCGACAGTTCGAGATGCTCATGATCCGAACGCGCTGAGATGAGCGCGCCACATAAATGCAAAGCCACGCTGCATGGGTGGGTGACAATAGGCGATGAGCGCGCGCCGCCCATTCATTGCGGGCCATTCCTGCCCAAACCAAGGGCGTCCATCGGAACCATCAGAAACAAGCACCCCGAGATGCGTTGAAGGTCTGCAGGATCGATGCATGTGCTCACTTCACGTTCTGCTTCTGTCTCATTTCTGAGCTCGGAGCCAATGCAGTCTAGCTGCTGTTTGCTCAGATCATTGCAGAACGCGCTGCCAGACATTAGTGTATAAGATACAACCTTCAGAATAGCAACGAGATGTTGAAATGTCCTCAGTCGTCAAGGAGCACAACGCGGGTCGGATCATTCACGAATGAACGGCGATACTCGGCAATGCGCTGCGCAATTAGTCCCGCATCTCTACCAATGTTTGTTGTGCGCAATTCTCTGATGAGATTCGAGAGACCTTCCTTCCATCGCTTGTCTTCTTCAGGATTGCGAGCAGGAGTGCGCTCGGTGCCCATCAGTCGAAGCAAGTCGTTGTCTGTGACATTAGTCGTCTCGGGTCAGTGAGCGCCGCAGAAATAATGTAATGTTGAACGGTTGCCGCTGAAATGTGAAGAAAACTAAAGAAACAACACGTACCGTGGAGCGCCATCTCGTGGAAATGTTGGTAGCCGCAGTTCGGAACGTCACATTGCCCACGCTCAATCTCGAAAGGGCACACCAATGCATCAGGGTCGATTTTGTGGTTGAAAGTTAAGCTCTTGAAGCCGCCTGACACGGTGTTAGTATATTCCGGGTGGTAGCGGTAGTCCTTGAATCGCCGCAAAGGGCTCTCGTATGGTGTGTAGCGTGATGCCTGAACTTGGTCATTGCGGGTCGTGGCCAGACTGCTGTCGTCTGACACAGCTTGCAACTCCGGCGCGAGGTCTAAGTCGTCCAGAGGGTCATTCGATCCCAAGCCACTTTCTGAAGAAGCCGCGGACATCTCTTGTTCGGATGAAGACACTTGCGCAGAAGGCTCGGCCCCACTGTGGCCTGATTTCCCAGCGTAGACTTCGTCGTCGTCATCGTCGCTGTCGTCGGAAGACTCCTCGGATGTATCCATAGCCTCGTCGCTGTCGACATCGTCCGGTGCGCTGGAGTCCTGAGCAGGCGGCTGCATCTGAACCACGTTCTCGTTCATATGCGCAGGGGGTTCATAGATGTTATCTAAGTCGTCTTCGTCCTCATCAGCATCGTCGACAGCTCCACCGTCCGCTAGAGCAGCCTGCGGATTGAACGAAGTAGTGGAATTGTCGTACTCTCCGCGCGCCGCAGCGTCGTCGGTGGTTGAAGCCATTGCGTGTGGATAATCAGCTGCGTCTTCTGGGACTACACCATCGACGCGGCTGTGTAGGGATGATGACGAAAGAGTGGTTGCCTGAGAGTCCACACGCGGCGGTAAACGGGTGTCCTGGGCCGGCTGATGCTGTGAGGCCTCAGTGCTGTCACCGTATAGATCTTCATCATCGTCGTCGTCGATCTCGTCCGCAGTCTCGTTCGTAGCGAGTGACACTGGCTTTGTCGTCGTCACATTTGCTTTGCTCTGTGCTTCCGTGTTTGCTTCACTGGTAGGCATTGAAGGTGTGATAGCATGTGCAGTCATGGGACTCCCAGAGTTGTGACCAGCTCTGAGCGCTTCCAGTTCTCGCAGTCGGCGTTGCAATACCTCCTTCTCCTGAGCACGGGCCAGCCTGATTGCGGCAGGATCAGCAGGCGAGACAGCAGTTGCAGCCTTTGAAGAGGCCTGATCATTCTGTTCGCCGATAGCGAGAGTAGGGCTCGCACCGTTCGGCGTTGATGTCGTCGGTGTTCCTGACAGACTCTGCAGCTTGCGCCGTTTCTCTTTCTCTGCAATTTGCTGCTTGAAAGCCTCGATCTCTTCCAACTTACGTTTATACGCACTGGGCGTGCTGGGAGAGGATGTTGCAGCCTGCGAGTGGCTTGGTAGCCTTGGTGCATCTTGAGCTGAGGGTGCTGATGGGTTAGGCTGGGTCTGCTGCTCATCGTCGGAACTATCGTCGATGTCCATATCATCTTCGTCGTCACTACTTAATGCAATGATGCAGCGGTCGTCGATGGAGGCGCCCCCGCGGTCGCCAAAAGTCTGGTTTGAGCCAGCTGCATTGTTGCCATTGACAATTCCGATAGCGGGGGGAGAAGTGACGTCTTTTATCGTTGGCACAGCTTGATATCCAGCTGCTGCACCGGTTGCGCTAGAAGGTTGCGAGACTGATTGGGGAGCGAACGACGTGAAGAGGCCAGGGAGACCAAAGCTTTGCTTGCTGGGCGGTGATACCAGTCCGGAGGCGGGTGCTTGATGACCGTTGCTGTCGGGAGCTCGGGCGGCGTTTGCGGCTGGTGGCATCGGTTGTTCAGTTGCAAGGCTGGCAGCAGCCTCTACAAGCCCAGCACCAAGTCCACCAGCAGGCGGAGCGCCAGAGCTAAAAGGCATCCCATTCCCTGAAGCGAGTTTGTTCGCAGCTGCATCGTTGGCAAGTTTGGCAGTTTGTTCTGCAGCTCGCTTGGCCTTAATTGCCTCTAGTCTTCGACGCACTTCCTCAGTTTTGTCCTTGGTCATGACGCCGCTCTTAGGGGCAGGTGGTGTGGCCGCTGCGGAAGTTGATATGGAGGCCGAGGGCTGGTTGGTTGCGACACGTTGAGCTTCAGTCGCTTGCGGCACGGTTGGCTGCGTAGATGCTGTCGGTGTGACCGATAACTTATTCGCTTCAGTCTTCTTTGCCTTCGCTGCCTGCAACTTCGCCAGATACTCGCTTCGATCCTTTGGCGCGGCCGGTTTCACCACCTTTGCCGGTGGAGCTTTGGGCGCAGCGGGTTTGGTTGTTCCTGTAGGAGTGTTACTGCCGGAGGGGATGGGCAGGTCGAGTTGGTTGTAAATGCGCCGAAGCAACTGCTCTTCATTCACCTCTCGACGGATGTCGTCGTACTTGTATCCTGCCTTGTGCATCTCGAGCACGAAGATCTTGCTTGCAGCCTCCTTACTTGGCCTGGGAGAGACATTGGTGGAGGTGCTAGATGTAGCAGGAGCCTTCCCATTGAGGGCTTGAGCTCTAGGAATTGGCACAAGGGATGGTTGTTGAACCGCAACGGGGCGCAATTGTTGCTGTTGCTGTTGTGTTTGATGTTGATATTGGTGTGACCCACGCCCGCTTTCTGGATCTCGTGGTCCCTTTGGAGGTGTGCGCAGGAATCCCCGAGCCTGCGGAGTGTCTGCGCCGTCCAGCTCGCCGTCTTCAATCTCGCCGTCTTCTTCTCCCATCTCAATATTTCGATTGCTCGGCGCGCCTGACGCTCGCGTATTACTAGGTTGCGCTCGGGGGTCGATAGGTGCTGAGACAGTCGCTGGGATGGGGGTTACTGGGGCGGGAGGCATGGGAATGAGGCCACTCTGTAAGGCATGAAAGATGGCTCCGAGCTGCTCTGGAGCAATGCCTTGCAGCGCGGCGAGTACTTCAGGCGGCAGCGCAGGCATGCCAGCGGCTGTCGATGGCGGTGGTGCGTGACCGGGAGCAGGCGCGCCGTTGGCAGTGCCATTGGGGGATGTCATCGACCTGTTCTGTTGCTGCTGCTGGTTGTATGATGTTTGGGAAGCGGCGTGCGCGCCTCCCCAGGAAAAGGAACCGTTCGACATGTCGATCAAGCGCGCGCGCGAAGGCAAAAAGCTGATGTGCTACAGGCTACGAGCATAGTCGCGACGACGCTCACTTTCCAATCCGCGTGTGTCCAGCGGTTTTCTCGCGTTTCGACAGGCTCTTTCTCGAGAATGCGCTTGGCCAAATGCTGCCGATGAGACGCGTGTGTATGGGAGATCGTGAAGTCGATGGGCGATGGCGATGGGCGAATGCGATTGCTTGACAGAATGCCGCTGTGGCCGCCGGCAACAACTCTCAGTCGCCGTGAGCGTGAACGTGAACGTGAGCGAGCCAAGGAGAGGCTTTCGCTTCGACGACGCTTCTGATGCAAGGATGGCGTCGGCGCGTGCGGCTGCGAGCTCCGATCCTGGACGCGCCTTCCCCAATTCGGAGAAACCAAAACAACAGTCGAGAAACGACAACGGGCAGCTCCCAACGATCAAGTCGTTTGCCTTGCATCGTCCTTTGCACCTTTCCCGACTGTACATACGCGACGACGACGGAGACGGCGTCACTTTTTGATTCAGTTGCGACACCCGATGCACGAATGACGGCTGATGCGCGTTGGGTAGAGAGACGCGTGGAAACACAGCACACGACACGACACGACACGCCGCGACCATGAGCTCGCAGGCGCCCCATGGCCCTCGATGGCGCAGCAGTCCCTTCGGCGGCGGGAAAGATGCAGATTCAACATCACCAGGGCCGCCGCCCGGCCACGCTCGCAGCAAGTCGAGCATTATGCAAGCAGGCCACTTGTCGCCCACCAAAGACCATCTGCGAAATAACTCCCTCACCGATTTTGGCCTTCCCGGGATGAGCAGTGCGGACTCCAGGAGGCTTCGAGCAGGCTCGGGCTCGGTGCGAAACACAACACCCGCGGGCACCTTTGCACCGCAATTCATCAAGAGTGAGGATTTGGACAGCGCGGTGGAACGCGTCAAAGGCATTGAAGGCGAGAATGACTTCTCAGGCAAGCGCTACGTCTGGCTGCACGATCCCGAGAGCGCCTTTGTGCGGGGATTAGTGGTTGAAGAACTGCCCGAGGGCATGCTGCGAGTGCAATGCGACAATGGCGCGCAACGAGATGTGCCAGAGGACAGCGTGGATAAGGTCAACCCTGCCAAGTTTGACAAAGCCGACGACATGGCAGAGCTCACGCATTTGAACGAGCCCAGCGTGGTGCACAACCTCCAGCAACGGTACCAAGCCGACTTAATATACACTTACTCGGGTCTCTTCTTGGTAACGGTGAATCCGTACACACCGCTGCCCATTTACGGCCGGGATTACATCAATATGTACAAGGGCAGGAGTCGCGAAGATACCAAGCCACATATATTCGCCATGGCGGACGAAGCCTTTCGAAATCTGGTCGATGAAGGTACGAATCAGTCCATCCTGGTCACGGGAGAATCTGGCGCTGGCAAGACGGAGAACACGAAAAAGGTCATCCAGTACCTGGCAGCGGTAGCCACTTCTGAGACTCCGCGAGGCAAGTCCGGCGGGAGGCAGCTTTCGAATCTCTCTGAGCAGATTTTGCGTGCCAATCCGATTCTCGAGGCATTCGGTAACGCTCAAACTGTGCGAAACAACAATTCTTCTCGATTCGGGAAGTTCATCAGGATTCAATTCGGGCGTTCCGGTCAGATCGCAGGCGCTCACATTGATTGGTACCTGCTCGAGAAGAGCAGAGTTGTGCGCCTCAACTCCCAGGAGCGAAATTATCACGTCTTCTACCAACTACTGCGCGGGGCGAGCTCAAGCATGCGACGAGAGTTCATGCTCGAAGGATGTGACTACGAGGACTTTGAGTATACCCGGCGTGGTAACGACACCATTTCAGGAGTGTCTGACAAAGAGGAGTGGAATTCTCTTGTCGAGGCTTTTCACGTCATGAACTTTTCAGAACAAGACCAGCGATCTATCCTACAAACCATCGCTGCTGTCTTGCATCTTGGAAACATAACAGTGATGAAAGAGACCATCCGAGGCGACCAAGCCGCGCTGGCTCCTGAGGCAGAGAAGTCTGTTGCACGCGCTTGCAAGCTTCTTGGAATCAGTGTAGAGCCCTTTGTCCGAGCGTTGTTGCACCCTCGCGTCAGGGCTGGTCATGAGTGGGTGGAAAAGGCGCAGACTCCTGAGCAAGTGCGTCTCGCGATTGATGCTCTGGCTAAAGGAATTTACGAGCGCTCTTTCAAGGACCTGGTTGACCGCATCAATTGCCAGCTGGATCGCTCCGCTGCTGGCGCATATTCCGATGACACCTCCTTCATTGGAGTACTTGATATCGCGGGTTTCGAAATATTCGAGGAGAACAGCTTTGAACAGCTGTGCATCAACTACACCAACGAGAAGCTTCAGCAGTTCTTCAATCATCACATGTTTGTACTAGAGCAAGAAGAGTACGCGCGAGAGCAGATTGAATGGAAATTCATCGATTTCGGTCGTGACCTCCAGCCTACCATCGACCTCATTGAGCTGAGCAACCCAATCGGCATTTTCTCATGCTTGGATGAAGATTCGGTAATGCCAAAGGCTACGGACAAGACTTTCACAGAGAAGCTGCATTCATTATGGGATCGTCAGACGCCTAAATACAAGAGATCTCTGCTCAAGCAAGGCTTCATGCTTACCCACTATGCCGCTGAAGTTGAATACTCCACAGACGGCTGGCTAGAGAAGAACAAGGACCCGCTCAACGACAATGTGACTAGACTTCTGGGCCACTCAACCGACCACCATGTTGCTGGTTTGTTTGCAGACTGTGCAGAAATCACAGAAGGCGAGGGTGCTATGCGAAGCCGTGTGAAGAAGGGGCTGTTCCGCACTGTCGCCCAGCGACACAAAGAGCAGCTATCCACATTGATGGCACAGCTACACTCCACGCATCCCCACTTCGTCCGATGTATCTTGCCAAATCACAAGAAGCGTCCAAAGCTGTTCAACAATGCATTGGTACTCGACCAGCTCCGGTGCAACGGTGTATTGGAAGGCATTCGCATTGCCCGAACAGGTTTCCCCAATAGATTACCATTCGCAGAGTTCCGCGCACGATACGAGGTTCTGTGTCAAAACATGCCCAAAGGATACATTGAGGGTCAGGCTTACTGCAAGCTCATGCTAGAACGGCTCAACATGGATCGCAGCTGGTATCGAGTTGGTCTTAGCAAGGTCTTCTTCCGCGCAGGAGTCCTCGCTGAGCTGGAAGAGAAGCGCGACGCTCTCATTCGTGATATCATTATCCGATTCCAGAGTGTGGCTCGGATGTACGTCCAGCGGCGGATATACAAGAAGCAACAGTATCGCGCAGAGGCAACTCGAGTTATCCAGCGTAACTTCCAGGTATATGCCGAGCTCCAACAGAATCCCTGGTGGCAGCTCTTCGTTCGCATGCGGCCACTGCTGGGCGCTACAAGACAATCGAACGAAGTGAAAAAGCGTGAGGAGGAAATCAAGCTCTTGCAGGAGAAAATGCAGCAAGAAGAGGCCCAGCGCGCAAAGGTCGAAGACGAGCGCAGGCGTGCAGAGGCTGAGATTCAGAAAGTGCAGCAGACACTTGAAAGCGAGAGAGCCCTTGCTCTGGACAAGGAGGAAATCTTCCGAAGATTGCAAGATCGCGAAGCTGAGTTGATCGAGAAGCTGCACGGTGCACTTGAAGACCAAGAAGGTTTGGAAGATCAGCTCGAGGAGCTGATGGATGCTCGCAAACGCACTGAGCAGCTGGCCGAGGAGCGTAAAGGGCAGCTGGAGCAAGCAGGTCAAATCATCGCAAAACTGGAAACCGAAAAGACGGATTTGACCGATCGCATCGCTGAATTAAATGCGCACCTGGAGCAGGTGGAGAAGACCAAATCTATGCGCAGCGAGCAGGAAGAGGCATTGCAACAAGAAATCCGCATGCTCCAAAGTCAACTGAGTCTTAAGGACCGAAAGCTGCAGGACCTGGAGGCCAAGCTCCTCAAGAACGATCAAGATCTTGACCTCAAACTGGCGACCGCAAACAAAGATCTGGGGAATGCGAAGAAACAAGTGCGTGAGCTGCTTGACGAAAACCGATCGATTCGTCAACAAATGTCCGACCTGTCAGCGTCTGCAACGAGCTACGAGGATCTCATCAAGCGGAAAGACAGCGATCTGGCCATTCTGAAGACGGACTTGAAGCGCTTCCAAGACGACCGCAAGCGATTCGAGGACGAAAAGCAGAGCCTGACAGCGCAACATAGCAGCGTTCAAAAGCGGCTGCGCGACGTGCAAGCTGAGATGCAAGCTATGAAGACTCAACATGCTCAACTTGAGCGTGAGGCGTCGGATGCCCGACGGGCACTTGAAGAGCAGACCTCCGCAAATGAGCAAGTGGCAATGCTTGAAGCGCAGCTCCACGACGTCAAAGGCGACCTGTTCCAGACCCAGACTGACCTTAGCAGGGAACAGCAATCTCGCGACGATGTCAAGCGCATTGCTGCTGCCGAGTATGGTGATCTCAAACGCGAATACGACGCGTTGAACGACTCGAAGGTCACCATCGAGAAAGAAATGTATGCCCAGTCCGACCTGACTCGCAATGCCACGGCCGCCCGCGAGAAGGCAGAGCAAGATCGGAAAGACTACCAAGCTGAATTGCAAAGCCTTCGCAAGAAGTTCCTCGAATTGCAGGAAGCAAAACTCGAGTGCGAAGCTGAGGTGGAGCGAAATGTTACCCAGCAGGCGAACGAGCGACATGCTGTCGTGCGTCGAGAACTGGACGTAAGAACACAAGAAGCGGAGCACGCAGAATCTGAGCGTGCTCGGCTGGCAGGCGAAGTGCAACGTCTGAAATCTTTTATCGCAGAATCGGAGAATTTCAAGCTACACCACGATCAAGAGAAGCAACGTCTCGAGCGCGAATTGGTTACAGTCAAGGGCCGATTAACGGCATCCGAGAACGACAACCGTGCATTAATGAACAAGGTGCAGCAGAAGAATTTGGACATTGCCCGTTCCAACTCCAAGGTCAGCGATACCCATCGTGGCAAGATTGCCCAGTTGCAGAATGAGAAGGCGAAGTTCGAGGAAGAGGCGAAGAAGCTGCAGCGCCAGCTTACTGATTCGCAGCTCACAATCACTTCTCTTGAAAAGCAGAAGGAGAAGCTTAGCCTGAGCCTCGAGGATCTCAACCATGAAGTCGAGCGGGAGCACAAGGCCACACGAAACGCAGAGCAGCAGTCGTCGGCTGTGAGCTTACAGCTAGCGGAGGCAAATCGAAAGCTTGAGACTGAGCGAACGATGCGGTCTCAGGCTCAACAGAACAGCAAGACCTTGCAAGGCTCCCTAGACGCGGCTCATAATGAGCTGACCGAAGCACATGGCCATTTGAGGTTGCTGCAGAAGATTTTCGATCCCGAGAACGGCAAGCTGCCTGCCAACCTTGACGGTGCAAAGCCAGACATGCAGAGGACGATTGATCTCGCTCAGAAGCTGGATTCCTCTGAACAAGCCTTACGCCTTGCGACTGAACGCTTCTCTCGAGCCGAATCTCAGCTGGAACAGCTTAGATCACAGCACCAGGAAGACATGCAGGAGAACGACAACCGCCATCAAAATTCGAAGCGTGCCCTGCTGGAGGAGATGAACGCAAGCCAGGTCAATGCCCGATCATCGCCTAGTAATGTGAGGCGAGACTTTGAGGGTCGCAGGGTGTGGTCAGCGGCTGCCAATGGTGTGTCGACCCCTACCAACCAGCGCCATATCAGCAAGGAGAGTCACGATTCGGCACGTTCTGATCGCACCACGGATACTTTCACGTACAACAACCGCATGGATCTCGCTGCTGAAGTGGATATGCTCCAGAACCAGCTGCAAATGTCCGAGATGAAGAATGCGCACTTGCAGGCCCAGGTTGAGCGAACTCCAGCAAAGGCCGCGTGGCAGGAAGAGAGTCCTTCAATGCGGCGTGTGCAGAAGCTTGAGCGGGAGAACTTCCGCCTTCACGACATGCTCGATGACTCTGCGAAGAAAGTGTCATCGCTGGAGCAGAGTATGCGTGCGGGACAACTTTCCTTCCAAGAAGTCCAGACCAAGAGCCACGAAGAGTTGTATGATCTCATCAACTCGCAAGAACAATCTCGCCGCTCCCTGCTTACATCCCACAACGCTGCTATTGCAGAGCTGACCGATGCTAAGACGGCATTCGACGAGATTAAGCAGTACAAGGCATCTGTGGAAATTGAGCTGCGTGACGCAAAGTCGGAGCTCTCTGACGTTCGATACGAGCGCGAGCAAGAAGCAGGCAACCATGCGCAGCTTCTGCAAGAGTTCTCCGACTTACAAATTCGACTGGACGCCGAAACTTCAAGATGCGACGATCTCAATGCCAGCATGGACCTGTACAAAGCTCGTGCGGATGAGTACTTCGAGAAGTTGGAGCAGGCTGAGATCGCAGTGTTGAAGGCATCACGAGCAGAGCAATTTGCAAAATCGCAGGCGAAGGAAATGGAAGAGACTTGCGCGACGATTATGTCGGAACGCAAGGAGATGGACGCCCTTGTCGAAGATCTCCAGCGTCAAGTACAGCAGTTCGAGGAGAGAATCGAGGATGTTTCGACAGATCTGGACAGCGCTCTTCAAGCCAAAAAGAGACTACAAAACGAACTCGAGGACTACCGTTCGCAGCGAGCTATGGACATCGAGGACAAGGAGTCTTCGCTCGAACAGACAAGAAAGAAGTATCAAACCGAGCTGGCTAGCCTGTCCAACGAGCTAGAGGTAGAGCGAGACAATGTGATCCATGCTCGAGGCGAAAATGGACGACTTCGTGACGAGCTCGAGGAGTTGCGCAACAAGTGGGACGACGAAGTCCTCAACAGTTCGACTTGGGCTAAGGAGAAGTCTCGCCTGGAAGTGGCGCTGCAGAGTATATCAGATTCCCGAGACGACGCTGTCAGTGCCCACAATGATGCCCAAAGCAAGGTTGTCGAGCTTCTCGGACAGGTTCGTGCACTGCGGACAAGCGTGGATGATACCATTGCCGAGCGTGACATGCTGCTGAAAGAAAAGGCTGGTCTGCAGACCCGCCTCGCCGAAGCGGCTGAACGCCTGCAAGACCTATCGGACAATGGCTCTCCATCGAAGCGCGCGGTCGCCATGTCCGACAAGGAAGTGCTCGAGCTGAAGACGAAGCTTGCCCAGCAAGAAGACATTGCGGCAGCTGCAGTTGGCAAGATGCGACGAGCTGAAGCTTTGGCACAAGAGGTGTCCAAAGACATCGCCACGCAACGCGAGAGCAGCGTCCAGCTCCACAAGGAGAAGGCCGCCCTCGAGAAGAGTGTCAAGGATCTCCAATTACGTTGCATCGAATTGGAGACGAAAGGATACACCAGTGGCAGCCAGGACGTTCGATATCTCCATGGCAGGATCCAAGAGGTAAATTATTTGTAACTTTCTGTGAAGCCAGTGAATGCTAACACGCTGCCAGCTCGAAAACCAATTGGAAGATGTCGAAAAGTCACGCACGACCGAAGCACGCAGCGTGCGCAACGTAGATCGTACCGTCAAAGATCTGCAGGTCCAGATTGAGCGACGCGAAAAGTCTCAGCAGATGCTTCAGGAAGATCTCAACAAGTCCCGAGACAAGATCTCCCAGCTTCTCGAGACTATCGATGAGCTCCAGCAGTCGGATTCTACCGCACAACTTGCGTCCAAGCGCGCCGAACGTGAGCTTCGGGAAGAGCGCGAGAAGAACCTTCGCCTTGAACGAGAGCTTGAACGCATGGGAATCGTTTCGCGGGCTGACCGTGAAAGCGTGAGGAGATCCGCGACGTTAGCCAACTTGAGTGATGCAGGCTTCGGAGCAGACCGCTCCAGGAGGGGCTCTTCCGTTGCTCCAACTCCGCCAGGTACTTCTTCTGGCGACTTGAAGATTGAGGTGCCGCAACGCAAGAGTTCTTTGTCAAAGGGGTTTTTATGAGTGTGAACGGCGCTATGGAGGATGGAGTTGTACAAGATACTGTTGATACTTTCGGTCTGAGGGGTTCGATGAGTACGAAAAGAAGGGCCAAGCTAATGCTCAAGAGCGAGGCTTTCTTGTGAGAATGATGGTCGAAAGATACCCTTGAGTGTTTGAGCACGGTGTGTTTGGCGCTTCTTGTTCTTGGGGCAGTGGCGGTAGGGTCTGCTGAATATTCGGGTCTGCTTTTTGGGTCTCGTTTTGGGGAAGAAGCACAGCATCATGAGTGGGTGGTAATCGGCCGGATCATGATTGTATATTTGGTAATGACATGAATGAATGGCGGACGACGATGAAGACATGGTTTCGTGCCAGCTTGCGCCAACTGAGTCTCATTGAATGTAAGATCTCGCCCGAACATCAGAAACCACAAATCATCAGGAACGGTTTGCAGTCCCATCGGACCTTGGCCTGGCGGATTTCATGCCAAGCGGCCTTTGCCAGCATAGTCCGTCTTGGAAGCAGGGGCCTGCATGTGTCCGAAGACTGCTAAAAGATCTAGCGCTCGCGCCAAATGATCTCGGCGCGCAGGTTCTCATGCGAGCCCACTCTCCCCATGGGCAGTGAGCCTTGTGTGGGGAGATTTGCGGAGTACATTTCGTCTTCATCTCTCTCTGTCGAACCGGATGGCGGTCATACTCTGAATCAGCCGTGATCTTTTCCGTGATTTCGTGGCTGGTTGTGTATTCGGAACACTGTGCTCTTGGTGCTGCAGCCGTAATCCTTACTCCACTGTTCCGACCCTGGCGGGTTTCCAAGATGAGTTGTTCTTCCGTTACTGCTGACAGCTTCGCCTGGGCGAAATGCTTGAGCCAGCGCCATGATCAAGCGTGCTGCTCCGAGAAACGTACCACTGCTTCCTTTCGCCGCACCACTCGGTAGATACTGACACAAGCGGCGTACCATTCAAGATCTCGCAGGACAAAGCAAGCCGACTTCGCTTCGGCATGACCAACCATCCGACTCAGCATTGGCTTGGCGGAGAGTATACTAAAGGGCTTTCGGACGAGCGATGTCGTAAATACAGCTAGCAATCTTGCATTTCGATCAGCCCGGTCTTTCGGTCTTTCAAGTAGTCCTCGCCCAAACAAGATGAAGCTCTCGTTTGCAACATCGTTGCTGCTCACTACCGCTTGGGCTGTTCCTCATCCCCAGGCTGGTTCTACAAGTGCGGAGGCCAGCGACAGCAACAGCAATAGCCCAGTACAATGCGAACCATTTTACCCAGACCAAGCCATTTTGGACGCACTTGCCGGAACGTACGCTTTGATCAACACAACGAGTGCGCGGGACGGTGTACCTATTCCAGATGAGGCTTATGGAGAGCGACCCGTTGGCATCATCACATACAGCAAGTCCGGTTGGATGTCTGCTACCATTACGGCTACTGAACCTGAGTTGCGACCGAATCTGTAAGTGCCGGAAATAGAGGGTGCTCTCGCGGCCGTCCAATGGCTGCTACATTGTTCAGACGACCTGCTTACCATTACCTTGTCGCGCGACCAGAACGTTTCCTTTCCAGCCGGAGGACTCAGACGATGACTGGGCTCTCGTTGGCAAGCACAGCATAGGGTATGCTGGACCGATTACCATAAGCCGTGATATTCCAGCGAACACCACATCAGGTCAGATCTTCCATGGCCCTCTAGTAGTCGCCAATGTGTAAGTCTGATCCGATGAATTCGGGTGAGCGATGAAGCTGACGTTGCTTCTTCCAAGACCGAGTTGGCAGGGAGCGCTGCAGAGGAGGAATTATACAATTCATACCACTCCTGAAGGGAAGCTCTTACATATCCAGTGAGTATTATAGCTTATCTTCATGCGGACTCTGCTGATTCAATTCTTTAGATCCACCCGTGGTGGTGGTTTCACAGGAGAACTCTGGTGGAGGAAGGTGGATTAGTTCCACAGTTGTGTTTAAATGTGAGCAGGACTCTTTTGGTCTGGCACCAGCCACTCACGGCCATCGTCAATCTTGATAGAATCAGCGTGTTGCAGTGAACTGTATTGGGGCATCGAGGGAAAGGTGCGCGCCGTTCATGATGAGAGAGTAGAGGTGGCGGAGCAGAGCAAAAGTCTGTCGCGGAATGAAGGGCCCCTGCCCTGCGGATAAATTTGAACGCCAAGCCACAAGCTTTGGGACGTCTCTTCAACCGACTTCACAACTTCATCAGCACAGTTTCATCCAAAGTATCACGTTGACGAGTCCAGAGCATCTATGCTGTTGCTTACCTAGCAAACACGGCGTCTTCGGTTTTTGGCAACGTGCGATGCACATCCCCAGGTTTGGAACGAGGAACCGTATTCAGCTCAACAATTGTGCTCATTGTTTTCAGTATGGAGCAGGGCAAGCAATCCCTTCATAACGAAGCCCAACGAAGTGTCTACAACGGCTTGCAGATGTGACACAGGGCGGCTGCAAGCTACACGGGTGGCTGATTGTCATCTACAGAATCAAGGCTTTCTTGGCACAGATGATTGCCTTCTTAGGCAATCGGGCAAACTCAGAATCTTGTTCGCTTCTACCAAAACGACAGACAACGTTATTGAAGGAGTGATCCCCGGTCTTGTTCGAAGGCATGCGCCTCTTGAAGCTGACAACTGTTGCAAGTATTAGCCAGACATGTACTGATTCTTGCAGGTCACGAATAGAGGCAGTTCTCGTGCTGTCATGGATGTCACGTCAAACGAGCCCCAGCACGCATCTCTTGCGATCTATAGGCATGTATTCAGCTATGACGATGCAGGATGGGCTGGAGCACGGTTCCGTACCGACTTCGCGCTACTCACACGCTATACCCACGAGTGTCACAGCCAAGGCAGACTCGTGGATCGCTATTTCTCATAGCACCCTGTCTCCTACGATGATGGTATGCTATATGTGTTACATATGAGTATTCTGTGCTCGTTCCACTCCGCTGCGCTCACCAATCTAGAACAATTGTTCATTCCTCTCATTCGACAGTATCCTTTTCAGCCTACATTCATTATCTTTTTGATCCTTCAAGATGTTGACCTCACTTCTTTCAGGCCTTGCAATGGCCGCGAGCATTGCCTCTGCGCTTCCGCAATCATCGCCTCCTACTGAAATGTCATGTCAGCAACTTGGCAGTGGAACTCAGATTGGTGGCTACACGACGGAATGCAACACGGATCGCAGGGGAGGGGACTTGAGCAATGAGCCAGCGTCTTCATTTTCTGCATGTTTCCCACTATGCGATGCTATTGCCGAGTGTGTCGGATTTTCCTACATCGGCGGCAGCGGGTCAGGTGTATGCTTTTTCAAGAGCAGCATCGAGATGGCTTCGGAAAGCGACAGCGTTGACACAGCTTTCAAACGCGATACTCTGCCTCCGAGTGGCTCTGTTACAATTCCAATCGTCACATCGACGACCACGACCCGGACTGCGGCATCAACTACAACGACTACCAGCCAACCTATTTTCTCTATTCTACCAATGACTACGACCACGACGGCGGCGGCGAACACTGAGCGACCACAAGCTTTCGGCGAAGAGCGTACTACGAATACCGAGCGCCCACAAGCATTTGGCGAAGAGCCTGCGGCAAACACCGAACGACCACAAGCATTTGGCGAAGAACGAACGACACTGATCACGACGACCCGAGCTGCCCCCACGGGAATGGCTGCTGCAACGGATATGCCTACTCTGGGCCTCCCTCCGTCAGGTGGGATTGGACCATTTTTCTGCACACAAAATGTGGGAGGCGTTGCAGTAAGGGTTTTGTGCAGGCACTAGGAGATTTTGGCCTGTCATTGGTGTAGGAGACGGGGAAGAGCGATCTCGCCGACTATAAGTTGAGCAAGATCGAGAAAATTCACGCGGCTGGCATTGCATTCTGAAATCGCGCGGGTCGCGAACTGTACCCAAAAAGCAATATGGGATAAATTTGGTCATCAGAGCAAGCGTCGAAAGGCAAAGATGAAATCGACTGCCAAGAGCAGATCGATATGCGTTCAGCAATACCTGAATAAGAAAGAAACCTACACAACTTCCTTTTGATACACATCACCCTCCTTGTCCTTTTCCATATCAAGTCCTGTATCGCCATGTGTCTCGCCACTCTCGATCTTCGCAGCCCTCGTCTGCAGTGCATTGGCGTGCACCTTCGCTGACTTCCAGGCAGAGATTTTGGAGTCGAAGATCAGATCAATCTCCTCCAGTGTCTTTCGAGCGGTCTCAGGGTACATGAAGAAGATGTGGAAAGTCATTGCGAAGCAGAAGATGCCGAAGATGATGTACGTTTTCCAGGTGATGTTGCGGAACGCAGGTGGCAGGAAATATGCGAGAGCGAAGTTGAAGGCCTGAGAAGGTCAGTTGTGATTCATCAATAGGAAAGGGGTTCGAGCTTACCCAATTCGTCGCAGCTGAAAGGCCAACACCCTGGTCAAATGATTTAGTTCTCAGATGTTGACTTCACCTGGACAGTTCGAAACTTACCTTGGCACGATACTTGAGAGGGAAAACCTCAGAGCAATAGATCCAGCCAGTTGGTGCCCACGTGAGGCCATAGATGCCGGTGAAGATGTAGCTGAGGGCGATGACAGCTTTGCCTGGTACGGGCGACAGTTCCAACTTCAAGTTCTCGTTGCCGAATACCGAGTCCACAGGGCGACCGTAGGTCGCCATGACACCAGCTGTGGCAAAGTGGAGCGTCATGCAAATAACGGCGCCTCCAAGCAGTAGCTGTCGTCGTCCAACTCTATCGATGATAGGTAACATCACGCCTGTGGTGACTAGGAAGATGACGTATTGGATCGCAGAGGAATAAAGGTTTGTATTTCCAGAAAGGCCAGCCATCTGGAAGATATAGACCACATAGTACATGGCGACATTTCCACCTGTTGCTATGTTAGAGGTCAACTATCAAAGAAGAATCTGCGGGCTTACCTAGCAGCTGCTGCCACATTTGGACTGAAGTTCCTGCAAGGGTTCGTTTCCAGATCTTGGGGCCGAACAGGCTGAAGAATCCGATGCCAGCAGCCTGTGCAGCTACTCGCTGGGCTTCCTGGACCTCCTCGAACTCTGAAATGACGATGGGATTGGTGCGATCACCTTGTCCATGTAGCTCAGCCAGTACGGTCAGACACTCTTCCCAACGTTCTCGTCCAGCCAGCCACCTGGGAGATTCCGGGAAGCAAAAGAGGGCGAAGAAAAGGATGATTGCTGGAATTCCTTGCACTCCCCAAGCAATTCGGAAGGCGGCAGGCCCAGAGACTGTTTGCGCGCAGGCATAGCAAACGAGGTACATGATGAGAATGCCCCATTCGATGGCCCATTGCTGAATCCCAACGATGCGTCCACGAATAGCCGAGGGTGAAAGCTCTGCAAGATATACGCAGACCTGTGACGAGCAGATACCAATTGAAAGGCCATTGACGATTCTGCCGGCAATGAGTTGTCCAACGTTTTGCGATGAGCAGACAATCGCGCAGCCAATTACGAAAATGACGCAGGCGATTTGTAGTGCGATCTTTCGTCCAAATTTATCGGCCAGGAATCCAGCTGCAAGGGCACCAATGAGTGATCCGCCGCTCATCGACGCGGTGATGCCTCCTTGTAGGTCGCTGTCGGGAGAGTTGAAGTATTGGGTGTATTGCTCAGTTCCAAGCCATGCGCTCATCGAGCTGATATCGAACCCGAACAAGGCACCGCCGATGGTGCCAAAGGCCGCCAACACATAGATGTTGGTGAAGCGATACATCTTGCCCGATGTTGTCGAGAGAGGCCGACTGGAAGATTATGGGAGCCGCATTCACAGCCATTATGGAGGCTCTTTTATTTTGAAGTGGCCGCATCGACGATGTGCGTCAGTGGCTCCTGCAAGTGCCAAAGCCGGGTAAAGGCCACGCGCCAACTCGTGTTGGATCGGCTTGTGGATCCTAAAGTGTGTGTTCATTATCCGTTCGGTCTGCGGCATCCAGTCTCAAGCGGCGTGCTGTGAGGGAAGAACATGGTCATTGGTGGAGAAATTTGCCCCGAGGTGGAGAGGACGGAGAGGGTGGAGACCACAATCTGGGGGGCTTGGCAATGGTGGTGACGCCAAGGTGACTGAATGCAACACTACGTCGCACTGCAGACCACTGATCTTCTGATGCCATCCCAGACTCCCGGGTCAACTTCCTCCATCAACGAGTCTCCGTCTAATGTGAATTCAGTGCTGATCATCAACAGCCAAGAAGTCCCAAGGCGACGAACACGACCAGACAGGTAGGTATTTCACGTTGTTGCTGTCATTGCGATGGCAATAGATTCTCCGTCTTGGGCTTCTGCGCCCATGCCAGTCTTATACAATAGAGGTCTTCCTCCACGATGAAGCACCAGATGAGCAACGAAAATTACCGACCATGAAGCTTTCTACTTTCCTGGCAGTTTTGCCGCTTTCATTCAGCGGAGTCTCCGCTGCAAGCTATTCCAATCCTCTTCGCGATGTCAATGGAGGAGATCCCAACATCGTCTGGCACGATGGTTGGTACTACTTCATGAGCACAAATTTTGCCAACTTGCAAATGGCCCGAGCGAGGACGTTGGATGGGTTGAAGAATGGTGAGACGAAGCTCATCTGGGCCGATTCTGAACCAAGTCGCTGCTGCAATGTATGGGCACCAGAGATGCACTACATAGATGGAGCATGGCATGTCTACTACTCTGCTGGACCTAATCCGCTAAGTCGTCAAAGGTCGCATGCCATTCGAGGTGAGCAGATAGAGTCTTTGAGAGGATTTGAGCTAATAGAATCGCCAGGCGGCAGCACGCCTTGGGATATGTATGGCTATGCCGGCGAGCTTCAAACCCCTGGCTTCTTCTCAATCGATGGCACAATCGTTCGTCTGCAAAATCAGAACTACTTTGTGTATTCGGGGTTCGTAAACGGAGGCTTCGAAGCTGGCGAGAAGCAAAAGCTTTACATCACGCCCCTGACTGGTGCCACGACCACGGGCGAGCACAAAGTCCTCTCTGAGCCGACAGAAAGCTGGGAGCTGGTCGGGGAACCCGTCAATGAGGGTCCTTATGCTCTGTACAATGGCAACAAAACTTTCATCGCATTCTCTGGGTCGTACTGCGGAACACCCTCGTACGCACTTGGCACTTTGGAATGGACGGGAGGTGATCCTATGGATAGCGCCAGCTGGGTCAAGACCGGCCCTCACTTTACAAGTGCGAATGGAGAGTTCGGTACCGGACACAACAGCTTCTTTACCAGCCCTGATGGTAGCGAGACTTGGAATGTTTACCATTCGACGCCCAATTCTGGGGGAAATTGCGGAGATCAAAGGCGTGCAAATGCTGTTGTGGTGAGATGGAATGAGGACGGCACGCCAGATTTTGGCGTACCGCCTGGATATGGGCAGGTGCTTCCAGGGCCAAGCGGCGAGTGAAGACTTTTGGATGATTGGGCGCAGCTCATATTCCAAGAGTGAATGAGCTAGTCATGTCACGCGCGGTGGAAGTTGGGTTCACCCCACGCGTTGACCTTCTATAGTCACGGCCTTGCAAGATGTTTCCTCTGTATCTCATCTTGTGAACCTGTCACCTCAAATCAGCACTAACATAGAATCAATATTCCAAGTGCGTCAGGACCAGCCTCAACGTCAACTCGAGCCTGCGAAAAATATGCCGACACAAGCAGGCCAACGGTGCTCGCGCTATCCTTCTCGATTACATCGCACTGCGTCACTCCAGCACAGCGACAGTGTCGAGTCAAGCAGCAGCATCAACGAGTCCGAAGAGTCAAGCCCTGGTGGCATAGGCAGTGCTGATGGAAGCGAATTTCAAAACGACATGCACGATGGCACGACGCCCGTCATTGCAGATACTCCAGAAGATGCTCAAGAGCCGCCAAGATCCACGCCATGTCCTGGTGGCGAGCCCAGACCTGCAGGTCGAAACAAGCAAGGGACTCTTGTCAATTCTCATCCTGCAGCCAGCGACATTGAAATGCCAGATGCTCCACCACTGACCCCCAGTGGAGAAATTGAGGCGCTTAATGGCGGCCGCAGTGCAGTCTTGGGACCGCAGCCCCCAGGCTCCAATCCAGACTCCCTTCTGCGACAAGCTTTGCACAATGCCACTGATCAAAACATGAGAGCACGTCTCAGACTCTATGAGATGGCCGACGATGTAGAAGGAAACGAGACATGGTCGGCGAAACTCCGCGGCCAGTGTAGAAAGATCGATGAGAGACTGGAATCACTCGAAAAGCACATCGCAGGGTTCAGTGCAAGGGAGGGAAGAGTCCAGGCTTTGTTCGTGTTGATGGTGGTGGTGTTGTTCTATGCATGTTTCTGCTGGTTTCATTGGCCTGAGATGTCCTACATTCGGGATCGGAGACGGCAGGTTTTGGGGCTTTGAATGTGGCGCGAAAGACGAGTAGCAGGATATTGGAGGACGCGAGAATTGTGTCGATGAGTGTTTTCGAAATGGCAATCATTCAATTTGGGGATCCTGTCTTTCCCGAGTGAGACTTGGTGTCACCTGATTTGGGCTGTTCTGTTGTTGATTCAACGCCAGGTCTCGTGTTTTCCCTCCAAGCAAGTGACTTGATTCACTTCAGACATGCAGTAACGTGTCGAAAGTCTTCGCCTAGTGAAGAGCGCGGACACATTCGCCCTCCATAAAAGTATCGATATCCGCTTCTCTTGCTTCCTTTTCTGCAGCTTCAATACATCACGAGCAATCAACAGTTGCTTACGGCAGGCCGCAAGCAAAAGTTTCCGACACCAAATACGGTCCGAGACAGTCTAGCAATCATGTCAGCTTCCTCAGTACGGTGTGACTACTGCCGCCTTCACCGAGACCTCAGCACAGTTTGTGAATGTCGCCAACGCATGCAGGACCAGTTACGTTCCGCAACAACAACATCTCGAGGTGTTCAAGTCGGCAATTCCACACATCACGAATCCATCTCGCATTGTGGCCGTGGACAATCACCGGCTTCTTCACCACCAACTTCTGATCCTGATTTGGACGACAGCATTCAGACGAGTCCATTGGCCAGATTCAGCACGACCGCCGCAGCATCCCGACTTCCTTCCCAGCGCACCGCAGCACCAACGCCTTTGAGGCGCGGACTACTGCCAGAGCAGCTAAACTCGGAGTCTGAGGACGACGTGGGTGGCAACATCGTTGTTGTGCCAGGACGACAGACTCCGGTGCCTGCAGTATCGCCAGCAAGCACGCAAGTCGTCGAAGAAACTCCTCAATTCGCTCAGCAAAGACATCGAGAAGCCATAATGAACAATCCAACTCGAGCACATCGTCGTGCACCAGAAACTGCCGGCCCGGAGGAAGATTCGGGTTCGATACACTACGCCACCGATCCGGATCCCGCTATTGAAATCGCAAAACTCAGAAAGTCCCGCAACGTGCTCGCTCAGTCACTGGAGGAAAGCACTGCTCAGCTCAATCGATTTCGAGCAAGTCAAGTTGTCCGCGGCCAGAGCAAATCAGCTGAAACTGAGGAGCTTCAAAGAGCGGGATTGGATCCATCGAGAGCGATGGCTGCTCTTGGCACCGCAGACAACTGGAGAGGCAGGATTACCGCGATCTTCCTGGGATTCTTGATGGGGGTCATGGTGTTGTTTCTGCTCTGGGTGTGGGCGAATGGGCCGGACTACGAGTACATCCGAAAGAGAAGGGCGGATGTCTTGTACGAGTGACGCGAGCAGTCCAGGTCGATGGTCTGCTGGAGAGCTGGAATGACAATGTATGACCGAGACTGAAAAGGCATGATCTGTTGAGCGTTAGTAGCATGGTTTGCGGGCGTGTCAAAATGTGTACACTTAGACAGTATGTGGAATGGCATGGTATTTGGACAACTTCTCTTGCTTCCCTTTTGCTGGTGGGAGCTGCATCTGTTTGCGAATGACTTCTACAACGGGGCGAACTTTCGCCCATAATACCAGCCGTAAGCCAGGAACGCAACGTATTCGTCTGTAATGTAACCTTTCTGGTCCCACTCTGCGATGTTCCGACATTAGTTCTTGAGATCGAGCTTGCGAGACCAGTGGAGGCCAAGAGCCCAGTGGAAGAGCCTGAATGGGTCAGTTTGTGCGCGATAGAGGTTTATGGACTCGTTCTTACCTGGCGTCCACAATCTTTCCCTCCTCCTTGGACAGTTCTGTCGCCGTTGGCAAACCTCACGACAGGAGACGGCGCTGATGACATACCTTGCAGTTTTTCGTAGAGCTGGTCTAGCGGCACCACACGCCGCTCGATATGCTCACCCTCGTCCAAGTGCTGCTCCGGCTGTTCATCACCCTCTTTGAGCTGCACTTCAATGGTGACCATCTGCAAGACATTAGCGATTACGCCAAGACAGGATGCAATTCGGACAACGCACCTGCATATTTGCATTGGTCAATCCCGGATCGGCGACAATCGTTGGGCTACAATCGAGGACCTACACTCATGTTGGCATTCGTCATTCCGGGTTGGCTGCTGAGCACATCCGAGACGTCACAAACCTTGCCCTCGTAGCCTGTCTCCTCCTTGAGCTCTCGCACAGCGGCCTGCTCCGGTGTCTCACCCTCGTCGATCAGCCCGGCGGGAAATTCAACGCAGTACGCCTCGACTGGCGGGCGGTATTGGAGGATGACCATGGTCTGCGGTGGTCTGGTTGGGTGGCGCAGGATTGGAGCAATGGCAACAGCGTCTACGCCTCCCTTCGATCGAGTCTTACGGGCCGCAGCTTCCCATACACGGTTCTTGCCATCTTGATCGGTCCACTGAGAAGAATCAGTGGGCTGCGGGTGTAGTCGGTCGGGATCTGTTGACCTCAATCTTGCGGAGCTCGGTCCATTTTGCTTCGTCTGCTGATAGCGGGCTGATGCGGTTGATCTTGGGTGCTTGCCCGGCGGATGACATGGTGAAGCGTCGGAGCAGATGCCTGGTGCGCGTGATGGGAATCTGTGCTCGCATCGACTCGCGTGTTGTGGAAGTGGATGTCAAGTGAGAAGGGCGCGTGCGAAGTGGTGACGTGAGTGAGAATCCTCAGGCATCAGTCCGCGCTAAAGTCTTGGCGTGGACGTGGATGTCGCTGTTGGCTGGCAGCAAGAGGGAAACGTCCTTCCTCGTCCTAAATTGTGCCTGCCCGTCACGACCGCGATTCCACATCTGCGCCCCTCTTCGCGACAAGATGCCCCAGAAACACGGCAGCGTGTGTCGAGACGCAGTCCGACATGTCAAGGACCAGTGCGCTAACTTCTGGCTCCGACCCATGTGAAAGGAACGACGAGACATGAAGGGCAGAAAGGACAACACTGTGTACTGCACGGACGAAGCACGCCCATGATCATATCCCCCAATGCATCAGGATACCGGCTTTGCGACCAATGCAGCTTGTGGACTACTGCGCCACTCCTCTGGACGCATACAAAGTGGGGCTATACTTCATCTTGGTATGCATTTGGGCGGCCTCTGTTGGGCGCAGTGTGAGGACCAGTCTGGACTTCAGGAGAGGCTGACATTGACTTTGAGTAGAGTGTGAGCACCGCATTGCACGACTGCAGTTCTGTTTCATGAGACGAGAGGCCTTCCACGTCACGTCTTGCTGCCTATTGTGCACGCTGCGGGCAATGGTGGCGCACATAGAACTCATCTTGGCAAGCTTGTCGGATGGCTGAATTGGTTCTCAATCTCAGACTCAGTGATTGGACTCTGGATTTCAATTTCTGTTGACCTGGAGTTGCACAGACGTAACCAAGGGACATTACGAATGAATAGGCCTGGGTTCCACCAGAGGCAGTTCGTGCTACGCTGCAAGCTCTCAGTGATCCGATCAGCTCCTCAACAAAGACCACGAGTGTCGCACCCCATGCCTTCGTCAGCTTTGTGGCCACTGAGTCTTGTCATGCTCGTCCTGGAGAGGCCGCTGCCCTCCTCAACTCTAAAGGGTCGAGAATGGAGACTTTGAGCCACATCTCGACCCAGCTGCCCTCCACTGGACATGCAAGCCATCTTCTTAACCGTCCTCTTGGCCGTCGATGCACTGTACGCATACCATAGGCTCGACAGATAGATCCGTTGGTGCTTGCACGAGCCGTGTTATAAAAAGAGCAGTCATACCTATAATTTCAACAGCTCAAACTCGCGCAAATCTGTTCGAAGATGGCCACTCAAGATCAAATCTATCTGGGCTTATGGACGAACTGGAGCTTCGGCCAGATACAAGGTGCTACTCTTACACTTACTCATCGAGATGGGGCTTTCTTGGTTGCTTTTCTGGCGCTCTTCGTTCGGATCACCGGAGGCCATGCCTGGCAATTGCTGTGCTGGATAATATTCCAGTTCCGAGCAGAAGCCCAGACTTTCGTGTCCAGCTCAACATCGCAGTCGGCCCAGCAGTTAGCAATCCTTCGAAATAGCAGCTCTGCAACAAGCGCTATACACGATGTGTATCTCGCAGACCGAAAATGGACAAAAAGGGACGGGTATCGCGCTTGCAGATCCTCGACACTCATCTTTCTTGCGCTGCTGAATGTACTCGGCTTCGGCGCTGCAGCGGTATTCTCATCCAAGGTCACCAGTTCAAGCTCGGATGTGTTGCGAAAACCAGGACGATGTGGGATATGGCCGACCGTGACCCTCAACGATCTGAACGAGACTGAGGCAGGTTTGCGACTTCAAGATGAATATCAGACACAGCAATTGGCGGAGGTTGAGAATTTCCGGGCGGCACTTTCACTGAGCCAAGCTTGCTTCGATGTCCAGCGGCAGTCTAATTCCAGCGCGCCGTGTACATCGCCTGGCTTGCAAGCTATTCCATGGACCTTCAATTCGAGCGACGAGTGTCCTTTCGGCCAGGAATTGTGTACTTCAAACAGCGTCACCTTTGACTCGGGCATGATAGATACCCAGCTGCATCTTGGGATCAACTCGCGGACACATGATCGCCTTCATTATAGGGCGAACATGACGTGCGCGCCTCTGGATCTGTCCTCATATGAAAAGCGCTACACCGCCAAGAATATCAGCACGTTGTGGCCCGACTATACGATAACGCCTGGCAATCATTCAGACCACCCTCTAGATCGCATTCTTGCACGCTCCAACACCAGTACATTCACGGCTTACTTCCTTGGCGAGTCGCTCCATCGTAGAGACGATGGCATGTTGGCTACTTACTATGTCACATCAGGCGGCAGACGAGCGCTCACTAGCGGCTCACCACACCTCGAGGTTCCGTACATGCTGCAGTGAGTCTTGACTGCCTCGCTGATGACACTGTGCTAATCATCCGACTTACAGGGCTCACACTCGCGAGATTGACGGCAATGGGACATTCGATGCGATACCCGACTTGACCAGCGCGGCATCAGATACATTGCTGGTGTTCTTGCATAATCGCGTCTTCTTCACGAGACCTGTCCGAGACCCGCTATTCAAAGCCACTCGTGCTACAGATTTTCCTACAGACTCCGTCCTACTGGAGGGGTCAACGGCAAATGTTACAGCATACGTCGCGAACGAAGACTCGGATCGGACTGTCTCTAGCACTGCAGTCGCGTGTTTCTCAGACACGACGTACTGCAACCCTGCACTTCCTGATCAGCCATGCGTTCACAGTCTCCGGAAGAAAGGCATTCGATCTCTACTGTTGACGCCAACACAGCAACAGATCTTGGACCGAATCCACGCTCCCAAGGTGGCGTCAATGGCGCGATTGATAAAGACTCTTGGAGCACAGAGTATGCTCGCAAGCAGATCTATTAGGCGACGAAACAGTCCGGGGCTGCCTGATGATCAGTGGATACTTGAGCTGGGAAATTGGTTCTCGACACTATTGTTCAGAGAACAACTTTTAGCGAGGTGAGTCCTAATTGAAGTTAGAAGGCGAGCAATGAGATTGAGCTACGTGCTAATTCGGCCACGACAGACGATTCGCCACTGGGTACCGGAACCAACAATACAACGAATTCATTGTGGCTCCAGAGCCCGAAAGCGAGTGGATGTGCCGCGCACAGATGACCCGAAGCAGTGACCACTCATCCTTCAGCGTCCTGGGACTCGCAATTATCCTCATCCTTGGTAGCTTGATTATCATCGCCAATCTCACACTCGCCAGCATCGTGGACTGGATTCGTGCAAGACAGAAGAATAATCCTGGGGGCAGATTCCGTACCCAGCAGTGGAAAGAGATGGAGTTGTTGGCATTGCATGAGAAAGCTTATGGTCACGAAGCAGGAATCGTGATGGATACTGGCTCATTCACTGCACCGTCTGGAAAGAGCTTGACGCTGACAACGGTCGGGAGAAGTTCTTCAGACGAGTCTGTTCAACCTTCGGAGAGGAGAACTCCAGCGAGCGCGCCGTTACTGTCCAGGACTTTGCTCTAGCCGGACCGGGGCCGCCAACATGCTCAATTGTGAGAATGAGGCTATATGCTACGGCCGTACAGTCTCGAGCCAACACTCCCTCCCCAAATGCTTGGGCACATGATTGCTTTCAAGATAGAATTGGCTAACAGCAAAGACAACATCTCTCCTCCATTCTAGCTGCCCATATCGCTCACCACGCATTACTTCCTGAACGCAAACTGTTCGCAAGTTTGCGAGGATAGACTGATATCGAATTTTATGATACAGGTACGTTGGTGGTCGGCCAACACATTCGCACACTTACGGCCGCATCAGCAACGCCACCGTCATCCTGTATCCAACCAATTGCGGCAGTTTCACTGAAGCTTTTTACAACGGTCTCAACGAGATAAGCTATGTTCTCCCTGTTGGAAACCGGCTCATACCTGGGTATATAGGGTATCTTCTCGCTGAACCGGAAGCTAGATTTATCCACACCATTATTCTGGTGAGTCGCTCCAGTGTTCGATTCATTGATCGACGCAGATGCGAAGTCTTGCTCTGGTAACAGATCCATGGATTTCCTGATCTATCTGCCGGATGGCGTTATCAAATCCCATTCTTCGTCGAGCATGGATTCCGAGTGATTGTGCCTGATTGCATTGGATACGGACGTTCGGTAAGCTTATTTTATTGAGCAGACAGATCCGTCTGGCTGACGCTGATATATGCAGGATGCGCCAACGGATAGCCTCCAGCCGTACACGTTCAAGTCTCAGGTCGATGATTTCTATGAACTATGCAAGTCGCTAGGCTGCGAGAGTGTCATCGTTGCTGGGCATGACTGGTGAGTTGACTTGAGCAAATACAACTCCCGCTGCAAGGCGTAGACTAACAAATGTGTAGGGGCAGCATCATGGCAACTCACTTCACACTATGGTATCCCTCTTTCGTCACACATCTGGTAACCGTCGCGGTTCCTTTCTTCCCGCCATCAAAGGATTACGTCCCACTGGATGTACTCATCAAGCACATGCCCTTGCTGGGATACCAATTACAATGGGGCAGCGCGGAAGGTGTCGTCGAGAATTTTACAAAAGACGAGGACGGAATGCGCACATTTCTGCGAGCCGCGTACGGAGGGTTGACTCCTGAAGGAGAGTACCCATTTACTCCTAAGAACGGATACGACTTGAACCGTCTTCCAAGCGTCGGTGATCCGGCACTGTTGGATGTTAAGGAACTGGACTACTATGTTCAAGAGTTCTCGCGAAATGGAATGCGAGGACCATGTAAGTAACAGTCATGCCCTGATTGTTCATGTGCGAGTACTTTGTGCTCTCACACGTCACTGGAATGGATCAGTTGGGGATATCTCCTAAATGCTGTATAGGCAACTACTACCGCACCACCCAAGCCAATTTCGAGGCCACCAGACCTCTCCTGGACCGTGTGGATGGCGGACGTCTCAAAGTTCCGTACCTGTTCGTGCGTGCTATGGACGATATTCTCGTTACGGACGAATGGGTCGCGTTCATGGTTCAGCATGTTGACCAGCCTGTCGTTAAGGAGGTTGATGCTGGGCATTGGGCACTTTGGGAAAAGCCGAAGGAAGTCAACGAAGTGCTAAGAGAGTGGTTGGAAAGTCAGAATTTTTTGTCGAGTGGGAAGTAGCCAGTATCGGTGAGACCTGAGGAAGATTGTATTATTACTTTCAGAAGACTTCGAGCGTGGATGTCAAGTGCTTTACACAGTAAGCAAAACGGCGAAAGTTCTCGAAAAATAGGGCAACAAGAGACAAGAGCCGTCATGCAGGCTGAGATTATGATAAATTTTATGCAACCAACGCTATCATCCACAGCAAGACCATCGATGAACTCGGTTGAACCAACCAAATAAACAAACAAGCAAAACGCCATGCTACAATACTTCACAACCAACGCCAATACATACTGTCAAAGGATGCTCCCTCAAATCGCCACGTTGAACTCGCGTTGCCCAATCTCACCCCACCAGCCCAGATGCTCAAACATACATCCTCGCCCTCTTCACCGGTCTCGAAGTAGCAGGAGCGGCTCCATCACCAGAAGGCTCCGCACCTCCTACGCTTGCCGCTTCAGCGTTCGTGTTCGAATTCGGATTAGCATCCGGCGCTCCCAAATTCTTCTCCGGGTTTCCACAAATGTCTGCGTCTCTCAAATTCTGCAACCAAGCACCCGAATCAAACTCCGAGTAAACAGTATGAACTTTCCATCCAATCTTGCTCTCTGGAACAGGAATCGCATCCATCGTGATTAATCCCACAACAGGTCTCGCACCTTCCTTCGCCGTAGGCAAAAGATCCGTAGCGTTGACGGTATTGGTTGTTTGCCAGCGGATTGTGACACTGGTACAAGCGGGGAAGATGGCGAGTTGTTCGAAGTTGATGGGAGGTTGTTGGGATTGACCTGCTTTAAATTTTTCCAAGGAGGTAAAGGTCGGGGCGGAGAGGGGGAGAGTGTGGGCTTCGGAGCCTTGGGGACAGGAGTTTATGAGGGTGTTGACTGATTGGGAGTAGTCGGTGAAATTGGGCATGAGGAGACTATCGGCGAGAGCGTCGGTGTAGTCGGAGATTAGGAGGCCGTAGTCTGTTGCGATGGCTTGGGCTTGGTGCGTGGTGAGGCAGAGAGGTTCGTCGGCCTTTTGGTTGTGGTGGTTGTTGGAGGAGTGGTATGAGGATGGAGAGGTGTTGTTGGAGTAGTCTTTGTCGCGTGCGGTGAAGTCGCGAGCAGGAGCGGCGAGGGCACCGATGGCCGCCAAGGAGAGAGTGAGAAGGTTGTTGAGTGAAGGCATTTTGATTCGTTGGATGTTGGTGTTCTTGTGTTCCTGGTCTTGGATGCAAAGTGATGATTGCGTGCTTTAGTAATACGAACAGCAGAGCAAGACAGATATATGAGAAACTAACGAAGGTCTCAAGGAAATGAACAAATAGGAAATACGCAAAGAAATTTTGTGGCTTTCTGCAGTAGCTGGCTGATGATGATATGTCTGGGATGGAGATACACAGAGGATCTTATACTCCATTGTTCTTGCTGGCCAGTAGGAGCACCAGATCTGTCAGGATCCTGCTGTCAAGGATGACCGCAGCATGCAAGCCATGCTTTGTGATGTCCGGTATGAATAGTATAGGGCATCTACCTCGCACGCCAGATCCTAAGGCTGAGCACTTGGAAGCCTTGCTCGGCCATGACCGAGCCTTACTTGCCTGTGCTTCAGCATGCAGTGGAGCGTAGCCGACTGGATGAGCGCTGCTAAGGCGTGCAGCATAGTTACACAGCATTGAAGCTTGGCGTGAGCTCAGCCCTTGACGTTTATAGACCACCTGCCGCCAATCAGATTTGGACACTGTTTGACCTTTGCCTGTTCCATATTCCACATCGTGATGCCACGTGCGAAGTGTAAGCTCATCTTACCATCCACCGGAGAATTGAGTGGGGACCCATAGATAAGCTGATCGAATGCTGCCGGCCAAGAGCGCTTTGCGAAATCGAGAATTTTCGCATCTTTTCACGGGCTGAATCTGCTTCCAGTCAGAAGGCATCACCGAATGATCATACGCAAAGTCTTTGTAAGAACTGCAGATGGGTCTGGGTGCTGTGGTATGTTGCAGAAATGTTCTAGAAGCCTATATGCCGGTGAGAATCGCAGTAAATTGCTGGGACAGGGAATCTAGCTGTACAAAGGCGCAGTACTACCTGCACTGACTGATCTGCTGCTCATCGACACAGGTGGCGGATCAGCAGCATCTGCCGTGAAACACAAGCACGCCGCATTTACTGAGCACTTGGCTTCAGCGTCCTCAACCACTCGCCAGCTCTCTTCGCAGCCACTACAGCCTCCTTCTCAAAGCCTACCAGAGGTCCGGCCAGGATGGTATCGTGTACTGCATGCTCCTCGACTTGCAGATGAACATCATTTCCCTCGACTGCGCGCATCTCCTCGTACAACGCAACATCATCGTGGAATAGCATTTCGCATTCACCGGTGGAAATGTAGATTGGAATTTTTGTGGCGAATGCGTGTGACAAGAAACTGATGTATGGATGATCCAAAGTCGCGCCTGTGCTAGGCAGTGGCTGATATGTGCGCGCACCCCAGGCTCCAAAGGCAGCGGTAACGTAATCAGTTCCAAGGTTTGGACTTTTGTTGAAGGATTCGGCAGTCAAGGAGCCGAGAGGAGAAACCCAAGGCGACCAGAGAAGAATGGCGTGTGGCAAATCGAGACCTGTGGCCTTTCCGTGCTCGGTCAGGTAGCGTGTCAGTGCGAGTGCGAGATTTGCACCTGCACTGTCACCGGAAAGAATGATCTTGCTGGCATCGATTTGGCGCTCATTGACGAGGTATGAGTATGAAGTGATGGCGTCCTGCAGAGCGGCTGGGAATCTGCAACCTGGATTCGAGGAAAGTCGGTATTGTGGGCAGAAGACGAATTTGGCATCGGTGTTGTTTCGCAGGGTCGTCGCGGCGAAAGCAGCGTCCTTCTTGCGGCCATCGCCAATGACATAGGCGCCGCCGTGGAAGTGAAGGATGACGAGTTCGGGCTTGTAGGCACCGCCCATCGGGTTTGGCGTGGGATACCACGTTCCTCCGCAGTCTTCAGGCTTGATGGTGCCATCGAGCTTGGCGGGACCTGCGTAGGCCTTTGAGGGGGCGACCTTTGCAACTGCCCACTTCTCCTTCTCGGCGCCTGGGATGATGGACAGCGGAGTCTTCACTTCCACCATCGACGCGTTCCACAGGAAGGTCTTGACGATCTGCACCAGAATGGCCTGTCTGTAGGTCCAGTCCTTGTGCTGGCGCAGCGAGGAGGGCAGATACCAGATCATCCACAGTGGGAGACGTGCGGCATTGAGGGCGAGTGAACATAGTGTCCAGATGCCCTTTCCGGGCTGCGAAGTGAGGACTCCCATGACGGTGCGGTCAAGGTGAGAGGGGGAGCGAAAGCAGCTGAACAACAATGAGAGACTACAATGGACTTATGATTAGTCGCAGCCTGGGACGATACTCTCCTGGCTGCCCGCAGATGCAGTGAAGTCGAGCTCCGCGCGGAACGCGTGCTCGTAGCGTTCTCCTCGAAACCGAGGCTTGCGCAGACGCGGTGGGCCGAGGCACATGCGCGTCATTGTCTGGAACTGGAACGGTACGCGCCAGACCTGCTGCTCTCCCACAGCCATATCGAAGCTCCAAGGCTCAACGGAACTTTGCGATGGACAGCAGCCGTTTGCGGAGGAGGAGCGGAGGTCGACGAAGGGCTGATGAAACGTTGTGCAGCAGCAGGGGCATCCCGAGCAGCGACAACTAGTTAAGCCCAATGCGGCAACGACGACATGGGTGAGGCCGGGGTTGCATCCGCCCCGAAAAGCAGCCTCGCTCGATGAGTCTCCGCGAACATGGCCAGGTCCACGCATAATGTTTTGTGCATGCTATGGAATCCTCACCTTCCGACAGCTTCACCGTCGCGACCATTCCATCGCAGCGGAGGTCGCACGATCATCTGCCTTCCGACGCGTACCACAGCCCTCGCGATTGCGGCAGCAGTGACGGAAAAAGAGCACGACCACGACCACCTCATGCTGCCTAATGCAAGCCTTGCCGGCGACAAGATAAGACGACAGTGAGTTGGACCGGGCCACCAGGCAATCCGCTCGAAGAAGCTGCGATGGGAACAACAGTAAGAGCTGGTCGAGCACAATGTAGCTGCCACGACGATGGCCTTCGCGGCTGCTCTTGCGACACAGCCAGCGACGAGGTAGGTGAAGATGCACTTGCAATCTCCTTCTCAGCTCCTCTCTCGTATGCATCAACACGGCCACAGACATGGCCGAGCTGACCAACAGCTACTCGACCGCCGCAGAAGCCCGAGCGGCCGCCAGGAGCGCCTACGCTCGACACTCAGAAGACCACGCGACACCCACGCGTCGTCCGAGCCGCCGATCGAGACACTCGCAGGGCAGTCACTTTGAGCTGGCACGGAGGCGATCAACGCGTTCGAACGCGTCCACATCCACCCAGAAGCAAGAGCCAGCAGCTGTATTATCTATAACCACAGTCACGACATCCATACCAGAGGCAGCAGGAGTGTCGACTCCACGTGCACCACAGTCTGAGCCTTCACCCAAAGAGACATTTGGCTTGGATGAACAGCCTGCAGATGTGACCGCATCTCCAGATACTCCTGCCGCGAGGACTGTTCATACGAACACTCCCACTCCCACGCCAAGGCACTTCTCCATCAACATCAAGGGTAGGCTCAAGCAGGTCTTCCGAAAATCAACTCCTGCGCCCATTGTGCCCGTTGCACCTCCAACATCCCCCGACCCAGCTTACAATGAGCCTCCCGATGCTCCTTCAGATGCTCCTCCCGACACAGTCCAGGCCGCTGTGCCTGCTGAGGAACCTCCGGCAAACAACGCCATCAGTGAGCCAGAGCCGTTTTCCCGCCCATACTCTACATCAACTAGATCCCGTGTCACAAGCTGGACAAATTCTACCATAGCCGCAGTGTCAAGCATTCGCAGCCGACGTCGCCCATCGCACCAACTCGAATTGGCTGCTCAGCCGTTGCCAGAATCGACGGGCCAGGACTTGCGCAAGAAGAGCTCATTCTTCGTCAGCCCAGTACGCAGTCGGACGCAGCCAGATGTCCTAGCCGAGCCTATCCTGGAAGCCAACAGTCGTGAGCTGCGCAAGAAGGGTTCTTTCTTCGGTGGGCCCGTGCGGAACAGACTGCATAGAGGCAGCAGAGCGGACCTCAAGGAGTCCTCCGAGGAAAGTATGGGGCTGTATAGCGCTCTGCAAAAACGCATTCGTCCTGCCAAGTCAGAGCGAGCCATGTCCAGGCAACGCCTAACGACACCGTTGGATGCATCTGGTAAGCGTCGCTGACTCACCATTTCTCGTGCGCACGCAGCTGACTGACTATGAACAGAATTGGAAGACACGACATTATTCGAGCCTACTTTGCCAACCATCCGTACTATCACACCTGAACCCGGCACTCGCGCGGCCTACGTACCCTCTCCAGTCACCGAGGTCGTTTCTCCGGGAAGCAGTTTGAAGCGGCGATCGGCCCTCCGAGTGCCTCATGCCAGGGCAGATGTGATCTCGCCCAGCGTGTACTCTCGCGGCACCGATGGCGTCTCACTGCGTCCACTGTCGCCAGAGGGCGATGAGGGTACGACAACAATTTTGATCACTGGCAGAGAAGTCCGCAGGTACAGCATCTCGCCAGCAAAGCCACAGAGTCGACACCACCGAGGCAATGGAAGTGGGTCTTGGCGAAAGTGGCTGTCAGACGAGATGAGAACCAGTTTGGGCACAACAGGCCCGGGCTACCAGTCGCTGAATGTGCCAGGTGATGAACAGTATCTGCAAGCACGACGCACTCCATCGCCTGCCATGCAGTACTTCGCACAAGACTCGCCGTCTCCAGCAAGATCGCACACCGTCCACCACGGGGCTCACGGAAGCGGCACTTGGCGCAAATGGCTGTCGGACGAGATGAGAACTACTCTGGGGAACACTGATCAGCAGTTCCGCCTTCTCAACAGCGAGAAGCTTCGACCTCGTTCAATCTCGCCACTTTCCGAAGCCGCTGATGACCCAGCTCGGTCAAGGTCTCGGGCGAGCAGCATTGTCTCGACTATGAACGATCGCTACCCAAGAATTGCACCAAGCCCTGCGAGTTTGCGCGATCAGCAAGTCGTGCTCCCGAGCTTCAGACCGCCAAGTCGAAGCAGTCATGCAGAGATACCTCGACCTCCGACACGGCAAAGCATTGGCGAACCAATGAGACCGCCCAGTGGTCTTGGCCAACCGATTCACGCCCGTCTACCGAGCAGAAATCGCCCGTTGCACACGTTCGGCAGTAAAGAAAACGTGCGACCACCCAGCATCAGCAGCCGGGCTCCGGAGTCGCCCCTACCTGCTCTGTCGAGCTCACAATGGCTTGCGACTGGGTCTCAGCACCGAAAGCGAACGGAAGTGCGGAAGCCGAGTCTCAAAGATGCGGTCATGAAGCCTTCGCTCTCCAGGCTATCTGCAAGGCAATCCACATTTTCAATGAGGGAGCCACCGCTGCGAGATGGGTACCAGAAGCCTGCTTCGCTCACTAGACAGTCCATGATGGAGATGAGAGATTCTGCTACGAGACGTTCGCCGGGACAGCATATGGTCACGGATTGGCTCAATGAGCGAAAGGGAAGAGAAGGAGTTTTGGGTAACAGGCAGAGGGCCGAATTGGAAGACACTTCGGTTAGTGCGTTTTTGTAAGGCGTACCACGGCTCTCTGAGACTGGCGATAGAAGTTGGAGTATGCTTCTTGGGATATTGGATGAGTGGTAATGATTGGTGTGACCTTGTTGAAGGCTCGCTTGGTGTTTCGCTTTGGCTTGGTTTGTTGCTGTATCTTTCAGTGTATATTGATTGTTAGCTCACACAGCAGTAGCTTTTGGTCTGCATGCTGCCATGTGCGAGTTTGATCCTCTTGTCTTTGTCAGCTTGCGGGACAATGCTGTTCCCGTCGGCGGCAGCATTTGTAAGATTGCGATTCCTCTCGGCGCGGTATGTGGTTTGTGCTACATTGGTCTTGCCTGCTTTTCCTGCGCGCAACTTCGGTGCCGAATTCTGAGAAGCACTATCATCACTAAACACTCTTTTGCGTCATCGACTGGAGGCTCTGAAGTTTTCCCGAACAGTTGTTTGTCCGAAGCCCTGTGCACTTGTTCGAAGGAGGATGCATTGCTTGGATGCTTTGGTGATGGAGCTACGAACACGGAATCCTGCAGGAGCTGGCTGAAATGCAGTGCGAGAACGCCAGCGGCTTTTGGGAAAGGTGGAAGGGCGTTACCTCCGACTTTTTTGTGGATTCTCAGGTGGTTGCCCCACTTGGGGGTGCATTTAACTTGTCAACTCTCTTGCGACGTTTGGTATATTTGAGCTAATTCCATCTCAAAACCAGCGGACCAACAGCACAAGCTTCTTCCACAAGATTGGAGCATTATGTCGTCCTCCAACTCCATCATCATTTTCGGCCCCACGGGCAATGTTGGCCGTAATGCTGCCATCGCGGCTGGGAAACTTGGTGCGAAGGTGTTTCTTGCTATGAGGGACCCGAAGAAGACTATACCGGGATTGGATGAGAGTGAGGAGAAGAAGGGTGGGTTTGAGAGAGTTCAAGCTGATTTGACGGATTCCGAGAGCGTGAAGAAGGCTGTGAAGGATACAGGTGCGAAGAAGGCTTTCTTTTATTTGATGCATGCTGCGGGGGATCATATGAGAGGGACGATTCAGGCTTTGAAGGAGGGTGGTGTGGAGTTTGTTGTGAGTTTGCGTGTGGTTCAAATTGATGATTGGGAAGAGTGGTATGCTGATGATCGTGTAGGTCTTTCTGAGCAGTTATACTGTCAAGGAACCTTTGGAGGATATCCCACAGCAAGATATTATCCCTTATGGACACGCACAAGTCGAGCTTCAGCTTCTGGATATTTACGGCAAGGAGAATTTTGTGGCAATCCGACCGGGTGGTTTTGCCACTAATATCCAAATGTGGCATGGAGATGAGATTCAGAAAGGAAGTCTCAAGATACAAGCTCCAGATGCGGAATTCGACGGCATCACTGCTGAAGATATGGGCGAAGTCGCAGGAAACATCCTCGCAAAAGACCAGAAGGACGTGCATGCTGTCTACTTGTTCGGACCAAAGATGTTGAGTCGTATCGAGCAGGTCAGGATTGTGGAGAAGGCTTTGGGGAAGAAGTTTGAAATCGCAGAGATTGGAGAGGAGGAGGCTGTACAGCAGTATCTGACCAAGGGAATTCCTGAGCATTTTGCGAAGTATTTGGCGGGCAAGATGGCGGAAATTGGGGATAGTAAGGCGAGCTTTGCGGTGAAAGATTGGGAGGAGGGAGTGAAGAATGTGGAGAGGTTTACGGGGCATCCGGCTATTGGGTTTGAGGAGTGGGTGGGGAGGAACTTGGATAGGTTTAGGTGAGCGATTGAGGACTTTTGCAGACGACTTGATGATAGATTAGGAGGAAACAGAACAATTAGCAAGTATCGAGCGAAGTTACTTCCAGAATTCCCAGATCGGTCCGTTTCGGGCCATCACATATTCGATATACACAACAACGACATCCATCTCGGAAGCATTCCTGGCCACGGTCGGTGCAGCTCATCTCAGGCCATCGACTGTGCTACCGTGCTTGGTTGAAGCTCTGCGCTTCGTCCGTTCTTGACACTGCTCTGAGCCATTTGCTGCTAAGAAGATTCACTTGATCCTCAAAGTTAGTTCGGGCCTCGGCCATTCTGTGTCGTTGACTATGCTATGGAGCAGCCTCCTGGAAGGTCCACTCGCATATACCCCATCGACCTCGACGGACTCATAACCCGTCCAGAGAACTGCCGCTAGGAAGAACGCTGTATCTCCAGAGGATCCACCACCTTCGTAGCGCAACACCAGTACAGCACGCTTGTGGTCGTTTTCCACCCCTGGCAAGGTGAACATAACATCTCCGCGCTTTATCCCATGCCCGACTCTTGAGAAACCCAATTTAGCTTTCCGCATCACATGGGTGCCCTCGTGCAGAACCATGGCGCGGAGCTTTCTGCTCCTCCCTTGAGTTTCCTTCTCGTGTATAGTACCGAGATATCGCAGTCGGCACGTCAGTATGCGATTCGTATCGATCGAACATTGCATAGATTCTCTTATCTCATTCGAACTTTCGGAAAGGACAATTTCCATGGGCGTGGGCACGAGCTTTTCGGTGAGGCAGAGTCCCCAGGATGGGAGCAGGCCAGAGAGATAGGGAGCTTTGGATGCATTACGATGCTCCCGAAGAGAAAGCAACCAGCTCACAAGGTGCTCGTTGGCCACCATATATTGCGTCAGCCTAACGCCGACTGCAAAGTCGTCGAGTCGATAATCGGGCTGGATGTTACATAATGGATCAATACTGATGAGCGAAAACAAAATGTCGCGGCGATCAAAGCACTCCAGAGAATGACAAACGGCCAAGAGGGTGGGCAGCTGTGGGGCCGGTGCAGTCGCGCAAGAAAGTATGGAGGTCAGAGACATGCTCAAGTCGCGCAGGTTCCGGCATGTCCACTTGTGAATGTTCTGGTCACTACCGTGTAGCGTTTGGCTTGTGGTGAGTAGGGATGCCTCCAAGACGTGCATAACCTCCAGGAACTGGCTCAGGTTCACAAAAGTGTAGACGCCCCATCGAAGCTCGAGAGTGTTGTTCCGGGCATGCGAGATCTCTTGCACAACCCATCTTCTTGTGAAGTACCTGCGGCGCAAGAACAATTTTAAGATCCGAAGCGTGCGGCGAAAATTCCATGAACGACGTAACGATAAATCGGACAAATTCATGGCAGAAGGACCGCGAGCGACCCAGTGCTCCAGGCTGATGATCTCTGAACCGGACGGCGGTCCGGCATATGTCCCAGACGTCTGCAGGCCACGACTCGATTCGGGAGGCGGTCTGTCGTTGAGATTGATTCTTATTTCTCGCAGAAGCAGCGACATGGCACGATCTTCGGCCAAGACGCCTTCTCCAAGCCAAGCCACTACTCGTGCGGCATTCTTGTATACTGCAGCCATGTTCGAGACCTGATCATTTCGCTCAGCAACGTTTCCCTGATCAATGCAAAGAGCATCAATCCAAATCCGTAGGATCTCGTTCTCAAGTCGGAGACGGCGAAGTGCCTCAAAGAGGTTGCGGCGAATAGCAACATGTTTGTTGTGGACAAAGATCCCGCGACAAAGCGAGTTGTCGCCATTCTGCATTGCCCAGGTGTACGATAGAGCCGCGTAATTGGCATGCTCGTCGCACGGCACAACTTCGACCTTACAGTCCAATGGCGCGACGCGCTCGTTTGAAGGCTTTACGATCAGTAGTCTTATGTATCCGCCACAGGGAAGTGCTTGATAAGGGAAGCTGTCGACGGCGGTTTTCTCAATATTCCTCTTCCTATGCCTCTGTTGCGTCTTTGACGTCCGCGGTTGCACTGAACAGCCAAGGCCTCTGCTCTTTGGGCCTTCGTTCTTGGCATAACACCTCGAACGTCGTGATCTGAATACTGCTTGGACTGTGTCTGGTTTTGGGGGAGCTGTACGGGACCACTTCAAGACAAGTCGCAGAATGTTGGAAGCTGAAGCTCAGCCTCAGAAGCTGCGTGTTACCGCCGGCTGAGCCAACGCAAATTGCGCCTCGCGGCGTTCGATGTGCAACCCATCGACGCCTTCGCTCACGTTCTCGGCACCGCTTCCTGTGAGCCAACACAAAGCCTGCACCCACATCCAGATGCACTACCAGTCGTAGCAAGCTGCCTAAGATGGACCCACAATTCTGTGAAAGTGCCGAAAGCCTTACCAGAAGGATGTCCCATCGTAACTAAACACCAGTCAGTCCATCAACAATATCCGATACGACTTTGCACATCATGCTCGCCCACTCACGCCATTGATTCTTCCCAGTATTGCTCACTAGCAACCACCCCGAATATCCACTTGGCAGACGGTCGAGTTTGTACTTGACGTTTGGCCGGAGTGGAATGCCTTGCTCTGCCATCCAGGCTCTGGCGAGGCGTTGCTCGAAGTACAGATCGTTTCGAGTGGAGCGAGGATGGGTCGCAGCGCTGCCTATGCCGTCGCTTGCGGGCCAGACTTGGATGATGGTATAGCCTTGTGAAGCGGTTGAAGAAGAGGCGTTGTTCGATGTGCTGGAGGCACTTGGTTGTAGGTTCGATGGCATAGCGGGCGTGACTGTGATCGTGGGGCGGTTGCCACTGGGGAAAGAAGCTGAGGTTGGCTGAGGATTGTTCCGTGTGTCGTTGAATCGGAGCCTCGGGGACCCAGGAACATTCCCAATCGCCTGAGATGTCCGAATGGATGAGGATGGGGCCATGGGAGCTTGCAGAGCTAGCAACGAGTCGTAGTCATATGGTTCAGGCTGGGAGAAGGCATCGAGGGTTTCCCGAGAGATCAGTGGGTCGTCGTAGTCAAACTCAGTACTGTCAGTCATGTCACAAAAGTGCAAGACGCAGAGCACTCACCCCATTTTCCTGCCACTCCTCCCGATCTTGTTCGTGATCAGACATTCTGCGTTCGTGTGCAATAGACTCGATGGCGTTAGATCGTAAGGAAGGTAGCCGAGTGTGCTACGTGATACGCAAGAAGTTCTTGACCGAATCTGATCACTGCAATGTGTTTTGTTGTAGTCAAAGGGAAAAGCGATGGGCGATGTTTGTGGTCTCAACAAGTGTGAGGCACCAGTTTGCTGGCACATTTACCAATCATGACACATCTCAGAAGTGAATGAGACCACACACTGGTGAATTGTGCGGGGACCAGAGATTTCTGGGCATTCCAATGGCCAGCATGGAGTTGTACTTCTCAATTTGTTAGCTGTTAGACGCTGTACTCAAGGCGTGCCATTGTTCGCTCCAACTCAACGAACAATTCCATGTAATTTGACAAGCGTAGGCTGTGGTGTCAGTGAATGATACGCAAACCTACCAGTCTAGCAGGAGAATGGGCAGGTGGGTCTGAAATTCTCTTTGATTTGATGGATGGCTCCAGGAAATAAATTGCTGCTCAAGTTCAGACGCTTGTCTTTCAGCTCGCCTGGATCTTCGCCGTGAGGACTGCTGCGGGCTGACTCCGGCAAGCAGCTTCTTTTCCTGCACTCAGAGATGCAAATGTCCGCAGAATCTCATGAAACGTTACGCCCATTAGAAGTCCATTGAGCATGCTCTTCCGAGTATCCACTCATTGTCGTCCCGTGTACACCGATTTGGAGAACCTTTCTAGGCACCTGTCCATGCTGGAATAGAAATAAAACCCGTATGCTCATCAATAATTTCTTGTAGAGCCTCTGATCGCCTATAGGGCGTAGGCAAATGCAAAACCGATCGTTACCAGCAGTGCCGCTGTAATGCTCGCCTGCATGTCTCGGATACTGCTTGCAGCACTGTCAGAAGGCGAAGGCGCGGATGCTCCAGACATTGTTCCGCCCTCAGATGTCGTTCCATTCGAAGTGCCGTTCGCAGTCCCGTTCGAAGTACCAGTGCTGCTTCCATACCATTCTTCGATCTTTTGAACGACAAAGTCCCGTGCTTGCATACCGAACTCCTGGACGTACACCAGATGGACAGTGATGTTGTCGAAGTTGCCGGCGCTGGCGCAGTATGGATCCAAAGCGTTGCAGTAAGCCTGTGTCCTGTTGTCCAGGCCGCTTGTCTCGAAGATGCTGGTTGCATTCCCGAATCGTTCGAACAATCCTGGCTTGGTCGAGTTTCCAACGTGTGCTGGGTTGTTCGTGATGTTGATACTCGGGTCACCCATGGTGATGATCGCTGCTATTTTTGAAAGAACGTTGTCCGGTGCGGGCTCGGCAAGACTGCTGTTGTATGGAAAGACGCCCACGTTCTGGCCCGAGACGTAGTCTGCCACAACTTGAGCTCCTTGTGAGTAGCCCATGAGAACAAGTGGAGCATTGTTTGGGCAATCTTGTGCGACATAGGCTTCAACTAATTCCTTCATTCCCAGGACACCATCTGATTCTGAGTTGAAGTAGTCTGTTAATGTGGCTGGGTAAACCACATACTCGGCGTTGCTTGCAGGTACGGCTTCGAGAACAAGGTCTTTGACGGCCCCGATAATGCCATATCCGAGAGGTTCCGTTGACGCTCGAGCAACAATAATGTGTGCACCTCCTTCCGATGGGCAGGCCGAGCTAGAAACATTGCTGATGGTGGAATAATTCCCCAGTTGGGCTTGGGCAACGGAGGCGGCCAGAGCCAGTACAGTCCCGGTGGTGAGGCACCTACGTGAAGGCATTGTAATCGGAGGAGTGTCTAGGTCGCCACGGAAAGCTTCGCTTTATATACGAAGGTCCTTTGTCGAGAGAAAGAATAGTGAATGCTGGGGGGCGGGCAAAGAGGAGAGCCATCGTGACTGATATTATAACACCTACTGGCTATACGGGTATGCGAGTTCTGTACGAGCCGTGTTCTCTGCACGGCGGGCGGTACGAATCGAGGCATTTCGCCAGACAGAACCGTAGATCGTGAAGAGTGAGGAGAAGGAAGAAGCGAAGGCATTGGCGAAGTGGCCAATGAAAGTTTGAGCTTTCACAAGCGCCGAGGTCCGCAAAGAACACCGGCGCCACCGCATCCGAGATTGCCAAGATTGCTTTTCTTGCACAGCTTGACCGCACCTGTTCATGGTCTCGACTGCAACCGAGAAATCTGGGGTTTCAGTCCTTTGGTCGTACTGGTCAATCGAGAATCTGGAGTCGACGGTCATGATGATCAAGTCGAGCCATTTGCGGCAAGACTTGATTTGTAGAGGCATTGGCCTCGCGATGACAGCGTGCAGATGTTCCTCGCGGCACCACGAGTCCTGGATGTCCAGTGCTATCGAGTGAGTCGGCATGACAGAGACTGCTGCAGCTTTTGAATTGCGTCTCGAACTGGTTTCGTCAAGGCCTGTGTGGTTCTGAACAAATGTCGAGCATGATCCGCATCTCGGCTCTGGCGGCGCACCGCCTATCAGAAGTCAGTCTTGCCTGGATCAGTATGTGCTTCCGGCTACCTGTGAAAGTGCAATTGACCAAGAACATTGCGACTCCGGAGCGACAGTCGAGATGTCTTGAAAGATGTGCTTTCGGAGGATGGTGCCCACCCGGTGGCTGCACAGGTCGGACGAGGACAAGGTCACAAGCTTGCACTGAGAACTGAAGCAACCAGTGTCTGCGACGTTGTTCAAGTACCCATATCTGCCGTGGACTTGGCCCTGTACTCGCTTTGAAAAGCAAGCGACAGAGCTTTATCGTGGTACCCATCATCTGTCGGAAGTCGCCTGAGGCAGAAAGTTTCTGGAGGAGAGTTGGAGAGTTATCATTTGCACCAGTACCGCCTGAGGCTGACGAACTTCCCAGACTCGGGATTAGCAAGCCTCGCGCCGGTACCTGCACTGTATTGTAGGGCATCAATATTAGCCTTGAAGGAAAATCAAAACGAGGCCGCAGAGCTGCACGACATGAAGACGGAGAAAGCATGCCGAACGGCTTCGAAGGCAACTATGACCGTAATGAAGAGTGGAGGCAAGAACGTCTGTAACGATCTTGCGCTTAGATGGTGAGGCAGGAGTCGAAGCGCCGACAAATGGCACTTTCTGAATTATGCAGCTTCACTTGCTCCACCGAACCCAATAGAGTTTGTGGTCAGCAGAATGCCCCACGCGTATTCGCTCGACCATAGAAAGTAACGGAATTTAATGTCTGCACTCCAGAAAATTCGAACGATCACATCTTCCAACACACAAACACTTTGCAAGCATCGCATGCACTTCCAGCGTAAGGCTATTCCAACCACTCGCGCATAAACCTTTTCCGGTGTATCGATACAATGGCCAAGGATCTCAACGACTATCAGCCCGTTCCAGACTATTCTAAAGCCGGTCCGCACTGGGTCCAAGCTGCGTATGAACGGGATAGATTGCAGAAAAAGTTCGACGCACACCAGGAGCATCTTCAGAAAAAGCAGGCTTTGCAGTTGAGGAGGGAACAGTTCATGAGGGATGCTTGGGAGAAGAGGAATGGGCAGAGGCAGGAAAGGAGGGGCGCTGAAGACGCTGGCGAAGGCGAGGGTGCTTCCCGGCGTGAAGTGCCGGCTGGGGAGGTGAGGGTGAAGGTGGAGGATGAGAATGAGAACGAGACTGCGCAGTTGGTGCAAGAGGAGCGTTCGTGGCAGTATCGTGGCCAGAAGAGGGCACGTGAGGAGGAGGAGCATCGCGACGTCGCGAGCAATGTTGGTCTGCCACAGATTGCGCGAAGGAATGGTCCGTCTGCTTTGCCGCCTTACCCTGGCCCCAAGCCGATCTCATCCAACGAGGCTGAATCAGATCTCTCCTCACTGCGCCAACAGCAGCAGAACGGCGTACTTGGCGCTACGGTTCTCCCGCCTCCTCCGATGCGAGCGCCTTTACATTTTCCGCCGTCGCACTACACGGCGCTGAGGACTACCGCGAACCCACATCAGCAATCGAGCAGCAGTCGACTTCATACATCACTGCCGGGACCTAATGCTTCTCGTCATCCCTTTCCTTCCGATGTGAAAGGTGACCGACGCTGAAGCGTATCAGACCTCTGGGGAGCGAGAATGCATTTTATGGCCAATCTTAGTGGGTGGGTACCATGCGCATCCCACTAGGCTCAATCATTGAGCTCGTCCCGATGCGAGAAGTTGTTGTTAGCTCCTTGTAGCGGAAGGGTACTGAATTGGTTGGAGGGTATTCAGTGAGGCTACGTTCGCAGCTTGCTCTTGTCCTCACCACATAACCGTAGTATAGCAAGCTTCACTTCCACATTGCTGCCGAGATACCAGATTTCACGTGTAGAGTAGGTCGAAGTGCACTTTGGAACCTTTACGATATCGACTTCGACGAACTTCTGCTCTTCGAATTTCTTCATGTGCTTCGTCAACCAACGCGCGGCATCCTCAGTTCAGATAGCTCAGACCAAGATTCATATTCACTCCTTTGCAGCGGACTGACAACGATCGTGCTTGGTCTAGCGGGTCTGCTCATAAGTCATTTCCGGAAAATGCTGGCGCAATCAAGGGCCGGAGGTCACCGCCGACAAACAACATTCTGTTATGTCGCACGCTGCCGTCGACCCTGAGGCTCAGGATCCAGTACGATTGTTTTGCTTCTCTTTTGCCACTTTTATCCTCCGTGGTCTTCGAGCAGTACCTGTCTCTTTTCCCTTTTCGTTGTGCCTTGAGGTCCCTGGCTCTGCCCAAAGATCAGTGATTTGTATCTCTCGGACCAGGCTTAATCTTGATGGTGCTGACGCATCTTTGCAATGAGCGTGCTTGATCTAACGGTCTGGCCGTAATTCGCTTAGCTGGAGCGCCGGCACAATATCTGAAGAGAACATTGAGGCTCAAACTGAGATGTATTTGTTTGGCTTGGCTTTCTCCGTTGAGATCGAGGATCCAGTGCGATTGTTTTGTTGTTCTATGATAAGACTGGATGAGATTCGCTCACGAATAAGCACAGATACGATGTGCCTCTCCCGGGCAGGCCGTTTGATGAATCTGCGGAATCACTGATGTAAGTTCTCGTACTCATAAAATGCATTCCCATTCTGTATTCACGTATGCTTCATCTGTCTCTTCAGTATCTTCGCGCGTGATGTACAATGAAATCCTCCAATTGCTTCTTCCTCCCCACACGCATCTCAAGCATATCGCAGGACACAACAAAGCTCGCTTCCGTAAACTCCCATTTCCCATGCAGTAGGCACCAAGACCAGGGTATGATGATGATTGATAGATCGATAGCAAGACAGGCACAAGACCGCCCCAAATCACTGACACGAATGCAGCAGAACTCTAGCAGGAGCAGCCTTGCTCATTCTCGCCAATGTTGATGGGGATTGTCTCAGGGAAATCGGGGTTGAAGTCTTGCGATTCTTCTTGGGCGAGAGCGTTTCGTGCGATGACTGAGGGGTGTGTTAGTGTGTGTTCTACTTTCACATGCACGCCGCATGGGTACGAATGTCCGGCTTACCTTCAAATGCCTGCTCCACATTCACCGCATCCTTTGCGCTCGTCTCGAAATATGGTATCCCGCCCTTTTGCTGGCAGAACGCCTGTGCCCGTTTGGTGCTGATCATCCTCTTGCTCTCCTCCACATCAACCTTGTTGCCCAAGACCACAAAGGGGAAGCTTTCAGGATCCATGGGGCTCGCTTGAATCAGGAACTCGTCGCGCCATGAATCGAGTGTATCGAAGGACTTTGCGTTGTTGACATCGTAGACGAGTACACAGCAGTCTGCGCCGCGGTAGAAGGCAACGCCGAGGGACTGGAAGCGTTCCTGGCCAGCGGTATCCCAGAGTTGCATCGTCACAAGGCGGTCGTCCACGAGGACTTCTTTGGTGAGGAAGTCGGCGCCGATGGTGGCTTTGTAGGACTGCGAGAACTTCTTGTTGACCTGGGTATGGTTAGACTAGGATGCGGTGGAGGTCGTGTGAATGAATCATACATATTGGTTCATCAAACTGGTCTTGCCAACACCGCTATCTCCCAGGATGATGACCTTGAGCAGAATCTTCTTGCGCGACGCCATAGCGGCGGTGTAGGCGGCGGAGCGGGGATGTGTTGACGGATCGCAGGACAGTTGCCGCGGAGACTGTTTGTGGTAGCGCTCTTCGCCGCGAGGTACTCTAAAGTGGGGCAGCGGTGTGTCGAAGGTCCACGAGGTGTAGGTGTCGTTACGGCAGTGGCGGCGGTGTGGATGGGGTGGTGTTGTGGACAGTTCAAGACAGACGGCATGCAGAGAGGCTGGCTGGCTGAAGCTCGAGCATCGACGTCGTCGACAACGCCTGTTGCGGTCATGCGGCTCAACTCGGCCCCACTTCGGTACATGCCAAGCGAGGCACGCCCCGTGCGTTCCTGCGTCTGCATCTCCCAACAAAGGTCGAGACTCAACCTCACCGTCACATGCTTCGACCTACGTGGCTTTGCCTGCACCACCACGCGCTGGAACTCTCACAAGAATCTCTGCAGCAAATGAGCTCTGCGATGTCGGACTCTTCAATTGGCAAGACCGCTCAATCTCACGAGTGCAAATGCGGTTCTTCTCACCTGTCCTGGAATAATCGATTCGATTCAGCAGTGCGGAGCCAAGAAAGACATGTGGAGGACTATAAGCAGGCGGATCTGCGTACTCATCAGCGTTGAGCTGCCAATACAGCTCTCATGAGGCCTGCAATCGGTTCAAAACTGAGCCCTGTTCCCCGCAGTCTGGAGACTGGATAACGTGGACATTACTGGCAGACGCACTGCATAACCACGCATGTCTCCGCGCAGAACATCATATGGCTCGGCCTTCCGCCGTTCGATATCAAACATTTCCCATGCTTCTCGTCTGCACCAGGAATTAGGACGAGATGGTGATTACTGATGAAATGTGTCAAGACGCTGACTAACCCGCCAGAAGCCGACAGTACTTTGACCTCCGGTTGTATTCTGGCGCACTTCCTTTCGTCGTTCTGGCATGCCATCTACCAATGCAATGTCCGATTCAGCCGCAGATGTAAGCTTTGTTTGAAGCACGGCAGCCCTTCTTCTAGGTTAGTGTAACATTAGGTTGGATCACGGCGCGAGTTCGCGTCTCCGCCTTGTCCTAGCATGTCCAGAGCATTCAATCAGAATCACACGGTCGCACTTCACCTTGGTGCTGAGACCTCCCAACTACGAACATGCCCGCAAGGGACAATCAGCGGGAAGATAACCCCTTTCCGATGCCGAATAAACGGGTTTGAACGTGCAACAAGTGTTATTGTCAACCACAGGCACGAATAACGACGACGGCAAGACCTGAAGCGTGCCCAGGAATCCGTATGTGGTTTGAAATGGAGCTCAGCTATGTGCCCGGCAATCAGAAGTGGTAAGATCTGTTTCTACAGAGGCATAATGCTCCGTATACAGGCCGCGGTGAGAAGAGAAAGGCGAGACAGCCCCGAGCCATCTTTACTCCGCATTCGGATCATACTTCCCATCGCTGGGGCAGTTCTCCCAAGGCATGCCCTTGTCGCAGCAGGTAGCCCCAGCCACGCCTGCTGTGCGGCATTGATCGGCGAAAGATGCAAGCTGACTCGTGCCAATGTTCTCACACTGTTCTCTGTGTGAGCGACTACAGTACGACGTGGCCTGTTCGGCTCAAGACGTGGATCACTCACCCATGGTACGGGGTTGCCGTCCGAGTTCTTTTCATCTGTGAATGTTCCTGAGAAGGAAGGGCAGAGATCTTTGGTTGGACCGTCCGCGGCAGGTCCTGACAGTACTGGTACGCACAAGCAGGGAATGTCAGCTTCTTGATCAACCAAACCCAGAAGAGAGTCGACGCCAATCTTACTGTAGCATTGGCAGAATGATGTGGGTGCGACATCGTCATTCTTGTCGTGCTTTTTGCCGCCCTTGCCAGAATCTCCGTTGCCCGAACCACCGTCTCCTGAGCCACTTCCTCCAGAACCACTAACGTCGGCGCCACTGTCTTCGAAGCCACTGTTGGATGGATAGCCCAAAGCGAATGGACTGTTGCCGGGTCAGTCACAGTCACTGGAACGCCGGGCGACTGAGAGCGTACAGAACGAAAGCGAGGGCAAGAACGCAAAATTGCATCTTGAAGGAGTGTATGAGTGAGGAATGAATGCTTGAGTAATGAGTGACTGGAAAGTTGAATGCTTGAGCGTCCGACCAAATGTACGGAAGACGACAGATTCTTTATATCTCGCTTCTTGCCCGAGCAACGCTGTGTCTCGCCATGGGCGGCTGTTTCGATGTCTGGATGATTATCACCAGCATTACTTTAGTCTGGTTGGGATCTCCGGCCGAATGCAGTATTACGCCAACAGGGACATACTCCTCTAGTCGGACTTCGGGACCAGCTATTTTGCTCGTATCTGTCGCTTTGCTTTGCACTGTGTCGAGTTCAGCCTTGCTGCCTAAGGCATCACCGGATCGCCTTGGCGTCTCTAGCAACCCTCGTGTCTCCTTCTCTGTTCTGCCCATCCACCTACACAAGTCTGGCACACCGGGATGTATTCCATCTCGTCTCATCTCCACCCTGGTAGCAACTATTATGAAACCACAACTGCTGTCGGAAGGATGACTGGCACCTTGACATGGGCAAGACAAGTGACACAGACGCATAGCGCATTGTGAGGCACTAACGTTGGCAGGCACCATGAAGATTTATCATCAGAATACGTCCTCATCAGCTGGAATACGTCCTCATCAGCTGGAATGAATGGCAGTTGGGCTAAAGAGCGTCTTCGGAAACGACACGATACATGGTCCACTGCTCATGCGATAGCTCTCCCATCATGGTTCGCAGTCTTGCTCGATCAGTCTTGTGCGAGATAGTCAACGGCCTCGCAGCCAACGGGAACCACCACATTGGCACCATCTGAGGGGCCAGATTACCCTCCTCAATGAGGTTGAGCATGGTCTCCCCCAGCACCTCCTTACTCACCGCTGCATCTTCCCAAGATATGAGCGTAAGTGGACTGTCGCTCACGCTGGGCTCCCGCGCATGGCCACAGACAAATCCGACGATGGTCTGAGTCGACGGCTCGAACTCGGCAAAGCAGTCACCTCGCCCTTGGAGCAAGCCCGCCTGCTCGATGTGATAATCAATCTCTCCCAGCTCGATTCGCTCGCCACGTATAGTCATCTGCCCGTCCTGGCGGCCGAGGAAGGTGACAGTCCCATCGGATTCCTTGCGGGCCAGGTCACCAGTACGATAGTATCGTGTGTCCGAAGAGGGCTTTTTCCACGCCACGTTCGCCAGGAATGAGCGTTCTGTCTGGTCCGGCCGGTTGATGTATCGACTTGCAAGCGCACGACTCTCTACGACAAGCTCGCCAGCCTCACCATCCTCGCGTAGGACGTCCACGTCTTCCGGATCTGTGATCCATAGCCGACATACGCGATAGAGGCTGGAGCCAATATTCTGCGGCTCATCGTGGCTCTGGAGGGGTGGGGTGATGGATTGCAAGATCGTGCCTTCAGTACATCCCCACATCTGTCGCAGTTGCGACTTTCGTGAAACAGACCAAAGTTTCACAGCCCTGCGATCCAGCGGCTCACCCATAACGCTGAGCATTCGCATAGTGGGGACCGAATCGACCTTGATCGATCTCAGCATCGTTGGCGACAACGTGAAATGCGTGATCTTGAACCGGTTCAGATTCTCCTCCAGCTCTCCGGGCTCCGGCATGACGAGATCTCTCTTGCTCATAATGCAAAGCGCTGCTCCGGTACCGAAGCTCAATGCGATTTCCATCATTGCAACATCGAACACGTACGGTGCAACGTGTGCGATTCGAGAAGATGCCTGGACTTCCAACGGTGCTACCATGGCTTTGCACATGGTGATTATCGCAGCGTGGCTTTGAACAATCCCTTTCGGAACACCGGTGGAGCCCGATGTAAACGCAATGTATGCATCGGCTTGAGGCTGCGCCGAAGATATGCTGGCATTGCTGGGCAAAGGGCCAGCATGGGTGCCTGTCGGTCCACGTCCTTCTTGACCACCCGCTTTCAGATCACTCAAGTCGATTACAGAGTATTCCTGCCTGAAATCCTCGAGCATGCTTTCTCTCTTATCCGACACAACAAGCTCCACATTCGACTCGTGAAAGATGGTCATCTGCCGAGCGGGAGGATGGTGAAGGTCTACTGGCACCACAGCTGCTCCGATATCCATGATTGCGAGAATTGCCATGACGGCTCGCGCAGAGAGTGGAAGCAAGATGCCAACTCGGGCGCCGCTTGCTACTCCATGGTTTTGGAGATAAATCTGGAGACTGAGCATCTCCTCCTGCAGCTGCGAATAGGTCCATTGGCCTTCGTAGCTGTCAATTGCAAGAGCATCTGGTGTAAGCCCAACCTGCCTCTCCAGCAGTCCCGGAAGTGTTTCGGAAACCAACTCGAGACCCGTCTTGTCCACATGGTATGGACTTAGATTAATGCTGCAATGTTCAATTTTCTTCTCGAGCTGGCTTGGATCGATTTGGTCTCGTTGTAGGCCTGGCTCGCAGTCCATCAAAGGCGCCATGTTGATCGAGTTCCCGCTCTTCTTGCCGATTCAACGATTGCGAGGCTTGCCTTTGGCTGTGGTTTTGGAACCTTTGCGCTGCGACTCTTTCACCTTGGAGGCGTTGAAACCCCCCCTTCGACCACAGATGGATATCTTATATTGCAGCAACTGGAGTTGAGCTGCTGTGTCTCGTCACTGCAGAACATCTCCGATGTACAGATGTTGTTGTGTGGTTCGCGAAGGGACGGCCAAGATCTGCATCTGCCAAACGTCCCGGTCTCGCAAGCGTGACCATTACCATATGTCTTCACGACGCAGCACGAGTTGAGCCGCCACCTACGACACATACGCAGGGAATGCTCGTTGCCACTCTTTCAGACGTCTGTTGTTTGTATACCGGTACTACTGAAACTGCCGTTACCTGACGGAGCATCTCTTGTCCTTCCTGGCCTGGTACCGAACGACAACGTGCCGCCAACGAACACAATGACTGGCAATGACGCGACCAAACTCAACAAGGCCAATGACAGACTCAACACAGACCAGTCAGCAGCATCCTGAACGAAACCTCCCCATAGAGGACCCACTGCCAGTCCAAGGGTATACGATGCCCACCACAATGCCTCCGCTTGAGCAAACGCCCCATTGTGTCCCCATATGCCCGGCGTGCGCTCAGCCATCTCGCTCACGACATGGCTGACTTCGGCGCTGAAGACACAAATGGTCGAGCCAAGCAATGCTCCCAGCAGCAACAGCAGAGCCACCAACAGTACTTTGTCTGAAATGTCGTTCGTCTGAACAAATTGTAATGACGCAAGTACCGGCGTAGAAAGCAGGAATGCTACGAAGAGCACGAGCTTTGCGCCAAACCTGTCTGCAAGCATGCCGATCGCCGGACTGGCAAATGATGGGAGGCAAAAGGCCAGATACAGCAGACCCGCAGCCGTTGATTTCCACCCAAAGACTTTGCCAACGTGGATGGTGAGCGATGCATCGAAGGAAGTCAGAATTGTTGCCTGCGCGAATGCCCCCAACAACGCGCAGACCATTCGCGGCGAACGAAAGAGCTGCAGCGCCGCGAAGCGATGTGCTGGCGAGGAGTGCCTTCCTGGAACGATGGCCTTTGGCGATTCGATAAGGAACATTCGCAGCAGCAGGTCCACCACAGAAACGCCAAAGACAGTACCCCATACTGCATAATGTCCCGCGTGTTCGTAGATCAGTCCGCCGAGCACAGGGCCCAAGAAGATGCCCAGGGAGAGGCTCAGTCCTGTAAACCCTAACGACTGAGCCACTTTTTCTCTCGCAACTTGATCGATGATGAGCGCGAGGCTCGTGGCCCATACGACCGCAGATGCTATTCCGAACATAACGAGACCAGAGATCCAGAGCGCGATGTGCTGACCGGCAGTAACGAGTGCGATGCCGACCCATTGAAAGAAAATCGCTGCCACGAACAGTGGCTTCCTTCGGCTGCAGTGATCTCCCATCCAACCGGCGAACGCTGTGCCAGAATGTCAACTGCTCAACGTTCTACCACGTACTGATGGCATTGCGGACTTACGACTAGCCAGCACTGTTGCTCCTGCTGTGACTGCTGGCAATATTGCGACCCATTTCTGCACTTTTGTTGGCTAGACGTTAGTAAAGCGTCTTGTTGCAGCGGAAGGCCAGTATCACGAACCTTGGTCTTGTGGGGCTCCAGCCTTTTCTGGAAGCGCAAAAGGAATGACTGGTGGCAGCACTGCATATGTGAAAACATCCTGCATGGGTTATGTCAGCTCATTTGTCGTCTCCTGCATCGAGAAGGCGGATGACTAACACTAAAGCTTGCTACACAGCAGCAGAGTAGGATGTATAACGTTGATGCTCGAAAGCTCGAAGGGCTCTGATGCTTCTCGTCCATGAAGCTCATATTGGCGTGTAAGTCTGTTGACGCTTATGTTGAGCCACTTCTTGATATTGGACTACCTGGAAGCAGCACACAATGGTATTAGCACCACAAGCGCGTCTACATCATGGCATGACCTCATCTTAGAGACGCATCATAATTTGACGGTGACGACACGGCATACAATCAACTTCTGCAGCGAGTATGATGATGTGAGCATGCATCGGCGACGTGCTGGGCTATCGTGTTGCTCGCACCCTGTGATCGAGTCGCATCTCGGGGTCCATTGCGGCTCCGCAAGGATTGAGCCTCAATGACGATGCGATCAACGCCATGCGTGTCTGGAATTGCTCTAACGATGTATGATATTCGATGTTCTGAGTGTAAGATGAAGGGTGACGTTGGACTCTCGGACATGCAGCTGGCCCTGCGCCTACCACGAATGGCATCTCACGATCTATTCTGCGATGGAAAACTTCTGGATCGACATTCAATGCGAGATCGAGGGTGGCAGGGCCTTTGATTGTGCAACAGTGCAGGACGGTACGTTGCTGTCGCAATGGTCTCAGACATTGCAGCTCAGAGACATCGTTCGGGGAAGCAGCGGGCTCATGCTGATCCTCAACGTGAAGCGGGTACTTCCGATACGCCGTGACGTTGCTCGTTTTTCCTCTTCTGGACAGTGCTTGGAAGTGAGCAATTTGTGATATCTACGTTCATGCTGCTGCGAATCCTGAGCGGGAGGTTGTTGTCGCAATTCTCTTGTTTGCTTCGATTTGGTTGCATTTCAGCCTCCGAAACTTTCTCGCTGGTTTAACGCTCACTGTTGCAGACATGTCTTCGTGGCTGTGTACTCCATTGATTAGCATCAAGTTTGCCTTGAAGTCAAGGTGTAAACGCAAACAGGCATTGAAAGTTAGGGAGACTCGATTCGATGAGTAAGAACTTCCATTTCACGAACTGGTATTCCCAGCAGCATACTGACGAATCCACTGTAGTAGTAGCGCCTTATCTATCAACGAGAAGGATACGGACGATGATGACGAAGACCATCATGACACCCATCAGCTTCACCCTGCCGTCGCGGACTTCAAGAACTTCATCGAAAGCCGGCCCCGCTTACACATGCATTTCCGTCAAATGTGGCAAGAGACTCTGAAGCCCGACGTCGAAGGTCATGTCAATGTTCGCGATTATGATCATATGCTGGAACTCCTCAGTCGGTACATTCAACAACCTCCGCCTTGGTCGCCGGCAAGCTGGAAGATGGGATCCAGTGGCCTGCCGTTCAACGACATGTTCTACTACGCTGTTCTGACTCCTTCTGGATATGCGGCATTCACGGATGCTGAAGTTGCGAGACAAGTCAAGAAGTTGCTGATGGTGTGGTATCATTACTTGAGAAATGAGAAGAGTCGAGTTGGGCTGCACACTTGGTTGGCAAAGGAGAATGGGTGTCTCGGGGAGTTGGTGAGGAGTGCGAATGAGGCGGTGGGGACGAATTTGAAGTTTGAGGAGATGTTTGAATGTGATGCGGAGAAGGAGTTCTATGGATTTGGGAGCTGGGATGCGTTCTTCATAAGACGATTCAGAGATGGGTTGAGGCCAGTTTGTCAAGAGAAGGATGCGATTGTGAATGCCTGCGAGAGTATGCCACTGAGTTTGGTAAGAGGGGTGAAGTTGCAAGATGAGTTCTGGATGAAGGGCTCTGTGTACTCTTTGGTGGACATGTTTGACGATCGAAACTTGGCAATGGAGTTTGAAGGAGGGACAGTCTATCAGGGGTTCCTGAGCCAGTACTCGTACCATCGCTGGCATGCGCCTGTGCAAGGAGTCGTTCGGCACTGCTACCGGATCGATGGAACGTACTTTGCTGTGCCGAGATTCGCGGAGGAGTACTGCCTTGTGGAGACTGGACATCTGGAAGTGGAGCGTTGTATGGCTTCGATGTCGTGCCTCTCTTCGCGAGCTGTAATTGTTATCGAAGCTGACGACCCTGCCATTGGCACTGTGGCATTCATCGCAGTGGGGCTGCATGAGGTCAGCACCACCGAACTCACGATCAAGAAGGGGCAGAGGGTAAAGAGAGGACAGGAAATGGGCATGTTCCATTATGGCGGGAGCACGCATTGTCTGGTCTTCCAAAAGGACATCGTGGTCGACGGCTTCCCGATGGACACTAAAGTCAATGTGCCGGTCAATGGACCCTTGGCCAGGATCAAATCGAGATCAGTCGCCTAGGCAATGGCAGAACTTCACAATCAGACACACAGTGGAAGCTTACTGTGGACTCGAGACAATCGAAGAGCTACTGGATGAGCCACGGTCGGTCAACAGCCAGTGGCCACTACTGCTTCCTACAAACCGAATCCTCACGCCGGACCATTTGGAGCTGCCACTCGGTCAATTCATCGATGTCTCTGCCGAAGACGACAATCATGAACAGCATACGGGGCTTCCGCGCGAGAAGTGGCAAGCAGTCCAGGAATAATGAAATGTCTGAATCAGCGCAGGAGCAAATTCGCTGCTTGACATTGCGGGATTGGGTCAATCCAGTCGCACCACATTGCAAACCTCAGTGCATATCTGGACTCACGCTGAACGACTAGAAGCCAAAAGGGAATGGCATTCAGCTATTTCTTCTATCGCACAGAGCGTTACAATCAGCGGACAGGGCAAGTGTGGAGGCGAAATCAGAGGCGCGGAAGGAAGGAGGATCCTCCGTACAGAACGTGATATACTACGGCTACAAGTTAGAACAATACCATATCTATATCAAATATTCTTGAAATGATCCAGCTTTCAACCACTTGTACCATTAACAATCAAGCTTGCAGCCCTCTCGGCCAAAGCATAGACAGTCGCCGTAGGATGACCACCAAGCTGGAATGGGATGGCCGAAGCATCCACAACTCGAACATTAGCAGTACCATAGACTGTCAAGTTCGTATTCACCACACCGCCCCACTCTCTGGGTAGCATAGCAGCAGTTCCGACGCCATGCCATCCAGCACGGAAGTTGTCTTGCCAGTATTCTTTCCACTCTGCATCACTTGCATCTTCGGAGACATTGCTGAAGCCGGGACGAGTTTCGGCCTGGACTTCGGCGGCGAAAGCTTCGGTTTTGAACATGTTTCTGACGAAGCGGGCAGATGCTGTGAGCATTTCCCAGTCGAATTCGAGAATGCCTGCCACGATGATGGTCAGCAAGAGATTGAGGCACAGTGCTCTGCCAGAAAGTGCTTACCCCAGTTCACGTTCACGTTTGGAGAATCTCCTGCACGCTCTGGGTTTCCACCTGAGATGTGGACGTTGCCGCGACCGAGCGGAATCCTGGTAATAGAGTCAGATGAAGGACACAGATATCGATGACGCGATGAAGATCATGCAAGGAATACTCACAGAGGCCAGAATTCAAGATTCAAGTGTGTGCTGTTCAAACTTTGACCAGAAAAGATCTCGACGGAAGGAATGAGAGTGCTGAAAATAGCCTCATATTGAACACGGAGAGAGTTGAGAATCTGGTCAGCGCTGAGAGTGCCGTTGATACCTTCCGAGATGGTATTGGCGTATTCGGACAGCGAGCTGTTTGTCCTCTCCTGGAAGTCCCCCGCATCATCACCGAAGATTTGCTCGTACGTGGCGTGGATGAGATATGGAGTTGTGATCTCGTCTCCAACGGGCGAAGGAAAGGTGATGTTGGATGAGTTGACCCGCTCGTAGTAGATGTTTCCTTGTAATTGGTCCTGAAGGTTCTCTCCGACACCAGGAAGGTCGATTTTGGCTTCGATGCTGTAGTTGGCGAGGAGGGCTTTGTTGCCGATTCCTGAGAACTCGAGAATACCTGGTGAGCGATAGACACCTGCTGCAAGAATGACTTCCTTCCTCGCCGTGATGGTGGTTTGGTTGTTGGTGTTGGCAATCTCAACGCCGGTTGCTGTCAGTGTCGCGTTCTCGCCCTGAGCATCGGCGAATACGATTCTGAGACAGACTGTCTCGTCGAGCAGTTCGAGGTTCGTGCGACCGACAATTGGCAGGTAGTAAGCCTCGCGGGCAGATTCTCGAGTCTGTTCACGTTCGCCATTGATGGTAAACGCTGCTGGGTAGGTCGCAAGGCCTTCCGCTTTGCCACCATTGAAATCCCTGTTGACACTGATGTCAAAGGCCGCAGAAGCATTCTTCAGAAGCTCCCAGTACGCTCGAGTACCTTGCGCAGGAAAAGAGACATTGAGAGGTCCAGAGGTGCCATGATAATCTGGATTGTATGTGTAACCTGCGTCTGCAAGGTCCTCACTTGGAACATCAAGTGTCTCTGAAGACTTGTAGAATGGGAGCAGGGTGTTCCACGACCAGTCTCCATCGTTGACTCGGCCCCAGTCATCGATAGATTGGGCATTAGGGCGAGAATAGACCTTGCCTGTTTACCTTTGTCAGTGCTTGAGTTAAACTGAATTGGCGCGACACAATGTTACCATTAATTTGACTGCTGCCTCCAACTGTCCTTCCTGCTGGCAGATCGAGAACTCGACCCTTTGCATATGTTTGTGGTGTGCTCCTGTATGACCAAGAGGCGGTCGAACCGTTGACCCCTGCTTCAACAATCAAGACTGTGTTGTTTGCCTCAGAGAGCTTGTTCGCCACAGCCAATCCTGCCGTGCCTCCACCACAGATAATGTAGTCATATTCGGTTTGCTGCTGAGCGTAGCTGCCAGCGATGGCTCCTAGGCCGAAGATCAACGAACGAGTGGACGGCATATTTGCCAGATGAGTGAACGACAATGTAAAGAGCGTATGACCTACCTCGGCGGACTAAGCGCCATTGCGCGCTGATATACCCTCTACTCCCTACTTCAGCATCGGCATCGATCCTTGAGGCTGTACTGCCACGGTGTTTCGCGGACTGACATGTGCGTGTTTAGTGATGAATCCCTGTATGGGTGCATGGAAACCCATGAGCCCAGACCCTTGGAAGTAGCGCCCCAAGACGTGCTAATTAGCGAGGGTCGAAAACATCAACATATTCTTCGACATCCACTTCGCCCGATGTGGTCGTTGGGTCATCAATATTCATTGAAGGACATAGTGAGGGTCTGTGGTACGATGTCGATAGTGACGAGCTGCCACTGCAGCCCTAAAGAAATCTTCAGCTCATTGGTAGACCAAAATAGGACGAACAGCGATGCCCGAAGAAGGCATAAGCGCTATACAATGCGCAAGACCGCTAGTGCTTTCAACAAATTTTGCCTTTATTGTCCCCGTGTGATACTTCTCTAGGGCGGCCAGATTGAGATTGCGAATAGCTGTCAGGCTGTGTTTCCGGCATGTTGACCGTCACGTGTCGATCCGTAGCCCGGCAGATCCTGTGATGGCGGACGCGGATCTGCTTCGCGCCTGTGCGTGAAGGTCGTCATCGACGCAAAAGTCTGGGGACATCTTTTTGAGCCTTTGAAGATGGCGGAGACAAAGCTGAAGTCGTGATCCCGAACGCTAACTAGTGAAAGTAGTTCGTTCGCCTGAAGGAGGTAATGGCGAGATTGGGACACACCAAAACGTCGCACCCATAAAGATCAGAAGCGTTCCAGCCTGAGTGAACCACATTTCAGCCCCACGATGGATCTGGTCGTCCTTGTGATGATGTTGCAGAGCGCGGAGGTGCGCGGAGATGGTAGGGACCGAGACCTGGATGCCAAGCCAGGCCGGTGGATATTTGCCTCAGGCATGAAACATTTGTAGCAGTCTGCAGTCTGATAGCGTTCTGACGTGCGAAGCTTGGAGACAATACGCGGAATATGGGAAGTGCTGGTGATGCAGGGCAGTGTACAAAGCAGCGAGACTATTCCGCTCTACTGGCCATCGTTCCGTGCCCGAAAGAGCATACAAGGTGCCGATAGAAAGCTGCGTTGAGTCCATTCACTGCTCTCACGCAAAACTTATGCCTCTTCGCACCCTCATAGTGGCCTGTACCACCAACCTACCCAACCCAGCCTGGAACCAGTCAGGCACGGGATACCTCAACCCGCTTCCATCACCTCCAAACCCGGCCTGCACACAGATCACGCTCCTCAAATGTCCCATTCCAAGCTGCTCCCCTTTACTCTTTGCCAGCAGGCGTCCAGTCTTGACCAAATTCTTGATCTCCCTCCCATTGAGTTCCAATTCTGCCAGATCAAACATTTCGTCATCTGTGATGCCGCTGTAGTGTTGTGGGAAATCTTCCGACGCCCGGATGAAAGTTTGCCAGATATGGTGGCGGGCGCGGAAGTCGAGAGGAGGGTAGTCGATGGCGAGGTCGATGCGGGATTTGAACGCTCTGTCGAATGCTGCAACGCGGTTCGTGGTGAGGAACAGGCAGCCGGGGTAGTATTCCAGCAGGCGGAGAAAGACTGCGAGTATATGGTTAGATCCGGCCTCAGAGGGGGATCAAAAGGAAGAGTGTAAGCTTACTTGAGACCAATCGATTTCGATGAAGGTCGGTGAGTTGGCGCTGTTCGAGAAAGACGTCTGCTTCATCGAGGAGTAAGACCGCGCCCCACTTGGCACATATGTCCAGCACGTCTTGGAGTTTCTCCTCCATGGTTTCGACATCGAAGCCCAATTGTCCCGCGCTAACGACATACAGTGGCACCTTCATCTCTTCTGCCACGGCTTCCGCTGTCAATGTCTTCCCCAGCCCGGGAGGGCCATGGAGAAGCATGATCATGCCTTGACCCTTGCCCTCGATGACATCGTCGAACGCATCTTCTTTGTTGAGATGTGATTGGACGAAAGCTAGGATGAGATCTTTGTAGTCGTGCGGGAGGAACAAGTGCTTGAAAGCTGCTGCGCTGAATGTGATGTCATCGATGTTGTCGACGGCGAAGGTGGCCCATTGTTTAGTTGTCATATCGTAGCCTTTGACGAATGGAGCGCAAAGATGGTAAAGGTCTTCCGATAGTTTCATGGGAGCAGCTTCTACTTGTTTCCTTCTTCTCTTCGAGGACTTCTTCGCTTTAGGTCTTGGAGTGACAGCAAAAGGGTCGAAGTAAGGATCCGGTCGCGGTGGCATAGTGTCTTTTGGAGGCAATGCGCTTGGGTCAAGTGCAGATAGCAAACTCGGAGTGTCTGTTTGCGAGTAGTACATGGCGGTATCAACAACGATCCGTCCGTGGTCAATCTGCAGTCCTCGGTTAGGTCCTGTGTCGATCGTTGCCCAGCGATCATACGTACCTGACGCACACGACGCCGCTGATCAGCTGGAATCACACGACCTGAATAGGCTTTGTAATGCCAGCCTTGCAAGTTCACAAAGTCGCGACCTCTGCTTGTCGTCACGCTAATGATCTCCTGCTGCCGTGGGTGGAATTGCAGTGGCACAGCGTCCAAATCGTGGAGAGCTTTAAGTCCATCGTAGGCGCCGATGAGAAGATATCCCTGTTCCCATCCGAACTTCACGCCGTCGTAACCAACATGACGAACGGTGAGCTCGAGAAACAGTTCGTCTCGGATAGATGTGTATCTGCTGCTCAAAAAGCTGTAGATCCGATCTCCCTCCTCCAACGTTGTGGCGACCTCAGTATCCGGAGTGAAGACGAGCCAGGCGTCCTGGAATTCCGCCTGTCCCTCTCGCAAAATGTCTTGTTTGAGCGCCAAGAGAGGTCGGATCTCAGGCTCGATGATGCTTGTGAAGAGGGTGAAAACTTGAGACTCGGTGCTGTCGTGGGGAATGGTGGCCTGGACAGTTTCGTATTGAGTCCAACAGTGAACGAAGTCGTGGAATGGCGCCCTGAAAGTGAGATTGGTGGTGGTGCTCGAAAAGCCGCGGTAGCCTTCAAACACAGTGGCCAGCAGTCTACGCAGCGCTGGATTTTGCACCGTGACCGAGTGTAGTGAAAGCCCTTCGTCAAACTCGCTGTTTCGTTCGCGTCGGTCTACCAAGGCATATTTGAGGCTCTCGGCATGCTTGCTGATATCCGGATCTTCGCCAGCTTTCCAAGGCTTCCACGGCTCGGTGGGGTCCTTGCGGTAGAGCTGTCGAACAGCAATCTCAGTTCCAATCTGACCTTTGCTGATGCTCGTATCGGGCACTTTCTCGCCTGGAGGTGGCGGAGGCGAGATTGCCTCATTCAGGTCGGCATCGATCGAAGGCATGCCGTTGCTCTGGTTGAGGAAGGCATTGAAATCGAAGTTGTCCAATGGGTCGCTGCTGTTCATCTCGCCACGAGCGGTCTCCTTCCTGAGGCGCTGCGAGGGGATGTAGAAGGGTCAATTGTCGTGAGAAGGATTCCTCGTGGTGCAGCGTTTGGAATGGTTTGACGGGCAATCACCGTCGCCAGCTCAGCCTGCTGTCTCATGCCGCATAGCTGCAGGCTGCGGTGCAGCTCACCGGTCCATGGTCCAATGAGACGTGCAGACGCATTCGCGGTCTGCGTTCATTGAGGTACAGATAGAGCTTCGTTCAGCCCGGTATCCAACCACTTCCACTTCCTGCTGTCGTGTTTGAGGTCGTGATGAGGCCCCCGCTTTGCAGAGGGCGTTGCCATCAGTACGCCGAGAGGGCGATGCCCGTCTGCTCCCCAACACAACAGTGCGTCCCACACCGCCGTGCGGTGCGATGCGGATGCATCGTCTCTGTCTCCTTCGCATTGGTGGTGGATGAAGAGCGGACAGAAGGAAAGCTGCTGTTTACTGTGTCTTTGCAAGAGTTGCTCCGTGCTCCGAACTTCGCCCAGCATGACACAATATATATTCCCGGATTCACCTCACCTTTCGAAGGCAATGATTCTTCCTTGAAAGTCAGCCGCTGTAAGGGCGATATTTCTCGATCACATCCAGACATGAAACTTATTCAAGCAATCTTCGACATTGCATTGGCACCTGGCGCGACAAGTGCCTTTCCGGCAGCACTAGAAGCACCTCGAGATCCTTCCTACCAGGTAAGCTGCGCGACAGTCCTATACTGTGTTCTCTACACAACCTTGTCATAGCAGCCAAGAGCACGAAAAACTCATCCATTGCGGGCTTCGCGTACGCACAGCGTGTCAATGCTCATGTTCGAGCACTCCAAGCACGTGCTATGGGAATGCCGAGTGCTCTACTTGATCGCAAGAACCTGTACAAACAGACTTGATTATTTCGTATTCGTGAACAAAGCAGACGGGATCCGATCCTACATACTAGCCCCAAGGCATCAGATTCGAAGCGAAGACCACCACCAGTCGTTGTACAAACACTGTACTCGCTATGTAAAAATCCTAGGTCCGAGAGCAAATTTGGAACCTGGAAGATGCCGGAATCTGAATTACTGTGCTGGCCGAGGCGATCAGCCGGTCGAGTAGAGGCGGAGAAGTCTTGTGGATCTGTTGGAGAATGGCTTTCTGTTTTACAAGACTATTCATACCCTTATCTACGTCCTAACTTTTGGACCTCTATTTTGTGCGATTGGAAAATTCGACGAGACATGTCGTAAGTCGGACTGCACTCCTGCCTCTCGTCAAGCTCTCATTACGGTCATAAGGCATTAGATGCGGCCAATTACTATCACTGCGTAGCCGTCACTTCTGTTCTTCAGAAACACTGCATATCTAGAACAGGCAGAGTTAATATCGAGACGCCGCCTCTTGAATGCTGGGTGTCTGTCCTAAGCAGAATTTGAGTCAAATCGAGCGCCAGTACCAGCATGGTGCTGAGCATGGACGTGCAGCCTCAAGGCATGTTCGCGGAGGTCTTCTCGGCTGTAGCGGTCGAGTTGCAGGGAAAATGACACAACGTTCTACTTTGACAAGGGTCAGCACTGATTCGCTGTGTGCGTTGAGTCTGTACCTAGATCTCGCATACAAACTCTCAAACGCCGAATTGGTGGCACGCGACTGACAATCGCGCTCGTCTCTTGATTTTAAACGGCTTTGGAATATTCGTCTACTATTTAGGCATCGCCATACATTAGACAACGATAAGTGCCATCACACCTCCGGATTGCCACCGTGCCCAGTTGGCACACCGTCGAGCCAACGCTTCTTGTTGCCGCCGCCAGACTGTCGTCTCTCGCCTTCCTGCGGGGAATTTCCTGGCTCCTCAGCTGGCTCTGGCTCCTTCGTGACAGCATAAGTGATATAGGTCTGGTCAGAGGTCGTGCCAGCAGGACCCAGAAACCACAGATCGCTGCCCTCAAATTGCTGGTTCACATCCTCTCCCGCGAGTTCAGGAACCTCGCAATCGATAGGGCAAGTGCCGTCTGCTGCGTTTTGAGATATGCTGCACGAGATGGGAGTCAACAGCGGAGACGCAGGCGGCGAGACTGGCGTAAAATTGACTGGATTGTTGTCTGGAGGTTGTCCTTGTTGCGGATATTTGTTGACGCCAAGCCCTTGACCGGTTCGCGAGCCTCCCATGCCGCTGTCAACGATGCGGATCTCGCCGTTGAGTCCGCCTGCGTTGTTGAGTTGGAAGAGAATCGCGTCGTCGAGAGTAATAGCCCCTGGTGCAGCGAACAATGGCAGGCCACTCCCTGACTCCTTGCCCGAGCCAAGACCACTTTCTATACGCTTGTCTATACCCCCTCCCGCTGGGTTTTGCAGGAATTCGTAAGGATTGTCAGCTCGTGCAATGGCGAACGTGGGATTCGGCGGGATCTCATAGACAGTCTTGGTTGATGGCTCGTCATAGACCGTCGACTCAGTCTAGAACATGTCAGCACGGACCATTCGATCGGGATAACAAATCGCGTACCTTGTAGGGCTTGGAGACAGTCTTGGTGGTGGTCACTGTCGTGGTCTGGGTAGTCTTTGGCTTCAGAGACAAGCATTTGCAGGCGCTGGTGATCTCGCTAGACTTCTTGTAGCTAGAGAGGCAAGACGGCTTCTGCACAGGATAGCCATAGCGTTTGTCAAGATCCGGTTCCGCATCGCGCTTGCGAGTACCGCCTTCAACGGGCTCGCGGGCAGGAATCCGGGAAGGGTAAGCACAGCCAGTGATGGTTGTCGTTGCCGTCGTGGTGGCCGGCTTCGTGACGGTCTTCGTGTAGATGGTAGAATAGGCGGTTGTGGTCTGGCACTTGGTCACGGTCTTCGTGGCAGTCTTCGGGACCTTCAGGTACGAGGAGCAGTAGGCAGAGACTGACGACACCTGTTTGGCCTGCGAGCATTTTTTGTTGACAGACGAGCACTGGTACGAAGGAGGACTGTTGCCTCGTTCCTCGAGGGGAATGTTGGCTGCACCGGCACCAACAACGGTTGCGAGAAGTAGGGTTTTGAACATGGTGGCGCTGGGGCGATATGGAGATCTGATGAGTGATGGACCAGCAGGTCACGCCGTTGTGAGAGGCGCTGCATACTTGTACCTGCAGGTCTTGTCTGCACAGACGCAGGCGCACGACACGTGGAATCGGACATTCCGTAGAGGCGTCCGTATTGCCGCCTCGTCCCAAAACGCCATGTGGTGTCCATACGCCTAATTGAGGCCTAAGCAGGACCGATGCGGACTAGCCACGCTGCCACGTGGGAGTAGAGTTGCGGTGCATTGATCTGGACCGCTTGGCAGTGCTGTCTGGCCAGAGAAGGCCATGGCTTGCCTTTGCAGGCGAGATTGCGGGCGTTCTGACACTGGCCATGGACTGCGAGGCGGCGAGAAGGGTTTTTGCATTCGATCGGTTCATCATATACAGACAGCTGCTGTTTCCCCAGCGGACAGTGCTTCCATGCTGCGGTGAAGGTGACGTTTGTCCTGACCCGTCGCCAAGGAGCAAAGTCATGCACGGTAGTCTGGTATCAGCCCTTCTATATGGCAGCGATATGGCGGATGGCTTCGTGTCAAGCGGTGCTGCCGGAAGGTCGACGAGATCAAGATTGTGAAGAAGAGAATCGAGAGGGCGACGATCGGGACCTCGAGGCGGTGTGACAGCAGATGACTAAGCTCGGATCGGAAGAACTTGCAGGCCGACAGCTTGCGATGACATCGATTTCAGATTTCAAAGCAGCTCGTTGAAATAAATTCCATGTTCGCGGGAACCGATTCTCGTCCCCACTCCAAGCCATACACACTTTCACAGAATCAAAATGGCCGAACAAAACCCCCACGAAGAAGATGCCGCGATGCTGGATCCCAATGAGGCCGAGGAGATCGTGGAAGATGACGGCGATGCGGCCATGGACTCGGGAGATGAAGATGACGGACAAGGCGAGGTGCAACAGACGATACAGCTGCAAAACGACAGCGTGGCACACTTTGATGGGCACAAAGACAGTGTATACTGCGTCGCGCAACACCCCTTGCGACCAGAACTCGTGGCGACAGGAGGAGGAGATGACACGGCATATCTGTGGGATGCAACACCCGAGCCGGGGCCAGTTCTGCCTGCCAGCTACGAGACAAATCCTCAGCCAAAGGAGCGAAAATCACAGGAGATTGTGGCTAGGCTAGGGCCACAAGATGAAACAGTCAACGCGATTGCATTCACCCTACCAAGAGGGGAGTTCATCGTTACAGGAACAGCAGCGGGGACACTGAACGTATTCACGACACCTACATCACAATCCTCCGAAGCCAAGTTGGTCGCTTCGGCGAAAGAAGTCGACGACATCACTTGGATACTGCCATGTCCTTCCTCGAACGAGCAGTACGCCAACACAATAGCACTGGGTGCCGCAGATGGAAGTGTCTGGGTTTACACCATTGAGGGGCAAAGCTTGAACATGGTGCAATCATTCTTCCTCCACCAAACACCTTGCACAGCCGGAGCTTGGACACCAGGAGGCCAATTACTTGCCACAGTCGACGAAGCCAGCTCTCTTTTCGTTTGGGATGTGTTCGGCGAGGCAGCAGCTGCTGGAGTCACGAATCCCAATGGCAGTCAAGCTCTCATCCAACTCACGGCCGAGGACGAACGCTTCAAGGTCGACGGAGGCTTGTACTCCGCCGCGATCTCGCCTGGTGGCGGCATCGTAGCAGTCGGAGGTGCATTCGGCAACGTTCGTGTTGTCTCTCTGCCTAGGCTCTCAGCCCAACAACAGTCCACAGTGGGCACAAAAGGTGCAGGCGCAAAAGCCAAAGCTGGAGGCGCCAAGCAAGCCCCAGCCGCGTCTTCAACAGGCAACTTTGGTCAGATTCTCGCAGCGTTCGCCGCACAAACTGACGGTATCGAAACACTGGACTTTTCCCAACCGCCCCTCACGCTACTCGCCGCCGGCAGTGTCGACGGCAGCATCGCCATCTTCGACGCGGCGAAGAACTTTTCAGTACGTCGGCACATCAAAGACGCTCACGCCCTGGACGAAGTCCCGCACGCGGTCATCAAAGTCGAGTTCACCAAAACACCCCTCGGAACGGCGAACCCTCGTGGCCACTTGCTCACATCTTGCGGAAACGATGGCGTTGTGCGGAGGTGGGATGTTCGAGGCGGAATGGCAGCTTCAGCAGACCAAGGCTTGTTGAAGGAGTGGAAGGGGCACATTGAGAACGATGGGGAAAGAGGAGGCATTTTGGGCTTCGTGCAGGGGAACGGCAGCTCAGAATCGGGTGTCGCGGGCAAGTATGTGGTGACGGCGGGAGATGATGGCGTGAGTTTGGTATTCGACTGGAAGGAGTAGCGACAATCAAAAGTTCTGTTGAAAGCATGGCTGAGCGCATAGATGTAGATACCCCGCCGCGAAAGTGAAATGAAATATCGACCCACGAAGTCGCCACAAGGCGCTGGCACTCTGCGAATCAGATCACTATCGGTTCCACAGAGCTCAGATTTTCGACAACGCAGCAGGGCTTCGGACGATTCTTGTCACGCTCTCTGTCCACAACACTTCCGGTTTCTATTTCCCGGTGTCCTGGGTTTGCCTTTAAGTCACAGGCAGGATTGTCCTCCACTGGCTTTCTGAGACGTGCAAAGGGCCAACGCGTTGTGCTCTGCGGACTCGGCTTGGGAGTGGCCTCAGAAGGAAGACCGCCGCCACTAGGACTCAGAACTCAGCAGAACTCAAAGACACCAGACCCGGCGTGTTGATGATGACGTAATGTGCCTCGCAAACCCACGCTCCTCAGTCCAGCTGGCATACACTTCTCGCCACCGAGGTTGCAACAGGGATCACTCCGGACGGTGTGAGAAGTCGAACGGGTGTCAAAATCCAATGATTCACAATGGCATTCGTGCGTGACGCTGGCAGCCGGCTCATATCAGCGGCTGAGAGAATTGCCGAGGACCATGGGAGGAGTTGTGCAGATCATCGAGCGAGCTCGTCTCGATGCTCGGCGAAGGCGTTGCACTTCCATCTTTGGCCTCATCTGCGCATCCATTGAGACATGTCCCAAGATCTCAGCGCAGCTGGTGGTAAGCTTTTGTTTGTCCAGCGAATTTCATCGTTACTGATCCGGCCTCAGGCTCACACGACATTGTCTCGTTCAGCAATGGCGACAAGACCAACCCGTACAATTGGTCGACGGCCAAGAAGATCGGTATCATCGCTATCGGTAGCTTGATCGGCTTGAATAGTACCATTGCAAGCTCCCTTCCTAGTTTGGCCTCGCCGCAGCTGCGACAGCACTTCAACGTCGCCAGCCAGGAACAGCTTGTGCTACCAAACTCCGTCTACCTCATCGGCTATGTGGTAGGCCCGACAATCTGGGCCCCTATTTCAGAGTCTTATGGACGACGATGGATCATCATCACCACCTTCATAGCATACACTGTTTTCATGCTGGCCTGCGCCCTGGCCCCCAATTGGGCAGCCTTCATCATCTTTCGTTTCTTGACAGGGCTATTCGGCGCTACACCGATATCGCTCACTGGAGGACTCTTCGCAGATGTCCTTGACAATCCGGTCTGGCGGGGGCGGTCCATTGCTTGGTTCATGGTGGTAGCTTCATTTGGACCCGCGGCTGGGCCTATTCCATCTGGATATCTTGCTGAGATCAGCTGGCGGTGGCCATTCTGGTTCGGACTTATCCTCGCTGGTGTCACCATACCACCTGTGCTTCTCTTACCAGAGACCTTCGCACCCGCCTTGCTCATGTCGAAAGCCCGACGAGTACGGAAAACTCAACCTGGCGTCAAAGTCTACGCGCCTCTAGAGCTGAAACACACGACACCACGACAATTGATCACACAAGTGCTGGGCAGGCCACTACGAATGATTGTTGCAGAGCCAATCGTGAGCGCATGCTGCCTCTATCTCTCCTTGATATATGGTATCATCTTTATGCTTTTCCAAGCATACTCGGTCATCTTTCAGCCTATCTACAACTTTGGACAAGGAGAAGTGGGGTTGGCCTTCATTCCGATGTGCATCGGCATCATCGCGGCAATCCCTCCTTGTCTGTGGTACGATCATGTGCTGAAGCAGGCCAAAGAAAGACGCAAAGTCTGGGCTTCCAAAGAAGAATATCAACGTCTGCCACTCGGATGCTTCGGTGGGCCACTCATCACAATTGGTCTCTTCTGGACTGGATGGGCGGCAAGGCCTAATGTGCATTGGATTTTGCCTATGCTCGGTGGTGTTCCCTTCGGCATCGGATTTGTCCTCATCTTCATCGCTCTCTTCAATTACCTGGTAGATTCTTATAAGATCTACTCCGCCAGTGCGCTCGGTGCAACGAGCATCGCACGGAGTACCTTTGGAGTCGTGCTGCCTTTTGCGGCTCGGCCTATGTATGACGCGCTTGGCGTCGCGTGGGCTTGCAGTCTTCTGGGCTTCTTGAGTTTGCCCATGTGCTTGATTCCTTTCGCATTTATCAGGTATGGACCCCAGTTGAGAGAGAAGAGTCCAGTGTGCAAAGAACTGGCACAGGAGCAAGCAAAGAAGAATGCCGAGGCAGTTTCCAGGGAGAAATAACGCCCTCGAGTTGCGCATGTTTGTTGGAATTTCGAACGACCAGAGAGAATGAGGCCCAGCTCGGATCGCGCTCAGCCAAACATCGCATGGACCAGAGGGGTCCAAAAAGACAGCACGGCTTACAATTTACCTCGATCGAATGTCACGTTGACGCCCTCTGAAGCAAGGAAGCGTTCTTTGAGGATCGTTCTACCTCCTGAGTCTCTGCGCTGCATGATGCTGGAACTACCACGGTCCCCTAACTACGCAACACATGTTGCAAGCAACTTCGCTACCTGTTCAACGATCGATCGGACCTCTTCCTCATTGTGCGTCACGCGATTGCCCTCGAAAGATAGCTCGAGCTTGTCAGATCCTGGCGTAGCATATATCTCGGGTCGACAGCGCGGAGGATGCGGTCTCTCGAATGCAGTAATGCGCACTCCAGCTTGGCCCAGGAATGGTAGCACGCCACCATCTCCTTGCTGAAACGCTGTCCTCCAGCCAAAATCGCAACACTCGGCAGGCCAAGATGTCGCCTGACGAATAATCTCTACCATGCCAGCTGCTTCGTGGCTTGCGTCCTCAATGAACTGCCGCTGCAGCCCCTGTGCAACACTCCAGAGGTCATCTCCGGATTGCACTCGATATCTTATGGGCTGTTCCACCAGACAAGGACCGACGGTCTCCTGAAGCTCTGCAGGAAGCAGCGCGCGGCCTATGACAAGGCGTCCGAAGATAACGTCCTGCGATTTGTATTGTTGTTCCAGCACAATCGCACATGCTGCATGGAAAATCGTGGCCAGTGGTATACCTCTACACGCCTTTAACGGTGGAAGTGGTATACTGATCTGGAACGACAATGGATCTCCCGGCGCCAGAACAACATGATCCTGGTTGGTCTTTTCAGCGTGGAACTGTGCTGAGGCACCATATAGGCGATTCCGCCAGTATTCAAGGCTTGCAGTCTTGTTGTGCTCGCGGAAAGAAATAAGATCTCCAAACCCTGTCCGTGGTGCTGGCATGCTCTCACCAAGGTAGAACGCTGTCAAAGCCTGAAACATTGATGCGCAGCTGTGGTCGTCGAATTGAGCGTGCGACATTCTGAAGATGAACTTCTGTTGTTGCAAAGGGCTCGTCACCACCATGAAGGCTACCAGAGTCTCACCCCACGTCTTCCGTCTCTTCAGGTCTCGCTCACAGACTTTTTGGACTTTGGCATTGATGTCCTCGTTCTCCGCTTTGGTAACCTCGAAGCGCATCCTCAAGTTGCTGAGCTGCACCTGCCACACTCTTCCTTCTAGTTCGATGAACACAGTCCGAAGAATGCCAAAGTGCTCGGTCAAGCGCTTGCAGGCCCATCGCAGACGAGCAACGTCAATGTCTCTTGGAAGATCGAGAAGGAAGTGTGGCAGGCGTCCAGGCGGAGTTTGCAAGGCCTCTCGTGCAGCGAGAGCTTGGAAGTCACTCGCAGGAAGCACGTCTTGTATATCATCCACATCCACCCCACCGCCGAGAAGGGGTTCCACGACGTCGTAAAGGAACTCCATATGCCCATTCGAAGCACTTGTTGGCAAGAGTGAGAAAGGCTTTCTCGGAGAGAACGATGCTGCCTTCAGCTCTGGCTCCACCTGGATCTCCTCAGCCACCTGCGCTAATTGACTCAGTCGAGGGTTGCGAAAGATATCTGCAACAGTGAAAGAGATCCCAGCTTGTCTCGCCGCGGCGACTAGGCGCATCGCAGATATCGACTCGCCTCCAATACGCAGGAAACTGCTCTGAGACTTGATGCTCGAAGCCTCGATACCCAGAATCTGCGACCAGAGCTGCTGGATCCTTCGCTCCATGTCTGTGCTTGGCGACTTCTGCGAGGACTTCCCTCCATGGAGTTGCATGCTGGCAAGGTCTTCGAGTCTTCGCTGGCCTCCTATCTGTCGAAGAGCTCGACGATCTATCTTGTCCGTGGTCGTCATTGGCATCTCATCAAGGACGATGTATGCTCCTGGAATCATGTATTGCGGCAGGACCTCCACGAGATCTTCTTCAACTTCTTCCAGGGCTCGAGTCAGGCGCAACGTCCGGTCGAGTCGATCATGCGAGGCCACGTCCTGGTCCGCTAGGGCCAGGAACACCGCGAGAATGGGTGCCTTACTGTTGCATGGCGTGATGATCTCTGCGGCGACGGATTTGCACAATGCCGTGTGCGCTCGCAGAAGTTTTTGCACGTGGTGCTCAACCTCGCTCAGCTCGATCCGCTGGCCTCGTAGCTTGACCATTTGATCCTTTCGACCAACGAATATGAGAGTGCCGTCCTCGGCGTTGTATCGAAGGAGATCACCAGTCTTGTAAACTCGGCTGGCATTGCCATTCCTTTCCGCGAGCCAGGCTGGACATGCTAGAAACGATGCATTTGTCGTCTCCTCGTCATTCCAGTAGCCCATGGCCACGGCTGGGCCTTCTATGACCAATTCTCCCACGGCACCAATAGGAGCCAGTCGATCAACACGACCAGGCTCAACAAGCCAAGTCCTTGCACCGAATGACCGGCCGACATGCTTCGAAGGGCTTTCGCGCGTCAAGTCGATGAAGCACAGTGCTTGCGCACACTCTGCCGGGCCATAAATTCCCACGACGCTCTCTACCTGTCTCCACCGACTGATCTCAGTCGCAGGTATCGGCTCACCGCCCATCGCCAGTATTCTCAGTTCCGGTAAGGCCAGGGGATTCAGAGAACGGGCGACAGTAGGTGTGAAATATGAGTAGTTAGCTTTCAATCTGTTGAAGGCCCCAGGAATGTCGTTCTTGCGATCGCTCTCAGACGGGATGCAAAGACAGCCGCCGCAAATGAGGGTGTTGAGAAGATTCGACCACGCCACATCAAAGCTGTAGGAGACGAAATCGAAGACGCGGGTCCCATGGCTCACTTTCAGGCGCTTCCTCTGATGTGTCGCTGCTGAAGCGAAGTTCTGATGGGTGGTGACAACCCCTTTCGGCACGCCAGTTGAGCCGGAGGTGAAGACTACGTACAGCATGTCGTGCGAACTGACTCTGGGAAGGGAGATGTCGCTAAGCGGCTGCAACTCGCGCAAATCCTGCCCAACGACTAACACAGTCGCGGTGTACAGCCTGTCAGCCATGGCTTGGTTGGCATTGGAACTAAGGATGAATTTGGGCTCGATCCGAGCAATAATCGAGCGTAGTCGCCCTTCCGGCTGCGTGCAGTCAATAGAAACGCAAGCAGCGCCTGCTTTCATTGCTCCCAGAGCAGCCACTGGTTGCCACATGGACTTTTCGAAGCAAAGTGGGACGACACTGCCAGGCGCCACGCCGCAATGCAGCAGCTGCTTGGCCAGTTTGTTTGACAGCGTGTCAAGCTCATGGTATGTCAGCTCGCCGTCCCATGCACAAAGCGCTTGGCTGTCGGGATACGTGGAAGCAGTGCTGGCAATCAAATCGTGCACGCATGCAGGGGTCGCTGCTGGAGGTTCGGCGTTCCACTTCCACAGCGTCTCGATATCTCGTTCACTCAACGCACTGATGTCTTTGACCATGTCGACAGGTGACGATGCACATATTTGACGCAAAATCCGCTCAAAGTGCGCGAGCAAAAGTTCTGCTTGTGCAGATCCGATCACTTTGGCATCGAAGTTGACCTCAATACGGAGATCTCCTGAACGGTTCAACTGTAACATGATCATAGCTGCGTGAGGGTTGAAGTGATTCAGGTCTCCATCATGCAACGAATGAGAGACGTGCTGGAATGGCCCATTCGTACACGTCAGTCCAGCCGCTTGATCCGAGTGTTGGATGACAAGCAAAGCGTTGAATTTGGCTCCAGAAGCGGCATCTTCGCTCGAGGATTGAATGTCAGACAGGTCCGTCTGCTCATATGGGGTCATCTCGATCGATTGGTTTTGCATCGCGGAGAGCAGTTTGTGCACAGTCGTGGTCGGTTCCAGTGGAACCCGCACGGGTAGTGCAGCGATCAACGGCGCAATTATGTTCTCAATCCCGTCCACTGGAGCGTGGCGACCTGTACTGAGCACTCCGAACACCACGTCTTCAGAGTCGGTGTAACAGCCTGATAGGATTGCCCACGCTGCTCGTACGACGATAGCAGGGGTAACGTTTTGCTTCGGCCAGGTCAAGCCTGCGATACTGGCAGAGACAGTACTATTGGCTTGTGGTTGATACCCTTCATGAGGAAGATCGGGATAACTGGTCGCCTTGCAGCCTGAGAACTGCTTTCTCCAGTAGTCCCTGGACTTTTCTTTGCTTATCCCAAGGACATGCTGAATGAATCGCTGGAAAGGAGCGGGAGTAGTGTACTTGTCGGTCCGTTTGTATGCGCTGCTCACCTTGTCCAGCAATAGGGCAATGGACACCCCATCATATATGGCGTGATGCTGGATCAGGATGCACAGGATTCTGCTGGCTTTCGCGTCCTTCACGATAGCCAATCTCGTCAAACTTGTACCCAGCCCCATAGATTGGTTGTTATCACATTCCAGAAACGATTCGACGCTTTCGTGCTCGCTCCATTCCAGAGGAAGTCGCAACTGCGCTTGAACAAAACCTTCATCTTCGATAGCCACGACTCGGTTACGTAGAATCGGCGCCGCCACGTTACTCACTTGCTCCCATGCCTCTTGGAGTTGAGATAGGTCGACCTCGTCGGCTAGTTCGATTGGAATGCGCGCTATATAGTCTCCTGGCCGCTTTGAGGTGACAGCGAGAAGGGACTTCTGCACAGCCGTACAGGGATAACCATCCTCCACGCTGTCGATGCTCACGCTGCACTGGCGGGAGATCTCACGTCGAATCTCATCACGCTTTCTAGGATGATTCAGAAGTGAAAACGGTTCGATGCTGGGTGCCTGTGCTCCTACATCCAGCGGCTCCATCGCATCTGCCATATCTTTCAGGCACGGCCTTGTCAATATCTGGGAAACTGCCAACGAAAAGCCCTGCCGACGGGCGGTCGTCATTAGTTGCATGGCCGAGATGGAGTCTCCGCCGACGCGGAAGTAGTTGCTGTCCTGCCCAATTGTTTCCAGAGAGATGTGCAGTGTTTGTGACCACATATTCTGCAGTTTGCGTTCTCGGTCCGTTGCTGGAGGAGAAGCAATCGATTGAGTCGACGAAGCTGCAAGTTGGGCAACATCTAAGTCGCTTCCAATCTCTCTCAGCTTCCTGCGATTGACTTTGCCTGAAGAGTTGAGTGGCATCGCCGACAGAGGTACGAATGTGGAGGGTATCATGTACGACGGAAAACGCTCCCCCAACTCGCTACGGAGCTCCTCTAGCTGGCCTTGCAGCGTCTCCCAATTCAATTCCTGGACTTGCAGAAAGACCACAAGGACAGGCCTCGCTAAGGCGGCGGGCGTGACGAGCTCTGCTGCGAGAAGCGGTGGCGTTGTTCTTCGAGCCAAGCCGTTGACGAGGTGCTGTTCAATTTCTCCCAATTCGAGTCTCCTGCCGTGGAGTTTGACTTGGTTGTCTCTTCGTCCTACAAAGATGATATTGCAGTCTGCTGGGTTATATTTGACCAGGTCGCCAGTGCGATAGACCCGCCCCTGCCTTCCCTGGGCACTTTCGCAACCTCTCGTGAGCCATAAAGGAGAGTCGACGAATGATGCACGTGTGCTTCCATCGTTACCAAAGTAGCCCTGCCCCACCAGGGGGCCTTCTAAGCACAGCTCACCGACAGTTCCTATTGGAGAAAGCCGATCGAAGTTGTCAGGATCCACAATCCAAGTTACCTGCCCGTTGCCTTTGCCAATCATGATGCTTCGCGGCACCGAACATGGCACCTTCCAGCTTGTCGCCCAGCAGGTTGTCTCCGATGGCCCGTATGCATATGTGAGATTGGTGCTAGCCGCCCATGGAGTGAGTTCCTCGCTATGCATCCTGTCTCCCACGATGATGGCGTTGCGAAGTGTGGGAACGGAAGCTGGGTCTATCATTCTTGCAGTCGCGGGTGTGACGAGCAGATCAGTCACGCGGTACGACTGGAGACTTTCCAGCAGTCGATCTTGCTTCTCAGTCTCGGAAGGCACACAGAGCGTACCGCCGGCACAAAGAGTGTGTGTTAGACACCAGTGATGCGCGTCGAACGAGTATGCAGAAAAGTCGTACACCCGTGATGTGCCGCCAATTCGATGACAGGACTTCTGCAGCGCCACTGCGTTGCTCATATTGCCGTGGGAGATCATGCAGCCTTTGGGCTCTCCAGTGCTACCGGAAGTGAAGATGATGTACATTGTATCCTGCAGTGTGACGTGAGGTAGCTGAAGATCAGGGTTGTCATTCAGGTCATGGCAGGATACTGATTCCAACGCGGAGTCGACGCAGAGGACCTGCTCACAGAACTTCGAGCATAGTGGCTCATTTGAACTCGAGGTGATTATCAATTCGGGCTTGATCTGAACCATGATATTTCGCAAACGAGTTTCGGGCGAGTTAGGTTCCAGTATAAAGACCGCATGGCCAGCTTTGGCCACCGCAAGGAAGGCTACCGTGGTCCACATGGACTTTGCGAAGCAGATTGGAACAATCTGGTTGTCGGTGATCTTGAATTTCAGTATTCGCTGGGCGATCGAGGTTGAAAGTCTGTCCAGTTGCTCGTAGGTAAGGTCACCATCCCATGCAGAGATGGCGATGGCATTTGGCGTCGATTGAGCTACTCTTGATATCATTTCGTGTACGCACGTGTCTGCTGACGATTCAATGAGTTCATTCCAGCGCCATATCTGGTCCAGCTCCTGCTCCGTAGTCATGCTCAGCTCAGAAAGTCTCGCACTAGTGCTGGCTTCGCACAGCTCGCGAACAGCCTGCGAGAAATGACCGGCTAGGAGTGAAGTGGTGTCTTCGTCGATGATCCCGGAGTCGGTGCTCAACTGGAAGGACAGCCTCTGCTTGCCCAGCGTACAGATAGCCATGAGCGCGTGACTGTTGAACCTATGGTATGAGTCCAGCGATTGGTGGTCCGAATCCTGGGCGATGAATAGTGTACTCTCAGCCATCTGCATGTTCTGCTCAGGCTGAATGACGAGCATAGACCTGTAGTCGCAAGCTTCACGCGCATACTCACTAATACTGGATATACGTGCTATACCAGTCTGCTCAAATGGTATCATCTCAAGAGCCTGACTTTGCACCGCCTGCAGAAAAGCGCCCACCTCAGTTCCCGGTCTCGCGAGGATCCTGACAGGCAATGCCGCAATCGTAGGACCACAAACACGGTCAATGCCATCAAGCGGTGCCTGACGGCCGGACACAATCGTTCCGAAGACAACATCGTGGGAGCTGGAGTACCTTGAGCACACCAGCGCCCAAGCGGCTCGAACGATGGTCGAAGGTAGAATGTCACCTTTGCCCCATGTCAACCCTTCGACAGATTGCGTGAGCAACGAGTCAGGCCGAGGCATTTGATTATGCGAAAACGAGGGAAAGTGCTGCACATCCAGACCTTCAAATTGAGCACTCCAGAAATCACGCTCGGCGTCCGGATCACGAGACATAGTGTCGTTCACGAACCGCCGGAACGGAAGTAGCAGAGGCAGCGCTTGCTGATCGTAAAATGCCCCGAGTGCCTCACGAATCAGAGTGTTGGTGATGCCATCATAAGCTGCGTGGTGTATTGTTAAGGCGAAGATCCAGTTCGATTTGTCTTGGTCAGTTACGAGTCCGTATCTGGCAAGTGAAGCCCCCACAAAGATTGGCGTTTGCTGCACCTCGCGGGCAAATTCGGACAAAGTACTTGCAGTCGACCATGGGGCCGCATCACGCCCGACTATCTGGACCAAGCCTTCACCGGGAATGTGGGTAATTCGTGTCCTCAAAATGGGTATCGCCTGAACGACAGCCTCCCAGGCAGCGCGAAATCGAAGAAGGTCCACTGACGGCGCTAGTTGGAGAGTGTCGTTTCCGACATAGTCTCCTGGTCGCCGCTCGGAGAGCGCGACCAGACTTTCCTGCAGCGGTGTGCATGGATACAGATCTTCGATATTGTCTACGTCAAGGCCGCACAAAGATGCGGCTTGCTCACGAAGGCGGTCGGGTTGCTGAGGCGTACTTGAGTTTCCAAAAGTGTCATCTTGCCTTTCACGCGTTTTGACAGGGTCATACTGCACCCGCGCAACGGTCTTGATTTTAATCGATCCGCCGTGATAATACTCTTGAGCTTCTGGCTGCTGACTCCAGAAGGAATGGAGCTCTTCAGCCGACACTGCGGCAACTTCGCCCAGATCTCTCTCAGGGCGCTCACACATGTCTTGAAGAGTGCGGTCGAATGTGTGCATTATCATTTGGACCTGAGACTCAGTCAGGACGCGATCGTCAAAGCTCACGACTAGGCGAATGCCATCAGTGCTCAGCCAGCATGACACCATGAGCGCGTGGGCATTGAAAGGGTCAGTGCCCAGGGTGGCCAACGTGGCTCCAAAGCTACGAGCTTTGAATATGGGATTGTCTGACTGCAGTGTTTTGCCAGTTGAGGCGGGATGTACGACTAGCAGTGTCTGAAACAAATCTTGAGGATTAGATTTGCTTGCTGAGCTGGCAATGTTGTGGATCCCGTACTGTTGGTGAGGCAACGCATCCAGGTCTTGCTGTCGAAGTCGAATCTGGAGGGCCGCGATGCTTTCTTTCCAATCGACAGAAACCGGGATGGGAACTGTGCAGACGGTTGGCCCAGCACAGTTCTCTACTCCGGGCAGATCAACTTGTCTTCCGCTCAGGACCGTACCAAAACATACTGCATCAGTCATCGAGAAGCGTGCCGCAAGTACGGTCCAGGCGGACTGAATTACGATTGAAGGTGTACTGCCCTCGCGTGGCCAGCGCACAGCAATATCGCGGGCACATTCACGGTTAGCGCGTGGCTCGTTGATTTCTGGTGGTAGCTGTGGAAATGGTTGACATTCGATAGTGGCGAATCTACGTCTCCAGAACTCTTTGGAATCATCGACTGGGACACGCAATGTATGCCGCACAAAGACTTCAAAGGACATTGTGCTTTGTCCTGCTCTCGAGAAGTACTTTGCCTCAAGCTTGCTGAGGAGCATGGAAAGGAAAGTGCCATCGTATATGCTGTGATGAATCGTGAGAACGAAGGAACGATCGATTAAGGCTGCGCGGCAAAGGTCGTCTCCCAAGGACATGTGCTGTCGCTCGTCTGCCTGAAGGTATTTCTCAACATCTGAGCCGTGCTGCATAGGTAGGTTTTGTAAGACAACTTGCACCAGTCCCGCCCCGGGGAGGTCAACGATGCGGGTTCTGAGTATACAAAAGTCTTCTACGGTTTCGAGCCAGGCGCGTTGAAATCGCAAGGAGTCGATGTCGTCTTGCAGTTGCAACACACTTCTAGACACGTACTGTCCCGGATTTCGTGCAGTGAGCGCTAGCAGTCCCTGTTGCAGCGCCGTACATGGATACATGTTCATGACTCTGGCAGGTGCTACATTACACAGCCGAGCTGCAGCACTAATTGCAGTGGCGATGTCCTTAGTGTCCAGCAGAGAAAACGTCGGAACTACCTCAAACGTGCGATGATCGCTGGTAATTGCTCTGGCGGCCATGTCGCACAGAATGGGATGCTTAAAGACCTGTGCCGTACTAATACGGACATTTCTGCGGTCAGCCAGGGCGACCAAACGCATTGCGGCGACTGAGTCTCCTCCCAGGCGGAAGAAATGATCGTCACGTCGAATTCGAGCAAGATCAATCCCAAGCACAGGTGCCCATATTTCCGCTATAAGCTTCTCCAAATGCGATAGGGATTGCTCATCAATGGCTCCTGCGTCGGCAAGAATCAGTAGTTCTTCGCGACGAAGTTTGTTGGCGAAACGATGAAGCCTTCGTCTATCGACTTTTCCAGTCCTAGCGAGCGGGATCGTGTCAACCGGAATGAAGTATGTGGGGATCATGTACTCTGGGAGTAGACTGGCCAGATGACGCCGCAGCAGCGGGAACAGATGTGTGTCCCGTGTGCTGTCGAGACTCAGCTCATGTTGATCTCCACGCTGTCCGTTGCTGCATACAAAAAGTACCAGGTTTGCAGAGTTTGTGTCGGCGAAAGATGCCACATCTGCTACAATGCGAGCATCTGGTCGACCTGCAAAGAATGTTCGAGCCGCTTCCTCGACATCGGAAAGCTGTATGCGTCTGCCGTGTATCTTAACCCATGTGTCGGTACCTCTACCCACGTAGACGAGGCTGCCTTTATCGTCGAACTTGACGTAGTCGCCTGTTCGGTAGCACGAGCTCCATACGTCGCTGCGATCGGCCGTGATTTGTTCAACAGCTGTCAGCTTGGAGAAAGCACTATCATCCGCGTTACTGTCGATGTAGCCATCAGCAACTATCGGACCTTCAATGCAGAGCTCCCCTACAGTGCCAATGGGTGCCAGCTTCCAAGAGTCGTGAACATCGACGACCCATGTGCGTGCATACTTGCTTCGACCTATGAGCCCGGTCGGCCAGTCGTGCTTGCCCAAAACGCCGCAAGTCGCTACGGACGCCTCAGCTGGGCCGTACCACACGATCACTCTCAGACCCGCGTCGATCCAATTGCGCGCGCAGGTTGGCGTCACCTTTTCGCCCGCGAGCACAATAGTTTGCAGAGCTGGCAGCTGCGCTGGATCGAGGAACGAAGCGACAGAAGGTGTCAGGCATACCCAATTTGCCTGCGCGCTGTCGATAGCGTGTGATAGCCTGTCCGAAAGCTCTGATTGACGGGGTACACAGACAGATCCTCCAGCACACAGCGCTGCAAAGATCTCAACGATGCTCACGTCAAAATCGTAAGCCGCGAACTGCAGGATTCTGCTGTCATTGTTCAGTCCAAACAATTCGATAGCGGCCTGCACATTGCTGCTGAGCGTAAGATGGCTCCACAGCACAGCCTTCGCTGAGCTAGTTGTACCAGAAGTGAACACGACAACAGCTGGACTTGAGTGTGCGTACTGGAAATCTGCCAGAACGAGCTCATTCTCATCAACCTCGTTGGCCTCGTCAAGCAGATCTTCCACTAGCAAAACTTTGTGCGCACCGGCAAAAGAGCAGGACGTGACCACTTGCCGTGAACTGATTGCGACTGTGGAGTTGCACGTCTTTGCAATGTGTCGCGCTCTGTCCGCAGGTATAGAAAACGATACAGGTACAGCAGTGGCTCCAGCGCGCAGCACCGCCAACATGGCAACAGCCAACCAAGAAGACTTTTCTAAGCAGAGAGGGATCATGCAGCCTTGAACGCCATGTTTTCGAAGTGATATCGCCAGCTGTGATGACAGACGCCAAAGGTCATCATACGTTAGCCTTGAATCGTGAGCATCTATAGCGAGACGAGACGACTGAGCCTCAATCTTGCGGCGGATCAGGTGGACAACGGGTTCGTAAGGAAGTGGCATCGTGGCGCCGCTCCATGCCAGTGCTTGCTGAACGTCTGAAGTACTCGCGTACGACAGAGTTCGCAGCTTGCAACTTTGCTGTTCTGCAGTGCAGAATAGATGAAGCAGGTGTTCAAGCTGCTCCACAAAGCGCTTGCACTCATTTCTGCTAACAGACGCTGTGTCAAAGCTGACATCTAGAGAAAGCTCGGACTCTGCAGGGGTCGCGACCATCATCATGCCGTACGAGTTGAACGGATCGAGAGTCTTATCCGAATTTGCACCAAATGTCGTCGAAAAGAGACTGCTCTCATCGTTGCCTGCCGGCTGATCCATGTCTTGCTGCACGACTAGTAGCAGATTGAAGAGACGCGAATCGCTTGCAAAAGAAGCTCCAAGTGCATTCTTGATGTTCTGGAGGCCGTACTGCTCATATTCGTGCATCTCGATCATTTGCTCTTGTATCTGCATCTGCAGGTCGCGAAGCGTCTGATCCCAATCTAGATTGACGCGCACTGGTACAACTGCGAACGTGGGTCCTGCAACCAATTCTATGTCAGGTACACATGCTTGTCGTCCACTAATAGTCGCTCCGAAAACAACCTCGTCCGAATTCGTGTACTTGGCTACAAGTAGCGCCAGGGCAGCGCGAATTATGGAGGAGGGTGTTACACCCGTCGGTGGCCGCTGTAGATTGGTGATGGTAACATGTAAGTCTTCCTTTGCTCCTTTCATATCGTTCACGGGTGGGAAGCATACGAGCTGACAGTCGCGGAGCTGCTCATCCCAATACTTTGTAGTGCGTAGCTGTTCGATTTGCTCCAGCGCGAAACGCACGAATGGCTGGAAACGCGCCAGGCGAGGCGGAGCGGAAGGTTGACGGTAGACATCTTCTACATCTCGAAAGATTACAGATCGGCTCCAGCCATCGAACACTGCGTGGTGCATCTGCACATGAAGTACGTGACCTCGTTTATCACGCCCAATGCCCAGTCTGAACAGAGGTGTTCCAAGGCCCATAGACGAGAATTCTTCCACGTTCTCATCCCACACTTTCGCAGATCGATCATGACGAACCACGACTTGAACAAGATCACCGCTCTCGACGTGTAATATACGGCTGCGTAGCACAGCCGCGGCCCTCACGACCTTCGTCCAAGCAAGCTCGAGGGCCTCTAGGTCGACCGCTAGCGGAAGCTGGTAGGAGCAGCTCCATATGTAGCTATTCTGGTTCACAGAAGTCATCGCTATCATGCCCTGCTGCATCGGAGTGCATGGGAATATGTCTTCGATGTTTTCCGCTCCAACATCGAGCGAGGCCGCAGCAGCTCGACGTATGCTCTCGCGATCAAAGGTAGGCGGAAGCAGGCTGAATGGCTCAATGCTTGGTAGCAGCCCTTTTTGATCTGTCGACCGTACGGTCATGGCCAGATCACGAAGGGTCGCAGCGTGAAAGACATTCGAGATCGACATGCTCAAGTGCTGATCTCGGGCTGCAGATATCATCCAAATGGCCCTTATTGAGTCTCCCCCTAAACGCAAGAAATTATCCAGCGTGCTAATGGTCGTGGCAGGGACATGCAGAACCTTGGCCCAGATGTTGCGGAGCGTTTGTTCGATATTGTTCTGGGGTTCAACATATGCGGAACGATCAAGAATGGTCGCTTGTCTTTCCAGCAGCTGAGCCATCGTCATTGCGCTGGCTTGATCACGCAACGCACGGCGATTTGCTTTGCCTGTAGCAGCACGAGGAATCTGATCGACTGGATAGTACAGCGTAGGGATCATGAAGCCCGGGAGACAGTGCGTCAGCTCGCGACTGAGCTCGGCCACAATGGACTTGCTTTCGGCTACTGCATGCCCCGCAAGTTCGATGAACAGCGTAAGACAGGGAGAGTCGGTGTCAGTTGGACGAACAACATCGACAAGAGCAGAGTGTCCTGGAGGGAGTGAAGTGCGGGCATGATGCTCGACATCGGCCATCTCAACTCTTTGACCTCTGATTTTCACCTGTGCAGTGTCTTTACGACCCACGAAAATCAGCTTCCCATCGGCATCGTATCTGGCAAGGTCTCCTGTCTTATACAGCCTGCCTCGTCTTCCAGGATGGGAAGTGCATCCGTGTAGCAGCCAGGGAGGGTCGACAACGAACGCAGCAGCAGTCAGCTCTGGGTTCGCAATGTAACCCTGGCCCACGAGCGGTCCCTCGAGAAAGAGCTCACCTACGGCACCGAGCGAGACGAGACGGGAGTTATCCGCAAGGTCAACTAGCCAAGTACATGATCCCACTCCTGCGCCAATGCTAGGACGTTCGGTGGCCCTGCTTTGGACGAGAGAGAATGTGGATTTGAAAGTGCACTCTGCTGGGCCATACGTATTCAGCAGCCGTACACGGTGAGCCCACTGCGAGATGTTCTCGGGGTACGGAGGCTCTCCACTCAGTAGTATGGTCTCGAGTGTCGTTGGGTTCGGGTGCACTGTCCGTAGCACAGTTGGGGTGAGGTTGACTAACGTGCAACGATAGGAAGAAAGAACATGGGCCAGATTCTCCAGCATGTCCTCTTCTTTGGCAATGCAAAGGCAACCACCAGCGCAGATAGTATGCAGAAAGTTGCTCCATGCCACATCGAACGAGTATGGAGCGAAATCTAGTACACGAGAGGCGTTGTGAAATCCGAGGTCCTGCCCTTGGTAGTAAATAGCGCTCCTGACATTGGTGTGGCTCATGCATGCACCCTTTGGCTGTCCGGTAGTTCCTGATGTGAAGCTGATATAGACGAAGCGCGAAGGCACAACCTCCCGGTGCAGGTATTCGGTCTCCAGCGAGTCAAGTATGTGAGTGTCCAATTCAATACCCTGGCATCGCTCAAATCCTGGCATGCCAGACCGCAGATCCGACGATGTGAGGATCAGGCGCACGTTCGTCTGTTCTAGGATATTTTTTGATCGAGATGCGGGATGACTGGCATCCAGCGTCACAGCAGTAGCTCCTGATTTGATGATACTGAGCATAGCGATCGGAGTCCATTTGCTCTTCTTCAGGTAGATGGCCACAATGTCTCCTTCGGCCACGCCACGAGATGCAAGAAGATGAGCCAATCTACCAGCTGCGGCATCGAGCTGGGAATATGTGAGATTGCCATCCCAAGCGTGGACTGCTGGAGCGTCTGGTCGCTCCTGAGCGCGCTCACGAATGAGATCGTGGATCAGGCCATCGATGGGTCGTGGCAATGAGGAGTTCCAATGCCAGATGGTCTTGAGCTCCTCGTCTGTGGCTTGTACATCTCCCGCATAGTCTGCTCGCCGCGAGTCGGAATCAACATGGTTCATGTCTGCAACGCAATGTGTGTTATGCAGTCGCTTGCAAGATGGATTTGGAACTCCCACTCAACGATCTGAGCCAAATGCGACTCGTGGATTAATCGCATCTGCGTAGCCGACGAAGGATGATATCTCTACCTTGGCAGGCAAGCATGCTGTTCCACTTGCTGCAATGAGCCCGGCGTTTCGGTAGCGTCCAGCGATAACACCGGCAAACGCATGGAGTCTAGCAGCGAAAGCTGAATGTCTCGGACGACATTTGTCTCGACAGGCTTCAATCCCAACAGTTTTCCAGTTGCCCGGGGCTCGTCTTGCATCTAGGGCAGCTCGTGACACTTAGTACAGTCAACAGCTCGGGATCCATCGTGTCTGCAGCTACTGCTAGTCGCGACCTAATATAGTGCGGCCGACTCCGCCGGACTTTCAGCTGTCGGACTTGTTGCCGAACTTGGACCGACTGTGCCAATGCATCAATATAGAATGTTCAAGCTCTGGCCTCGCGCCAACGTCTTGATCGAGTTGTCGTCATTTGGACAGACGTACATCGAAGTGGAAACTCCCAATCGAAAGCATGAGCGACAAGGTGCCCCCACAGCTGGATTTCCGGTTATACACTACGGGCAGCAGCCAAGAACGAGAACGATTCTGTCAGGAGCTTCAGACCGCACTGCAGCGCTGGGGTTTTGTTAGTCTATTCAACTATGGTATCTCACCGCATGAGATACACGAAGTCTTCGACTACAGCCGCCGATTCTTCTCTTTGACAGAAGCGGAGAAACTTACAGCACCTCATCCTCCCGTGCCAAATCCGCACCGAGGATACAGCTTTGTTGGCCAGGAGTTCACATCTGGTCTCAGTCGTACACGGGAATTGGAGGCGCGTCAAGGTCGCCGCTTGAAAGATTTGAAAGAGACCTTTGATTGGGGCTCGATCCACGATTCACTCTACCCAAGTGTGTGGCCAGACGCAAATCTGGTGCCAGGGTTTCGCGAGGTGTTGGAGAGGCACTTCGCGCAAGCACATGAACTCCATCTGAGTGTTCTACGCGCTCTTGCCGAGTGTATCGACGCTCCACCGGAAACATTCCTGGGAGCGCATCAGCATAATGACAGCGAAGCGCGACTCGCTCACTATCCTCCCGTCGCTGCCGGTGATCTCGGTGGTGCGAACGGAACCAGCAGGATCTGTGAGCACACCGATTCGGGCTCTGTGACTCTTCTCTGGCAGGACGATGTGGGTGGTCTGGAGATTGAGGACCCTGTCACGCGGCAATTCATTGCAGTGTCGAACCCGGCACCAGCTGTGCTTGTCAATCTCGGAGACGCGATGGAACGTTGGAGCAATGGACTCTTGCCCGCGGCATATCATCGCGTGGGGAAGCCATCTCCTGTCGACGCTTCCACGGGAGAGATCCCAGAGCGCTTCTCGGTCATGTATTTTGGCAAGCCTGATCGGGACGCCGGTCTAGCGCCACTATCGCCATTCGTAAGCGCCAGCCGACCTGCCAGATTTGCTCCGGTGACTGGGGACGAACTGAATCAGGGAACTTTGCTTCGCACATACGAGCCGAATCATCAAGGAAGCGATGGAAGCGAAGAGTCGGGATGAGACTGAATGGTACAATAGGATGCGCAGACACTAAAAGCTTCCGCTGCAAATGAAGAAGCAGTCGCCAAGCCAATCTGGGCGTTGCGTGCACGTTCCTCTTTCAACGCCTCACGTGGCAACGCCCCTGTCAAACTCGGCATACATGGGAGCCCTTGTCACCGCGCACCATCCAGGGCTCCTGGTAGTATGTCTTTGCTTAGTGGTCTTCTAGTCTGAGTCTTGCCAGGCACGGCTCAGCACTCTTGTGCGAGCTGTTTGCCCAGATGTATGTCGTGTAAAACTCGTGATCGTTTTGGCGAGACTCGAAAGCAACATGGCGGACGCAACGATTGCTGCAACATCAGCCAATGAGATCTCTCGCAATGATTCGGAAGCTACTACACAGCAATCGATCGAGGCCACGCACAACGATGATCTACCCCGGCGAGCGGATCGTCTTACGCTGCCAATCGTCCTGGTTCTTGTCGTTGGCGGCCTTGAAAGGGCAGCATTCTACGCGGTTTCGACTCCATGGCGTGAGTATATCTTTGATTGATCTGCGGTCGTCGTCTAATGTGCACAGAGAACTACATGCAGAATCACGCTGATTCTCGTTCTCCTCCCGGAGCTCTAGGCCTTGGACAGTCTACAGCTACGGCGGTCAGCAACGCGTACATGGTCTTCTCCTCTTTGACACCTGTCCCGTTCGCGATTGTTGCAGATCTGTGGTTAGGCAGGTATTACACTTTGCTGTTAAGTTTGAGGTACGAACAGTGTTAATGGTGCCAATAACTCCGTTAACAGACAACAGCCTCATCGCTGTCGGATGCGCTGTGCAGCTAGTGAGTTCTATCCCTGCTTTCGTCCAGAGCGTAGGATTGCCTGGCCTCGGGGTGACCATGATCCTCATAGGACTTGGGACAGGAGGTGTCAAGGCGACATTTCCTCCCTTCCTGGCGGAGCAACACCAGAGTGAAGAACTGCGATGCGCACAGCAAGCGAATGGGAAAAAAGTGGTAATTGACTCTCGTCTTACTTTGCAGCTTATCTACAATGTTTACTATGCGTGCGCTTGATCCACACGTGTCGATCGTGAAGTATTGCTAAGAGGTGGCAGGGTCATCAATCTGGCTTGCCTTTCTGTCGTGCCAACAACCCTTCTTGAGAAGAAAAGGGGCTTCTGGGCGGCCTACACTCTCGCCACAGCATGTAGCTTAGTGGCCGTTGTCTTCCTCATTGGGGCTTCGTTCCGTTTGGGTATGTTATGCAGGATACCTGACATATCTGTCAGCTAATAGTCTCCAGTGAAAGTGACTCCTGGCGAGAACATCTTGGTTCCTGCGGCCAGGGTTCTATCTTGTGCCATACGGAACGGCTTCAATCTCGAGAAGGCAAAGAGCCCATACCAGCTAGCCCGGCACAACAAGACTCCTTTGTACGACGATTCATTCGTTGACGAGGTCAAGGCGACAGTACACACGTGCCGAGTGCTGTAAGATTGCATACTGAGAGTGCTATAGCGTACTCTGACCTGTCTCAGACTTTCGTTTGCCATCTTCTACCTCTGCGCCAACCAGATGAACAACAATCTTGTATCTCAGGCCGGGCAGATGCAGCTCTCTGGTGTCCCAAACGATATGATTCCGGTCTTTGCGTCCATAGCCTGTGTGCTGCTCGCCCCAGTCTTGCAAGTTCTATGGAGTTTTCTCGCCCGTCACAAGATCACTTTCAGCGCTATCTCGCTGATCGAGGTGTCATTTGTCCTCTGCGCCGTCGCAATTGCCCTGGCCGCCGTGACTCAGCATCTAATCTACACATCTCCGCCATGCTACGATCGACCAAGAACATGCGAGCCGGGCGGGAAGCCGAATCGTATTAGTGTCTGGGTGCAGATACCTACCTACGTCGTCGCAGCACTGGCAGAGACCATAGGATTTGTCACAGCCAGTGAGTACGCGTATCGGCACTCGCCAAAGAACGCAAGGAGCATGATTCAAGCATTCTCGCAGCTAGCGGCCGCTCTGGGTAGCATGCTTGGTCTGGCAACCAGTCCCGCAGCACAAGATCCTTGGCTCGTCTTTTACTACGCAGCATTGGCAGGAGGCATGGTTCTGGCAGCTGTTATCTTTTGGTGGTTCTTTCGTAAGGACAGGCAGGAACAGAGCCCGTAGACTACTAAGATGCGAGAAAGCTGCTTCTTGCGAAAGATTGGACGCCTATCTGTGCTTAGTAGACTTGCGAGGTGTAGCCGTGGAAGATCTCAGCAGGCCATGGAATCTCTCGCTATTGTACGTGTTGCGAGGCCTGGTGGTCGTTACTCGGATGTACGTCTTCCGATTCCGCGACGGCAGCTGATAAGTTGACTTCTGCGAAAGTTTGCCGGCGTCTCGAATCCTTCTGAATACTGAGCTCCATGTAACGTTGGACTGCAACGTTGTTCTAGAAGTGCTAGAAGCATTGCGAAAGACAGGTGTCTGTACTTGCAGTTGCCTGAGGTATGATAGGAAGAGGGACGGCATTACACGCCTTTCTCCGCCAGATAGGAAAGTTGCTGCAAGGTCTCCCTAGCTAGAAAGATGGCCTTGGCCGCCGACGGACATTCAATAACACAGCAGGGGCCTGTTGACACCATCTCACCGACTAGGACAAGGCTTCGAGTGCCGAACTAGGGCTGCAAAACCTCAGCATCTCATTCGCTGGCACTTGCAAGATAACGTGAATGGCAGACAGTAGCTCGCTATTCTGCGAAAGTTCTATACGAATTTGTCTCGGTACCTTCATTCAACCGCAGCTGTAAGCTCTTTCTACTTACACCTGCGCAGCGAGGTCTTCAGCTCTCGACTTGCTATTAGGATCAAAGTACGGTTCTTCACCGATACCGACCGCACGATTCCCATAGCGCTCACCCAACCCCTCGTAATCAAATGTTGGAGTGTGGAACGTTGATCTGTCAAGGGATCGGTAAGTGAACATAAGCTAGTAGACTCCGGCAGACTCACCTGTTATCCCAGATAGCAATATCGTTTGGATTCTTCCATTTGAAACGCACGGTCAGGTCATGATTCTCGGTAATCATCCGCATAAATTTCGCCAGCAATTCCTGAGATTCTAGCGACGTGAGTTCGTTGACTCTCGTGGGGAATGGACCTATTGAGAAGATGCTCTTCCATCCTGTCACCGGATTCGTACGAACGACTGGGTGGACAGAGCTCATCGCGGTGTTCAGTGGGTGGCCTCGTGCATCGCGGTGAATCTTGACGTTCTCTGGATCTGCGGCCGCCATCTTGTTGTATCCTTCTCCACTGAAAGTTGTAGTCAAGGTCTCAAAGAACTTCTGATATGCTGGTGAGAACCGATCGTAAATCTCATAACCGGAAGCCCAGAGCGTGTCTCCGCCATTCGAAGGAAGCTGAGTTACTCGCAAAGAGGTGTAATCTGGAGGAACACGCTCGAATTGAACGTCCGAGTGCCACTCAGCGGCACGATACTGCCACTTGTCCTTCCTGTCTAAGTGTTTCAGGAACTCGTCCCTCTGCACCGAGCTGATATGAGAGATTTGCGGATCGCCTTGGCCTAGATCGGAGGTGTCGTTAAGCACCGGATGGATGTGGAGGCTGGAGTCTTTTGGCTTCCCGACTGCTTCTCCTAAGCGCTGGATAAAGTCTTTCTGAAGCTTATTTGTGAGATTGTCTTGTTTGCGAAAGAACACGACTCCTCTGGCGGAAACTGCCAGGTGTTAGTAAGTCACCGCAGCACACAAGACTCGCACCTACTCGCATATGCCAGGTCACGGAGTCTTTTGTTAGCATCTTGTGCGTTCAAGATGTCCTCTACGATATTGACATTAACGTATTCTCGTCCGATTGCAGGCGTAACATCGTCAAACGTGATAGCATCGAGAGCGCCGCAGGGCTCAACCGGTGTCTGGAAAGCTGCTGGCGCCATGTGGTAAGTTTGCGCAACGAAAGATGACAAGACTGACGTTACAGCGAGTTGGTAGGTCATATGCGCGAGAGCACCACTAGCTACTGCAGCGGCGTGTCCGGGACTTGTCTTCGACGCAGGCTTCAATGCAAGGCTATGCAGAACCCAGCTAGAAGCCGTCTGCTCCTAGTGTCGAGCTAAAGCATAGCTGGTGTCTCGGAGCAGGCAGAAGGGTAGGCAATGACTCTAGCCGTTACTTCGACTGCTCTCTCTCTCTGTCCCTCTCTCAGAGAGCGGAGATTGTCTATCAACTGAGTGTAAGAGGCAGCATCGGTATAGACGAGAGCCCGTGTTACAGTTAGACATTATAGCGTTTATGACTACATCAGAATAAACGCTTGTGTGGACATCCGCCATCATTGGCTAGCGCACTGCTTCATGGCCGATGCGCTTGCTTCTCGCAGCCGTCGTCTAGCAGAGTGTATGATTTCGTAGCCCGAAAGGCTTGGACTTGGGGCTCATCGGCCGTCGAATACGCGATATACTCTTCCAAGCTCGGTTTTTGAGCTTGCAATTGGCGACAGCTTGACAATAGCCGAACCTGAGTCCTACAAAATGCAAGTCTCACCGCCATCTAAGCGTAATTTCGGCGGCATGAAATGACTTTACGCGTAGTCCCGTACGATATTGAAGTTGTTGTCGTATCGAAACTTCGCGTCCTAGAGACCTCGCTGCCTCTTATAGACAAATGTAGCAAGGATATAGAACAAAGAGACACGTTTGATAATTATTACTATTGCTATAATCCCTACGCACTTCGACTATCTTAGTTGTCTAGTCGGCTCGACTAGGAATAAGACCCTCTACTATTCGCAAGAGAGATTGCGCAAAAACTTGTTGCTACGCGTATAACAGAACATAGTACCTGTTCCGTATAATTGCTAGTTTGTTGTCTGCAGACAGCTATGCTATAGGGCTACAAACTACTATTAATAGTAGCGCTGCTCTATTTAAGGTAGATAGAGTATCTAATAATAAGAGCAGCATAAAGTGCAAGAGGAAGCTCGGGCGTTTTCTAGTTATAGCTAGAGGAAGCTTTAGCGACGAGGAATCTACTAGTAGATAGGCATATATACTATTAAGGAACGCTACTATAACATCTATAAGTCTAAAAGCTCGCTATCTTAGACACTTAAAGACTAATATAGGAGATATTAAGATATGTACTAGACAATCGTAAGCTTTAAAAAGAAAGATAGACAGAACATTAGACATATTAGCTATCTTGTCGCGTCCGAGCTTTTTCTAACGCTAGGAGCCCTATATAGCATATCTTTGTTATCTATTAAGGCAGGCTAGAATCTTGTTTATAGTACTTCTTAGCGGGCGCATGTCGTAGTAAATATGTATACTGTTTGCTGAATTCTAAGTTGTTGTACATACTTCTAGCAATCGACTTTAAACTCTCTAGCATCCCGATTTTCGTTACTTGTTATAGTGCGCGGAAAAGTTTTGTTGCATTACGCCTAAGCATAGCTGCCTCGAGCGCAATAGACTATCCTTTTTACTAAATTCGGAGCTAAGTGTCCGCTTACTACTACTTATAAAGCAACGCTATGAATTCGTCCCTTCGCTAGGGGGATTATAAAGATTGCACTAGTATTATAGCTACTACCTAAGCTAACTAACCCTTTATAGGCGGCTCGATTTCGCGATAAGTGAAGCCTGCCGGTGCCGATAGCTGCTTACATATACAGAATGTCTAGCATGTTAGCGGTTATATTGCGCCTTAAGACGACGGTAAAGAGCAGCTTGTCGACGAAGACTACTAGTAAAAAAATTGTCGAGAAGAACGAAATGCGTCTAGTGGGTTTGCGGCGGACTTCGACTTTGCAGCACTAGTACATTTGGGAGGCTAATAACTAGCAGGAGGACTAGCATTCAATTCTATAGATATAGTAGTCGTTCTAAGTTGTCGCTGCAGAAAGAAGCTGTTTTCACTACGTACGGGAGTTTAGAAGCGTCTATGTTCCCAGAGACTACCGCCTATGCCGGGTTTTCTTTAAGCAACCTAGATCTCGTACGCTCTGCCCCAATCGCCCCCGTAAGCTCGGAAGCGTTTATGTTCTTAGAGATCGTTATGTCTTAGTCTGCTAAGAGTCGACTGCATTATCTAGCCCGTAACTACACACGGGAGCTTAGAAACGTTCTTATTGCTAGAGAGTACTATTCATCTAGACGTTTCTCGAAACAAGTCAGATTTAATTTCCAAGCCTTAACTACCTTCGCAAGCTTAGAAGCGCCTATGTTTCTAGAGACAACCGCCTATCTAGGCCTGTCGTGAAACATTTCAAGTTTGGTTAACTAACCTTGTAAGCTCGGAGGCGTTTATAGAAGTGTCTTTATAGTAATCGTATTAGTACACCTCGTTGTACCGAGTCTGCGACGCAAGATCGCGATCTTCGTCCCTAGTGCTGCTATAGCGCCTTACGTCCCGTAGAGACGACCGATCGCTATTAGAGAATTCTGCAAGGTCCGTCCCGTTATACTACTTGTTACTTGACGAATCGTCCTCCCCGGTCCTCGCCTTTTAATACGCCTTATACCCAGGTACGTAATAAGCGGCTACGATAGGACGCTTTCTTAATGTCGAGCTACGGGAAAGTAGCGATCTTATATGGCCAACCGCAACAGGTCTTTCGATCAGCTTGAATGGTGTACGAACATTATAGGTTACACTAGGAGGCTAATCGGAGTGAACATGTCCTAGGAAGCTTCCGTCTCTTAACACTCCGTGTTACCAGACGTAGCCAGCTTGGCAAGCTACGAAGCCTTCTAGTTCCAGATGAAAGCGTGATATACTATACAACTACTGCGAGGACGCTGAACTTTGATAGCACTTATACAGCAATCGCATACGTTTGACATTCGCTCTGTCCGGAGGCTATGTAATTGTCTCTCGAGGCAATCGTAGACAAAGCCGTGCTTCTCGTGCGATCTAGCTGATCTATGATTAATTCGACATCTAACCAACGACCTTTGAGTGCAAGCGCCTGACTAAATTAGCTCTCGATCTACAAAAAGCTTTGCTAACTAACTTGACGACCTGCGGTTGCACTTAGAGGTAGTTGCATTCGGAGATAGCCACGATTAGTCTTTAATTGAGGAGCTGCTCGAGCCCTCGAGATCCTGCAGTGTAGTACGTCTGTGCGACTCTAGGTTAACAAAGATGGAGAATCTAGAGTCCAGCCACTCTAAGATAATAGGCTAGGCCGATCAGCCTTGCTAAGATAGGCATCGTATAAGCTATTGTTGCTACTCGTCTAATAAAACAAAGCTGCATTTATGCGCGGCCGTAGTCAAGAATTTAATGTCAATCTTTTTAAAGTCTAGGCTGTCCTCGTACTGCGCCTAGTAGAGGCCTCCCGCGCGCTCTATATTGTGTGCGTCCACAGCGGTAGAGCAGCGTCCCGCCAGTCGTCTCCGTTTCACAACCGGCATACTAATGCCTTTAACTTGACATGAAGATGATGTAGACTAGATTGCACACCACATATACGTTAGGCTTTAGCTTTATTAAGGACGTTCCGAGCATTCGTTATCGGTCGCCTGCTTCGAAGGCTAAAAGCCGCTAAAGTGCTCGACGGTGCACAGCAGGTCAGTAGATATAGTTCTCTTTAGTTGTTGCAAGCGGCTAGTGTTGGCTGTGTTCGGCTGCGACGATGAGGCTAAGGCAAGGCTAAGGTCTTGCTCCTTGGCATAGCTCGGCCGTCTAATAGATTGATCACTCCACACATAACTCGGGGTTGTGTATGTACCTCGCCGGTGCTCCTCGTAGCTTTTCTTTAGGTGCTAGGACGTTTTACAAATGCAGACATTTTCTTCTTCTCTCTACCGGAGTTTTAGCTAATTTACATGCCGCCACTTGACCAGCGTGCCTTGGACCCAAGCTTGCCAGATGGCCTTCGGAAGCATCTGATAAGCCTTAGTGACCAGATCTCGTAAGAACAGGCATCCTTAGCAAGAGCCCGGCGAATCAGGCAAGCATGCCTTATAGTCATCGATGTTTCGGGGAACTCTACTTCTTGAGTTTCTGTCGCACCCACTCAATCGCCCTAGGAGTCTCCTCCCAAGCCTCGTACGAATACTGAAGCTTCAGCTCCAGTTCCTTATACGATCTATGGCTGTAAGACGTTGGCCTTGCGGTCAAAGCTAAGCCTAGTTTCACGAGTGCCGGCCAAAAGTACTTGTTAGACTTGTTAACGTTGTTGAACAAAGTGTTCATTTGTGCTTCTATGCCATCGATGTGTAGCTGGATGCTGATTCCGTCTCGGACTTTCTGCATGATCTCTGCATTATTTCCAACAATATCGCCCGTCAAGTGAGCGCGGATATCATCAAGCAGTTCCTGAGGCAGTTTCTCCGCAATCTTCATAGAGTTCTGCAACGAGTGCAAGTCCAGGAGGAGGCGCAGCTTGAGGAGCGTGAGAGCAATTCGAAATGTGAAGTTATCGAACCCCCCTGTCCATGGGTCTGGAGGTTCGAAAGCATTCTCTCCCTAGGTTGCATTGATCACCCCAATCGTAATCAGGATCTTCTCCAGAAGTCGTAAGCCTCTTGATCGCGCCCCAGACGTAGCATGAGCGCGGGAGCCATAACTCGGACACCCATATTATCGCTACGGCAGAGTCGGAGGCACTCTTTGACATGGTCATGGGCAGCTTGCACCGCGTCTCGGGTCTTGATCTTGCGAAGAGCATCTAGCAAGCCGTAACGAGCACGCATGTACGGACGCGTCTCGAGCCAGCCCCAGAAGTGAGGCTCGGGTTCTTCCAATGGGTTCGCTGGGCATATGAAATCTCCGGGGAAGTTGCGAAGTTCCGTCTCTTCTTTCTCAAAATGTGCACGAGCCTTTTTCACAGGTGTACATTGTGCCTTATGGGTCGGCCAGTCTGCCGCTTGATGTTCCTGAGCGAGATGAGCTGAACGGCTCTACGGCGTTTGTTGGTCTCTGTACAGCTCATACCTTGCAGCAGTATTTCACGACCTTGCAGCCGGCGCATGTCGACAGATTTCCGGCCGCAGTTTTGCAGTGATTGCACTGCGCATCGAGCAATTTGGACACAGTCATGATGTGTATAGAGAAGGCGGACGTAGGAAAGGGGAAACAAGTTGAATACCGACTTTGAGGTTGTGGAACGTTCTAGGGGAGGTCGCAGGGACCGTTGAGGCCTGAGGCTCACATCGCAATCATGGGTTCCCGGCAGCAGCAGCGTCTGGCTCCTGCTTGCATTTTCAAGTCTTGAAATCCTTCACCAGACCGCATTTATATGATTAATTCAGAGTCACTTCTCGAACGTATATCACTCGTCGTGAAATGGTGGATCTTCAAGAATCCTTTCGATTGCTTTGGGGGTCACGAGCACCCCCAAACCTTGTTCCGACACGGACCGAGCACAAGCATCAATTCGTGGAGAAACGTCACTTACCCTGCACATCTTTCTCCTCATTCTCCTCACAAACACGAGACATTTTGCGGAGAAGATGATCAATATTGCTGTCGAGCCTTCTTTGCCGGCTCCACATACAATGCAATGCCTCCTATATGGTGATCCTGTAGCACACAAGGTGAGTTGGGCTCATTTCGACCACATTCTATTTGGAGGATCAACATGAGGCAACGAAGAGAATTGCCAGTACTGACACTCGCATGCACATTTACAGCTCACCGAACATCTGCCAGCCTGTCCAAACTCAACATTCCACAATGTGGTGATGGAGCCAGCATCAAGCATGCCCCGACATACTCTTCTTTCTCTTTCGAGCCAGCTTTCTGGGTCGAGTTCTTTGGCAACGCGTCCAGTCCTAACAGTTTCACCTTCAACGCGATTGACATTCTCCATGAGCATGGCGGAAGACCAAGCATTCGTCCTGGCGGAATCACAATGGATTCGATGATATTCGAGCCAAATGCAAGCGACCCAGTCCGCACAACGAATGAGAAGGGCGGCGTGTATCGCACGACTGTGGGCTCTGCATACTACGAAAGCTGGTCGAACTTTCCCGGAGGAACAGAATTCGTGTCGACACTCAACTTTGGCAACGAGAGTCTCGATATCGCTCGAGACATGGCGGTAGCGTCGATCAAATACCAGCCCGACCTGGTGAAGTACTTCGAGCTCGGCAACGAGCCCACAAACTACGATCCAGACCGATGGGCGAACAGCACCGAGAACTATGTCAAGCAATGGCAAGAATACACTTCTGCCATCGATGCCGCAGTGGACGCGGAAGCTGGCCAGGCTATCTCATCTCGGCTAGGAACAGGACGTTGGTGGGCATCATCCGCCACAACAGACGAAACACCTCTCCACGTTCGCCCAGCAGACATCATCCCCGCCGGGATCGACTCGCAGAAGCAAGTCTCTGAGTACAGCATCCACAGCTATGCCTTCGCAACATGCGACCCAGAACGTCTCGCCCTCGCCACAATCCCGAATATCCTCAACCACACCGGCCTAAGAGAGTACGCCGACACCGAGATCGTGCCCTCTGCGAACGCTGCCCTCGCCGCCGGGCAGCCTTGGATCATCGGAGAATTCAACAGTATCGCATGCTCTGGCAACCCCAATGTCAGTGATACCTTCGCTCAAGCACTCTGGGAAGTCGACACCGAACTCATCTACGCCGTACGCAATGCCTCTGCATGCTACCTGCACCAAGGCGCCACACTCGTCTTCCAGAGTAATCAACAAAGTAATACCGCTGGAGATGACGGGAGTCCAGGCTTCTCGACTTATAGCATGCTCTACCCAATCACATCATCCAAACGTGGTCCACAGCGCGTCAACCCGGGATTCGTGGGCTTGGTCTTTCTCGCTGAAGCTTTCGCTCGAGAAGGAACGCGAGTAACCGCGTTGGATACTCCAGAAGGTCTGAGCGAGGACCATTTCTCAGCGTATGCCTTCTATTCTGGCGAGCAAGACAAGCTGAGCAAATTAGCCTTGATCAATATGAGACCGTTCTATGCCAATTGGACAGAAGACTATACCGTAAGCTTCAATGTCTTTGAGGGGCAGCAGGCCAAAAGGGGAGGATATGGACGCAGATATGGTGGTCATCGTGCTCGAGCTTGGGTCAAGCGTATGACAGCTCCGTATGTTGATGAGAAGGACTCTGATAAGGTGACGTGGGCGGGGCAGTCCTTCAGAAACGCTACTGCGAGTGGAAATGTGGAGATCGAGGAGGTCGGAGCAGATGGTGTGGTGAGCGTCCGAGGCAGTGAGGCGGTGTTGGTCTTCTACGACAGAGGTGATGTCTATGGTCTGTCAGCAGCCGATGATAAGCACGAAGGCTTTTGGCAGAAGTGGTCGAAGTGGTGGTAAATCCGATAAACGACCTTTTCCCTAGACCTTCAAACTTCAGCATTTCATCATTCATTCCCATGGTGTATCATCCCATCTCATCTATCCTCTAAGATCTATTCCCCACAAACCGTCCCTCCATCAATCTAAAATCCATGCCACTGCACCCTCTCCTCCACAGGTTTCTGGTCTTTCTTCTGGAGTCCCTCTCGTGCACCCTCCGCCGGCTTTCCAAAGACCAATTGTGCCACATGACTCCACTCAAGCGGAACACCAAACTGCTCCGAGACCTTCTGATCTGGCAGTGGGTTATAATGCTGCAAGTTCGCTCCCAGCCCTTCAGCCTCCAATGCAACCCAGAGAGCGTATTGGTGCATGGCGCTAGTGTGGTCGGCCCATTGAGGGAATTTATCGGCGTAGATGGGGAGTTTGGTTTGGAGGCCTTTGACGACTTCGCGGTCTTCGTAGAACAGGATCTATAGCAGTACGAGTCAGCGATGCTCAAGCTGTGGTGACTAAGAAGAGTGCTGGGGTTGTGAACGTACAGTTCCGTATGCATTCTTGAACATCTTGATTCTGCCCTCTGTGCTTGCCCACGAATCGGCTGGGACAATAGCTCTCAGAGCATCCTCCACGATTTGCCAATATTGGTCGTGCTTCTCTTTCACCAAGACAATGAGTCTGGTAGATTGGGAGTTGAAGCTCGAAGGCACATCGAGGATGGCCTGCGAGACAATCTCCTTCAGGCGGTCATCGGAGATGGTAGACTCCTTGGTGAGTTGGTAGATGGTGCGGCGGTGGGAGATAGCCTCGCTGAGGGAGAGCTTGGTGGAGGCCATGTTTGATGAGGTAGTGCTGAAAGAGTTCTTCGAGAATGGAGCAGAAGTGGATGAGGGAATAGTCGTAGGGAGGAAGAAAGCCTTTTGTAACAACGAAGCCGCGGCAGGGACAAGGAAGCTACTACTGTTAGTTCTCGTGACCGAAGCCGGTAGAAGTCTGCTGAGCAGCAGTGGGGTAGTCGCAAGTCGGAAAGACATAGTTGCGTCGGAATGGTGCTGAGCTAACGACAACAAGAAGTAGGCAAGCAGAACTGCGATTGGAGCAGTAAGAAGACCGACGCCCCTCCACGAGCGGTAGTGCATGGCGTAATTGCTGTGCTAATTTTGCTGGTAAGCAGACACCATTTGACTTCACTTTCCCTCACATGGCAGCGTATCGCCGTGGCCGCGAAGACCGACGGAGCCCGTGAAAGACGACACGCGGTCGTTGTTTGACGAATTGCTGACAGAGTCGCCGAGTTTTAGAAATCTGTTCCTGCAGCGACGGTACTGTTCCGCGAAGTCGGCTAGCCGGAACAAGGCAATTAGTCGAATATCGCCGAGCTGTCGGGGTTTGCATATAAGGAGGCGAAATCCGGAAAAACCCTTCACCGAGATGCTTCAACTTACTTTGCTTTGCAAAGGGCCGCCCTCTCTGTTTCAAACCACTAATAGGTGCTTAGGAGGGCTATATATATGTTGCACTTGTGTTGTCAACTTTTTTGGCGAGTGCAGGGCTCGTCGTTGCGATAAAATCCACAAATTCTAAATGTTAGACTTAGAAAATGTGAGATTTCTGGGGCTGCCGGAATCACCTTCTGATTGGCCTCCTTAGACTCGGCTGTCAACAGTTTCTCCGAATTTCGCCTCCTTATATGCAAGCCCAGCTGTCGGTGATGCTGCGCCCTCGGCTCCGAAATAAGATCATCGTAAAATTTGTTCTACCTCCCAGGCTTTCGACTACTGATTGCTGGTTGCTAAATGCTAGCTCCTGACTTCACTTCGTTGATGAGGGTGGATGATATGAGTAAGTCATGTTGCAACTGACTAAGTCTCGCTTTTTGTCCGAGTCTCACACTCCGGGCATTGCTGCCCACCCGATCCGAAGAGCCATCGGATGCAATTCGTGAAGCCAGCCGTGTTCTTGGAGGAAGGACGCTTCGCGTCCACCATAATCAGGACGTGTCTGATCAGCGAGGTCCATGGAACTCGTGGGCTCCAGCAAGGCTTAGCTGTTATCAAGCAAATTAGTTCCTCAACTTCGGTCGAAAGTGTGCTCCGCTCTGGATTTAGGAACGTTCCGGCAGATATCTCCAGCAGCTCCTGTAGCTCAACGGACTGCTTCAGACATGTACAAATCTATTCGACCACCTGAACCCACTTCTCCAAAAGCCCTGGATTCGTGATGGGATTATGCAGTTGCGAGATAGTACTCATGCAAGCAGCTGCAGGATCGCCGGATGCGCTCAGACTGCCATCCCAGTACTCGTTCCCTGGGAAGGAGTTTCCATCCCAAGCATAACTCAACACGAGAAGCTTGCCAGAATCGTCACCTTTCAACAACTCCGCAGGATCTCTCTTGGTGAAACGAACATCGACACTCACTGCTTGCCCAATGGATTGTATGCTCTTTTGTTTCTCCGCGTCCTGGAACCCAGAGATGTACGCAAACTCAACAGTTGCGATCTTGTGGTCCTTTGGCAGTCGACGAATGGCCATAGTGAAAGCGTTCATATAGAGCTCTGTCACATCTCGATCTACTGGTGCCCAGACTCCAAGGCCCAAGCCAACAACGTACACATGTGCGTGGCGGCGTCTTGTATCGGATTTGGCTCGACGATTGGCCTCGTGGAACAGCAATGAGGCTGTGTAGAAGATTCGTAGATAATAATAGTCGGTCACGGTATGCTTCGGATCCAGACCGTGATTGTGGTGCTGATCCAGTGCATCGCGGAATATGAAGTGCAACTGAGGGTGCATTCTAGGTTTGCTGACCGGGTCATACATGAAAGCCGAGTCCATGCGATCATCTCTTTCGAATCGTGGTCCCACAAGTCCGATGATGATGCCTCGAGAGTAGTCGTCAGCTTCAATACCCAATCTTGTCTCACAGACGGGAACTCTTACCTCTCTCCTCAAACGTATCCTTCTGTTGCAACTTCCCACTGTTATACCTCCCACCCTGATTAATGAAATACGAAGGTCCAGAAACACCAATCAAAGACCCAAGCATTATTTCATCGTAAGTCAGATAGTCCTCAATTTGCAAAACCTTATTCAAGTGCTGCTCATCAGTACCATTCCGGTCCCATTCCAAATTCGCGTTTCCAGAAATATATCTGCCATTTCGAAGTCTTGTGTGATCCGAAGCTCCCATAAAGACCAAAGGCCGCTTCTCGATGAGTCTTCGCGTGAGAGCCGGCCACGTCATATCACGATATAATGCTTTCTCGATCGTTGAGCCATGCTGAATCTTGTGCGTGACAAAGCGACGTGCGAAGTCTGGAAAGGTGGAGTGCACGGTGATGGAAGTGTTTTCTGCGTCGGATTGAATGACTTTCGGGTCGAAGTTCTTGACGGAGTTGGTGGTTATCGGTGGCTGTACTTTCATGCGATCTAGCTTCAGGAAGCTGAAACTTCGAGACTTGTCCATCTTGCTAGTAGGGTATCTAGAGGAGGTTCAACAGGCACGAGGTTGTCGACATCAGATCATGTCCGTCGTTCGTTGGTCCCGGGTCCTGCCAACGAAATGATTTAGTCCGGTCTGATTTAGTCCGGATGGGTCGAAGAAATGAACAAGGACAAAGCTCCTTGTGCTCTGATGGGTGTGGTGAGAGGAGCTTCTGAGTGGCGTAACAGAGTGTCGTGAAGGTAGATGTAGTGAATTGAAGCCAGGACCGGTGTAGGGCTGGAGGTCCATTAGGCAGCTGCCGCCAAGCCAATCCTTCAAGAGCTCCACGCGAGAAACGCTTAACCTCACTCGAGGAAACGAGAAGCATCAATGTTCTTTACCAGTGTTTATCGAGACGTCTCGTTGCTGTAGCCATTCAATGTTTTGTCGCGTTGAATGAGCGCGGTCCATGTCAAGAAGCAAATGCGTTACGTTGGTTTTGGAATGGAATATACATCAGAAGGGTCAACGAGCTTTCATGTGCACGAAGCCTGTCCTGCTCCATACCTTACATGAACCGCTCAACGAATGCCTCGACTTGCTCCGGCGTCATCTCCTTGATTCCCACAAGCTTGTTATCGTCCTCTGCACTCTTCGTGCTGCCATAGATGGGATTGAAAACCGCTGCAGCGACAAAGCCTAGCATAGCCGACATATCACCCTTTGCCAATCTTTCAGACGCGTCCCTTTCTATATCTGCAGTGCGAACATCCTCCCGCTCAAACTGCACTCCAGGCTTCTTCTTCTGTGCGATAGCGAGCAGCTGGTTTTGAGTGACCGTCGCGCTCCGCAAGTAGACGGGTCGATTCTTGAAAGCTTCTGGGTTCTCAAGAGCAGCAACAATCGTCTTTGCGATGTCAGCGTAGGTCGTAGTAGCCACAGGAAGGTCGCCGCCGTCAAAGACACGAGTCAGGCCGCCTTCCAGGCTTGCCAAGAAGCTGTTCTGGAGGGCCCAATCGAAGAAGAGGCCGGTAACGATGGAGACATAGGAGATCTGGTCTCGATGGCTGCGGAGGTAGTCCAGTGTCTCCGGCTTGCCTTTGGCGAGGGGCAGAGCGGCGGCGTGAGCGTTGCCGGTGATGTCGGCGCCGAATTCGCTCGGGATGAAGAACTTGACACCAGCAGCAATCGCGGCATCAACGAGGGCTGGCTGCTCCCAAGGTGTAGGAATGAGGGAAATCAGGGCATCGTGCCCGGTGAGGATCTTGACCAGTGCTTCGTGGGAGCTGCAATCAACTTTGACCGTTTTGATTTGGGTAGGGAGGCTGTCGGTCTTGCCGCTGAGTGAAAGCGCGGTCACATTGAATCCGGCATCAATGAGAGCGCGAGTGATCGAGGGGCCCAAGCTGCCAGTGGCGCCGGCAATTGCAATGTTCTGGTAAGCCATGTGGCTGATGCGGGACTTTGAATGTTGGAGATTCGCGGTGGTCGAGGTGGCTGGATGTGCTGAGTGATGGAATTGATGGCTGCATTGGAAGCGCTCCGCCCCGCTGTTATATACGACGAGCGCATTGTACTCACGGATGTCAAGACGGTGTGCGCTAGGGTTATGAAGGCTGTTGTGCATGCCCAGCTTGAAGTTGTTCGGCGTCGTTTTGTCATCCGGGCTGCCTCTAAGTCCGGCCACATGGTGTGCCAAGAGGCCCAAGACGAACGATGCCGCTTTCGAAACAACGGCCAGGGTGTCGGCTCAATCGAATCATGTTCTACTCATGTTTGCATCGAACATCGAGCGACTACGCCGATCCCGTCACTTCGGAAATCGGTGTTGATTCCGATGGCGCAGCTGAGATTGGATGGACGTTGATGCGGTGGATGTTGATGCGATGGACGTTGATGCGATGGACGTTGATGCGATGGACGTTGATGCGATGGCGCTGATGCGGTGGAAGTGAGATGGTGGGCGTCGATGTGAAGTCGTGATCCAACGCTTCACGCGTGCCTTCCGCTGCTTCAACGCGCACGCGTTGACGCGACGAACGCCGCCTAGGCAGAAGGACATCCATCTCGTCTCTTCTTCAACACACGACACCTCTCATCCTCTCTCTGCCCATTCCCCCGACTTACCGCAAACAAACGAGAACGACGCCGATCAACGTCATGTCTCCAAACTCTACCGCGGACCAAGCTGCCAGCACGAGCCCAACGCCACCATTCGTAGAGCGTTGGGGCAAGAGATTGTTCGAGAATGGCAACGACCTCAAGGTGGTAGCCAACTTCAACAAGGAGGCTGGCCTCCAGAAGCTTGAGGACGAGGCCAACGCAAACGTCTCCGATCCCGCTCTGAAGGTCTGCTACTCCATGTACGCCAAGTTGTGCCGCGGCGTGGGCGCTGTCGAAGCTGTGCGCAACCACCTTGACTCCGGTGTTTTGGCCAAAATGGCCGCAGCTCAGATCAAGGCCTACTACAACCCAACCAAAATGTCGGAGCACACGTGCCAGGGCTATACCTGCGTCATCTTTGCCGCTTGTGCGATGAGTCTTGGGTGTAAGACCTACCTCAACTTGAAGGTGAGCTTGATGCTCCTCTGCGATGCGAGTGCTTCCAAAAATAACGCATGGACAGGGCTACCACATGTTCTTCAACACCTACAACAAGTTCTTTCTTGGGATCTGTAGCACCGCTCCCATCACCGACGAAGCATGTTGTCAAATCTTTCATGCAGCCATGAACAGTGAGGCCACACCAAGTTCCGCCGGCGAGTCTTTCACACCTGGTCTGCCGTATGATTTTGGATCGATGACTCGTAGGGAAGCCCGCGCTGAAAAGCTGTCGTCTGGACTCTCAGAGGCACAGGCTAGCCCTTGCTGGATTGAGCCACACGGCATGCTCGCGATCGGAGAGAAGAATTCGCTTCGTGGACCGACCATTCCCAGCATCATCGGTCCATGTGGCAAAGCTGATATGGGATACACGGAGGATGCCGAGTGCTGTGGCAATGAACGCTGTGGCAAAGCCGGCGCCAAGTTGAGATGTGGTCGCTGTCGGGACCAGCTCTACTGCAACAAGACTTGCCAGAGCAAGGACTGGGCCCGCCACAAGGTTGTGTGCCGCACGCCAGAGATGCGCAAAGACATCGACGACAAGCCGCAGAAGTGGACCAACATCTTCGACATGCTACCTGGTCGCATGTGAGAGGCCGTTCGTGAGTCTGGAAGCTGATCCAATGCGGCAAGCGTCCAGCTGGGCGACAAAGGCGGCTACATAATGTTGTTCCGGATGAGACGAGGAATCCTGTGGGCTTGGACTGGAGGCAGGCTGTGAGATGTTAGCCGTACCGCTGTGAATGAGTATGTTCACGTGTGTACGAATGGAGTAGCTCGTCCGTAATTCATGGCCATACTGCCGATTCTGGACGTGAGTTATTGGTGACCCATTCGCACGTCACTCTTGTTTGCCCATGGCCTACTCGTTCGTCCACGACCATGCCGCCACTCTCTCAGTACCAGGATGCATTGAAGACACTCTTTCGTCGGCATGCGGCACACCGCTCACGAAGAATATGCGTTGGCGCGCGTCCGCAGTACTACACCTGCGGGCTGACTGCGGCCATCGTCCAAGGATGAAGTCGAGTATAAGCCTGGTCCAGGCGAGTCATTGTGTCAAATCAATCAATATTCGGCCCGCGCTCCACCCAATCGGACTTTGCACCTTTTCGCATTCGTAGTTGTCTCGGGTGTCAGGCACAGCAGCTGCAACGAGAGGCTCGGCGCGAGAGGGAAGATGTTTGATGGAGAGCGCTCTCGCAGAGCAAATGATGGCCGAACGGACCAGACGTTCAAACGGAGATGTCGGCGGCAGGATGTTATTGGCAAGCCGGGGCCCAAAGGCAAGGGCCACGGAACCGCGAGATCTCGGGACGATTACTAACCACTCTAGCTCAATCGATCCTAGACCTGCACTGACACCAATCACAACATCCATCATCATCTGCCCATCTCTGCCACATCTGGACATGGCTTTCGACCCAAGCACCTCATCACGAGACGATCTGCCGGGTGGAATAGAAGGCGCGCTCCGCTTAAGCGCAATGGAGAGCTTCCCAGTCGAGGAAACTCATCCCACCTGACCGTTAGACCCGTGGTTTACTTTCGCAAGACGGACCGCGACCCAAACAATCTATCTTACTTTCGCTGATTTATGCACGTCCTCCTGCTGGTTGTTGGAAGCCAGGCACAAGCACTCCCAAGACCCTGCCCTGCATCATCGTTCGCATCATTTTCTGTCCCACCTCGCCATTGCTTCTCACAGACATCAGACAATGTCTTCATCGGCTACGTCGTCAAGCCACCTTTGATAATACTGCGCAAACACAACAAACGTGCCGACCTGGTCCGGGCGACCACAATGTCATCCCCAGGAGAAACTGCAGTAGATGGCGCCGAGAGTACGGGCCCGACATTCGTGTCGCGCGATGAAGTGCGGACTCTGTATGCGGTGGCTGGCGCTTTCCTCGCATTGGCGTGTAAGTCTACTTCAGGTCGCCTGGCCTAGAGAGGCAACACTCTGACAGGCTTGAGCATAGTGATTGCAGTGGTATGCCGTGCGCTGGCACTGTATACGAAGCGGACGTGGGGCAAATGGGACGACTGGACGATGATGTTCTGCATCGCACCAGCGGCGTCGCTGGCGGCCTTCATGTGCATTCAAGGGAAGAAGGTAGCCCATGGCCCTCAAGATCAGGATCCGTTCGAGTGGCTCCAAAATATTTTGCTCGTGAGTGCTCACAGCGTGTCATTTTGGACTTCTCTAAATGCAGCAGGCCACCTGGATTATTCAGATTTTGACAGTGACATGTTTTTACGTCGTCAAATTGTCGCTCTGTATCCGATACCTTCGAATAGGTAAGTGTATCAGCTTTTCTGGTGCATGGAGACAATTACTGACATCTTGCAGCGGATAACGCTGATGACTGGTTCTGGCGACTTTCTATGCTCACGATCGTATTTGTAACTGCGCATTACATTAGTAGCGTAGTAGTGTGGGGAGCACAATGCCTACCCGCGGCCAGATACTGGAACCTTTCCATACCAGGAAGGTGCATAGACCTTCAAACCTGGACTTTGTGTATGTTGACCCTCGCGGGCACAGCGTCATCCTTGCTAACAGAGATACAGCGGTCAATGCCGTGAACCTCGCCACAGACGCGGTCGTCCTGATACTCCCTATTCGGCCCATCTGGAAGCTGAGAATGCCTCTCAAGCAGCGTCTTGCCATCCTTAGCATATTCGGGCTCGGCAGCGTGTCGACAGTGGCTGGCTGCTTTCGCTTCCACTACATGTACCAGTTTTACAAGGGTCCAACAGATCTGGGACAGACGACATTGTTGATCGAAGTATGGGCATATATTGAGATCTCACTGGGCATATTCTGCGGATGTGCTCCATGTAAGCAAATTCTGGCTCTGCGGAATCAGTTGCGTCTGTGCTGACCATGTGCACCACAGCATTCCGGACCTTGTGGACAGCACTACGAGACCGCATTGGAGGAACAGATGCGTGGCAAACGATGAACAGTCACACATCCTCGGAGAACAGTACAGGTACAAGTTATGGACGTTCCGAGAAGAGTAAAGCAGCACAACGTCTAAGTCGTGAGACAAGGTTTGAGATGGTTCAGTGGGGAGGGCAGCCGTCTACCAGCAACAGTGGCCAAGCTGCCAGCTACAGTTCACAGCACAGCATCATGGAAGCAACGAGAGAAGGGGTACAAGAGGATCACCAATCCGTTTACCGGGAAAGTAATCGGCATAGCAATCACGACAGAATTGGCGCATGAGCGGTTTATGAAATGACACGAGTCGGCATTTAGCGAGCGAGCATATAGCCAGCGGGTTGTTCACAGTCAACCGCAGTTACAATGAGCATATAATGCACACAGAGATGGTAACAACAGTAACCGTGGATGCCTCTGGATGCAACTACCTCTGAGTGCCACTGCAGGTCGCTAAACCAATCAGCGAAGCTTTTCATGGATCGAGAGCCAATCTAGTTAGGCGCTTGCACTCAGAGGTCGTTGCACTCAGCGGTACCCACGGTTACAACACTGTGATGGCTCGGTTACTTCGCAGTGAAAGTTGTTGCCTCAGGCTTCAAGGCCGTCTGTGCAGATCTTCCACAAAGTTCAACCTCACATGCCAAAAACTTTTGCTCCATCGCCAATTCCACGCGCGCCATCACCACAGCTTCCAAGATGAAGCGCAAAGCAGACGATAATGCGACAAAAACCACCAATGGCTCTGCAAAGAAACAAGCGACCGAATCTGGCGGCATCCGAGGCCGCTTTCGCGAAGGACTCTTCGATCCCGCAACTGTGAAATCCTACGCCGACGACTATGCCAAGTCCGGACCATATTTACACACTGTCGTATCTGAACTCATGAACGATGACCTCCTCCGTTCCGTACGAAGTGAGATCACAGAGAGCATCCATTTCACACCCAAGGAAACAGACATTTACAAGATCCACCAATCCGGAGATTTGGCGAACCTGGATGGCCTACCTGCCTCAGCATTGGAGAAATTACCTTCATTGTTGAAGTTACGAGATGCGCTGTATGGAGAAGATTTCCGGAAATGGGTCTCCCAAGTCTCTGGAGCTGGACCACTTTCGGGAAAGAAGACTGATATGGCAGTGAATGTCTATGTTCCGGGATGTCATTTGCTTTGTCATGACGATGTAATTGGCACAAGACGTGTCAGTTATATCTTGTACTTGACGGATCCGGATAAGCCTTGGAAAGCTGTTTGGGGTGGAGCGCTGAGGCTTTATCCTACTGATGAGGTGAAGGGTGAGGATGGGAAGAAGTATAAGTTGCCAAGGGCAAAGTGGAGTAAGGTCATTCCTCCGGCATGGAATCAACTTTCGTTCTTCACTGTGCAGCCTGGGGAGAGTTTTCACGATGTGGAGGAGGTGTACAAGCGGGTGGAAGGGGAGAGTGAAGATGATGGTGGGAGAGTGCGAATGGCGATCAGTGGGTGGTTCCATATTCCGCAAGAGGGAGAAGAAGGGTTTGAGCCGGGACTGGAGGAGAAACTGGCAGAAAGGAGTTCCTTGCAGCAGTTGCAAGGCAAAGCTGATCAGTTTGACGAGCCTCAGCATCAATGGGCGTCATTGGAGGAAGCGGATGCGAAGGACGATGAAGATGCTGAACCGGAGCTGACCGAAGAAGATTTGGCTTTCTTGATCAAGTTCATGACACCAAACTACCTCACACCGGACACTGTCGAGGAGCTGAACGAGTTGTTCACGGAAGAGTGTCTGCTTCAGCTCACAAATTTCTTGAGCGACAAGTTTTCAAAGAAGCTCAAAGAATCGCTGGAGAGTGGTCAAGCAGATGAGTTGACCTGGGCGACATCACGACCACCGCACAAGCATCGATACCAGTATCTGCAAGCACAGTCGCAGAATCTGGAGAGCAACGGCACAGAAATGTCGCCTCTGCAGCAAGTCCTTGACGAACTTCTTCCAAGCTCCGCGTTCCAAAAATGGCTGGCACTAGTCACAGGCTCTAAGCCAAAGCGCGCATCTGTGCTGGCCAGAAGATTCCGCAAGAGTCTCGACTACCAGCTTGCACAAGGCTATGGAGGCGATGAGCCGCAACTCGAATACACGTTGTGTGTCACGCCAACTTCCGGCTGGGGCGCAGAGGAAGAAGGCCCGGAGCAGGAAAACGGCGACAGCAGCAAGACGAAAAAGGAGAAGACTGAAGCAGAGGAAGAAGACAACGTCGGAGGCTACGAGCTCTACATGGCCGGCGAAGACGACGGCGATGACAACGAAGACGGAGGGTCCGATGATGGGGTCACTATCCCGCCGAGTGTGCAATCCGCCACAGGCGCCGGCCAACGTCGCTCGGCCAAAAAGAAGAAAGCGGATCCTGCTGTCTACCAAGCCGCAGGGGACGACGAAGACGATGGCATCTTGTTCAGCAACCCTGCGGGCTGGAATACGATGAGCATCGTGCTTCGTGATAAAGGAACGTTGAAGTTCGTTAAGTATGTCTCGCAGGCTGCGCCTGGAGATCGTTTTGACTTCACTGGATGTGTTGAGATAGAGCCTACTGAGGACGATGAGGATGACGAAGAGTAGGCATAGAACATGACTAAAAGAGTGCTGGAAGAATTTTCGATGGGCGTATGGACCGGGATAGAGGGAAAAGTCTCTTGTACAAGTAGATTCGGATACTACACTAACGACTTAGGCGCACGGTCTTGCAATACCGCACGCCCGCCGCCACGAGCGATGTGAATGTCTGTCAGCGAGAACACCAATCACCGCTGTGCGTGACGTACTGGGCACGAAGAGCGATGCCCTATTGTTCCGGAGAGATTCACGAGGGAGCACAATGCATCGTTCTTTGTGGGCGTCACGCCTCTTCACTGTCTCTTTCAGGCTCTCCGGTGGCTTTATGAGTCTCGACAATGCATTCTATTCTCTCCCCTTCAAACTCCTCCATCCTACAATCTAAACTCTCTACTCAGAGCTCTCGACCCTCAATACAGCTGCTCGATCACCAAACAAAATCACCAGATCCGGAGCAAACTAATCGGTCCAAAAGCCAACTCCTCGAACTCCAACCCTTCCAACGGAATCATGTCTTCACGCAGCTCGATGCAGTACGACGACTTCCTCGACACCGACATCCCCTACAACGAAATCCCACCAGAGTATCTCCCTTCCTCCAGTCCCCCAACTAACCCCGATGCAGGCCATCAACTCCAGCAAGCCTTCACTGAAGCTATCCGGCGCGCCGCACGTCCTGAATACACCTCCTCTGACATCTCCAGAGCAGTCGAAGTCGCACACAACATCAGACTCGCTATCGAACAAGCTGCCGCAACCCACGAAACATTGTTCAATCGCTACAAGAAGCTTCCTCAGGCCGTAAATGATGCAGACACAGATGTGTTCACAGCCGAATTCCGTCAAGACGAATGCCATGCGTACTTCGAGTCAGAAGGTCATCGTCGATTCTCTGCTCTGCTCGAGAGAGTGCTTGACGTAGATCGGATGTTGGAGAATGGCAGGTATAAGGATGCCTTTGAGCGTGCGTGTACGTTTGAGGGAGAGATTGAGTCGGTGTATCGCTTCAACGAGGAGCTGGAGAGAGTTGTGGCCGGTCTTGAGGAGAGGGCGGAGAGGTACAGATAAGTTTGAACGTTGGACATTCTGAGCGCAGGAGATGTTGTCTTAGGCTGAGTGTGTTTCAGAACATCGCGAGCATAGCAAAAACGTTCTGCTAGTGAGAGAACTTTCATGATGCATATATCATTGATAAGCGGTATCTTTTGCTTGGTCTCGGCACCGAATTGTTTTTCACTGACGGCGTCGTTAGTGAAAGTGGTGACGTTAAGATCTAAAAGTGGAACATGATTGACGGCCCGGGATAAATTTGACAGATTGTAACCATTGCGAAAGATAATATTGGTGCTTCTGAACGACGAAATCAGATTCTGTTTTGTTAGTAGGATCGAGTACTGTCACTCGTACCCCTCGCATTCTCGCTGACCTGGCGTGACAGGTGTATCCCAGTACTACGGGGACAGGAGAGAAAGCTCCACTTTGCTTCGGTTGAGCTTGTTTATTCCAATTCAACCAGACTCACTGTACGCATTCTTGCTGCCGCAATGTTTGGTGAAATTGTCTTGTAAAACCATAAATGGGCCAGCACATTATGCTCCTAACAGCGCTCGTAACATTGACACTCCCGGTAAGCAGGTTCTATTAGTTTCGTCTGCCCTTGGTATATTGCTGACAGCATTCAGTCAGGGACGCTCGCCCAGCTGCCAGTTGAAGGAGGTTGCACACAGCAAAAGTGTGATGCGGCCTGCGTATCCAAGACCGATAGTACCAGTTCTTCCGTGAGACGCCCAAGACATCTAGTCGCTGACGCAGGCGAAGCTTTTGTCCCTAGGCACAGGTGGTGCACCAGACTCCTTCATCAATGCGTTGAGAATCTGTTACCACAGCTACTATAGTGCTGCATGTGTTCCAGGTGGCTGGACCTGCGATATAAGTCGGTTATTGCCGACAATGCATCTCAGCCACTACTGACACTTTACCCCTGCCATCCCGACAACCAGCAGACAGCCCACGACTTCGCTCAATGCGTTATTTTGAATGCCAAAAAGAGCAAGACTGGTAGAAACTGGGGAGCTTCTGGAGTGGCGAATGCTGCAGTGATTCGCGGGATTCGAGAGCTTGGAGTTGCAACAATGGATGTGAAGATGGGAAAGTGCCGTGTCCGTGGTGGAAAGAGGAGAACATTCCAGAGGCGCTGTCGAGTTACTGCTCGTGACTGGAGCGACTTGGGTAAGACACGAAGTCGAGTTGTGGTCTCGTTCTCATCGATGCTGCTCTTCGGGCGAAGCTGGCTCACTTGCTCACCAGTACGACGCAGGCGCCGTTTGATGCCAAGCTTGCCGTTTGTGACTTCACTTGGCCTGCATAAGGCTCCACCCTGCGCGGCTGTCCAGCCAAGTCCGCGCGCAAACATCGTCGCATTGCTCTACTCACGCATTTCAACTCTCTGGCACTACCAGAACAGTGGATCGAGGGATATGGTTGAGTCGATTGGTGCCACACCTGGCGAGATACCTGTCGCCTGCAAGCCCATGGTCAACAGAGTCATGCAGTGAGTGACTGTTCGCCGAGCAGCTCTTCCGATCTGAGCTAATTCCGCCGGACAGGCTCTTCCAATCAGCCAAGTACAGTGATCTCAAGGTCACCTGCAACGACTTCACCTGGGACGTCCATCGCGCAATTGTGTGCCCAGCAGCCGAATACTTCAGATCACGCTGCGAATACACGCCCGTAACTGATTCCGACCAGTGGTAACTTGCACGGGAGGTGCTAATGGTGACCCAGGTCGGGCAGCTCGATACAATCAAGCTTCTAGATGACAACGTCAAAATAGTATACGCGATGTTCCAGTACATTTACACCGCCGACTACAACGACGACTTTGCGCCCGAGATTCCACCCGTTCTGTTCAATGTCCACGTTCATAACATGGGGAGCAAATATGGGGTTCTCCATCTCTGCAAGCTCGCTGAAGCAAAGTTCACAAAAGTCGCCATGAAAGAGTGGGAGTCAGAGGATTTTGTGAAGGCCATAGCCGAGATGTACACGACAGAGCCAGAGTCGAAACAAGTTCTTCAGAAGACAGCAGCCAAAATCGTGGCTAGGCGGGCCAAACTTCTGCTCAAGGCCGAAGACTCCATGTTCGCCGAGCTCTCGAGGGAGATAGGCCTTTTTGCTCACGACGTCGCTATGCAACTTATGGGCACAACTTTTCCGGAGCGGGACAACGAGCTTCGTTATGAGTGCCCGAGCTGCAAGAAGACTTTTGTTCGGGAGAAGCTTCCCGCGCACGGCAAGGATTCGGGAGAGGTTTACGGCTGGTGTCCGTTTGGTTGCGGCCATGACTACGTCGAGAACTTCAACGTGGTCGACGAATATTGAGATGTCCCCAACTATCTCCTACGACAGGCTATCATTTTGATCAGTGGGGCGGCCAGCGACTCGCGAAGCATGTCGTAGACATCATTAACGTGCCCGAGCCAACTGAGCATCGATTATGTTGTGCTATTGTCCAGGTCTGCTTCAATGGGAGGCAACCTGGGTTACGAGGAAGCAGAGAAGGCGCAGAGTACCACTGTGGCATAGCCATGCTTGAACTCCAGCGCAGTGCACCAGAACGACACAAGCATTGCAATACAATGGTTGAACGACGGGTGTCTGCGCTTTCAGGTAACGTAGAGTGAATGGCATGCATTCACTTCCGGCCTTCATTGGTTCTTTATCAACTGCTCTGCGAAGTCACTCGTCCTTTCGTTCACCTGTTTCGCACAAGGTCCCAATCTGTTGTCTGTTTGACAAACCTAGCACCGGCAAGCTTGTTCATTCCTCCATTTGATTCCCATTCCACCACCTGCAAAAGCTCGACGGCGAGCCACAACATGGCGGACTCGATCCGGCCAGGTGAGGTGCCTACTGACTACCAGCCGTTGCACGACAATATTCAACAGTAGGTCGTCCCTTTGCGCGCGCATTCTCTGTCGATCTACTAACGATGACCGTCCAGACTCTTCGCTTCGAGCGAATATAGCGATCTGAAGATCGTCTGCGAAGGCAAAATCTGGAACGTCCATCGCAACATCGTTTGCACAGCGTGTCCGTTTTTCAAACTACGCTGCCAGAACTTCCAGGTACTAAGCAGCAGTCCCTTCTTGGCTCGCGTGTTCGCCTCGGACTAATTGTCGCTCACAGGATGTCCGCACCGCGGTCATCGACCTCTCACACGATCGGAAATCTGCCGTGCAGGCACTCCTAAGTTATATCTATACAGCCGATTACAAGACCGACGACTCGATGGGCTCCGACGCGATGGTGTTTCAAGTTCGAGTCCACACCATCGCCAACAAATACGGTCTTTCGAAGCTTTCAGCTCTCGCGGAGTCCAAGTTCCTCTCGATAGCCAAGGGCAGCTGGGCCAGCAGCGGTTTCGCTACAGCGATCGAAGAAATGTATACCGTCACACCAGGAACCAAGAAAGAATTGCAATATATTGCTATCAAGATCGCCGTTGAATATGCAGATATTCTGCTTGGGGACGAGTGGTCCTCGTTTGCTAGACTGTCTCGTCGACTGCCAGCCTTCGCGTTTGACTTGTCCAGGGAGCTTATGGCCCGAAAAGCGAAGAAGACCGAGAGTGCTGAGAAGAAGACTACCGAGAAGCACGAGAAGAGGACCGAGAAGAAGCCCAAGAGTACTGAAGCGAGGACCGAGGACTATTTCAACAGTACTGAGATGAAGACCAAAAACAAGTCCAGGAGTACTGAGAGTCCTGAGAGTGCTGAGAAGGAGATCAACGAGAAGCACGAGAAGAGAACTGAGAAGAAGCCCGAGAGTACCAAGGCGAGGACCGAGGACTATTTCAACAGTACTCAGACGAACACAGAAGACAAGTCCGGGAGTTCTGAGTCCCGATCGAAGAAGCCCGAGAGTCCTGTAAAGAAGGCGTCGAGTGGTCGGAGATGCTCCAAATGCGGTTCTTCTAATCTTTACAGAGTCCGCAAGTCGCTGTTCCAGCGTGCCGGGATCTGGTGCAAGTCCTGTGGCAGATTTCGCTCTCGAGACTGAATCAAAAGTGGTAGAGGCGTATTGGTCGAAGGATGAATGGCTTGTATCGAGCTGAAGGCGGCCGCCGAGCGCATAGTACAGCCTGGAGAAGAGGCTGTGAATCCATCACGAACTTCAAGGTCAGCACAGAGGCTGCTCAGAGCGAAGACTTGGGCATTTGAAAGGATAGCTTGGCGCGTCCATCGTTTCGAGGTCTGCCTAAATCGGGTTTCTCCAGGTCTGCGAATAATTCAGGTGAAGCACTCATGAGAGCAGAGCAACTGCAAGGATGGAAGGTCAACGCTTGTAGTCTCAAAGCCGTTGCAAGCCGCGTACCTGCATCTTCACTTCAAGCAAGCGCGGAATCACGCCGCGTGCATTAGCTCCTCAAGCTCCCCAAGTTCCGTCATTGTACAACACCTCTCCGCACACGAGGAGTTCCAAGTACATGTACCATGCTCGTTCATAGCTCATAATTAGAAAGCTCGTGAACCTCAAACGTTCTCATATCCATTGCTGGTAGTCGTTCATTCTGCAGGCCCCAAACTCCGAACAAAAACCTCCACCCAAAATGTCCGACCCCAAAATCACCCATCCCTTCACAGGCACCTTAACACTGTACACCTACTTCCGCAGCTCCTGCTCCTGCCGCGTTCGCACAGCCTGCCACTTGAAGAATGTTCCTCTCAAATTCAAATACATCAGCCTCCTCAGCGCCGAGCAAACCAGCCCACCATACTCGTCAGAAATCAATCCGAACGGAACAGTACCAACCCTCCTAATCCATTCCTCCTCAGGTGAACTCCTCGGAAAAATAACCCAATCCATTTCAATCCTCGAATTCCTCGAAGAAACATTCCCTTCGCCAGACTTCCCAGCTCTGCTCCCACCACCATCCCAATGGCTTCAACGCGCAAAAGTCCGAGATCTCATCGCTTTAGTAGCATGTGATATGCAACCTCCCACGAACCTCCGGATACTGAAACAAGTCAATCCGTTAGGCATAACGAATCAAGCGTGGTTCGCTGCAAATATGGCGAAGCCGCTTGCAGCGTACGAGGAGATTCTGGTCCAGACGGCGGGGACATACTCGGTTGGAGATGAGATTTCTTTGGCGGATGTTTGTCTTGCGCCAGCGATTGAGAATGCGGTGAGGTGGGAGGTGGATTTGTCGAGTTATCCGAATGTTGTGAGGGTTTTTGAGAATTTGAGGAGGGTGGACGCGTTTGTGAAGGGGGATTGGAGGCATCAGGAGGATACGCCGGAGGGGTTGAGAGGGTGAAGGGTACGGCGTTCGGGGTCGGCGCTGCGAGGTGTTTGGGTGGTGTTCGCAATGGCAAAAGTATCGACTTCGAAGAAGAGTTCTAGCATGGCCACAATAAGACGTCAGGATGTCCATCCTTCTGTCGACCGTTCGCGGTGAAGAGCATCTTCTTTTAGCAGGCCGTGGCAACGAACGGCCAGGCGCAGATTGGAGAAAGCACATCTTTTGCCGACCATTGCCATACACTTGATGTACGTGACGCACTCTGATGCGCCCCCAAGATTTCCGAAATCATAGTATATCGGCATATCCACAAGGCACTATCCTCGATCGAGGTCTCGGCAAAGCTGAGTGTAAGTGAGCCCAACAGTCGTAAGAAATCGTCTCAGGACACCAGGCTTGTCATTCGTGCAATCAACACGCGCTCAACGCAGCAATTGTGCAAATTCAAATCGTCTCAATCGTCATCAGCTCTTGATTCGTTCCGCAGGTCGACTTCGACTCCGATCGTCTCTCAGATCCCTCACACTCTTCGGTCTCCCTCCAAAGCGGCTACGACTCCTCGCCGCAACGCTTGGAGCTCTCCGACGCTCATCTTCCCAGTCGTCGTCCGAATGTTCGTAATCGTAGTAATCATCCGGTGGGGCCTCAATTCGTCGAACCTGTCGATCCTGACTGTCGTCTCTCTCAGCGTTCGCATTCTCCGCAGGGACATACCCGATCCTTCTCCCTTCGCGAATGATGATTTCTCGTTCGTCCCACTCTCGCCCATCGCTCTCATCTTCTTCCCGCTGCCGCCGCTTCTCATATTCTTCTTCTTCTCGTCGTCGCTTCGCTTTCGCTTTCTCGAACGCTCTGCGCTTTTCATGTCGATAGTGTCGGTCATCCGCTTCCTGCTTGTCTTTCATCCAAGCGCTGAAACATGTTGCGACGATCTGCACTAATGCGACGCCGATTCCGAGTTTGACGAATGTGCCTGCTGTACTGCTGCCTTTCTTCTCGTCGCGGGATGGTGAGGCATAGCGGCGACTTCGGCGGGGCCGTCTGTTGTAGTCTGTAGGTGAAGAGCGGCGTCCGCGATGTCTGCTGCCGCGTGAGTAGAGGGTGGAGTCGTCGCTGGAGTAGCCTCCGTCGCGGTGGCCCATGGTGGATGTGGTGTCGGTGGTGGACTGGTGGTGTTAGTGGCGAGGAGATGTCACATAGCGAGTACTTTCGTAGGTGTATTGGCGATGGCTGGCGAGCCTTTGCACAGCCCGACTACCGCCTTCGTTTGGGCATGAACCTGACCAGAGGGAGTACCTGAGTCTCGCGCACTGCCCGGATGGCGAAACAGGCGACAACCATGCCGCTGATGTCACTTTGAAGAAGCATCATGTGACAGTGCTTGGCATGCCCCACTCCTCCAGCTTCACCTCCCACTGACCTCAGTTCCCCGACAGCATCTGCATAGACCACAATCACATCGTTCGTGCATCGACACCCACAAAGAGATGTATCGCGTCGGGAAATTCAAGCTTGCGATCCTCGCTAAGTCTGAATTGAACACATGTCATTCGCATAGCGGTATGCAGCCAACCGACAGCTCCCTGGTCTGAAGGAATGACCTCCGAATTCGACGTGAGGCCTCGAAACCATCAATCATCCGACTCTGAAGGCTCCACGTGTTGGTGCGAAGGCGCCCGCAGATATGCCCGGCCGCTTCGGGACAGCTTCAACCCAACTGTTGCATCGGCTGGATGCCTCTGCTTATTGCCACGGTCGTTCCCGATATTCTAGTCACGACATCTAACCATTGGTGCCTTCAAAGTTCCTCCACAGCTTGTAGTAGCCTGGCAGGTATCTCAAAAATCGGACTTCGGAAGACGCGGGCGGACATGGGTTGAGAAAATCAGTTAACGCGAATGTCATTTCGTGGTGGACTAGTTACTACTCGATAAGCCGTAAGGTACGAACATTCAGAAGAGCCTAGTCAGCATACGAGGACTGGCTTTGGTATCCAGTCTGGCATCGCTGAACACCGACAACAGTCTTTGCTTTCCGATTGCGCCTCGATCTTGGAGCTTGGTCACAGCCATCTTTCCTTTCCCATCTATCATTCCCCATCATTCTAGTCATGTCCCCAAACAACGCTTGTAGGCCTGATCGCACTGATTCGCAGTTGGACACGCTCGATGTGTCGGAATTACTCGAGCTCGAAAAAAGTGGTAGATATGGGCCGCCAACGTTCATGAGAAATCTGCAGTGAATTTGAAAGGTCGATGTTCGAACGTTGCAGCCAGGCGCAATCCGGAAATGAGGTGTATACATAAGACCAGCAACGCAACGACCCTTCGAAGGGATTGCCATGGCAGCACCCGACTACTCCACGGTTCGCCTATGCCGTCAACCACAATGCTGGCACATAATTCGTCTGGTCACTCCACCCCTTGCCATACTCACAGGGCTACTCGACAGCTACACGGCAATGCCCTTTGCAACTTCCGGTCTGGACCTTTACGCATAGCTTGTGGACCTGGTAGTGGCGATCGGAGCGCGATGCTTCGTGAAGATGTACATGGCTATCAGAGTCGTTGATAGATTGCATGTCTGCAATCGTATTCAGAAGGAGGCGCTGTTATAGAGGCGCCTAGCGTTGCATCGACAATATTCGTATGCCAAGGCGATCGTTGCTGCGTTGCCCGCGACAGCGAAGCTTTCACGTTTCAGAGTAAGCACCATGTTCTGATCCTTTCCTCCTTTGGTGGTACTTTTGGCTAACAGCGAGAGCCCTGCGGGAGGGGGGACGCTGAGGGCTGCGAAGTATCTGCTGAGGCACATACCGTCAGCACGGGCGTCTTTCGTGGCCAGAATACTTCATGGTGTTCATGGTGACATTGACAGAGAGATCTCATTGGTTTTCTAAGCGGGCTCGCATTAACGAGGACGATATATTGGAATAACGGATTCGAGCCAATCAGTCTCGCGCGTGCAGCTGATTCCCTTTTTCCCCCAACTCGTCTTTCTCATCACGCGTCTAACCAAATACGTTCTAGTGCGCAATATTAATGCCCTTTGCTTCCACCATGGACAATCGGTAAAGACCACTGAGTACCAACGCCAACATCTAGCCCAAGTATCCTCCAGTCCTCAGAACGGCTGCTGTGGTGGAGTGGTGGCGTGTGCGAGAGCTAGCAGCTTGAGCTCCAATGGATATGCGCAACCCGCTGTAGTGCCAGACTCTTGCCGCACAACTTTCCTTGCACACAAAATCTACCTTGGACGCGGCTGGGTGACGATCAGGCTTATGACGGTACACTACCGTGTCGGAGAAGCCAAGGAGTCATGCCATCGAATTCAACTGATCTGCTTTCTCTTCGGAGGCAGTATTTTCCGCCGTTCCATCGGTGCGCTCAGCGCGGTAGTCTCCTATAAGAGCGCAGGTAAACGAGAAGAGTGCTATAGCGAGGACTAGTGCTACCGCCTTCATAATGTCGTGCCTCATTACGATAGCTAGGAACTCGGAAAGACCCTTCTGCCTCCACGCAGTTGTAAATTCGTCTTTAAGACACAGGAGATGGCTTGCCCCGTTCCCGCTCTGCTTCCAGGCATCGCAAGTTGTAAAGGGGCTTTTCCAGATTAATTTCCCGAAGAGAACGATATCTGTCTGTACAATGATATCGGCCAAGAAAGGACCTGACATCGTGGTAACCAGCATAGGCAGTATGCCAAAAGTCCAGAATAGTAATAGCTTGTATTTCGAGCGGAGAAGGCTAGTCTTAGCCAAGATCGTTAAGCCTAACCAAGACCCGCCTAGGACGCCAGTAAGACAGAGTACTACGCAGCAGATGCTCCAGTAGAGGGACCAGGAGGGAGTGTCCGGGGTCGATAATAGTGCACTTGAGTTGTCCATATTGCATGTAGAGCCCGAGGGGTAATCGCTTGGATGCAGTCGTTGCTCCTGAAGATGTCAAGTGACGGTCAGAATATTCGGCTGCCCGTAGAATAGAGATGTAAGAGAAGAAGCAAGTTCTTGCAGAGTTTTTATTCTGTTGCCAAGGCTCGAGTTTTGGTTAACAGAAAGTAATTTGGCTTCACAGCGGTACCGATAAAGCTGGCCTACAATTCTGTCCACAACTTAATACCTCAATCGCGTACTCCATCAAGACACTTATCCGCAACGCATGGTCATCAACACAAAACTGATCGCCTTCAGGAATCGATCTGGTCCCAGACGTCCACGAGGGCAACGACGATGGCGACAATGACACAAGCAAAGATGATGAACAAGAATAGCTTCCAGGTCCTCTCGTATGCGCCCGAATATCCGCTCCATAGATTGCCAGCAAGTCTTCTGATATGCAAATTCAACTCGACACCGACTGCGAGGAAATCGCAGCCCCATTCATTACGAAGTTGCCTTCTCTTTCAGCTCAAGACTTCTCGGCAGAGCCCATCCGGTCAGACACGTTTGCCCTCACAGGCTGCTTGGGGACTTTCTACTCAGCACCTAGCATCATCAAGGCCTGGTCCGACCCCTGCACTCTGGGACAAGCAACGAGATTCAAGGCCGTGCCAGGCCCAGAAAAGCCGGTAAGACTAGATGAGAAGATGGGCTGGGGGGAAGATCATGTTCGAGTTCCAGTGTGCAGCGACTCCTGCAACCAGATGTATTGGGTTCCTCTGCTTGGTTCTAGAGGGTGGGTCATGGAAGATCTGGGTCTTGAGGACGGTTCTGGAGCAATTGGAAGGTTGTGAAAATGTGGACTTTCTATGGCCGAAGACCACCGTCAATGGAGAAAGTGAGATCCCCGATACTAATACTAATCGGCTGGTCAAGATTGCCCGAGCTGGAGCAGAAACCGACTTAATCGACTGTGTCATCGTGGGCGCTGGAAATGCAGGACTCAGCTGCGGCGGTCGTCTCCAGGCATTGGGCGTCAACTACATCATCCTGGAGAAAGACTCACAGATAGGTGCCAGCTGGGTCAAGCGATATAAGTCAGCGCGATTGCACACTCAACGCGAAACGAACCACCTACCGTTCAATAGGACGTTTTCGGATACCTGCAGCGAGTACCCGACCAAAGATGAGCTGGTTGAGGGCCACAGAAGATGGGCTCACGAGTACGGGATTTATGAGCACATCTGGTTCGAAACAGCTCTTGGAAGAGGCTCATGGGATCCAGCAAAGCAGTCATGGACATTACGCATCAGTGCGTTTGGTGTGCCGGAAATGATCACCACTCGAGCTGTGATCATGGCAGTTGGCTCTGGAGGACAGATTCCGATCGTTCCTCAGTTCACAGGTCAAGCTGATGTCGAAGGAACCCTGATCCACTCAGCAGATCACTGGAGCGCAGAATCTTGGAAGGGCAAAGCCGGCGTTGTTATCTCGTCCTGCCCAGCAAAAAGCTTCGCAAAAGTGAACAGCAAGTCGTATAATGCCAATATCGAAACGCACGTGGCAGACCCAGCGGCCTATTCAATGCCAAATGCAGTAGCCCGGCTGATGTCTCGAAAAGTGCTGCACACTATGGCGGATGAGGAGCCGGAAAGATTCGATGCGCTGGAGCGTGCAGGGTTCAGATGCGAGCGCCACGGTGACATGCAGTGGCATTTGCTCGAATGATTCAAGGGCCGGTATGGCGATGTGGGCTGCGCGAAGCTGAGTGCTGATGGCAAGGTGAGCCCACTGAGAGCCATTGTTTGTAATGTCTCTCTCAAGCTGACGCTCTCCAGATCAAGATGAAATCTGGTCCCGCGATGACACGATTCACGCCTGACGGCCTCGCATTCAGCGATGGGTCTGAGCTCTCTGCTGACATTGTCGTCCTCTGTACCGGGTTCGTCGGCAACATGCGCGTGACTATAGAGCAGATCTTTGGCAAAGAGGTCGCTGGTGAAGTTGGCGACATCTGGGGCGTAAACGAGGGAGGAGAGGTCAGAGGCGCATACAGACGAACTGGAGGTAAGTGCATTCACTCCCCCTTGAACTGCAGAAGTTCTTCGCTCAACCCCACCACAACCAACGTTCGCTGACAAGATGTCAGATCCTGCAATGTGGTGTATGTCTGGCGGGCTCGCTATGACGAGGTACTTCTCACGACACGTCGCTCTGCAGATCAAAGTTCTCGTGATGGGCTCTCCGCTGGCCAGATATACACGGGGCCAGTAGACAGAGCGTGCATCGGTGTTGATTTGCTTGATCCCGACTCACGTTTCTGCAAGCGTAGCAGTCCTGGCATACAAGCACAACTCTATTGCCGGCAGGGATGCAGAAAAGCCGATCCAGATCCGATCCAACGATGTCTCCAGCAGCACTCGAAGATATCCTTGATCGACTGAATTCTTCCAGGTAGTAACCCTGGACTCTTTTGCCGTCATATCAACGGTCTCCATACCAGTCTTTGCAGTCCGCCGCGAGCAATCAGAAGTCACAATGCCCCCGGCTGCGATCGACGCAGTGAGTGACAAGCTGACATATGCCATCCTGAAAGGCAATGATTCGTCGTCCCACCAGCACTAGTCATACAAGTACAATCCGTCTCTTCCCAAGCACTCGCTTGATATTCTGGTAGTCCGAGTTTGCATTGAACGGGAAAACACCAACATGACCGCCGGAATCTTCGTCCGTCTGGTCAGCGGATCCCAAATCTAAAGGCACGACTTCGTCCTCGGATGTAGATATGTATTTCGATTTGTACTCTTCAATCAGATTCCAGGCCCGCCCTCTCATCATGCGATGCATGTAGCACGGTCCAAGAAGTTCATAGTATTGGCCATCCTCGGGTCCGACTTTTCTCAACGCTACTGGATAGCGGCAACCATTCAGAATGGCGACATAATCGCCTTCACGTGTCATTGCAGGGACGATGCACATGAGACCATGATTGCTCACAACGAACAAGTGCTTGTTCCATAGCTCAGTATTGACCACGGCTTGATGGTATTCAGGGATATTATTTGGAAAGTCGCTGGACTCCAGCCACGCTCTCCACTCAGCAAACCCCTTCCTCTCGTAGTCTGCAGTTGCCAATTCGTCCCGCGGCGTGGTGTTGACCATAATCGTTCCCGCGTATGCGTCTGATCCGGACTCCCCAGTGAAATATCGAGGCATCTTCTCGTTGATAAAGGTAAGGTCGGCGGCCAGCTTGGAAGAGATTTCCGGGAGGAGAGCAGCCAAATGCATCGAAGGAAGTGTGGGCTGCGGACTACAGTACACTATCTTGTCTTGTAGGATTGCTCCTATCTCCAAGGCCTCTGCTACCAAGTTCTTCTTCTTGCCTTTGGCATTGAAGAAGTAGTACTCGGGGATTGGGCGAGAACCTATTCGACAGGAGGGAAGACTTACGAACTGCACGCTAGGCTGATATGCCATCCCGCCAGCAGCCCAGCTGCTTTCGTGATCGGCGAAAAAGACTCCAATATCTTCATTTCGCAGGTCCGGGACCCATGAGGGTAGACTCGCATCACTATACTGCTGTGAGCGGCCCGCTAAGCTCAAGGTCCTATCGACATGGGTGGAGTGAGTGTACTTCGCAATGCGGATGAAGACTGCTTGCCAAGGTATGGAATAGTCGACTTTGGGACGTGGAGGGGCCGCCCTTGGTGGAAAGCGGAAGCTTTTGTCGAGGTTGTAAAGGGCGTACACCTTGTCTCGAGGATCTGTTGCCTCGAGTACAGAACCATGTTTGAGCTTCGTAATCAACGGTCTGCTAGTTGCACTTGAACCTTGGAGAGCGTCAGTGAAAAAGCCGAAAGCGAGCACGGAACTCTTGTGCCCAGCATAGTAGTCAATAGAGGATTCTGTTGCCGATCTCTGGCGGATTTCATCCTGCCACGGAGTCGGAATGGCGAACTCGACCACCCGGTGGTGATTGATTTCTCGTAAAGCTACTATGCTCCTCCACTCCGGGAGATGCTCGGAGGTATTCCAAGGCTCTGGCCAGCCAGAGGAGTCTCGAGGTTGCAGGAGGCACCCAAGCGCGATCAATCGCTCCAAATCCACCTCTTGGGAACCACAAAGCACTCTGGTGTTTTGGTTGACGGCCATTTCCTGCTGTATCCAGATCCTGCGAAACCATGGGCGGCAAAACAGTCTCATCACGGCGGAAACAAGCCTCTGATCTTGCTCGGTTCGGGTTATGGTATCGAATAGATACGGTCTTTCCTCGATCTGGACATCTGGCGCACCCCACACGTCGAGCAGCGCATGTCTCAATACAGACGTTATATCTAGCTGAGCTATGTAATTCATAGCAATCAGGCTAGATTCGTCCTGTAGACCAATCCACGCGATCACTGCCATGGCATTTCGATAAATCACATGCATCATTTCCACCTGCTTTGCGCGTTCGACCGCATCTGTCTGGTTGATGCAGATGCAATCAATCCAGAGCATGCGAGACCGATCCGGCAATCGAAGCTGGTGGAGGAAATCACATGCATTCTGCCGTAGTTCGAACTCGATGCCATCGCATAGGATGGTCCTGGTTGGAATTGGATCGCCCCAAGTGTACGAGGTGGCTTCAAACATTGGCGGAGGCTTCATAAGCAGAGTATCGTAGACGAAATTGACGACAATGGTGTCCGAACCTGTGCCTGGGAGCAATTCGATGAACCGTATAGCTTCAAGGCCTTCCAGTGGCCGGTAGAGAGCAGCATGTTTAGCACTCATTTTGGTGTGTCCGGCACAAAGCCTCTGAACCGAATGTGAGACCCTCATCAGTGAGGGAATTCTGTGAAGTTTGAATAAGTGTAGCCTCAGCCCTGCGAGGCTGAGTCGGCTTTGAGTGAGGCATTGAGGTGGCGCTGCGAGCTTGGCGTTGCTCGGCGGGGCGTCCCGCACGTCTCACAGTCCATGCTGTGATACACAAGTCTCGGGCACCTAAGACTTGTACGAAAGCAAATGATCGATCTGTTGAAGCCGAATCATGAGTGGAGGTAGTGGCCGAATTGGGCGTTGGACAAAGCCGACTTGTGGCAGTCACAGCTCTGACTTTGGCAACTAAGGAAGAAAGAGGGTAAGAACGCCAATAGTCGCGATATGAAGGATGTGTGGCACGCTCCTGTTCACATCCACAGTCAATCGCATCCGTTCTGAATACTTTGACTTACTTTGATTTCACAACTTCCGCTAGTCTCAGATCTTGCTCTTCCCACCATTCCCAGTCCCCTCTCCATACTGCCTCCTAATCCCCTTCTTCTCCGCCTCCACAACCCTCTTCCCCGTCCCCTGCAAAGCCCTCAGATCAACCACAAACCACAAACTCTGCCCCAACGCCACCAGGTTTCCTTCAGGATCCCAAATTTCAGCTTCAATATCGAACCTCCCATCCACGCACTCCTTGATTGCCCACCTCAGACACAACCACTTGACTCCCTCATCTGGTAGCTGCCTCTTCACCTCGATCGTCATTGACACAGTCGGATAATATCTCGGTGAACTCCAAGGTGGATGGTCGTATGATGTTAAACCTTGTTCTTCATTCTGTAGAGCGCGGACAGGCATAGAGAAGGCGTTATGCGGTGCGTCTGGGAAGAAGTTTTCCAGTGGAGGGACTGAATGGTCCATGAGCAGGCCTAGCATCGGAGTCGTCCACTTCTCTTCTGGAATCCGAGGAGTAATCCATTGGGTCGTGAAGCGTCGATTTCGGGGATCGAGGGATGGGGAAGGAGGATGTCTTGGCATGACGAATATCACATTGCAAAGGGTGTGGTTCGGGGTCTGAGGATCGCGGCCAACGTCGTAGCGGGTCCAGTTCGCATCTTTCTGAGATAGTACAGCGTCAAAATCTATAGGCGGAAGGGATTGTTGGCCACGGTAGCCGGTGTTCTGCGAAATTGTGTTCCGTATTGCGAGGGGGCCGGAGTTTGTGGCGTAGCATGCGCAGCACTCGGACTTGGCTTGTGAGAGAGTAATGTGGATTGTACTTGTTGTCTTCCCAATTCGTACATCTCGAATCTTGAGCTCGATGGGGCCGGTGCTACAGGGTCGAAGGAATTCGTTGTGGAGGGAGAAAGTATTGGGTTGGTTGAGACGAGACAGTGATGTCGAGAAGTGTAGTGTTATTGTCTTCCAGATGAGAGCGAGGAGGAATCCGCCATGAGCAGCTGTGCATGATTCAGTACTTATTGAAAGTCTTGATAATGTGGCAAACTTACATGTCCCATAACTGAACTCCGGATGAACGTTCGCTTGGTATGTATGACTGTCAATGGCATCGATCTTCGAAACTTCTTCAAACGTGAAAAGCTCTTTCCCTCGCTCGCCATCCCGACGGACATACTTCAACGACGTCTTCTGCGACATCTCTGTGATCTCCTGATCTCTCCAATCACAATTCTATCAGAAGTCGCTTCTCGCTTCTCGGCCTGTCGAAAGATTCGACGCAAACAGCTCTCATCAAACAAAGAACTCTTCCCAATGCTTCTCACGCCGAAGCCTTGTATTCCCAGGAGCAACGCATCGCGGAAGTAACGTGAAGATAAAATCCGACGACATGGCTACCATGTGTCGTTCGATGCATGTGGTGGACGCCTCGGCTTACTGTGTAAGTTTGTTAGGTCTTCAGATGGAAGAGGAGTAGTGGTGTTGTAAGCGAGCCAAGAAAGTCAATGTTTCGTTCATCTCGCTCGCGTGGGGCGGCTGTCGGCGAGTCGGGAATGGCCGCTTTGTGTGAAAGGAGGAAGGAGCTATATTCCATGCAAAGTCCGATGCTTTGCCCTATACCGTGCTTTGCATACAGGATGAATTAGGTCCTTTCGCAGGGATTCGTGCTTCATGGTTCCTGTTGGATCCCGATGTTGATTCAGAGGAGTCGCCTTGCTGATGCATGCAATGTCCGCATTGTGCCGACAGCAAAGAAGCGTTGATACCAGCAAGCCGGTTTATGAGCATGTAATTGTACACTTTCATGACTGCCTCTGGATTAGGGAAACGTCACTCATATACACACAACAGGACTTTACGCCCTGTTCTCCTTCATACTTTTTTTGCTTCGGTTGCCGCTTCACCAAAGTACCTCACCCACATGCATCTCCAGCTCGTCGTTCAGAACCAATATTTCCCTTCGCTTACTCGTCATCCTCCTCATCCTTCGATGCGAGGTACTTCCTTCGCTGCTCCTCCTCGTTCTCGGCCTCAGCTGCCTGGTGATCCCTCAATTGCTTGACGCGGTCAGCTGGACCTGGAAGACGTCCAATGCGGTCGGAGACTTGGCCACGTCCAATGAGAGACAGGACAATGGCTGCGCCGACGATGAAAGTGAGGGCGAAACGGTAGACACCATACCACGCCGGTGCCCAGCCAGCTCGGCATGCGCGGGAGTCCTTGTAGTACATGTAGTTGAAGATGAGGAATTGCGAGATCAGAGCGTATTCGACGGGAAGGAGGATGGTAGGCCAGGCGAGAGCGGTGCCAATGACACCGATGGAGTAGCGGGACCAGCCTGCCTCACCGCCGAACTTGGCCCATTCGAGGCCCCAGTGGATGGCTCCGAGGAAGGAGATGATCTGGGGATTTGTTAGTCGGTCATTCGTCTATACGTGCACGCTGCAAACGTACAGTAGCGCCATATCCGATCTGCAGTGGCTCGAGGACGTGCAACATAAGCTCGGCTGTCTTCTCGCTCAAGATGAGTCCTGATCCAGACTCGTGAGCGGCGTGGATTTCGTATGCGCAGAAGACTGTGCTGAGCGAGGTTGCAACATAGGGGAGGACACCAGCCAGACCGATGTAGAGGGCTGGCTTAGGGACTTCAGACATGTCGAAGGTGTCCTTGATGGTTTGCTGTCACTTCATCAGCGCTTGCTCTCACGTCCGATGCTTCTCATGCACTCACGATATCCTGGTTCACACCAGCCATCATCTTGTCCTCCTCCTTCTTTTCTGCGGGCGCAGCGACCTCTCCAAATACAGGGTGGACAGATGAGTCCATCGACACTCTCTCTGGGTCGGCTTCGAGAACATGCTTGGCCAACTCCTTCTCATGCTTCGTATCAATCTTGTCCATTGGCGGGCCGTCCTTGCTGGCAGCACCGCGAGCGAACTGCAGAGCCAATGGCCTCACAGCCGCCGCTGTTTGTGGTCTCCTGGCAAGTGTGCATAGTTGCGAGGTGATTGTGGTCTGCAGGCGAGCATTGACGTTGGCGCGAAAGGTCGGCTGAGTTGCGGCATTGAAGCTTCGCAGGATGGACCGCGACGCGCCCGTGCGGAACATGGTGGTGTGATATATCTCGCGACTGGGTTGATGGGGTCCGTGTGTACAGTGCTCAGCTGCTCGCACAGCTCTGGGGTCGGAGAGGGTGGAGTGGAGAGTGATGGCGGTGGTGAGGAGTGGCTGGCTTTGGGTGAAGAGGACTGCTCAGCTCACCAAGTCGAGGAGCTCTGGCAGGTGAAAAGCTTGGCTGCTGGGAGAGCTTTCGGTGTTCCATCATCGTCGACAGGGAACATGTCGGCTTGTCACGTCACCAGCACGTGTATACCACGACGCGGACCACAATTTCTGAGACTAGACTACACTCCCACTCATGTGCCTCAGTTGAAGTGAATATTACATTGTGTGCCTGAGGTTGTGTTCATTCATCCTACTCTGCCCATTTTCCACATACTCGGCTGTGGAATGACGTAGCTTGCCTATTCGTGGGGAAAGCAGAAAGGGCAAAAGGCAACGCGGTGTTGACGCCGTGTTCTGTTTCCTGTTTGGCGGCCACTCCTGCACGTGTTGGATACGTCGACAGCTCGACAACTTCTTCTCCGCGCGTGTGTGTCACAAGCAGGATTCCGCTCCTTTGGCCTCGACGACGACGACGACCACGGCACGCTCCCTTTCATTCCTGCCCACGAGCAGCGTCTGCATTGCATCACCACTAATTCACCTCGCCCACCTGCACGCTGCCGCCTACGCCTCGACCTCGCCCTACGACCGCTACGATTCCATGTCTGCATGAGCAACGACGACACATGACGGCCGATCTATCATAATAATCCCTCCCCGAACACCTCTCTCCCAGGCCCGGGTGACGGCCACCAACCGCCACCATGGTGTTGGAAAGTCTGGTCGCCAACCTGCTCAACAGGTTCTTGGGCATGTATGTTAAGAACTTCGACCCAAAACAGCTGAATGTTGGCATTTGGTCGGGCGACGTCAAGCTCAAGGATCTGGAACTGAAGCGGGAAGCCCTTGACCAGTTCCACTTGCCACTGAACGTGGTGGAAGGGCATATCAGTTCGCTGGTCCTGAAAATTCCCTGGTCCAACCTGCGAGGCCAACCCGTACGCATCAATATCGAGGATGTTTTCCTGTTGGCCGCGCCCAAGGAGGATCAAGAGTATGATGCAGCAGAGGAGGAGAGACGAGCACATGCAGTCAAGATGGAGAAGCTGGACAGCGCCGAGCTGCTGAAGGAACGCAACACTGAGGGCATGTCTCAAGAGGAGCAACAGAAGCAGCAGTCCTTTACCGCAGCACTGACGACGACTATTGTGGACAATGTACAGATTCAGGTCAAGAACGTGCATATCCGCTACGAGGATGCCCTCTCAGACCCAGGTCATCCTTTTGCGGCAGGTATCACATTGCAAGAGCTGAGCGCGGTATCGACAGACGAGCATTGGAAGCCCACGTGGGTGGCGGGAACGAGCACTACCACTCACAAGCTGGCCACTCTCGGCTCTCTAGCCGTCTACTGGGACACCGATGCAACACTGTTGGGCACGGGAACGGGCGAGCAACAAGATATCGACCACAATGCGACAATGGAGAAATTCCGCGAAATGATTGTAAAGAGCGGCGATAGCGAGGCCGTGAAGGACCACCAGTTCATTCTCAAACCAGTGTCTGGCCGGGCTGGTCTGGAAATGGACAAGACAGGCAAGTACGATCGTCCGAAGATGAAGGCACGTCTCCTGTTCAATGAGCTGGGATTCTTGCTGGATGATACTCAGTACCGAGATGCACTCATGCTAGTGGATCTATTCCATTACTTCATCCGGCATCAGGAATACCGGAAGCTGCAACCTGCCAAAGCACCAAAGGAGGACCCACGTGCCTGGCTGCAGTTCGCTGGAAAAGCAGTGCTCGATCGTATACACGACAAGAACAGGCGTTGGTCGTGGGCATACTTTGCAGAGCGACGAGATGATCGTCTCCGATACATTGAGCTCTTCAAAAAGAAGAAGAAGGAAGAGAAACTCACACCAGAGGAGACTTCCGATCTGGATCGCCTCGAACACAAGTTGACGTACGAAGACCTTCGGTTCTGGCGTTCGCTTGCTCGCAATCAGCTGCGAAAGGAGGGCTGGAAAAAGCCACAGCCCCAGAAATCAACGTGGACTTCCTGGATCTGGGGTAGCGGTGGCGGCCAGGAGCAGAACCAAGCCTCGGATGATAGTCAAATGAACGAAGAGCAGAGAAAAGAGTTGTATCAGGCTATCGACTTCGAAGAGAAACAGAGTATTGCTCAGGCTGTTGATGCGCCCCGTGAGGCGATCAAAATGCAAGTCGACATGAGCCTCAAGACTGGCAGCTTCACACTACGACGCGATCCGCATGGGAAGAAACAAGACATGCTGAAACTACTCTTTGAGGATTTCAGTACCGAGTTCATACAAAGGACCGACTCAACACTCGTCGATCTCAGTCTCGGCGGGATGCGTCTCTATGATGGCTCAACAGAGGGCAATCTCTTCGAGCAAATGTTGACAGTCAAGGACGCCCCTAAAATACCCGACAGCCAACGAGTCAAAGAAATTGAGGATGATGAGGATACCAGCTTCAGCGACGCCAAGAGTGTTCAGGGCGACGATGAAGATGAAGCAGATCCATTCTTCGCGCTGCAGTTCGAGAACAATCCGCTCGACAACCGTGCCGACACCGCGCTCACCGTCAAGCTTAAGGCCCTTGAAGTCGTGTATAATCCAAATTTCGTTGTTCAGGTCACTAAATTCTTCAAACCTCCAGAAAAACACATGGAGTCAATATCTGCCTTGATGGAATCTGCAGGCTCTACAGTGGAAGGCCTGCGGCAGCAAACAAGAGCCGGTCTCGAATTTGCACTCCAGGAGCACAAAACAGTCGACGTGCAGCTGGATCTGCAAGCGCCTCTCATAATTGTGCCAGACACCGTTACCGAGAAGAGCAATATCTGCTTAATTGTTGATGCAGGTCACATTAGCGTGCGCAGTGACTTGATTGACAAGGAGACACTGCATGACATCCAAACCAAGCAAAAGCAACAGTACTCGGACCAGGACTTCAAGAAGCTCGAATCACTCATGTACGACAAATTCAATCTACAGCTGGAGGCAACACAAGTGCTCATGGGCACGAATATCGAGGACACAAAGAAACAGCTCGCACATGATGCGCCGTCTCAGAGCTTTCATCTGATTGATAGAATCAATATGGACTTCCGGCTCGATACATGCATCGTCCCCAAGGCTTCAGACTTGACCAAGTTCCGCATCAATGGACATCTGCCGCTCTTGCACGCCAAGTTCTCGGATGCCAAATACAAGGCGTTGATGAAGCTCCTGGACTTTGCGATCCCAAAATTTGACAAGGACGAGCCGGGTAACAGCACCGAACAGCAACATCTTTCTCCAGAAGCTGCCAACGAGAAGAAGCTGCGAAGGAAGAGCGATGCTAATAAGACTCGCTCCAAATCTACACAAGTCGCAAGGGACGAGCTTGCAAACGAGATTGAGCAAGGCGCAGAGGCCAAGCAACGCGACATTGAACGTGGTGGGAGTGCGGCTATTCGCAAACAGATGGAGGCCAACCCAGAGCAACGCAACTTCGAGTTCCGGTTCACTGTCGACAAGCTTCAAGCGTCACTGTACAAGGCAGATCCTCAAGGAAAGAAGGACGATCAACTGTTGGTCGAGCTGATCGCCGAGACTTTCCATCTTGAGTTCTACCAACGTCCATTCGACATGGTTGCAGATGTCAAGCTCAGCTCGCTTGTTGTTGAAGACCATGTGGAAGAAGCGCCAACAGAAGAGTTTAAGAATCTCATTTCCAGCGAAGATCTGGTCACGAAGAAGAAGCAGGACTTGCTCACGATCCATTTTCAGATGGTCAACAAAAATCATCCCGAGTTTCAAAGCAAGTACGACGGCATCAAGACGAATCTTGACGCCTCAGTGTCCACCATCAATCTGATGGTGACGCGCAAAACACTCCTCACGCTCCTCGACTTTGCCATGACGACTTTTGTTCCTCCGCCAAGCGATAGTCCTCAACAGCCCACCGAGATTGAGGATAGCGACAGCGAAGATGATGATGAAGTTGAAGAAAAGAAAGATCAAGGCGACAAGATCCGAATCAAGGCCAAGCTCAATCGCATTGCGGTCATTCTGAACAATGACGGGATCCGTCTCGCTACTTTGAGTTTGACATCGGCTGATGCGAAAATCTTCCTCGCGGGCGGTGCCATGGATATCGAAGCTCGTCTGGGTGCATTGGAACTGGTCGACGACATCAACACAGGTGTTTCGGAAGACTCGTCGTTACGCAAGCTGATCGAGATTCAAGGAGACGATTTGCTTGACTTTCGCTATCAGACGTTCAATCCTGAGGCACAGGACTATCCTGGCTATGATAATACTGTGTATCTGCGCTCTGGCTCCATCAAGATCAATTTCCTCACGGAGCCACTGCGCAAGATTATGGAATTTGGCGTCAAGTTCGGCAAAATGCAGGCAATATTCAATGCCGCGCGTCAAGCTGCTGCCAATCAGGCTACAAAGGTGCAGGAGTCTGCAGGCAAAATGCACTTTGATGTGTTGATCAAAACGCCAATCGTGTCGTTCCCACGCATGGTCATCACGGACAGTCCCGAGCGAGACACGGTCACCGCCTACCTGGGAGAAATCTATGCCAACAACAAATTTGTGCCTCTGGATGGCGAGGCTGGCAACGAGACTGCGAACAAATTGTCGGCTGGCATCCACAACATCCGATTGACGTCCACTTTCAACTATGCGGAGTCGAAGTCTGAAGAGCTCGAGATGATCGACAAAGTGAACCTTGACTTGAACATCACTCAGACAGAGCACAAAGCAGGGCGTAATCGACCAGACACGGAGATCGAAGGGTCAATGTCCAACATCAACCTGCGCCTGACAGAGGGACAGATGAAGTTCTTAATGGAACTGTCACGAAACATACCTCAAGCTTTCGCATTGGAAGATAGCGAGGCCCTCGAGGAGGAGGCCGAGGAAGAGCTTCCATCGAATGTAGTTCAGCCTGCTCAGGCAGCACAGCCGGTGGGCCAGAAGAAGTCGGAGAAGACCGAGGACGTCAACCACAAACCATCACGGCAGTCGCCTGAGCTCGGCACCGACGACGATACCTGGACCAAGCTCGATCTCATTTTCAAAATAGGCGCAATCGGCCTGGAACTCGTGCAAGGCGCGCCAGATCAACCCATTGGCGACTTGGAGGCAGCCAGTCTGTCCAAGTTCTCACTCAATGAGACCAGCATTAAACTTCGCATGATTAGTGACGGCGCAATGGAAAGCGAGTTGTTGGTGCAGTCTTTCACGGTCACGGATACGCGACAGCACGAGAAGAACAAATTCCGCAAGATCATGTCGCTGATCAACAACGACGTGAAGCAGCAATTCATGGCCAGCGTCTCCATCTCTGGTGGCGAGGAGAAGAACCTCATTGCACTGCTCACGATTGACAGCCCCAGGATCGTACTTGCGCTGGATTACATCTTTGCAGTGCTCAACTTTGTTCAGAACGGTCTGAAGCAAGATGACGCACTGGTCGTGGAAGAGGAAAGCGAAGAATCCGAATCTGGGGGTAGTCCAGATGATGCCAGCATTTCTACACAGGAACTTGTCGAACGGAAGAACTCACAAGCACCCGGCGCTCCCCAACAACAAGGTGGCGGCATGAACATCTCCTACCGTGTCAACATGGTTGACGCGCAAGTCATGCTGATTGCGAATCCTGCTATTAGCAGCTCTGAAGCTATCGTACTGGGTACCAAGCAAGTACTCGTGTCGCAACAACATGCAATGGCTTTACAAGTTGAAAAAGTTGGCATGTTCCTGTGTCGCATGGATCAATTTGAGACAACGAGGCTGCGAATTCTGGACGACTTTAGTATACAGACATCGCTTGATATGCGCTCTCAAGGCGCCGACTCCTCTCTCACCAGCATCGCTGTTGACATCGAGCCCCTCGTGCTTCGCTTGTCATTGCGCGACATAATGCTAGCCATGCAGATTGTTAACCGTGCTTCAGCGCTGAACACCAGTCCCGACAAGAAAATGTCAGACGAGGAACCAAAGAAATTGCAGCAAGTCAAAAAACAATCTGCGAAGTCGAAGAAGGCTGCACTATCGACCAAGAACGCGGCCGCGTCGACGTCGAGGATGCGAGCTACTAGCATCAGCACCAAGAAGACGGGCAGCAAGCAGACCGACGTGCAGGCACCTGGTCCGGGCTCAGCTGTTCTGAAGCGTGAAGAGATGACGCTTTCGATGGAAGGCATCCGTGTCGTACTCATCGGTGATCTCCACGAGTTGCCAATGCTCGATTGGAGCGTCAAGAAATTCATTGTCGATGTGAAGGACTGGACCGCGAATATGACCGCTGATACCCAGATCGACACTTTCTTCAACGTATACAACTTCTCCAAATCAGCATGGGAACCACTGATTGAGCCTTGGCAAGTTGGTTTCCACATGGCCAAGGAGACCAATCCTGACAAGTTAGCCGTCGAGCTGTATTCAAGAAAGACTTTGGAGTTGACTGTCACGAGCGCCACAATCGCACTGGCAAGCAAGTCTGCACAATTCTTGAGCAGCGACGAAGACGTGCTCTCCAAGCCACGTGGCAACGACGCGCCATACAAGATCCGCAACTGGACTGGCTTTGATGTAGATGTCTGGGCGAGTGGAGAGCAATCTGGCGACGATGAAGGCCAGGCAGCTCGCCTGGCAGATGGCGAAGAGCAGCCTTGGCGCTTCGAGGATCCATCCACCACACGTGAGACGCTCAGTCCAGAGGGCCAGACAGGTGTCATTGGCGTTCGGCTCGAAGGCAGTGGCTTCGACAGCGTGGACCGTATTCATGTCAATCGCGAAGGCGAGGAGTTGTACAACCTCAAGCCAAGAAAGGATAAGATCCAGCACCGCATGCTTGTTGAAGTCAGACTTGGCCCTGACAATGTCAAGTACATCACTCTTCGGAGCCCGCTTCTTGTTGAGAACCATACTCAGATCCCGATCGAATTGGGAGTGTTCTCGCCCGAAGAGGGGCATTTGCTCAAGATTGAAAAGATTGCGCCCGGCGAGTCAAGGCCCAGTCCGGTCGGCGCTGCGTTCATGCATTCTCTGGTTGTGCGACCTGATCAAGGCTTTGGGTACACTTGGTCGAATGAACGACTGTTCTGGAAGGACTTGCTCAAGCGGCCAATCAACACTTTGACATGCCGAGGCGAGTCTGATGACAATAGCCCGCCGTTCTACTTCCAGATGCAGTCGGTGTTCGACAAGAATAATCCTCTGACATCTGTATACCCATATCAGCGTTTGAAGCTGTCTGCGCCCATTGAGGTGCAAAATCTGCTTCCATTCGACTTCAAGTACCGCATCTACGACAAGAACACCAAGAAAGACTGGACGAACTTCTTGCGCAAAGGTGGAGTGTCGCCGGTTCACGTTGTCGAATTGTCGCATCTGTTGCTGCTCAGCATCGATATGCAAGATACTCCTTTCAAGGCCAGCGAGTTTGCCATCATCAACACGAACGACAAGAACGACTTCCAACGCGAGAAAACCTTGACAGTCAAGGACAACAACAACATTGACCTGCGACTGAAGATTCACTACTACAACGTACCAGACAGTGGTGGAGCCTTCAAGATCACAATCTACAGTCCTTACGTTGTGCTTAACAGGACAGGGCTGGAGCTGGACATCAGAAGCAAGGCTTACTTTGGCTCCACCAGTCGGGCGGCTGGTCAGTCTGCACTGATCAACGCCGAGGACGATGGGAGGAAGGCCACCCCGTTCATGTTTTCGTTCCCGACTGATGATCGCAAGAATCGTGCTGTGCTGAAGGTTGGCGATTCGTCTTGGAGTCAGCCTGTCAGTTTTGATGCCATTGGAGCCAATGTGGATGTCAAGCTGCCTGCAGAATCTGGCCGAGCGGAGATGCACTGTGGTCTGACAGTGACTGAGGGTGAGGGCAAGTACAAACTCACCAAGGTTGTCAGCATCCTGCCGCGATTCATCGTAAAGAACAAGTTGAGCGAGGCGATCCAGATTCGGGAACCGGGGTCGAGCGATTTCACGACCCTGCAAGCTGGTGAACTTCATCCATTGAGGTTCTTGAAGCAGACGACCGGCCAGCAGCTCAGTCTATGCTTCCCCGGTGTCAATAATTCCTGGTCTTCGCCTTTTGACATTGCAAACATGGGTTCAGTACATGTCAAGCTTGCGAAGGCTGGCGAGCGACAGCGATTGGTCCGGGTCGAGATCTTGATGGAGAACGCATCGATCTACCTACATCTGAGTTTGGAGACCAAACACTGGCCATTCTCGATGCGCAATGAGTCGGACCAGGAATTCCTCTTCTGGCAGGCCAATCCTAACGTCGATGAAGATGAAGAGGACCGGTCGTCTGGTTGGAAACCGATTCGCTACAGACTCCCTGGCAGAAGCATTATGCCTTACGCTTGGGATTATCCTTCGACCAAGAACAAGAATCTCATACTCAGTGCCAATGGCAAAGAGAGACACATCAAGCTTGCCGAGATTGGTAACCTGATACCGATGCGCATTCCAGCAAAGGGTCAGGCAGGACCCAAGATCGTGGACTTGAACGTCGTGGCTGATGGACCTACTCAAACACTGGTCATGAGCAATTACAAGCCGAACACAAGTCTGTACAAGCAGAAGTCCGCCAGCGCCAGTGCGAGCACAAGCACCGGATTCGAAGTCAAGGAGCAGGATACTGGTGTCACAATGCGAGCGACGCTTCGATTCGCAGGCATTGGCATCTCACTGGTCAACTCGCAGCTACGAGAGCTTGTCTATGCCACTTGGCGAGACATCGAGCTCAAGTACACTGACTCCGAACTGTACCAGACTGTCGGTCTCACCATCAAATGGATCCAGATTGATAATCAGTTGTATGGCGGTATTTTCCCACTCATCTTCTATCCTTCTGTAGTCCCGAAGACTGGCAAAGAGATGGAGAGTCATCCGATCTTCCGGACAGCCATCACCAGGGTCAAAGACGACTCGTACGGTGTGCTGTACATCAAGTACTTCACCTTCTTGATGCAACAGATGACCATCGAGATCGATGAGGACTTCATCTTTGCTCTTCTCGACTTCACAAAGGTCCCTGGCGCAAGCTGGACTGAGGAGAAGGAAGGCCAACTCGCTCCTGAGACTCTCGATGTGCCAGAGCCCACACAAACCCAAAGTGGGCAGGACATCTACTTCGAGCTGTTACATCTGCAGCCGATGCAATTCGATTTGTCCTTCGTGCGGACGGAGAGAATCAATGCCGAGGATACTGGAAGCAGCTCGAGCAACCCATTCATGTTCGCAGTCAATGTGCTGACGATGAGTATTGGCAATGTCAACGACGCACCGATCCGATACAATGCGCTCATGCTTGAAAACGCAAGATTGAGCACTGGCGCCCTCATCAGCAGTATCCAGAGCCACTACGTGCAGGAGTCCTTGCGACAGGTCCACATAGTAATTGGATCTGCAGATTTCCTTGGCAACCCTGTTGGCTTGTTCACGAACATCGCTTCTGGTGTTGGCGACATCTTCTACGAGCCATACCAAGGGCTTGTGACTGATCGTCCACAAGACTTGGGTGTTGGTATCGCAAAGGGTGCTAGTAGCTTTGTCAAGAAGAGTGTGTTTGGTATCTCTGACAGCGTGAGCAAGTTCACTGGATCCATCTCCAAGGGCTTGGCTGCTGCGAGTATGGACAAGGAATTCCAAGATTCGAGACGCATGTCCAGAAGCAGGAACCGACCGAAGCATGCTCTGTACGGAATCACTTCGGGTGGCAATGCTTTTGCCAGCTCACTCGCCAGTGGGATTGGCGGTCTTGCCAGGCAGCCATTACAGGGAGCCGAGCGTGAAGGTGCTGCTGGTTTCGTGAAAGGCGTCGGAAAGGGTCTGCTTGGCCTACCGACCAAAGCACTCATTGGCGGTTTCGATCTCGCTTCTTCCATGGCAGAAGGTGTACGCAACACAACGACTGTCTTCGATCAAGAAGGTCTCGATCGCGTCCGACTCGCCCGCTTTATCGGCACCGACGGCATCGTCCGCCCTTACAGCCAGCGCGAAGCCCTCGGACAATTTTGGCTGAAGACCCTCGACAACGGAAAATACTTCAACGAATCCTACATCGCCCACCTCGAACTTAACTCCGGCAGCCAGGGTGACCGCTCTGGCGCCATGTCTCCTACTTCGCCTCGCAGCCCTACTGCATCATCCGAAGCTAGCATGCTCGTCATGATCACCTACAACTCTATCATGCTTGTCCGCGCGAAGAAGTTGACATCGGAATGGGAGGTTCCATTGAAGGATATTCAGACGATCTCCAAGGAACGCACGGGTATGAGCATTGTGCTGAAGGGCGGGACGAATGGGCCTTTCGTTCCGATTGCAGATGAGATGAGTCGCAATTGGCTGTATCGACAGGTTGCGGTTGCGGTTAATGCGTATAATGATAAGTGGAATGCGAAAGGGTGAGATTGTGGGATGATTGACAGGACCTGGGAACGTTTGAGGGGCGAGGAAAGTGAAAATTGCATTGACTGGGTTTGAAGAGCTTCGTGGCGCGTACGTAGTTTGCACATATTCTATTTATTTACCTGATTTTTCCTGTGAGCTTTTTTGCTTCGGTGCGGATTCTCTTCCTCTCGGACGTGTGGCCTCTGTTGCGTATGAGAGCTTTGACGGCACAGGCTTCTTTGTGAGACAGCAGTTTGCCCGTGGAGTGTATCACCGCGTTAACAAAACAGTTCTTTTCGCTCAAGCATGCTAAAGTCGAGAGTACTTGACAGTGTTGAGCTTCTCGCAGCTCGCTGCTGCGCCCTCACTTCTCCCCCCAAGGCCGAGGACCCAAGAACTCTTTGCACTTAGGAAGATGCAGTCACCCTCTTGCTATGGCTTTTGCGATAGACCGCTGGATTTCAGACAGTATTCAAGGCCATGAGTTTGGCCGCAGATGAATTTGCTAGGCGAGGATTTATATGCAAGATTGTCCTGTTAGATATCGAATTCTACTGCCAGCACAGCTCTGTATCTTGGACACTATTCTGTATGACGACTGGACGGAAGAGTACATGTTTCCTACTAATTTCGCAGGAATGTATGTCGACTTATTGGGTCGTGGTGCATTCTTTTGTGGAATGTTTCGTCCATTCATTACTATGGATGTAGCGAGCCTAGAGAATTGCATTTCGCGAGGTCATATTTTGTGTCTGTGATCAACTTTGTTGAGAGAGCAGTGGGCGTGATTCCAGCGTAATGTCCTTCGAAAGTCCTCGTTGCTAGAGATTTTTAGTATGGACAAGGACCCGGCGCAGGGCTACGACCTCGACAAGAACAAATTCGCTGTTTTTGCAACTTCAAAGATACTGCTTGATAGAAGTCATATCAATTCTCCAACAGACTTGATCTCCTCAGAAGTGGTATTTAGCACCCACGATGCCGGTCAGCGAGTCTTGTATTTGGAGAACATCAACACAGAGGAGAGAGGACTCATGGGAGAACCGGGATGTCAATAGTTGATACCTTGCTGTATTCGCGAAATCCACTTTACTACGCGGGATTACTCATTCTCCAACTCTCCGGCGCCTTCGGTCTACACAATGGGTATTCAGAGTCTTGCGCAGGAGCCTTTAGTATCTCTCATGGTAGGGTTGAGTCGTGGACGAAGATACGACTGTAGGTATCGTATACTGATTGAAGCGACGTGAGAAAAGTCACAGCCCAGTTCTCCAATGAATTCTATTCATACACTCAGAGCCAGGCGTATCCCGTATTGGCACTAGATGGTCGCTGCTTCCAGAATTACACAACAAGTGCAATTGAAACTTACATCCAAGCCGCTCATCTCTCAATCAATTGTCTGGTCGGACGTCCTCCAATTCCATAATGATGGACGGCTGGTAGAACAGGTTTTTATCCGGATAGCCGTTCCACACCCTGATAGACTTGACCTGCTTCCTGCCCAAGATCCCAGATCTCTGCACCAACAGATACGCAGTGCCCCAGATGCTCGGCGTACCTATCAGCGCGACAAAACCCTCCATGTCCTTCGTAACGAGCTTCCCTGGCCATGCTGGTGCTTGTCCCCGATCGACTGCCGCCTCGCCTTTCCAGTGGATCTGAAGGACTCGTGCGAGCACTTGTTCCGTTGGATGGTTAACGACGTTATGGCTGACAATATAGTGAAGACCGGATGGAGAAACGTTCTGCTGAGAGCAGATCTTGGCCCAGCAAAGCCACATGACGTCGGACAGTTGACGTAGATCTGGCAGGAGATCTGTCTTGGAGTTCCAACCCGGGACAGCATCTTCGGCGACTTGGGCGGCAGGACCTGTAGGCAAAACAATTGATTAGCTATGGGTTCAGTGCATATACAGTGGAGAGAGATGGCGCATACTCCAGTTAAATTCACCCACAATCACGCCCTTCTCCGTGTTGAAGACATTCTCGTAGGTAGCTTCTGTTGCCTATAAGCACGTCAGCTCCGCCTTATTTTCTGAGTGATTTGCTGTACGTACCGGGTATTTGTAGACCTTGCCGTCGATCGTAACTGGTCCACGGGGTTCCATATGCTGGAGAAGGATATTGTGTCCCTTGGATTGTGCGTCACCCTCAGGGCCCAGCAACGAGATCAGACCTGGGTCGCGGAAGCCTGCAATGTATTGTTCAATGTGAACTGGCTGTCCGTCCTGGCCTGTCCATCCCCACTGTTGGAGTTGTTCGAAGCGAGTGAAGGTGCTGATAGCCTGGGAGCCTGCCATTGCGGGATTGCGCATCCAGCACATTAGGGCGTAGCCTTTGATCTTCGCCTTGTTGAAGTCTTCGTTGCTTGCCGGCTTGACTTCGATGACTCGAGACTCCAAGATGTGCGAGCCATTGGTAGGTACGTTGAGATCGAGTTCAGGCGATTTTGGAAGAACTCGCGAGATCAGACTCACTTCGGGTGGGGAAGCCGTGAAGATGATAGTAGCTGCAATGATTGAGAGCAGGAGTAGTAGTAAAGGCAGAAGCCCATGGAAGAATGAGCTGGAGGTCCGCATACTTGTATTTGTTGGTTGTCGCAGTTGGTTGTTGGAGGTGAGAGGTGCAAGAGTTCCAAGCGAGGTGGGAGCTGTGCTGTTTTGTGGTACGGGTCACAGCTGTCCAAAGAGGCACATGTGATACGGGTAGCAGATAGCTCGTGCATATGTCAATATCAGGTGCAATTGGAGGTAGTGTCATGTGTAGGGCTCCGCAAAATCTCGTTCTGTGCAACATGAGTCTACCATGTGGTTTCAGACTTGACATGATCGATCGTGTTCTGATGTGCAAATGGGCGTGTCCACTTCTGTTTCGTTACCAAGTACGGACGCTGTACTTATGGCTACAGTGCAGCGTCCGCAGAACGCTATCACACTGGTACGACTGCTGGGATTCGGCGTGGAACTTGGACTGCGAGGTTCATCAGCAGAGAATTTACAGGGTGCATGTCCTGGCATTGTGCGAACACCTATGCCTGGTTGTTGAGGCGAAGAATCGATCAGCAATTAAACAAACAGCGCTCATCAAAGAAATGTCGAATATCATCAAGAAGTCACCAAATGGAGAAGTTCACTCAGGAGATCGATTGCAAGGCTGACCGGACGTCCTTCAAATAATGTTGTGACGATTCAAACGATCTGCCTATGGTTCGGGCTCAGAGCTTGGGCAAGAAATTATATCATCCCCAGATATCCCATTGCTGCTCGAACTCTTGGGTACCATGAGGCGGAATCGTGGATGATTCGGCTGCTTCTGCGCGTCGAGGCCATAGTCTTTGGTAGAATTCCCAGGTAGATGGCGTGCCAGGCTGAAACTGGCGACAGGGCATTGAGCGTACCTTGAGAATCGCCCAGCAGTAAATATCGGGAGGGAATTGGATGACATTCACTGCCAGCGGATGGAGAGATTTGTGTGTGTTGGAGGAAAGAGGTGGAAGGCAGAAGGCCGCGAAGAGAACAACGCTGGGAGACTCTCGGACACTCGGCCGAGGTTTCACCGGAACTCAAAAAAGTCTCCCGTCAAATCTACAACTACAAATTGACACACAACCCGAGGGCAACCCTTTGACAAGATGTCTTCCAATACTCGACCCTTTCAAGTCAAGTCTGATGCCCAGGGAAACACGGTCGACGTTCAGATTGGTGAGCTTCCTGGAATTGTAGCAGAAAACCTCGGCTTGGCAACTTGGGGTGCTGCAGTGGTATTGGCAGATGTGCTTTATCGCTGGACCGAGGACATCAAGAGAACAAGAGCAGAAGTGGAGGATCTGAAAAGAAAGGACATATCCAAGCATATCCCGATACTGGAATTGGGCGCCGGAACCGGACTGGCAGGCTTGACCGCATCTGCACTTTGGAATCTTCCGGCAATACTCACGGATCTTTCACCTGTGGTGCCAGGTATTGCACATAACATAAGTCTGAATCCATCTCTAGAGGCCTATGCTGGGACACTAGACTGGACGTCTCCTTCGACCTTGAACATTCCCTCCTCGTCTCCTGGCAACGATGCGATAACACTCTCTTGCGAAGCCACAAAGACCTCTATCCTGCTCGCGGCGGACACAATATATACTTCTGCTCATGCAAAACTCATCTCTTCTACGACTTTACATTGGCTCGCACGTACTCCATATGCAAGGGCGATATTCTGTTATCCCCTGCGATCATCGTATATCGAGCACGCGAGAGACCTCTGGAAAGAGATGCAGGCCTCTGGCTTCGTCTGTGTTGAAGAAGGGCGAGAACAGGCCAAAGAACTGTGGGGCGAGATAGCTCCTGTGCCATATGAGTGGTGCGTGTGGGGCTGGAGAGTTTTCCATCCAGAGGCTGTGGCGAGAGAAGAGGCAGAGAAGGTGGATGGCGAAGGATGGTTGGCGATGTGATTGAACAGCATTCAACACAACGAGTTGTGCTGGGGGGACCTGCGACTGCCGTTGATACACAAGGGCCGGCAGATCTGATTCGAGATTCTCATCGATCGCATCGCTACTGACAACACATCCACAATTTCCACCCGCGAGCGACGTTCAAATCCGTCCAACTCGCACGAGAGAGCATTATCGCTCGAGTCGTGGAGAGCAGACTTGCACAAGAGCCACATATAACGGCTAATTCACGTCCACATCTCAGCTTTCTGAACGAATATGGGTCCATCGCCGACATTGGGCATGAGAACATGAAGTCGAAGTACGAAGCAGATCAGTAATCTCGCATCATGTCGCTTAGCAGTCACACAACGACTAATGTGAGATAGGAAGATTGTCACACCAAACATTCACTCGGCGTACCCATGAGCATGTGATTCTCCGTTGAACTCAAGCAAATTATTCGCTCGTTTGCTGACTCTTGGAATCTTTCTCCTGAGAACCAGAGCGAGGGCGGCGACCCAACGTTTTGGTCGCCCAGAAACAACAAGGATATTTGTCTTACTGCCAAAGCTGGGGTTGCTGATCCTGGTTGACTGACATGGCGTGCCATATCGCACAGGCCGCCTAGCCAAGCTGGACATTGCATGTGAAAGTTTGGATGGCAGATATGTTCATCGACTTCATCTACTTTGCCTGCAAGAAGTCTCCGAGCACTTTCATATACGACTCAGTCTCCTCCAAGAACGGCGTGTGAGAGCTCAACGGGAAAGTAACCCATTTCGTCCTCGCGGCAATATTGTTGAAATAAGGCCAAACAACCTCATCCTGCGCCTCATCAAAATACCCATTGATGAGAAGCACGCCTCCTGGCACAGTCTCACTTGTAATCAACTTCAATTTCTCCGTGTAATCCCAGTCCTTCACTGTGCCCACGACAGTAAACTCACTAGGTCCATTCATGGTTGCATAGACAGTATTGTCTTCCGCAACGCCAGCAAGACTTGCCTCGATCTCCGGAGGGAAGGGATCAACGCGACACAGATGTCTCTTGTAGAATGCAATCGTAGCATCTTCATACTCCTTGGAGTCTGTCGTGCCTTCTTTCTCATGCTTGTCTAATGCGTCTTGGACACTTTTTGGAAGCGCAGCTCGAAGTCCATTGCAGACTTTGGACCATGTTGGCATTGCAGCGGGCGAGTTGGACACGATGAGCTTTTGTAAGCCGGCTGGTTGGTGGTCGACCGCGTATTGGATGGCTTCCATTCCGCCGCATGATTGACCAAGGAGATAGAAGTTCTTGATCTGGAGATGCTGTTTAAGATTCTCGAGCTCGCCGATGTGCAGGTCAAACGTGAAGAACGATGTGTCGCCCTTGTGGTGCTGGAGATGAGTATTATCGCCACAGCCGAGTTGATCGTACATTATGACAGGAATGCCATAGTCGGTGGCGATGAGGCTGATGGGGAGAATGTAGTCTATATTTGGACATTAGTTCTCTGTTCCCGAATTCAAGTCTGCATTCGACTGACTATGCAGCATGCCAGGGCCGCCATGAAGGCAGATCAATGGTGTAGCACTTGGCGACAGTTGACCCCATATCCGATATATGGTCGTTCCTTTTTCACCAGTGGATGGTATAGTGAACTCGACTTTGCCCGTCGAGGTCGGAGGCGGATAGGACCGGATCTGTCCGGGCGGCTTGGGTGTGTTCTCGTCTGGAATGTTGTAAGCCATGATCGATTCGCCACTATCAGTCTCAGACAACGATAGCCACAAGCGCGTCGGAGCGATATCTACTATTCAAGCAAGTCAGCTGTTGTTACACATAGATTAGGCAAAGCTATATGGAGCTCCACTCGTGCACTGCCCCGCACCTGATGAATCCGAAGTTTACCAATAGACTGGTCTGCACCCCTAGCGTGAGCAGGATTGAAGTTACTTGATCCTGGTCAAAAGGTTTGGAGCTTTCGGCTCAATTAGGAAGGAGATCTTTGTGGCTTTTGCCTGTGTTGTCTGTGTCTTGCCGTTTGCTCTATTCATCATCGTTCGTAAGTCACATCATAGTCAACCTGCTTTCGAATGATGGGATCCTCGGAACGCATACTCCCGTTACTCGCCTTGCGATTCGCGTGGTAAATCTCCGCAACATAGTTCTGATCTTCTGGTGTGAATACCGTGCTCTCTGCCGGACTCGATGCCGCAATTATGTCTTCTGTATTCCCACCTTTCTGATCTCTGGTTCCTTCTGGTGACATGTTCTGCATCTTGAAACTCTCTTTCGTAATCTTTCTGCTCCCACTGCCATAATCTGCTGCGTGGCCCAGATCCATGCCCATACCTGTATGGAAATCCTTGAGAAATGGTCGAAGAGCGATTGCCATGGCGGAGAACAGCGAGTATGTCAGGCCTAAGGTTTGCCAAGTCAAAGGCCGGATGACTATCGTGGATGGGCGACTGCTGTTCACAAATTGTTCGACTCTGTCGGCATGCATGGCGGCGAAGATGATGCAGCTGTAAACATGGTCAGTGTGCTGCAAAAAGGCATACCGATTCAACACTCACAGCAGCCGCAAGCCGACCATAGCTGATGCTGTAATTTTGTACGAGGATCGCATCTGCAAAGACCATACGACCCAGCAGAACAAGGCGAAACCCCACAGCTCGCTCAGCGCATCCATGATGGCAACGGCGATCCATCTTGTCTCCTATGAGAATGTTAGCAGATGAGTTTTCACGCAGCCTAGATTCTGCTTACGCGGTTGCAGTTGTCGCCACCGCCAGTGAGCAGATCGTGCCCATCACATCCGACGAGGACAGTCAAGAGTGAAGCAAAACCAAGAACTGTTACTGCCCCAAGAGTGCAGTGGAAGACTATGCGCACTGCCATGTCTCTTGCCAGCAAGCTCTGCACAGTCAAGAGTACTGCAAGCTTGGCTGCGTAAAGGCCCACCACGTACAGTGCTTCGCTTGCAAGGAAAAGCTATGCTGTTGTCAATGGTGCGGAGCTCCAGAACGCAAGCCGAACAGTCAACTCACATGCCATGCGATCGACGCTCTCGACTCATCCTCGCCGCCATCAGCCGAGCCGAGATGCAGAGCGACTGCGCCAAAAGCCACACCCGTCTGCGCCAGGAAGAGGATGCAGCCTGCCACGACAGCGTAGTCATCTATCTGGAATCTTCGCCATCGCACCATAAGCCGGAGGAACAACGTCAAGAGAATATGACAGACGCAGATGACGCCAATAATCCAGTAGATGCCTCTCCGGTCGGTAGGCGTGATAGTCGACAGCGGCGGGTAGAGAAACTCATGTTGTGTCGCCATCCTGTGGACTGGAGATGCTCATAGTAGCGCTCTGAGCCAGCGGAGTGTGGAAGAGTGGGCTATTCTGACATGACTTCGTGAAGAAGTGTCGAGCCTCGACTTCGTTGAGCTCGATACCCGACGCGCATCTCGTGGCAAAGAAGAACAGGGAGGCCGAAATTTAGGACGTACACCCATGGAGGCTATGGTGAACGGAGGGCCGTAGCAGCGAGATCCGTTGTCGAGCACTAGGAGACTTACCTCGAGTAGGCAGAGCTGCCATTCTTAGCGGACGTCCCGGCATGCCGCAAGCGTGCGTCAACAGTGTCGATCTTCGGGTGTCAGAGGAGGTGAAGTGTAGGGTGCCTCGCTTGCAGGCTTGGCGAAAAATCAAGCCATCTGGGGTCTTCCGGGTGGAGGAGTTGTGGAGCTTCTCTTGATCCTTATTCACGACTTCACCTTCTGCCCAACATCGCATTTGGTGGCATACCGTGCTTCTAGCGATAATGTGGCAGTCCGCGCGACATTGTCGTCGCGCATTCCGAAGCCCGGGCAGCCCTGCGCTGATGATTCGCAATGGCGCGCTGGCGTGATCACAGCTGTGCCGACAAAAATCTATACCCTGCCACCGGCATATTACCGGAGTAGTCTTTGGGCATGACACAAGACGAATGAGACACTACCGTCTAAGGACTGTACAGATTAGTCTCCGCTGGCACCTCCCACCATGACCCTTAACCATGTGCTACATCCGTATCCGTGCCACGGCGGATTTGCAGAGAGGCCGCGGTACATACGAATTGTCGAGAGCAACAAGGCTGCCGACGACAATTTGTACGCCACTACAACATGCCGCAGGAGTGGGAGCCCACGCTGGGTAGCAAGTCGACAGTCGTTCCCAGAGTCGACCCAGCCGACATCGATGGCTCAGCATACCGCGCCACGCGTGGTGGCAATGCCCAAGATCTGCGAGATATGGCGAGAATGGGGAAGAGTCAAGAGTTGCAGCGCAACTTCAAGCTGGTGACCATGTTTGGCTTTTCCGCGATTCTCATGTGCTCGTGGGAATCGTTGTTGAGCAGTATGAGCATCGCTTTGACGAATGGTGGAGCAGCGGGCTTGATCTGGACTTGGTTTGCCTCCTGGATGGGGTTCACCTTTGTGTATTTGTCTATGGCAGAGGTAATTGAGGACTTGCAATCATGAATTGTGGCAGGAGACGCTGACAGATTGCTCTTGCCGCATAGATGGGCAGCATGGCTCCAACAACAGGAGGTAAGTGCCAAGCGCGGCTCTTTCGACACTCAATGCTTATTCCGTGGCCAGGTCAATATCACTGGGTCAGTGAGTTCTCGCCGCGAAAATATCAACGAGTGTTGAGCTACATCGTTGGTGAGTTTGGGAGCAAATGCTTAAGCGAGAAGGATTCAACTAATGTACGGCAAAGGCTGGCTTGGTGTTCTTGGATGGCAAGCTCTGGAAGCTTCAATCGGCTTTCAGGCAGGCACAATCATCCAGGCACTTCTCGTATTGAACTATCCCGACACCTATGAGCCTCAGCGATGGCACGGGACGATGCTGGTCATCGCCGTTCTCGTGTTCGGCGCCATCTTCAACATCTTCCTGGCAACTCGACTTCATTTGGTCGAGGGCACGATCTTGATCGTGCACATATATGGCATTTTCTGCGTGCTGGTACCTCTATGGATTCTTTCTCCACGATCGACCTCCGAATTTGCTTGGACACAATTCCATGATCCAGGATGGGGCAGCACCGGGCTATCTGCTTTGATCGGCATGCAGGCTTGTATTGTTCCCCTTTTGGGTGCCGATGCATCAGTACACATGTGAGCAGATTCCGGGACAAACTGTGGGAGTTCAGGTTTTGACAGTCAACAGGTCCGAAGAACTCAAGGATGCTGCTTATACGTTGCCTCGCTCAATGATGTGGGCAACTACGATCAACGGTGTCATGGGTTTGATCACTGCTATCACCACTGCTTACTGCCTCGGTGATGTAGCGTCTCGTGAGACATATCAAGAAGAAAGTCCACAGCCTGATCTCGCTAATTGTTTCGACAGTACTCGACACTTCGACCGGATACCCGTTTGTTCAGATGTTTTACAACTCAACACAGTCTCTAGGCGCAACGAATGCCATGGCCGGAGTGAGTTACAACCACCTCCGGAGGACTGTCTTCACTCGATACTGACGCTCAACGGATTATCATATTCATGGACGCATTCAGTGCAGTCTCTATCATGGCTTCCGCGTCTCGTCAGATGGTGAGTCAATTTACGTCTTTATGGTTCTTTGGCTGACATCGATCAAGTATGCATTCGCTCGTGACCAAGGCACGCCTTTCGCTGGATGGTTGTCTAAGGTATGTCTTTGTTCAATGACGGCACAGCATGCACTGATGCTCGTCTCAGGTTGACTCAAGACTTGATGTTCCTGTCAATGCCGTGGTCATGTCAACGATTATTGCTTGTCTCCTTTCACTGATCAATATCGGGAGCACCGTTGCATTCAACAACTTGGTCTCAATCACGAACGGAGTGCTGGTCACATCGTATACAGTCTGTATCGGCTGCTTCATCTGGAGACGTCTGTCCAGGCAAGAAATGCTGCCCTCACGATTCGACCTCGGGCATTTCGGACTACTGGTCAACGTGCTTGCGATCTGCTTCCTGATCATCATATTTGTGATGGTACGTATCAGATTCGAAGTGCTATCTCTTCGAAGCCAAAAGCTGACAACAATAGTCGTTCTTCCCACCAACTCCATTACCAGAGCTCGCATCAATGAACTGGTCTTCATTAATCTTCTCAGCAGTTGCAATTTGGGGCATCGTATTCTATTACGTCTGGGCTCGACATAGATACGTGGGACCAGTCGAGTATGTCCGAAAACTAGATTAAACAGAACATCAACCGAGCGGTCTGGAACTCTCGTACAGTAGCAACGAGAAAAAAACCTTTACCAGCATCACACCAGCCACCGAACTTGTCTCTCATCCACGCGAGAAGCACGGAGCGACATTGTCCCAAATTATTGTGACAAATATCGGTCGTGCCTAAGACCTTCGAGGCAGAACCGGAGCAGACCGCACGTGGGAATGAGATCCTTGTGGATTTCGTGGATGACGGAATCTTGGCTCAATCGAGTTTAGTTGATGTGCATGGGACAGGAATGGGAGGGATGCCACTTTTCTCCGTAGCCAAAGGACCCTTGTTGGACTCAATCGTCCAACGCGCGCGAGCGCACCCGCATTCGTGAGTTGTTCGTCCACGAAGTTCAGCCGTAGAAGAGCCCAGCAAGGCCCCCCTTCATAGTTCGTGCCACAACCCCTCCCATGCCACGTTCTAATCTAGGTTGATTTTCCGATCTTCCAGAAAAGAAAAGCTTCCCTATCAACTACTGCGACGACGACCTGTGTCAGACAGGCGCAGCAGGAGGAGTGCGCGTCTAACAAAACAGCAGCATCTAATCGCCTGCAGGGCGAAGGCGGCTTCAAGATGAAACAAGAAGGCTTGTCGTCGAACAGCTACGATGCTGGTGTTGGCTCTCCCATCGACGACGACTACCACGACCGCGATGTTTTCGGCCACGAACAAGGACACGATATCAAATACAAGACTTTGACATGGCAAATGGTTGCTGTTCTGATGGTTGCAGAGATCGTCTCCAATGGAATGCTTTCGCTCCCATCCTCGTTGGCGACAGTCGGCATGGTCCCGGGTATCATATTGATTGTTTTCTTGGGTGTCTTTGCAGCTTATACATCGGTCCTGTTGGTCAATTTCAAGCTTCGCCACCCGGAAGTACACAATATGGGCGATGCGGGAAAGATTATGTTTGGACCTATTGGACGCGAGGTTTTCGCGTTTGGAACTCTGTGCTTCGCGATTCTGCTGGGCGGAGGACAGATCCTGTCGGGACAAATTGCTTTGTCGTTCTTGAGCAACAACGGAGTGTGCAACTTGGGCTTTGCTGGAATCTTTGCTGTTGCGACACTGGTTTGTGCTCTGCCAAGGACGTACGATTACTTGAGTGTGATCTCGGTGGGAAGTGTGCTTTGCATCGTGGTTGCTGGTTTCTTAGGCATGGGAGCTGCAGGAGCCAACCCCGTTGAGGGTAGAGTTGTGGTTGCTGGCCGTTCGAGCGATTTCTTCACTGCGTTCTTTTCCATCACCAACCCAGTCTTTGCGTACTGCGGTCATTTCATGTGAGTGCACCTCTGCCTTTGCTCAACTGAAATTACCACTGACGCAAACAATCAGGTTCTTCGCTTTAATGTCCGAAATGAAGAAGCCGCGGGATGCCATCAAAGCCGCGTACACTCTCCAGAGCTTCGCCACAACATACTACGTGATCTTCGCCGCCGTCACCTATGGCTATATCGGCAGCGAAGTCCTATCTCCTTCCTTCTCCTCTCTGCCGACGAAATGGGGTAAGGCAGCCTATGGAATTGCGATTCCTAACCTTCTTATTGCCGGATCGCTCTACGTCCACACCGCCAGCAAGATCATCTTCGTTCGGATCTTCCGCAACTCACGCCACTTGCACAGCAACACGATTGTGGGATGGGGAGCTTGGATTGGACTTTGCACATTCATTACCGGCCTCGCTTTCCTGCTTGCTGTTGGCGTACCGATTTTCAACTACTTGCTCGGTATTGCTTCGTCTGCTTTCGGTGCCTGGTTCACCTATGGAATGTAGGTTGACAAACTGCTCTACCTCCTCGATCTGCATTTGCTAATATTATCCAGCGCTGGCATGTTCTGGCTCCACTACACCTACTACGACGGTAATGGAGGTGGCTTCCAAGCCTGGAAGAGGAAGCCCACAGGAACGCTAGCGGCAGTCTTGACCATCCTCGCAGGTGCTTTCATCTGCATCGCAGGTCTGTACGTGTCTATCAAGGCTATCATCGATGCCTATGCAGACGGTACCATAGCAGAGGCATTCAGCTGTTGAGCTGAGTGCCACAAATTCTTGTCAAGAACAAAAAAGAAATTCGCATCTAGGACAACGCCTTCCGCAAAGGCTTCTTCTCTCCTTCAACAGCCAGCAGCATTGAAGCTGGCATACTTTTATATGTTCTTTCGTTTCTATATTGCCCAAGTTTTATCCGTTTCTTTTATCTTTCTTCACCTCCCGAAAGACACCGACTGCCAACTCATACTGCTTCTTTGGTGAAGATTTCGTGAACGACGATGTTTGTGTCTCCACCATCGCTGCACAGCAACATCGTTCCTCTTCGCCAAGCTTAGGAGCAGGGACATGCGTGTTCTGGCAGAGATCAGACATATCTCACGGATGTCCCGCGGTGTCTCAGAACCATCTCTGCACCACCATCTTCGGCAAGGCGAAGCGCAGAGGTAGGGAACCCTTCATCGGTATAGAGAAAGGTGATAACTTGCAGTGGTTCTTTGCAATTTTTCTCAGTGACAGCAGCTGACAGACTTCGTTTTCAGAAATACTTCTGCGGCATACCTGTGTCCTGGGTCTACGCTGATGAGCTGCGAATTTCTTCTCGGTATAGAGGAAGCGATCTCAGTAGGACATCTCCCGGGACTATCCTAGCTACTATCTGTCCTGCGGTGCTAACGCTTGGCTGAGAGATACTCCGATCTTGAGAAAGGACGGCGTACGGCGATTTATCCTCGTCAAGCTCTGCGTGAATATTCAATCGGGGTGTTATCGTAACTTACTCCTAAGGAAGATCACTTTCCATACCAGACTCCACACACCCCTATTACTCTCTTTATTCCCTAGCAAGACACTTCTCATTCCGCTCTCACAAATTCCCACAATCTTCATTTTTTAACATAGTCCAAGAGTCAACAGGCTATGCCTACCTCTCAACGGCTTCCCTTGGATTCTCGGCCCATTCAATCTCCTCACCTCTCCTTCGATCGCGCGCTTCAGCTGTTCCAGCCCTGAAAACCCGAAGTCTTTTCTTGTCCCTCAAATCCGGCGAGGTAAAATTTCTCCCGCAACACGAGTACCCTTTTTGCAACCCCTGATCTGCGAACAGATTTCGGTTGCTCATGCAGCGGTACTCTGATTCACGATGCGATCCATGGTCAGCGACACCCCTCAAGAGCAAGATCCTGAACTGTCGAAACTGCCACTTTCCTAGAGCCGTTTTCCTTCGAGCACATCAAATTATTCCGTCCTTCGAATCCCGAACCAGAGTCAAGTTCTGCGGTAACTATGTTGCGACGAAAATCAGACCAATGAATCCCCCAGAAGTACTCGCCAAAGAACACAAATCGCACGAATTCAAGGCACCAAGCGTGTCAAGCGCTGTGCTTCTAAGACCGAGATACAATCGATACACAGCAGTGAGAAGACATAGCCTAGCAGAAGAGCAGCTATGTTCCTTTGCTGCTTCGTGCACCGGTGTTCGACTCACTCCCCGTGTGTGTAGTTCCCCGGCCCGCACGAAAAGCATGCAGAGATCCGCACCAGTCCACGCTTCAACCCAAATGTGTGTTCTTTGGCGTACTCCCCAGATATCCGCGGAATCGTTCGACAAGCTCCGCTTGCATAGAACACTAGGAAAGGACCGTTCCTTCTGGATGTCAGTGTATGCAGCTTGCATGCCCATTGAAGTTCGTTGTCTTTTAGGCAGAAATTCAAGCAACCCTTTTTCAAAGATTCGCATAAGGTGGCCTCACGCGGCCTCATCTCTGGACACCACTTGACAAATTGACCATTTGGATTCCTGATAAGTTGGCAGTTGGCTTCTCCGATCAATCGACATATTTGACTTGATCAGCATTCCCAATTCCTTGGTTGCTTACCCTTTTCTCTCAGCTGTTCATCATTCTTCGTTACTCGCCCTTAGAGAGCCTTGCCAAGCCACCACCTCTGCACACCCTGACCATGGCGTACTCAAGCAATACTCAGAAACCATCGATGCCGATGATTGACTCTATGTCATCGATCGAAGTGGACGAAGGCCTTTTCGCATCGTCGAAGACATTAGAGGACATCAAGAGCTACTCAACTCTGCTAGCCAAATGCGGCGAGCTCAAAATTCCTCCCCTGGATAAAGGCGCAGCGCTAAAAATCACGAGCGAAGGGCAAAAGTCAGGATCAAACCGAGCACTCAATGCGAATGTGGACAAGCTCAACCTCTGCATTCGTAACCATGAAATTCCTGCTTCCATTATCACAGCCAGCTTCGAAGACAACGTATCTGGGGACCACGAAGTTGTGATACTCAACCACGAGAATGTAGTATTTGCGAGCAACCCACCAGAAGACGAAGCGTGGCCACTGAAGATTGTGATCGAAGCAGACGTCTCGCTTGCGACTGAGCTCACTGCCGAAGCTGATCCTGTGGAGTTCCTTGTTCAAAGACTTGTAAAAGTTCACGAAGACTCCAACGCTCATCCCGAGTCCAAGCCAAAGAAAGGCGATATGCCGTTCGCCGAGCATCTGGCAATTCTCCTAAGTCTGCTACGACAATGCAACGACTCAACTACGACAGCAGAGCTTGAGCAACGACAACAACGTCCGAGGTCGTACGTGATGGCTGCCAGTTGTCGTAAAATGAGTCGAAGAGCGAATCTGGGCAAAATTGGCAAGCGCAAATACTTCGATGTCCCCCGTCCCCTCAGTCATCTGACAATTCTATTACTTATGATGAGCTGCCCGGATCATCGCAGCAGACTCGTTCAGGTTTCGTTGCCCAAGGGATCTTGCAACCATTAAACTCAACTTGAGCGCGTTGGTCGCCACGATGAGAACGAAGATAACGATCTCTCACTCACATGGGCGGCATGTCAGCCACCGAGTACTGAGATTCAATTGCATGGGAGAGATTCTCTTCACCGAGATGCTCACTTTCCGGCGTTGAGTGGCGACCCGGCACATGGTAGCATGGCAGTTCTGATGAGCGCTTCTGGTTTGGGCGAAAGGGATCGAGGCAGGGACAGCAAAGATCGAAGACGAAAATCAAGTCTTGGCTGGTCAGAGCGATGGGCAATGGGATCAATCTTACTACAAGTGCTTGGTCTCCACATGGATGTCTCTCGGGATTGGAAGGAAAGGATGGCGCAAGCCGGAGTCACTAAGTGATGGTAGGGAAATAGAAGTACAGACAGAGCTATCTTCTTCTACAGCCACATCGCGTTCTGTGTCTACTATCATTTCTTCCCTTCACCAACTTCATCTTTATCCTCGTTGATCTCCATTTTCCTTCCCAACACAACCGTCACCACTACTCTCTGACCGCCCCTGAACAGTATCACTCGCTGATAAGCGAGGTCCCGGTAGCTCCAACTCCGGCACCGAAGCAGAGTCATATAACAAGTGTTCATCGAATGGAGATTTCGACGGAGCAGGAGGGGTCAACTCAGGAGACGAAACGTAATTCAGCTCCCTCAGCTCACGATCACGTCTTTCAATCTCCGCTTCCGCATCGGCCGCCCGTTTTCGTTCCAGAACCTCAGCAAACCAGTCCTTCAGGACAGTCTTGAGATCTGCGAGCACGGTCTCAGCGATGCGTTGTGGGGTGAAAGGCGGGAGGGCTACTGCTTTGTATGGGGGTGAGGAAGTGTCACTGGCGGAGCTGCTTTGCACATTCGCTTGCGCTGGAGCGCTTTGCGGGACAGATTCTTGCGACATGCTGGGACCGGGAAGACTGAGCTCGGGCGGTGCAGTAGGGACGGAGCTCAGATCCGTGAGTATTTTTATCGGGCTGACTGGACGAGTAGGCTTGGTGTATACGGCGAATTCTCTAGGCGGATCCTCATCGTCGTCCGGCCGGTCGCTGAAAACTGGGTGGGAACTTACACTCTCTGCAATATCCTGTGCTACTTGGGCGTTGTGCAGGAGCTTGTTCAACTCATCTTTTGCGGCATTTTGCAAGTTGCCAAGGGACGCTTCAGCCACTTCTGTTGATGTAAAGGGCGGGAGAGCTACTGCCTTGTGCCTTGCTGCGGGAAGGAAGCTCTGCGGCTCGCTTCGCTTTCCTGAGTTCCGTCTTGAGGACCGATGTGCAGCTGCAGCAGCTTTGCAGGCTTCATCGCAGGCAGAACAACACTTCTGTTTCTTCAAAGCGATCGCATCGACATAGAGCCCCAGATCCTTCAACACTCGCCGTACTTCAGCTTTCGTGTTCGCAGAGATTCCAAGCTTCTTGAGTTTTCCGAGCGTCATCTTCTCCCAAAGATCCTTCCTACTCACCAGCATGAACAGCGATCCCATAACAGCGTCATAGTGCACCCTCCCACTAAACTTCTTATCCTTGCCCAGTTGTGGAGAGATCTCGCAGAACCCCTTCTCACAAGTGCGAGAGAAAATCTTCTGCAGATTAGACTGGATGTCGGCCAGCCCAGTATCGTCCTTGACAAGCTCGTCCAGACAATCATTGAACGATTTAGTTCTCTCCTGGTGGACCTTCGGTTGACGGATATCGACCAACGCAAACGTAGCCGTGTGGATAAAGTCCCTTTCACGCTTCTTCATCCCCCGCGAACGCTTCCCCGGATGCCAATTCGTCTCCCCAACAATAGCAAACTCATGCCGACAGATATTCCGAAGGTACTCCAAAGCCCCATCAACCCAAGCCATCTCATCCAGCTCTTTTCCCTCCTCATCATCCTCATCAACAGAACAATCACCAGCAGCAACTCCATTTCCACCTCCACCCTTCCTCCTCTTCCTAAACCCCTCCAACCACTTCAAATGCCACCCCAAAACCCCCTCAAACTTCCTAACAAAATACCCCAAATTCCAAAACTGCCACTCCGCATCCCCCACAACTCTCCTCATACTCTTCAAATCCAACATTCCTCTTCTTCCCTCTTTCCACAAATCCATCTCCGTCTCTAAAGTCTTCAAACTCTTCACCAAATCCCCCAAATACAGCGATAACATGATATGCAAAATTTTCCGTCCTCTTCGGTCATACACTGGATGCTTTTCGATGTTTCTATCAACGAGGTGGCTTTGTCCTGTGTATTTTGCGAGAGATTGGACGCATTTGATTTGGGATTTTGTGTAGAGTTTTTGCAGGGTTGGTTCGTTGGGGATTGTGGAGGTGTTGAGCCATTCTTCTTCTGAGATGTCTTTGGTGTCTTGAGGACTTAGTGTTAAGATGTCGAAGAAATCTCTCTTGCCGCGAGTGAAATGTTGCCTCCCGAGATTGATGCGGTGGAGGATTTTTCGATGGCTAGTGGCAACGACGTATGTTCGTAGACGGTCTCGTGCGATGTCGAGTTCGGAGGTGGTGGTGGACGAATTACACAGGCGAAGCAGTTTCAGGATGTTGCCTAGGTGTTCGGCGAGGGGGATATCGACCTTCGTTGGCTTAGAATCGCGTCGGCCAGCAGAGTTAGTGGGGGTGAATTCCTTCCTCATCGGCTCAGACTCGCTCTCGCTGGCATTATCAGCGAGAGGGAATTCCAAGTTCATAGGCTTCGAGTCGCGTCGGTCAGCAGAGTCATCTTCGCGGATCTCCCTAAACCTCCTCCACAAATACCCCACCACATTCTCTTTATCCCCCTTCCCCAACTTCCTCCTCTTTCTGATATCCTCCTCAATGAAGACCTCCGCCCCTCCCCTACCCTTTTCCCTTTCTCCTCCATCCTCACAAGCAAAATTAACAACCACCACCCTCCCCCCATCCCTCACCCCCAAATCCCTCGTCTTAACAACCCTCAACTCCCCTTCCTCCTCATTCCCTCTAACACACAAATCAACCTTCTCCTGAAACTTCCCCTTCTTATTCAACCTCTTCTTCGGATAATTCCTTTTCACCCACAAGTCCCAACCCGTCGGACTTCGATTGCGATCAAAATCACCCCGATGAAATCGATCGAGTTCCTCGCGACGAGCGAGGAGGGAGGAGTAGGATTTGATATCTTCGAGAATTTCAACCGTCGCGAACGATAGGTGATTACTACTCTCATCCTGCTTCTGCTTCTGCTTCTGAGACTGCGTCTGACTCGATCCAGAACAAAAGGGTGACGCCATGGTTGGGCTAGCGGGCGAATTTTCAGAGATGATAGTCGAGTGAACGAGGGTTGGATTCGGCGTGAGCGTATGTATCATGTAGAAGTCCGCTCACAAGAATCATGTGAAAGGATGTCAAACTTGCCTCGATGGGGAAAATTAAAATCAGAAGCACTTAAACTTCAGAGTTTAGGGAATTTTTGGCTTGACTCACTGATATTTAATGGTACGAGGCCGCGGGAAGCCGCCACGAGACAGTCAACGCCCATGCCAAGCAAATGGAGAGAAAAGAGAAGCGGGCATAAAAGATGCAATGTCTGGTTCCCAAAGAGTGCATTTTGTCTTCTGTCTGCGCAGTGTCTCTACAGCGTGACACAGAAGCAGACTCTCCTTTTACGCTGTTGAGTCCAACAGTGGTAGTCCCTCTTCTCCAATTTCCGATTCTGGGCATCCTTTTCCCTCCTGCCCAATCCATCTTTTCCCAAAAATGCTCGCGAGGTATTCAACCCGTTCATACGCCGTCGCTAATGCATGTATACGCCCTCGACACCGCTTCTCCCTCTGTTAGAGACAAGCTATGTCTCGGGCCTCCGAAGCAAAAAATCAGAGTTTTCGCTGGCTGGCGCTATTCAGCACTTGAATAGCGGCTATGATAAATGGTTGATGGTACAAGTCGTGCGTAAAAGAACAAAAAAATCCAGACAGCACTTGCGAGAACGATGTGCTTGACTGAAGCAACAATCGTTCGTCGGCGTCATGTTGATGTTGTCATCTCCGGCCGAGGTCTCTGCGCGGCGCGGGTTGGCTCGATGTGGTGTTGTTGTACAAGTATCGCAAATTCCGAGGCGACGTGGTGAGCCCCGGTGAATCCATGTCAAGTCGTACAGCAGCGCGTAGCCGCCATGTCCTCGTTGAGGGGAGCTAGTAAAATCTCCGATGCTCAGCGATAGTGCATGCATATTATGTAGTTTCTGGTGCGTCCTCGGAATGTGTTATCGCACGTGGATGGTTCTGTTGCATGCCTTTGGATGTGCGCGCACGCCCGCGGCGCCAATTTCGGCAAGGTTGGTGTCGGTCGTCATCATGTTCAGATTATGGCGAAGATTATGCGATAATCCTGGTCATCACGTTGCGACGCGGTCGCTGCTTATTCCTTGTCTTTGTCCCCGATATGGCGTTCACTCTCGGGCTTCCAAGTGCCTAGAGACTCGTTAGTACAACTGCAAGTCCGGGGAAACTAAACGATAGGGGAAAATGACATACCCTCGAAAGTGTGATGCACAAATGCCATGGGGTCATCGATGTCGCCAGCGCCCATCTGACCCACACCGGGGGAAAAGGAGGTGATGGGTAGCACCACCACATCTCCGACCTTCTTTGCTGCAGTGATGCCGGTGAACTGTTTCCATGTGATGTTGCCCTTGCTCGTGCTCATGTCGAAGTAGTCGGGATTGTTGAAGAACTTGAAGATGGCATCAGTCCAGAGCGCCGGTCCAGTGTATTCGACCACACTGCCAGCTCCCTTGATTGTGGTGTGCAGCTCGCCAGACTTCTTTCTTCGGTGCACTTCCTCAGTAATGGTGGCTACAATGTCGACCAAGACTGGGTGACCTGGTTTGGCCTGGATGGTCCATTGGCAGAACTGAATGCGGCGCGAGTACCAATCTTTCCAATCTTCGCGATCTGGGTCCGCCTCGATTCCAATCACCAATCCGTAAGTGGTGCGAGGAACATCCGGTGGAACCCACTCGACAGCAGACTTGAGTGCCGTTGTGTCGATGTCGGTGTAAATTCCTCCTCTTGCAAGTAAGATCAGGTAGCGGAAAAAGTCGGCCTTGAGCACTGGCTCGGGCAGGGCTTCGTAGGCCTGTACGACTTCGGGTATGCTGGCGTAAAAGTGCTTGATCAAGTGCACGGCAACAGAATCGGTGATGACCTCGTGGACGAAGCTGGGATGCAGTTCTGTCCATGACGCCTCCGCCGGCCTCCACTCCTCAGGGAACTCGCCCGAAGCAGGAGTGTGTCTCCACGTCTGCCAAATGTATGCTGGGAATTTGCCCTCGGAGTCGTAGGGGAATGTGTAGGCCAATTGTTGTCGAAGTGGCTTGAGCTTCAAGTCAGCCATGGCGATCTGCGGCTTGGGCTTTCTCGACAGTGCCACATGGCCGCCATCCTCGCTCTTTGATTTCGGGATTGCTGAAGGAGCGGCGGTGGTGGCGCTCTTGACATCTGCTTTCTGTGGCTCTGCAACAGCCTCGACGATCTTCCTATTGTCGGCGTGACTGCCGGTGGGTTTGGGGGAGTTGTTGAGTTTGAGTGGCTTGGCGCGCTCGCCAGGGTGGGTGGTCCGCAGGAGGAAGAAGAAGGCGAGTATGATGGCGGCCACGGCGAGGGCGCGTCTGAAGGAGAGCATGGTCGCGAGAGAGCGGCCTCGGGCTCGCAGCTCGAGTCGGGTGTTACAAGTGCGGCGATGGCGGTAGGAGGGAGAAGTTTATTATGTGGGAGACGCAGGTCGGAAATGTAGCCAGCACACCCCTGTCTGCCAGAAGCTTGGGGAGTTGTGTGGCAGGTGGAGCTGGCGCGCGGAATCCCAGCTGGATTATCTCATTAGCGGCTGACGTCGTCGATGGGCGGCTGGTGCGTGCGTAGGCGTGAGGCTGGCAGTCGAGGGACAATGGAGTGAGTGAGACGAGAGGGTGGTGGAGGGTGCAGCAGCGCGTCGGTATTCGTATGCACGACCACGTACCTACTTTTTCTGGTGTGGCGGCAGTCCGGGAGTGGTCAGCGGGAGCCGGGGATGGCGAAGGATGGCTCAGGCCGGAAGTCCCAGGTTAGCAGCAGGCGGGCGATGCGATAGCTGAGAGCCTCGCGTGTAACGTCAGGCCTGCGCGACTCGCTATCGCAGTGGGGCGAGAGGCTAGTTTGGTGAATGCGGGAAAGGAACAACATAGAAAACGTGTCAGGTTTGGTGGACGAATGCGAATGGTGGTGGGAGTGGTGGAAAAAGAGCAGACGTTTCAGCGTGCAGTGCCAGGGGTTCGGTGGTCAAGCTGCGACGGCGGGAGCGCAGATCTCTGTCCGTCTGCCCGTCATTTGGTGCTGCCACCACACGCTGCTGGGGCAGAAGTGCGATTGCGCGGTCGTCCACTCGCGGCCTCTGCGCCATCCTGAAACAAGCTGCATCGCGCTATCTTTCGCCCTTCGCACCATTCAGCGCCCGCCCACGCAAATGCTGGACGAGGACACGCGGCTCACATGTACGATTACGATGGGACACACCGTCGACATGGAGCACCAGTACAACTGTCTTCATTCACGCTCGAAGACAGAGAGTCAGAGACACATGCACATGCACCACGCAAGGAGACAGCCACCTGCCGCTTTGAGCATTCCTTGCTCGTCCATGTGCTCGACGACCTCTGGAGTGGAGCAGCCCAGCGGCATGCAAGTGGATGCAAGGAAGCTCCAAACCTGTTCCACTGCCAAGGGCGAAGCTTCTCACCATCCTCGTTCGTGTTCGCAACCAAACGGACACCAGGCGACCAGCACTGGTCCGACACTTCCACGTAACATCCGCGTATGAAGTCCCGCCTTCCATCAAACGTTCTGTGTACATTCCACCCGCACAGAGCTGAAACGAGAGGCTTCCGGCAACATGGTAATGTCACATGTACGCCTTTCATCGCTTGGAAGGGAGAAAGATAAGCTCTTTCCCGTGGATGGCGCCATCGTGCGCCGTGTTGCACCGTGCACAGTGCACCCGCTCATCACCTAACTTCAGTAACATGTCCGTATCTGATCTTGCGATATTCGTCACCAACGTCAGCACTTGACACGATCGTGAACCAGAAGTCACAATCAGCTAATATACAGCAACTGCTACAACCGGTCAACGTTACATTGCATCAGCGTCTCACTCAACACCAGACATTCACCAAGTCCAGCTCCGGCAAATCCCTTCACCATCCGTACTCATCCACCAGAGCTACCATATATGGTGTGGAGAGCTATCCGCTCGCTTCCACGTCAAAGACAAAAAAGACAGCTTGCAAGCTTGCTCATCGAACACGAGATGCAACTAGGAGGTCCCCCCGCTGGAAACTTGGTTCTTCAGCCGTTCTAACTAACGCTCTCTCCCTCAACGTACTGTCACCCAAGCAACTGCCCACTGGCCTTTTGCTGGGCGCTAGCAACACGAGCTACCCTCACCAAGTCTATTTATTACAAGGCACCAGGTTCCTTGATACAGAGCTACATAGGCGTAGGCTATTCTTGACCTGTGTCGCTCAACGGCATGAGCAGTTGCTTGCTTGGCTGGCAAATCGCTCACACGCATCGCGATGCGAAAATCTAATATAGTGCTCTTCGTCATCACTCAACAATCATATCCGACTCTGCATGCAGTGAAAGTGGTCACGTCCGGTAGCATAGCCGCTGCGCAGCACAGTTCTCGCGGTCTTCCGAACGCGTCGATCGATGCAAGTGTTGTATGCGACTTGCATGAAGCATTGACAGTGAATCTTTTGAACCTGGCTGAGTTTCTCTTTCTACACTCTGCAACGGAGTGTCCTCCGTCTATCGTGCATCTTACCCTGATGACAATGGCAGATAACTAACGATGACTCGTGCTATATGCTGCCAATGCTTTCAGCCGAATGCAGGGCAATGGATGCTGCATATTATATGACCCACTCCGGATATGGGTCTTCGGATCTATCCTGGGTGGGAAGGTCAGTTGTCACAGCGAGCAGTGTCGAATGGTGTCTGGGATATATGGTGAGGGCATCCACCGCTCGTTGGCGCGCAGCTGTCTGTTGGTCTGTACTATCCACGACAGGTCCGGATGCCCATATGGTCTGGCTACACATCTAACACGCATACTTCGCAGCACTTGCTCTGCCGCTCCAGATTTCAACCAGAATCTACTATCAGGTAGGAGATCATCACCATACCACTTGAAGCTCAATTTTGATCATATAGCTCTCTTCCTCCTTGAACTCGAAAATATTAAAAATCCTGCACACCCGTCTCCCCCTTCAACTCCCTCCTCCCATCATCGCCGCTCGGCAGAAATTCCTCTTCCTCCTCCTCCAACCACTCCTCCAATTTCCCTCTCTCCTCCTCTTCCCAATCATCCAACTCCTCATTCCCATCAACCAAAACCCCATACTCAAAATCCCCATCCTCCCCCGCCAAAAACCTCTGCGTCATAATATCTTTCCACAAACCCCAAGCAGTCTCCTTATCTAACCCCTCGTACTCATCATCTTCCTCTTCCTCACCCTCCTCTCCATTCCCATCCCCACACTCCCCCTCCACCCTCCCCGTCCTCTCCACCTCCTCCCTCTGCCTCCTAACTCTCTCTTGCTCCCTAACTCTCCTCCTCTCATCTTCCCTCTCCTTCTTCTCTCGTTTCTGCGCCAAAGCGTTTAGCTTCGCTTCACTCCTCATCAAATCCGCTTCTAGCACACCTGTGAACCCTCTTTCGCGGCCTTGAATTTCACGTTCTTGCGCTGAGAGATGTTGTCGTACGAGCCGGTCGTAGATGATGGGATCTGCGAGTTCGAGATCTGAGGTGTGGAAATATGAAGGGTGGAGGTCTAGGTAGCGTTTTCGGCGGTTTTTGATGAGGATGCGGGAGGGGATTTGAGTTGAGGTTTGCGGGTGCTCTCGGTTTTGACGCCTTCTGTTTGACGATTGTGAAGGTCTTGATAACGCGCTCTCATCTGCTTTCTGCGTTGCTGAGCGTATGGCTAGAGAGTGATGTGGCGAGCGCTGCCTTTCTTCTTCGGGGAAATGGGGCATCGTCCGGGATCTGGTGCTTGGTTTTCGCTCTCGGAATTCTTGCGTCTTCTCCTAAATCTTCTTGAGCTCCTCGGTCGTACGTTTTTTTGAAGGCTTCGCAAATTGTTTTTGATGTTCTTGCCTCAAGCTTGAGTGAAGCTGACGCTGCGGTGGCGAGTGAATGCTGACTAATCGTTTTCGTCTCATCTCCACTGCCAAGACGATGCATGTGCAAGCATTCTCCAACAACAGCTCCGCAGCTTCTCCAGTCCCATTTTGCCTTGGTCGGACAGTATTTGTACATACGCGATCGGCATATCCTTTTTTAAGCCCAAATACCTTGGTCGTCGATACCCTTCGGCTCAAGCAATGCCGTAGAGTCGACCGATATCCGAGCAAGACGTCCGGCAGTAGCAAGCTTTGAAAGTCTCCTTAATCAAAAGAGAATCTCTCAACCGACAGCAACTTTCTCAGGAAGTAACATTCAGAATGCCACCAAGATTCTCAATTCCACGACTATCATCCGTGCGACCACGTCCATTTCAAGTCTTTGGCAGGCTGAACACAAGATGCATGCCTGCAGCTAGCGCACGAAGATATGCTTCCTCCTCGCCAGAAACGGCAAAAAGCCAACCGACTTGGTTCGGAGGTGTAGTCTTCGGCATTGGCCTTGCAGCGACCATCTTTGCAGGATCTTTTGTGTATAGAGCTTCTGCGAATAAAATCAGTTATGCAAGTCATGCACAGATGCTCAAGGTCAGTGGAGTTGGTAATAGGTCTTGTTGAAGAAGTGCGCTTACAGAAATAGGCTGCTAATGAGATTGTAACAATACTGGGAGAAGACGCTGTCAGCTTTGACGAAGATGTGATTGAGCATCACGGACGCTCTGACTGGTCTACTTCCAACACGGCAGTACGTCCCGTCGCCGTAGTCTACCCCAAGACCACAGAAGATGTTGTCGCAATTGCTCGTGCATGTAACAAGCACAACGTGCCTATCGTACCTTTCGGTGCAGGATCTAGTGTCGAAGGAAACTTCTCTTCACCGCACTCTGGTATCTGCGTGGACTTTACACATATGGATCAAGTCATTGCTTTCCGACCCGAGGATATGGACATCACAGTCCAGCCTGGTGTGAATTGGGTTGATCTGAACAACAAGATTGCAGAAAGTGGCCTCTTCTTACCTCTTGATCCATCGCCTACGGCACAGATCGGAGGCATGGTCGCGACGAATTGCTCGGGCACGAATGCAATGCGTTATGGGACAATGAAGGATTGGGTGGTGAATCTGACTGTCGTCTTGGCAGACGGACAAGTCATCAAGACGCGCCGCAGACCCCGGAAGACCTCAGCAGGCTACAACCTTACCTCTCTCTTCGTTGGAGCTGAGGGAACGCTCGGCATGGTTACAGAAGCGACACTGAAACTCGCGCCAATCCCACAAGACACCAGTGTCGCAATCGTGAGCTTCCCTACCATCAAGGAAGCAGCGATCGCAGCAAGCAGTATCATTCGATCAGGCATCCAGCTTGCCGCATTGGAGATGATGGATGACCTACAAATGCAAGTTGTGAATCGACATGGGAGTGCCGCTGTAAGGAAGCGAAAGTGGCTCGAAGAACCAACGCTATTTCTCAAATTCTCCGGTACGACGGACGCGATCAAAAGCGATGTCAAGCGCGTCGGTCAACTCATCAAGCCTCACAACCCCAGAGAATTCATCTTCGCCAAAAGCGAGCAAGAGAAGCAAGATCTCTGGGCTGCGAGGAAAGAAGCACTATTCACGATGGTCAACACTCGTCCTGAAGGTACCGAGATTTGGTCCACAGACGTCGCTGTCCCGCTCTCCCGATTGACAGATATCATTGAAGTGACCAAGCAGGATTGTAGCAGTTTGGGCTTGTTCGCTTCTGTTATTGGTCATGTCGGAGATGCAAATTTCCACACGGCAATGTTCTTCGACCCTAAGAACCCGGAACAGAAAGCTGCGGTGAGCAAGGTCGTACACGATATGATGGACCGGGCGTTGGAGATGGAGGGCACTGTTTCCGGTGAACATGCTATCGGGATCGGCAAGAAGGAGAGTTTGCTTGATGAGCTAGGAATTGAGACGATCGATTTTATGCGGTCGCTGAAAAGAGCGGTTGATCCTAAATGGTAAGGACTTGTTGCATTCTTCGTTCCAACTGAAGGCTCTCGCTGATCATGAACAGGATCATGAATCCAGGCAAGGTGTTCGACCTGCCCAAGAACAAATAGTCACGCTGGACTCATCAACGACATGCCATCTCATTATAACAACACCTCCAGCTCGTGGCTCTCGTGATCCGAAGCAAATCCGTCATCTACAAAAGCTCAAAGCACTCGAATGCCGCTGAAGGATCCGACGCCACGCTACCATAGAGGGTGCTGCATGAAGAACCCCGCAGCAAATCAACCTGGATTGCACAAGCTCGACTGACTTCACATTGGGCGCAATATGGCCTCTAACCACGCAGAAAAGAGCCCACCATCCTATGCAGAAGAATGGCTCGCAGCCGAAGCTATGGCTGGAGGCCGCAACGTGGTCACCGGCTCAATATCAGAAATGGCCGAAGCATTCAACGCGGTTTTCGCCGCCGCCAAATCACTCCTGCCTCCACCAGACGATAGTGTCACCACTGCAGACCACAAAACTGCCGAAGGAGTTCTGATTCGAGAGTACACTCCCTTCAACCTTCCCGCCAACGCCCCAACAGGTCTCTACATCCACTCCGGAGGCTGATGTCTCGGATACATTGACCACGAAGACCACCTTACACGCGCCCTAGCCAAAGACATTCCCGCTCGACTCATCTCAGTAGAATACCGCCTCGCACCTCAACATCCCTTTCCAGCAGCCCTCGAAGACTGTCTCTCCGCCTGGCGCTGGATAACCCAACAACCACACATTCCTCCAACCTCACCCTTCTTCATTCTCGGCGGGTCCGCAGGCGGGAATCTCGCCCTAACAACAACTCTCAGCATCCTCCAACAATCCAACCTCCGACCGCCCACGGCAATTCTCCCTCTCTGTCCTTCAGTCTGCTTCCCCCAAGCCTGGTCCCCCCTCCCACCAACTCTCTCAAAATGCATCAAACCAAACGCCTTCTACGCCGATGCAGCAGCAATCAATCGCACTTCGCTCCAGATTTGCACTGAAGCCTATCTTGGCGAAAAGAACGACCCTTTGAACCCTTCCATCTCCCCGATCTTCGACTCGTACTTGTCCAAATTACCTCCAGTATATCTCACGACCAGCGATAAAGATCCCTTGCACGATGATGCGGAGATGTTGGAGTATCAGCTGAAAGAATTGGGCAAAGATATCGAAGTGAAAGACTATAAAGGCTATCCGCACTTCTTCCACGCCGTACCAGTTTTGGAAGCGATGAAGCAGTTTCATGAGGACTTAGTAGCAGCTGTGAGGAAGAGGTGTGGTCCTCCATCATAACAATCATGGACAAGAGCAGAGAGAAGTCCGATGCAATCTGTCATATGCATAGTGTTACATGTAATCATGATACTACTACATGCTAACATCTACTCTATATTTCATTCCAATCTCTTCTCCGCCTTCATATCTGCGATCCAAAAATTCAAATGGGGTATCTTTTTCGTTCTCAATCTCATGTTCTAACATATCCTGTCAAACACGTAGTTCAAACAGGCTCAACAGTTCTATTGCCCGTGCCCGCACGCACAGGACTCTCAGGAATGGCGACGCCACCCTCCGCTTCAGCAAGTCGAAGCTTATTCAAAGCTTCCGACATACACATTTCCGTCGGTGAGCCTCTACTACTCGCAGGACGGCTGCTGATAGGTTCAGTCAAGACAGGAAGTGAGACCTCGGTAGCACCTAGCGTAGCTCGAATGTCCTCAAGAAGGAGATCCATAGGACAGATGTAAGTTCGACCAGCCCGAGAGGCAAGGACGTGGCCGCAGACTCTGCCGTCATCGTTGCCAATCACCCACGCGCCAGAGTCACCGCCAATGCCAAAGTTGCCAGCGACTGTCCAACTCGCAGAGAAAGTGCTTCGACCATGGATCTTTACAAGCTCCATAGTGCTCGAGATGGTGCCGTGACCGAGGCCACTTGTGCGGCCTAGACAGTGCACTTTGGTGCAAGCCAAGTCATCGCTCTTACGAATCGAAGTGGGAAATGAGTTACCCTTACGATCGCTGCGGCCTCTGCAATAGCGTCGTCCCCCTTTAATAATGTTGTAAGGCTGAACGCGAGGCGGGACGAGCTCGAATAGTGCCCAATCAATCTCTTGTGGCAATGATTGACTGATACTTTTGAAACCGCCCTCCAGAGACTGCGCGGTGCGTCGCAGTCCAGAAGAGGCATGTACTTGGCCAAGGCGATAGGAGAGTAGATGATCTTCGTCAATGCCGCAGTCGGCGTCGTCCTCGTCATCCTCTTCGGCATGAAGGTCAAGATCAATGGCATCGTCCAGTGCTGGCTGAGTGATAGCAATCTCTTCCATGTCACCGGGAACGATGCCCGGACAGTCACCAGCATCATCGTGAAGAGGCAATGGCATCTCGTCGGAGGAGTGCGCAGAAGGCGGGCGGACAGTACTGAGATCGTCCTCCTCGTCTGACCCTTCTGAACTACCAAGGCTCGAGGTTTCAGACTCGTCGTCGTCAACATCATCGGCATCATTGGCCTCGCCCGCTTCATCATCCGGGTCGTCCTCTGGCTCTAGCATGTGGTGAACACTCATGCCATAAGGGTGGCCGTCGACAAGCACGACACCGCCGAAAGACACGGGTGGCAGGTGTTCGTCATATCGGTATGCACCGATTGAAGCACCGCACATGGGTTGCTCTTGGTAGTCCGGGTTGGCCGCTTTCTCGACATTTGGATCTCGCCAAGGTGCCATGCTTCGGCGAGTATGATTCGCGTCAGATGCTGCGCGCTCCCTCCTCGACCTTCGGCATCGCTTGATGACTTCCTTCTTGACGCGGATATCGTAAATGCTGGGATCATACTTGAGATGACGCTTGAGACAATGCTTGACCTTCGCTGTCGAACTGCAGCCGACAATGATGGTTGGTCGCGCGGTCTCTCTTGACTCACCATAAGGTGCCAGACGTATCGAGCTTGACTCAGCCAGACCTTTCAATGCCTTTTCTGCCAGTGTGAGAACCTGGTAGCACATAGTGCTCTGCCAGTGGTCCAGAATATGTTGCGGAAGTGTCACATCCAGGAACTCTTCGCGCTTGGACTTGCTGCGCCGCTCGGTCGACCGTTCAGCCTCTTGCTGTGCAGCTTCTCGTGCTCTCTGCGCAGCCTTGCATTCTCTCCAACGCTTCTGGATCAAGGTGACCCGTCGCTTGAAGTCGTTCAACGAAGGCTGTGCCTTTGATTGCAAGCGGTCCTTGAAGAGCTCGATCTGCTCACGAGCTTCGGCCACACTGTGGCGAGGTGAGGCATGTAGTGCCCTAGCAGAGGCTTGTCGCGCCACATTTGGTTCTCTCATGGACGGCATGCCCATGCTGTGATGCCGGTATGGCCCCGCAACAGATTTATTCGAAAGGGATGGTGTGCGAGAGAGCTCAACCGGTTCTGACATTTGTCTTGTAAGAGAGCCGACTTGCGATGGTTGCCTGACAGCCTTCCTTTGGATTGGAATATAAGGCTGCACTGGCGAGGATGGTTCGGAAATGAGCTCAGAGGCAGGAATGAGTTCTGTAGACGTGCCGACATCGTCCAACAGGCAGCATCTTTTGAGAAATTGTAGAAGTATCCCATAGGTGCCCTCGGGAGTGAGTCTTGCGGTGTCTGTATCGTCAGACAGTCGTAGACACGTCTCAACAGCTCGCATATATGCCGAGCCACACTTTGATGCCAGCTTGGGTATCCAGATCTTTTCGATGCGGAGCTTGAAGTCGGCAAGGGTGTACTTGGGTTTGTAAAGGTCGCCAATTGGTGTCCATAAGCCGATCTCGAGGAGGATCAAGCCGAGCCCATACAGATCATACTTCATGTCGAAAGGGAACTCTCTGTTCGCACTGCTTGGCTCATCGAGTGGATGTCTGTAGACGTTGAAGTCGGTCGCTCGGCGGACACCTTCAATGTTGCATTTGGAGAAAAGGTCGAATGACGCCCAAAGAGGCTTCCTAAGCTGCTCTAAGCGGTTTGCTTCTGTCTCGTCCGCAGTGGTGGTGAAAATGACGCTACTGCTGTTGATGTTGCCGTGGGCCAACTGGCGGGCATGCAATGCATGTAACTGCTCGGTCAGACGTAGGGCCATGCGGAATCTGTGCTCGAGTGCTGGAGCTGCCATTTCAGTTGCGGAGCTTTGCGCCTTATTGCCTTTCTGGACAAGCTTGAGCAAACTGAGCGGTGCAAGTGCTTGAGCAGAGCTGGTGATATGCAACTTGTTGTGTATGGAATACGGCAAGTCATAGACAAGGCCGATCCGTGGCTGGTCAGCATCTTCGAAGTAGCCAAGCAAGCTGAGGTTCGTCTGAGATTCTGCACGCATCGGCTGAAAGCTCGCCGCAAGAGCCTCGAGGCGCTGTAAGGGCGGCGGTACACCTGTCTGCCGATACGTAGCATCGTAGTTGGCGTATTCCACCAGCACAGGAACTTCCGCGGCGGAACTGGCAAGCGCAGTCTGTACACTCTCGGATACATTATTGCGGATCAACATTGCCACCATCCGGGTTGTTGATGGCACACCGACGGCCTCGTACGGAGGTGGACCTTCAGCAGGCAACTTCAGAGCTGAAGTCTCGATTCGTGACGGTAATCCAGCATAGGGGGAGAGGAACGGTTTCGAGAAGGCCGGATTCACGAGCGTAGTCTCTGAAGAGGCAAACGACTGCGTGGGGTAAATGCCTTTACCGCTGCGTCTGCTCTTTTTCGAGGCAAGAGGGTCAAATGATGTCGGCCCAGAATCGAATTGAGGATGCTCGCCCCTCGCGAGCGCCCTTCGGGACTGGGTCAGATCGTACAGCGTGTCGATGGAGGTCGTCAAATCGTGCAGAAGGTCTTCATAACGGGCTTCATCAAAGACGGCCGCTTTTTGTGGATGGGCCTCGCCCTCCTTGGCCAGTGGCTGACTCGCCTTTTGGATCCTCTCGGCTTCCTCTGTCACTTCGTGGATATTCGTGAGTACGCTCTCAACCGTCTCCGTAAGGCCTGCCTTGGCAACCGACTCGTCGATTTTGGCATCTTCGCCCTTTTCGTCGCTCCATTCGAGTCCCCATGTAATCAGTCGGTCCTTCTGAATGCGGTACTTGCGGTGCAGCGAGGCGAACTGGACATTTGTGTTCGACTGCACTTGCAGATTGGCCAGAGCACTCTTCTTGGCGTCGGAGTACAGTTTAGATAGCCTGGCGGTTCGTGGCATCGCTGGATGCGCAGCGCGATACCCTTCCATGATGGTGGCGTTGCTGTCGCACTGGCATAATCGGTCCAAGTGTCGCTCACTGCGGTCAATGTTCAGTCGCGAACAGCAGTGACTGTCATGTGAAGCGACGCTGAGATTTGCAGAGTGTCCCGATCATAGCCATGCAGGGCGAAGAGGGAGAGGGTGCGTGAAGGGTTTGAGGTGGATTGCTGCAGCCTTCGGCGTTCGAAAGTCGCTGCCTGGTCAGCCACAACGTCGATCGCCAAGACCAACCGAGGACTGGCAACTTCCCTGCTCATGCCTAGGCATAAGAAAGACGCCGCCAGGTTCAGACAACATTTGTCACGAAAAAAGTTCGGATGGTTGAGGAGTATCAGCATCTGCTCTCAACTGCAGCAATTGTCTGTGCTATTCATCCCATATGCCTCGCTATGGAAAATGCTCACGTGTTTCTATTGTACAAGTTGCCCGATCTGCAGCATCTGCCGGCCTCCTGAGCCCTTCAAACTCATGTCTCACGTGTCGCACGCACTGTGGCTAGTGATCATGTCTGCGAAGGGTATCCCGAGTGCAGGGTAGTTTCATATATTAGCAGCCTACTCCCCAGCTTTGCTGGCTGCAGGCAGAGACGCCACGCTCACTATTTCCTGTCGCGAGCAGGATCATGAGAACAGCACATCGAAGGCAGCACATCTGAATTGCTCGTACTGTCTCAAATCTCTAGCCAGCTGCTCTTGTGTTCAAGATAAGCGCCACAATCAAGCTAACAGATGGCGTGTCAGCTCGAGCTCAGTATCAGTAGAAGCAGCACACGTAGACGTACCCGTAAAGTCCCAGCACTTCGCCGAAAATGAGAATGAGCACCATGCCGACGAAAATGCGTGACTGTTGCATATACGCGCGTACTCCCTATGGTCTCCAATTAGTTCTCCTTGTCCAGTCCCACATCTCATGATTGCCTACCGCATCGCCAACTATCCCGATTGCATATCCCGCTGCTAACCCAGTCAAACCGACTGAAAGGCCACACGCTAAGTGCATGCAACCATTGTATAGACTGTAATTTTGCCCAGGCGGCGCCTTCATGTTTCCTGCTATCAGCACTGCCACCACCAGAGCGTAGACAGCAATAATTCCAGACATAACAACCGGAATGAGAGACTGTCCGATGTGAGCATATTGTCCAGTTCTTCGCCATCGTGCTTGTTGCAGGCTTCAGCATACCTTCATGATCAGGTCCGGCCTGAAAACACCAACGTTTGCGATACCGATGCCTGACTTTGCTGTGCCATATGCCGCGCCCATACCTGCATTGCCTTAGTGTCCATTCTACCACCTTATTCAAGGTATTTTGTCCATACACCCAAAGATCATGGCAAAGGCGATGCCACCCATGCCCAAGAACGGCGCGAACTTGGGCGTCAGCTCTGACGTCGACGAGTAGTCGGCCATCGTGAATGTGCTCGACGGAGACGGCGGTATGGTATCGAGCTCGATGTCGGCGGTGCTGTGGTAGCGGCGGTGATGGGAGTCGACGATGATGTCGTGGTAGTTCGTCCGCCGGCTGCACGCGCATCACGCTTGGGCCGTGCACCTCTAGATATGCTTGGCGGCGAGGAGAGGGCGCGGATCCACAACCACCACACCACACCTCCGCTCGAGACTCCGCCGACTCACACCAATCCACCGGCCACTAACCCCGCGGCCACTCATCGCCGCCGCTTTGGACGACGTCGTTGTGTTGACTGGGTTCCGCTGAGCCTGGGAAACACGCATTGGGGCAATCCGAATCCACACGGGACTGGTCAGCACTCTGCCACGGATGGGCCGCCAGCAGCGACAATGGCTTATCAACCGCCACAAGGTCGTCACTACGCGCGCAACACGCCCGCCGAAATAAATCCTGCGAGCAGCGGGCAGCGCGATGCAGCTTTTGCCAACATCTTCGGCGGTGCTCCGCCTGGGAGGACGGGTGGGACGCAGGAGCGAGCAAACACCATGTCGGCGGCCACGCAGCAGTACATGCAGCGGGCCCCGCCCGTGAGGATGGGTCAACAGCCGAACGGCTATCCCCGACCACCCAGCTCTTCAGACGGCAGCGTGAACGGGCAGCCAGCGTACGGCATGAATGGACAACCGGGACAACAACGACGACCGCCCCCGCAGAATCTGCCCCAACCAATTCGCCCCGATCGAGTGCCATATGGCCAGCCGCAGCGTCTTGACCAACGAATGCCAGCTCCGCCAGGCCCATATCAGCGCTCCTTTAGCGGAAGACCTGGCGCCCCAGGCCCTGCGTTGAGCACCGACTCCTTTCGCACACAATCGCTCGCCTCTGTGCCGCGTCCCATGTATCAAGGGCCTGGAGGCAGTTACCAGGCTGCTCCTGCCCAGGCGTTTCGACAGCAGCCATATGTGAATCAGCACTTGGCCAGGACTACGGCTCAAGGTCGCGTAGTGCCTGACAGGCCGCAAGATGAGCGCACGATGTCCATGTCTTCATACACGCGTGATGCCGATTTCACGCAGACAATGAGTGGGAGGGTGATACCCAATAGAAGACGAGAGTCTGGCGATACCGACATGAGCAGCTCGACCATGACTAACGGGCATGGCGATCCTCGCAATGGCTTTGCGGGCAACGGGAGACATCCAAGTGGCAGCAGCCATACTACCCAGGGCTCAAGGACAATGTCTATGGCATCGACGGCCGTGTCGCCAAGCGAGGCACAGCGCCAAGGAAGTATGCCACGATCCGACAGCCAACGCACTGGAACGATGGTCGCGCAGAAGCGGCCCTCACTCGTATACGGCGCATTGTTGTCGAATGTTGCAGCGGCGTTTCGTGAAAGAGTATCATTGAGGGATCAGATCAAGGATGGTTTGGAATACAAGAATGCCTTCACGGGCTTCGAGGCTGTGGAGCTGATCGCGTACGTGATCAGAACTTCCGACCGTAATCTGGCGCTTCTTTTGGGCAGGTCTTTGGACGCGCAGAGGTTTTTCCACGAAGTAACATACGCGCATCGATTGCGAGACTCTCCCAACGAGGTCTACCAATTCAAGGAGACGATCAATGAGGAACCTCCGGAGGTCAACGGCGTCTTCACACTCTTGACAGAATGCTATTCGCCGACGTGCAATCGGGATAACCTGTGTTACTCCATCGCTTGTCCACGTCGCCTGGAACAGCAGCAGCGATTGAATATGAAAATCACGCCAGGTCTGAAGCGCGAGACGTCTCGATCCAGTTTGCATGACGAAGTTGACACGGAACAAAAGTTGTGGATCAACACCGTCTCAAAGGAAGTCTCGGACAGCGTGAGCGAACGAGAGAAGAAGCGTCAAGAGGTCATTTCCGAACTGATGTATACCGAGCGCGACTTCGTCAAGGATCTGGAATATCTACGGGACTTCTGGATCAAGCCGCTCAGGCAGCCTGACCACTCCCCAATTCCTGAGCACAGGCGAGAGAAGTTCATCCGAACAGTCTTCTCCAATTGCCAAGAAGTTCACTCTGTCAACGCGCGCATGGCACAAGCCCTGACACGACGACAACAACAGAATCCGGTGGTAAGGAACGTGGGTGACATCTTCCTGGAGTACGTGCCTCAATTCCACCCTTTCATCCGGTACGGCGCAAGCCAGCTATTTGGAAAATTCGAATTTGAGAAAGAGAAAGGCTCAAATGCTGCATTCGCTCGTTTTACCGAACAGACTGAGCGCTTGAAGGAATCTCGGAAGTTGGAGTTGAACGGCTACCTCACCAAGCCGACAACACGTTTGGCCAGATATCCTCTGCTTCTCGAGAATGTCTTGAAGCACACCGACGAGAACAATCCCGATATGAAGGACATTCCCAAGGCCATCGAACAGATCAGACATTTCTTGAGCCGAGTCAACGAAGAGTCTGGCAAAGCAGAGAACCACTTCAACCTGATGAGCTTGAATTCGCAACTAAAATGGGGCCAGATCCCGCACATGGACTTGAAACTGACCGAAGAATCGCGGCAACTCATTTTCAAAGGCAATCTCAAAAAGACGCCTACGGCTGAGCAGGCTCATGTCACTGCTTATCTGTTCGATCATGCCGTTCTCATCGTCCGGGTCAAGACTGTCAACAAGAAGGAAGAAATCAGAGTATACCGAAAGCCAATTCCACTGGAGCTACTACAAATTCGCGAAATGGACTATGTGCTGCCAAAGATGGGCATTGCAAAGCGACCCTCGTCAAGCATGATACCCGGCATTGGTCGTGTCGGCACGCGACCACCTCCGAACGAACAAGGCTATCCGATCACGTTCAAAGGCCTTGGAAAGGGCGGTTACGAGCTGACCCTTTACTGTACCTCTCAGGTGCAGCGTGAAAAGTGGATGGAGCACATTATGACACAGAAAGAGAAGCTGTCTGAGCGCCACAAGATCTTCACAATGGCCAAATTGAATGAAGGATTCTTCAACGCGACTGTCCGAGTTAATTGCTGCAGGCCAATAGACGGCGGCAGGAAATTAGTGATTGGAACGGACTTCGGCGTGTACGTCTGTGATAGAAAACCGAAAGACGCGTCGCAGAAACCAAAACGCATGCTGGACATCAAGCTGGTGACGCAGCTGGAAGTGCTTGAACAACATCAGATCATCATCGTACTGGCCGACAAGGCGGTCTACAGTTTCCCACTGGAGGCACTTGAGGACGAGAGCTCGCAAGCACCTTCAAAGCGCGGCCGAAGGATATGTCATGCCAATTACATCAATGCAGGCACATGCAATGGCCAGACGCTTGTGTGCTGTGTCAAGTCCAGTTCACTCTCCTCCACCGTCAAGGTCTTCGAGCCGATGGACTCCATGACCAAGGGCAAGAAGAAGTCCGGCTTTGCCAAAATGCTTGCTGGTGGACAAGAAGTTCTGAAGCCTTACAAGGAGTTCTACATCCCCATGGAAAGCAATAGCATCCACTTCTTGCGCAGCAAGATCTGCGTCGGTGGTGCCAAAGGCTTCGAAATTGTCTCGCTCGAGACTCTGGAAACACAATCCCTCCTCGACCAGGCCGACACTTCGCTTGACTTCGTCGCACGTCGTGAGAACGTCAAGCCAATCTACATCGAACGTAGCACTGCCGAGTTTCTGCTTTGTTACAATGATTTCTCCTTCTATGTCAACAAGAACGGATGGCGAGCTCGAGGCGACTGGAAGATCCTTTGGGAAGGATCACCAAATGCTTTCGCGACGTGGGGTGAAAAGTACATCCTTGCATTCGAGCCGGAGTTCATCGAGATTCGGCAAAGCGATACGGGTGGGCTGGTCTGCATACAGACGCATAAGAACATCCGCTTCTTGCACCAGAGCACGAGAGAGGTAAGATCGATCATGATGATAATCAGCAGTACTTTACTAACGGAAATTCCCAGATACTCTTCGCGTACGAAGACGAAGTCGGCGACGATGTCATTGCCTCTCTGGACTTCTGGGGCCGCCCACAGTCTCCTCAAGCTCAGGTCAAGTAGAATGTTACCCCAACAGAGGATGATCATGTCGAAGAAACGAATCAAGCGCAAAATACGCAAGAAGAAACATGGCCTATCAATGCATCAACAGGCAAAGGGAAGCAGAAAGCGCTCATGTGAAACGGACAGCGCTACGCGCAAGCACAACAGAGCGCGACAAAGCCGTGGCCAACGCTCGTGGACTTGTCAGGAATACTGCCAGTCCACGACTGCCATGTCGTTGATGTCTCCTACAAGCGCACACGCCATTTGCCTTGAGACTGGTGGTGAAAATGAAGGAGAGAGGAGGTGCGCGAGAAGCAGAGCCGGGTCGAGCGCGTACAAGCCTTGCAAGATCTGGCTGTTGCGCACTATCTGTGACTGTGTCGGGAGGAGTGCACGCAACACCGGTCATCAAGTCGAGCGTTCCGCGAGAAAGACCTGATACAGTGCGATTCGGAGGGGAAATGAAGAGGGCAGGCAGGGCTGCTGTGTATGTATATATATGAATATACCCGGGTTTGACACGCGTGTGAGAGCGGATGATGTGACGGAACGGTGATAGAGAAAAGACGCAGAGTCGAGCCCGCGGTGCGGCAGTGACGATTACGGGGATGCAAGTAGGGCGCAGCAGACAGATGAGATACATGTAATGATGAAGGACAGCATAAGAAGACGACGAGAAACAATCAAGGTGCATGTGAAAGATGATGGCATTTCATCTCTAGCTTCTCTGCCTGTCTCTTGAAATTATCTAACTTCGTGCCTGAGACTTTCTGTCTGTTTCTGCCTGGGGTATCATCGCGCGCGCAAAGTAACGCCTCAGTAAACAACCGCCCAAAGTAACCCGCTACAGTGAACAATTATGCGTCTCGCTCAGACGTGACAGTCGCCCTCAAAGCTGACCTTATCGCCTGCGCGCCATGTAAAAGACCGGCCTCGCAATGTGATGTGATGGGATGTGAAGGTGGAAGCGGAGAATGAAGCTGGGGACCTGGCGATCTTGAAGATCAAGCCATGCTGTTTGATGCGTCTGATGTGATGTGTGTCATGTAGTGTGCGCCGTCTCGCTCGCTCAACCAAGCAGACGACTGTCGTAACCAACACTCTCTTCGAGTACCGACCAAATTTTGCCCATGATAGCGCGCTGGGCCTGATGATATCGAATCTGGTGAAGAGCTGGAGCATTGGCAGCGAGCCACATGTTCTCCTGGTGCCATCCGCGAATGCCGAAAGTGAGCAGGAGAAGGGTGGCAAAAGCGAGAAATATTTGCAGCCAGAGTGGTGAGCGGAAGAAAGCTTCAGAGAGGGTCGAGTCGCGGACTTTTTCGGTGTACCTAACGATCTGAAATGGGCGGCGGCCGGTGGTGGTCTCTGTGGAAGTTGCTGCTGCTTTTGGGAAGTCGGTCTGGGTATCGGCGTCGGATGTGGTGGGAGTTGGTCGCTCGACCTCGACCCAGTCGAAGGAAGGTGACACTTGCCAAGGCTGAATCTTGCTGGCCTCTGCTTTCTCGAGTTTCTCCTCTTCTGTTTCAGGGCTGTCGTCTGCATCTGCCTCTCTCAGAGCAGCACGCCCATTGACGCGAGTCTGGAGCCTAGTGTGGTCTCGGACTTGCAAAATGGTGTCCTCCAGCTTGCTGATATGTGCGTCGTTGGCTTCACGCATGTCTTGGTGATACTGCTCACGCTCCTCGATGTGCGCTTGCTGCTTCGCAATCTCTGCCTGGTATTGGGACCCGCGTCTCTCGACCCTGTCAATGTCCTCCTCATGGTCACCTTCGAGCTTTGCGATCTGAGCGCGCATTTGTTGCGCCTCGTGGGCCTGATCTTCGAGCTTTGCGATCTGAGTGCGCATTTGTTGTGCCTCTTGAGCCTGATCTTCGAGCTCTGCGATCTGAGTGCGCATTTGATCTGCCTCTTTGGCCTGATCTTCGAGCTGGGCGATTTGTGCACGCATCTTCTCGATCTCGCGATCCTGATCTTGGATCTTCTGCTTCTGCTCGGTGATCGTGTACGCGGAGCTGCTGATGTCATCGCCGGTGGATTGTGGGCGTCGCTTCGGAATGTGAAGATCGTCGGTGTCGTTGACTGCGTTGCCCTCGTCGTCGCTGTCGAATTCTTGCTGGGCGGCGTCGAGCTCTTGTGCCATGTTGGAGACCGTGCGATTGCCAGTACTGCGACGCTTGGAGTCGGCATCGTCTTGTGGCTGTGAGTTAGTGCTGTCACCAGAAACGCCACGGTTCATCGCAGCTTGCTCTGAGACTCGGCGGAAGTGAGCGGCGAAGTTGTCAGGCGTCAGGTCCTTGCCCTCCTGAGCGAACTGCTCCTCGACTTCTTCGTGAATGACCTCCAAGAACGCGCGTGCCGTGCCAGCGTCGTCATGCTCAGCGAGCTGCTTCTCCAGGGTGTCGATGTCGCGCTGCGCCAGCTTCAGATCAGTCTCCAGCGCATCGCGCTCGGCCCGGAAGGTGTCTCGCTCCTCTCGATTGGTCTTCATGTCCTTGCGGAGGTTGGCCAGAAGTTGTCTCGTCTCAGCTTCCTTCTCCTTGAGAGCCGCGAGCTCGGATGCTGTCTTGGAATGCGCATCTTGCTCTTTCGCCAGTGCTCTGTCGGATTGTGTAGCGGAGGCTTCGGCGTCACTGAGGTTGCTGATGATGCCTCCATGTAGTCGCTTCTCGTCGGCGAGGTTGCGCTTGAGTGCATCGCGCTCACGGGCGAGCTCGTCGATCTGCTGGTCCCTGACAGCGAGCTTGTCGTAGTAGTCGCGGTTGGCATCCTCGAGCTCGGCATTTTTGGAGAGTGCCTGGTTCAGCTGTGCAGTGAGGTCGCCTTCTGCAGACATTGTGTCAGCTGGCAGCCATAGTGGAACGAGCGAATGAAGAGATAAATATGAACGAGTGAACGAGGGGGTGAATGTGCTTGTGAGAAGTTGACTTACCACCGGTCGCGACTGTTTCGGAGAGTAGCCGCGCCTGTGGACGCGGCGCAAAGACGGGAGCTTCCGGGAGCGGGCCGGATTGTGAGGGCGAAAGTGAGGGCGGAAGTGAAGGAGGACCAGCCTCCTCTGGTTGCTGCTGCTGCTGGCCAGGCAGCGGTTTCTCGCCAGCTTGGCTCGAACCAGCGAGCCCGCCGAGAGAGGAGGTGGAGGTGGAGGCCGAGTCTTTCATCGGCCCTCCGCGGGTGGACTTGGCCAACAGCGGGCGCTGCTGGCGACGTCCTTTGTTTCCGCCGAAGCCAGCGGCGGCGAGCTGCTCCGGGGTGGGCTTTGGTGGCATCGTGTCCTCGCTGTCGGCGGAGCGGAATGAGAATGGGTATACAAAGAAAGAAGAGAAGGAAAGAAACTTGATGGAATGAGGAATGTTCAATCATACTACCTCTCATTGTTTGTATTGTCGCACCGCTCTCCTATTGTCAGTACCTACCACAATCAACCAGAAATGCTACAACAATAGCTCGGAAAGCTTGTGAATTGTTGAGTGTATTGTCGAGAGAAGGACAATAGCAGAAATCAGGTGAAGATGACGTTCTTATTCGGCTATTGTGGGAAAACTTCGGCATACGGCGGTCGTGCAAGCATGTCACCAGTGCATTGGCGGTGCTTCCATAAGCTGGTCGACGACAGAGGAGCGCAATGCAACTCTTTCAGGGGAAATGGCGACTGTGTTTGATGAGAAGTATGATTGGAGAATTTGCTTACTAGGCTCGAAACATTCATTTTCCAACGAGTGGTGCACTATTGTGCTCATCAGTCGAAACACTTATGCCTGAATGCCACCCAATATAGCGTGGAGACTGCAGCGGCAATGTAACATGCTTCTGATCTGCTGAGAATGACCATACCGTTCGGTCGACCTCGACGGCAAAAGTCTATTCCCGAATGATGCTGAGCTATCCACGGCGACATCGCTTACTCCTTTGCAACACCCCATCCTGGCTCACCCAGCCAGCCAAATATCTCTGCGGCGTTGACAGCAGCGTTGCTTGCACTGCCCCCGCGTCCTTGAGGCCCAGGGGCGTTCTTCCATTCCACGTTGCGAGTTGCTCCCTTGAGCACTTCCAGGACCCAGCCACCAACTACTTCATCGCTTTCCACGCATCTCAATAGAGCCTCGGCAACCTCTTCTGGCTCCACCCACTCGTCCTGTTTCTCGTCAAGCAGAGTCATCTTCTCTGGGTGGTCGGTCCAGAGAGGCGTCCTGATGATTCCAGGAGCCACGCCATTGACCCGGATACCCAGAGTCTCTTCCAGCGGCGCGAGAGATCGAATGAAGCCTGAGATAGCGTGCTTGGAAGCAACATACATAGGAGCAGGGAAGCTGGGTGTCTGGCCTGCAATACTGGTGATATGCACAACTCGCTTTGGGTTGGTAGCAGAGACTTTGCCTGACTTGCTGCCCTCTGTCGGGTTGAGCCACTTTGACATGGCAAGCTGAGTGACTCGAATAGGGTGTGTCAAGTTGACATCGAATAGCGCGTAATGGCCCACGCCATTATCGCCGTGGAGCTTGTCTTTCGATGCACCGGTGCCAGGCGGGATCCAAAAATTCGTCCAGTGGGGTTCGAAAATACCAGCTCCCGGGCAGACGATATCAGCTCCGCCGAATTCCTTGTCCGTAACATCAAACGCGTTGGAAAGCTGATCCCAGTTGACGACATCAGTCTTCACGAACACAGCTCTGGGCTTCTTGCCATCTTGTGATGAATACTGTTTTACAAGCTGCTCGGCTTCAGGACGCAGGCCAATGTCTGCGACGACAACGTTGCATCCTTTCTCGAGAAGGAGTCTAGCGAACGCAAAGCAGATGCCTGGCTATCATGTCAGTAATCGCGGCTGAGTTGAAGACGAACGAGTCTTACCACTTCCTGCACCTGTAACAAGTGCAGTCTTTCCCTCGACACTGAATTTGACGCTTCCAGAAGCAGCAGCCATAATGAAAGAGATGGAAGTGATAAGAATGAATGGAATGGCGTCCAGTCCAAGAGCTGGAGACTTACATTATAAGCTGTAGCTCTTGAGAGCTCTGCTCGCTAATGGTTTAAGCCGAATGATCATCATCGTCGGTGCACAAGCTCCGTGGGGACGCCGTCTGACCAGATGCGTTCTCGGCGGCGGGCTCCAGTAGGAGTGTGGAGGGCGGGGTCGGTCGGTAAGTGAATGAGAGAAGTGTCCGTTGCCAGAAAAGGTTGGTGCATTCGCCGCACCTTCCCGATGCGACGCGTCGACGTCGCGTTCACGATTCGGCCGCCCGCATCGCGTCGCATGCACAATTCCTCCAAGAACGTCATGTATGGAATGAGACATTGTCGCTAAATACTCCGATGGGCCGTTTACCGAGCGCAGCATGTCGTATAAGAGGCGTGCCGACTGGGACGATGAAGAGTTGGGCAGAACCCCGAAACGCCAACAAGTCGCGACTGGCAGTTGGAGAACTTCATACGAGAGGCCGAAAGGACACGAACCACGTATAAAGTACAAGCCGCATGCGGACTCTGGAGTTGGCAAGGACTTCCACAGCGTACCGTATCCATTGACTCTGTTACCCAAGAAGACGTGGCAAGCTCTTAACAATGGCGGTGCCAAGGGCGGAATATGTTCACGCTGCGGAAAGGACCGGCATTCAAGTCCGTGGCAGCGGAAGCTCTTCCTCGTGGCCGAAAGGTTGAGCTGGGACCAGAGGACTACCAGTTCGCAGCAGAGAGAGCAGAATGAGGTGGCGCTGTGGGCTATCAACGCCGAGTTGGGCGTGTTTGATCCTGCTGTGGACGATGATGAAGTCGTGATCGGTGGGAAGCACAGCCGCAAGAACGAATGGTATCCATATCGTAACAAGGTCGAGGCAGAGATGGCTCTGAGAATGATCGAAAAGGCTGACATTCTTACTGAAATGTCGTGGCCGCTATGGAAGGCTCAGGCTCTTGCGGCGTCGGAACATGCCGAGAAAACTGATGGGACCAACGATAATGCAAGCACGTCGCATCAAGGCGAAAGCTCGGCGTCTATGAGGCAGCCGCTGGGCGAGATCAGCTCGAATTCGAGTCAATCATCGCGTGTATCGCCCAAAGGCAAAGAAAAGCTTTCCACCACTTCAAGGCCATCTTCGCCTGCTCATGAGAACCAGCCAGAATGCACCTATAAGACCCTCGCAGACTTCTACGCACTGTTGGATAAGATTGAACGGACATCTCACATGGGTGCACGATATCTCGAGGCATACGCTGAGCGGCTGCATGCCGAGATTTGCAAAGATTGCTGGTTTCAGGACATGGTCATCGATCTGTCCGAAGATGAAGATGAGGGGGATGCAGAACTTGCCGCCGAGCCAGCATCGCTGGGAGCGAAATCAGGGCGGCCGATCGACCTCACTGATTCGCCACCATACGCACAAAGGACTCCGGTGGCACTAGATCATGCGGTGCTATCCTCCAGCAGTACGCCACAGATGCAAAGCCGCTCAGGCGCTAGAATGTCTATTGACCAGCCGCGTGGACACATTGGGGGTACACACGACCCTCAAGCCGGAGATTTGAGAAGCAAAACGCCAGGGCCTTCGCAACTGGAGGCGGGAGCCAGAATGGTCGCAGAGCCCATGTATAAAGCAAGTGTGGAGCAGCTTCGTGCCCAGCTGTCGGAGTGGTTTCTGCAGCATTTCGCAGCTGATGCCACTGCGCAAACGGATCTGAGCGATCTGTTCCGAATCTACAATGGGGATTATGTTTGCTGGCCAAAGTTGGGCAGTACGGAGTTTCTGCCTATTCTGATGAGAACCTTCCCCGGATTGCGGTCAAAGAATTTGGGCGACCGCACAACTGTAATAGAGGGTGTTCGACCAGAGTCGCTGTACGCGAAAAGCGGAGTTCGCTCTGTGCATTCCCGTACCGCGCTCGTGCAGCAAGTTGAGAAACCTGATGCATTCTCGCAGTGGCTCAGAACATACTACGAAAATGCTCCAGAAGTCGAAACACCAGGTACTGCATTGGAAGAGACGTATCGGTTGCATTGCAATGCGACAAAGGGCACCAGCCAATTTCTGCTCAGCGAATTCCTGGAAGACTTGCGCAAAGTATTTCCCACTGCTCAAATCATCCTCTCGACACGGATGATTCGAAACATACGCCTCAAACCTGTCGGCGTGTCAGCTGTGCAAACACCGCGAATGGCAGTCCCCTCATCCATTAGCGCCCCTGCTGGAACTCATGCCTCCACTGTCCCTGCAGCTGCACAAGCTAGTACGCAGAGCTCCGGTCAACAACAATCTCACACCGAGAGAGTACAGAATGCAGTGTCGCAGGCATTGCGGGAAGCCAGTGAGTGGCTACGAGAGCAATACGTGGTAGACCAAACATGCGAATCCAAGCGGATGGATATCTACTCGGCATATCTCACTGCTTTCGGCTCTGACAAGACACGCGTCAACTTCAAAACGTTGATGGAGCAGGTAACAAGTATATTCTCGACACCTTCGGCGTCCTGTCCGCCATGCGATTCGCTTGTCTTCAAAGGTCTCAAGCCAAAACAGCCCCGGCCTTACAATGCCAAGCGTTGTACGCCACCTCGGGCACGGCACATACCTTGGGCTTCCAACGCAAGCAGTGGCAACGACCGAGGCTCGACCGGCGCGACGGCGAGTCCACAAACTTCTGCTGGTGCTCAAACATCCCGTGCCCCGGCAGCTGCACAAGAGAGTACAGAGAGGTCCGACAGGCAACCTCCCCGTTACGGCACGACACAAGATGAATCGGGGAAACCGTCGCAACAAGTCACAAATTGGCTATGGGATAACTATGTTGTCAATCCTGCGGCAGAAGTCAAGCAGAAGGATTTCTACAGAGCATATTCCCGTCGCTTTGACTACTTGGAACCCAGGGACTTCGATATGTTGATGAAGCATGTAGAGATCACCTTTTCCACGCCGTGGGTCTGTTGTTCGACTTGCAATACCATGGTTTTCAAAGGCCTGAAGCCCCTAGGTTCACCACCATCTGAAAGCAGGCGCTGCACACCGCCTCCATCACAGCAGGTATCTTCTTCCTCAAGAACAACCGCTGCCAACAGTCGGATTTCAGCGAGTCAGGCGGTACCATCGCGGACAGAATCTGGGCCATCCACTGTTGGTAGACACAATCGCGAGCCACCAAACTCGAAATTGTTGACCCAAAATTGTCGCAAGTGGCTCTCGAAGTACTACATCGCAGACTCAAGAGCTCCTGCAATTGTATCATCAAATATCTGGCAGGCTTACCACGACCACTGCGCGGCACGTGAACCACCACAGCCTCTCATGTCACAAGGAGATTTCGATGGACTCCTTTTGCAGGCGCATTCAAAAGTGTCCATGACTCGCACCGTCACCGGAACCAACATGGTCAATGGCATTCGGCCTCGATATCCCCTCGAAGAACCCGAACGAACCTCAGCTTGGCTCTCCACCCACTTTATCGCTGACGACGATGCGGCAGTCTCAAAGGATGAGATCTGGGAGCACTACAAATCTGATTTCGATCTCCCAAAATCTGCGACGACACCCTTGAAGTTTGCGGAGTTCTTGCGGAGAGTCAAGAAGGATTTCCCTCAGGTACAAACGCAGTATGATGACAGGACGTACAAGGTCTGCAAGCTCAAGGGATTGAGAAGGAAGAGGCCTGAGGAGGCTTCAGCAGCGCAGCCAGTGCGTCAGACAGTGCGTCAGGTCGTGCGTCCACCGCCTCCGAGGCCGCAAGCGGGTCCATCTACCGTCTCTCGAGAAGATCTAAAGTTGGCAGCACAAACGTACCTGGATACAATGAACGCGAGAGGCCGAAAGTGGCTGCTGAAGCACTACATCACAGACCCCAACGGCAGCGCATTCCGTGGGACGCTATGGATCAATTGCCGCGTTCACTGCACACGTGCTGAGACCTCTAAGATATTCATTTCAGACGACGACTTCTTGCAACTCGTCTTGCGAACCTTTCCCGGCGTCAAAATCCAGCGCGGTCGCGATAGTCTATCTGACGAAATTATCGGCATCCGAGCCCGCTGGCCTGCTCAAGAGCCTGATCGGACTTTAGCTTGGCTGAAGACGAACTTCGTCATTGATATGCAGGCAACGACTGAAGTCAGTGAAGCGTGGGAACAATATTTATCAGATACGGCTATTGACCCTCCGAAGGCAAAGGCCAGGTCCATATGCTTGAGAGTCTTTGGGACGCGATTGAGGAAGACTTTCCCGCAGGCGCAAGCGCAATATGATGTGAGGACTGGCAAGCTGGACAGCTTCAGGGGCTTGAGAAGGAAGACAGAGGAGATGGGATGATGATGGCTTGAGAAGAGCAGACGTGATGTGATTCTTTTCGGACATACTCTTCAAATTCATCTCCCGATTGACCACAATGAACGCCATCGTGTTCCAAAGCGTCTTCGCACATATATGCTCGCTGTTTCAGCCCATTTATCTTCTGCTGATCGCGGGACTGTAAGAAAAGCGACCGCGAAACTCATCTCTGTGTAACAATACGATTGAGATAGGTCAGAAGACGAATTGAATTAATGATAGCATGCATAGTAAAGAAGAATTGAGAAGAATCCTGAACGAGTAACCATGCTAAATGATACAAACAACGCCCTGCTGCTGCTAACTCTTTTACACTCCTGCTAATCTACAAACTCCCCAAAAATCCAATCAAGAAGTAGGAAAATAAGTGTTGTCGCGTATACACAAGCCATATCTCGTACCAATGAAATCTTTGCTCGCAAAAAGAGTGATGAGAAAATCCGATATCCCAAATGTCTTCTGTTTTTCCATCTTTTATCATCTTTCAACCTTCCATCTCCTCATCTCCCATCCCACCATGCCATCTAGCACTGGTAGTAAGTCCTCTTCTGGTTGCTCGAGAAGATATCCCTCTTGTAAGAGCAGTTCTTTGGCACAGCATTGAACTGGAACAGAATCTTGATGTCCTTAGCATAGGTGAAGTTGGAATCCTTGTTCTCAACGGCGCCAGCATCACAAGTCCACTTGCAAGACTTGTTGTTGTAGTAGACCTGGAAAGTCTGAGCGACGTTAGGGAGCTGCTTAGAGACGAAGTTGGCGCAGCGCTGGATGGCGGTGTCGTAGCTGGTCTTCTGGCTGTAGTACTCGGAGCAGGCGACCTTGAAGTTGTTGCGCTTTTGCTTGCCGTACCAGAAGAGAGAGTAAGAAGCTGGGGTCTTGCCGCAATTGCTGGTGACGATGGTCTTCTTGTCTGGGCAGGTTTGTGGTGGTGGGGTTGGGGTCGATGGCTTGCACTTCTCTGGGAGAGGGTTGTATTGGATCATCTTGTCGACGTCGTTGCTGGACTTGAAGTTGAGGTCGGTGTTCAGGGTGCGGGTTGCGTCGCAGTGCCAGGTGTTGTCCTTGTACTGGAAGATTTGGAAGTTCAGTGGGTATTCGGAGCGTGGCTTAGCGGCAATCCAGTCGGCGCACTTCTGAGTAGCATCCTCCTCGCTCAGGGACTTAGGGAAAGTGGTGAAGTGGGAGTAGGCGAAGCTGTTGCGCTTGCACTTGCCAGACCAGAACTTGTAGAAGTATTGGCCACCGCTCTCAACGATGTCATCGTCATCCTTGGGGCAGGAGACTGGTGGTGTTGGTCCAGGTCCGCTAGCAGAGGTCGTTGTCGAGGCCTTGGTGGTAGTGGTCTGAGCTGTGGTGGTAGTCTGAGCAGCGGTGGTCGTAGTTTGAGCTGCAGTGGTGGTGGTCTGAGCCGCAGTAGTAGTAGTGGTAGTGGCGGTATCATCACACATGATCTGGAAGATGGAGTTGTCTCCTTTGGTGGAAGCTGAGCCGTATGGAACCGGAACACCGTTCTTGAGATATCCAAACTGGCCGTTCATGGTGGCTGCAATGCAGCCATCAGTGAGCGAGCATTGCTCGGCGAGGTCTTCAACGTCGCCGTCCTCGAGGCCCTGAATAAAGCCACCCTGATCGTTGGGGAGGTCTGCGCCCGCAAAGTCGGTACCCATGCAAACAGCGTACTGGTTTCCATTTTCAGTGGTGATGGTCCTGGAAGGAGCGGTGCCATCGGCGCAAAGGTTGCCGCATGGCTTGTAGTTGGTGGCCGAGACCACAGCGATGGTCGCTGCGAGAGCGAAAGTGGAACGCATCTTGAAATGAAGTGAAAGAATGAGTGTGGGTTAAAAGAATCGATATGCTGAGAAATGGAATGAAATGCTTGCTGTGCTGATGATGATGGATCGACAACGAGGCGTGGACGTTGGTTATATAGAATTCTGTCGAAAGGGCCAGACCTCACGTCCATTGAGGTCCGCGGACAGTGATCCTCGAGATCGATTCATTGACCAGCTCGAATGGTCGTAGGCTCGTAGCATGGCCTCGCGTGGCGTAGCATGGCGTTGCCCGTGCTGTAAACGACACCGCCGTACCTGCAGTCGGGGAGAAAAGCTTCTTGACCTGTCGATGAATTCGGCATGGTCGCGCCTCCAAATGTCCCAAACGAGTTGGTAGAGTCGAATGCCAAGCAGTCACGGCTGAAGTTAAGATGGAGCCAGACGGCTTGATAGAGAGGAAACTTTCGGGACGGAGGCAGGTAGGCTCGAACTTACGCGATGTGCCTGCCAAGACGCGCTACTTCCCCTTTTGCCTAGTTACCCAAAAGGTGAAAGACGGATCTCCTGCCCGCTCAATTAGGACTGGTAGTCAGCTGAGACTTGCACTAAAGCTGCATAAAATCACCTCCAGCCGCCGTTCGGAAATGTGATGCGTGATGGTGGAGAAGGGTGGAGACCGTGTAAACAATATCACAACTCGGCAGCAGCAGCATCAGCTGGCACTTCTCGCGGTGTCGATAGTATTGTCTCACGGTACGACCACGAGATCGGTACTCCATCTCAAGCTATTGAGAGATATTTTCGTCCGAAGCACCGGGGGGCTGTGGTATGCTTTCGGGATTTGTGTCGTTGTTTTGGATTTTAGGTCGAAAGTATACCAACATCTTGGTTTGACCGAGACAGGACGTGCTCGAGACCCTGGCTGAGATCGTTGGGTGCGCCACGTGTGAACGTAAGTTTGACCAGGCCGACAACAGATCAAAGAAGAGCCGAGAAGAAGTCATCGCGAAGTTGGACAGCTGCGAGTCACAATACATCACCCTGTCTCACCGCGACCGTGACCGATATGTTTCGGTTCGCGGTTGACTCGAGACAGCAATAATTACGGCTTGGCGTGGTGGTATGTCTTGCCGTTTCTCTTGACTCGAGTGCCGAGATGCTAAAGTCGGCGAGACCGTGGCGGACCCCTTGGTGAGGTGCAAACTCACGAGTAGGTGCCTCGGAGGCGAGCAGGCTGCGGACTGCCAGAGGAGCAGTCCAAGTCAGTTCGATCTACGGAAAGCCGGATAGGAACATCAGGATCGCGGCTGCGCATGGGCACGTTTCGTCGTAAATGTACTACAGCTTTCCTTGTCGCTTTTGTGACCTGCTCGCTCTAAAGAGTGCACCATGAGCTGTGGTCTTGTTGAAGTGACAGTCACCCACACGCTCACCTCTCACGACCGAACGCGCTTGGCTTAGCAGGCTTGTTGTCCAAGATCTTCTCAATCTCCTCCAGGACCTCCGGTGTCAGCTTGGGCAGCAGCTTCAGCGCACCAATGTTGTCCTCGATCTGGGCAACCTTGGTCGCACCCAAGATGACTGTCGAGACATTCGGGTTCTTGACACACCAGGCAAGCGAGAGCTGAGCAACGTTGCCACCAAGCTTCTCTGCAATTTCAGTGAGCTTGCGGACTTTGGCGATCTTAGCCTTGCCCTCTTCGCTCTGCAAGCTCTTGATGGTGCCCTCGAAGAATGCCTTGTTCGTGGCGAATCTCGAATCCTCTGGAATGCCGTCGTTGTACTTGCCAGTAAGCAGACCTGAAGCAAGCGGCGACCAGATTGTGGTACCATACTGGAACTGCTGGTACAGTGGATCGTACTCCACCTCGAATCGCTGTCGGTGGAAGGCATTGTACTGTGGCTGCTCGGCGATTGGTGCAATGAGGTTGTACTTTTCGGCGATCTGAGTGGCCTCCATGATTTGCACGGCAGACCACTCGGATGTGCCCCAGTAGTAGGCAAGGTTGAGGTTGCGGATGACTTGGGTGAAGCCCTCAACAATCTCCTTCATCGGAGTGCCGACATCTGGGCGATGGGCCAGCACAATGTCGACGTACGGCTGTTGCAGACGGGCAAGCGAGCTCTTCAGCCCCTCGACAACGTGCTTTCTCGACAGTCCGCGGGTGTTTGGCTCCTTGCGACCGGTTCCTGCCACCGAGGTCAGTCTTTATCACGCACGACAGCATGACTCGTATGGTGACGCACCGAAGAAGACCTTTGTGCTCAGAACATATTCGTCTCTTGGCCAGGCAAGCTCCTTCAGAGCGTTGCCCATCTCCACCTCACATTGGCCGTTGGAGTAGATCTCGGCAGTATCGAAGAAGTTAATGCCAGCGTTCTGCAATTCCAATCAGCCACCGTATGTCATGAACCTTGTGCCGCGTGCATACCCATGCTGCCTCCATGCAGTCCTTGACCACGTTGCCCTTTTGGGTGCCGCCATAAGTCAACCAGCCGCCCAGAGAGAGAACCGAGACCTTCAAACCGGTAGGTCCAAGGTGGCGGAACTCCTACGAGTCCATTAGTATGTATTCTTGCCCCCAACGGATTTGACCTTGCGTACCATGTCCTTTGGGTCAAACTTGCTCTCAACTGCCATATTTGCGGTAGTTCTCGGTCTGCAGGTGAGATGGGGTTAAGTGTACCGGATCAGAAGAAGAGGGAGGAGAGGCAGAGATGGAAACGAGTCTGGGTCGATTGCCTTGGAAATAAGAAGCATAGCGCCGCAAAGTCCGTCTCGATGGTGCATGAGCTACTGGCAAACGTCATGACCCTGGCTCCCCGCCGCTGAGATGATAGTGGGGTGACGCGAAGGTACGATTGAGGACGCGACTGTCCAAAAACACTTTACGCACACGGCGCACTGGACATGACTTGGGGGTCGTGTCCATGTGTCAGCGACATTCCCAATGGCATTTTAGCTGCACGCCTTCACTTTTCTTTTTCGACAGGAACAGGCGCGGCGACCCAAGGAGATGTGTCAGCAATCTTGCAGCTTGCGCACAGACGGTGTTGTTCGGCGGCAAGTGGAGGGGCAACGCCGCTCTTTCTTCGCCATCCCAATTGAACGGGAGATGGGGCGAGGCTGTCGGCATTGCGAAAACACTGAGAAGCTCCAATGGCCTCCATCATTGTCCATCTCAACAAGCTTCTCAGTGCTGTTCTTATCCTCCGGGCATGTCCGTATGATGCCATCCAGCATAAGCACATCTGCGAACAGTATAGTGCAGCTCGCTGAGCCACCTGAGGCAGTGCAACATTGGTGCTCTTCCTTGCTGGAGTCCTAGCTGAAGAGATACATTTTCGAGGTAGGACATCAAATTTTCATCAACGCCATGCTTTACAGAATGGAGAAAATGTAACGCAGGCCTTGGATTTCATCTTCTCACGATGCCAGTCAGCCTGTCGCCGCGACTCGATGATAATTTGGACACGGATGATGAGCTGGAACCTGCCAATACGGACCCAAGATTCGAATGGGGCTTCGGCAGTTTGACCCTCGAAGCCGGAGAGCACGCTGAGCACGACTTCCACAAGGACGACCGAGCGTTTGCAAACACGCCAGATCCAGGCGCTTCGCACAAGAAGAAACGACAGCGTGAGAGTGATGCCGCTTTCGCTTTGGTTGAGGATTTTGAGTACAAGACTGTAGCCGACGGCCACGCATTCCGCTTGGTAGAAGTGCATCCGGGCACTGGATCTAGCCCCATTGAATGCACGCTGAGCTGGGAAGACTCAAAGCACCCGCAGAGATCCTACTACTGTCTGAGCTACTGCTGGCAGACCGTGGAGCGCACTTCATCAATACTTCTTGATGGCTGCCGCTTTCCGGTAACGAAGAACTTACTCTGCGCATTGCAGAATTTGAGGAAACCTCGCAAGCCCCTACTGATTTGGGTTCGTCTCACTGCGCGAGATATCGCACAATTCATACTGATTATGCCGGCTGTAACAGATTGACCAGATCTGTATCGACCAGCACAATGACCAGGAGCGTGGTCACCAAGTTTCGATCATGCGATTGATCTTCAACCAGGCACATCAGGTCTATATCTGGCTTGGTGAGCACGATGATCGCAGTAAGCAGTTGTTCGAATATGCCGAGAAGAAACGCAGTGGCGACGATAGTCCGAGGCGTGTCCTGAATCGTCTGCTCAGTCGAAAGGAGTTGCGGGACGCCATCGAGCGACTGCTAGAACGACCGTGGTTTCAACGTGTCTGGGTGTTGCCCGAAGTCGTCTTGAGTAAGCATACCAGAGTCGTCTGTGGCCGTACACGAATCAGCTGGTAAGTTCTCTTATGTCTCGCGCATCACGAGGACTATCTGTTCAGACCGACAGCTCTTTCCTATATTATATTGACCACAAGCTAGGGACAACTTCGTTAGACTGATTCGAGACGAACTACCAACCCCATCGCCTGGCTTCAAGAAGCGCATGTCGCTGCTCGGCAACTCGCGACAACGACTGGCGATCATATCGCAAATGATTGCCAGCCAGAAAGAGGCACTGGCGCACACGGACATCACACAGCTTCTCATTCTTGGCAAGAGCAGTAAAGCGACCGACCCTCGAGACATGGTCTATGCGTTCTATGGTTTGACTTACCTCACCACGGCAGTGAATTATTCAAGATCGGCAGAATGGCTTTTCATCGAAGTCACGCACATGTACATCAACGCGCTTCAATACGAAGCCTCGTACGACTCTGCGCATAATTTGACTGACCACCAAAAGACCTTTCAGCTCATGAGCATATTGTACAGCGCTGGTGCCCTCCACCAGCATTATGAGCTGCCATCATGGATTCCAGACTGGACATACTCGTGGCACATCGCACCAGTCTGGGCTTCGGGCATTCCCAACTTCGTTCCTGCCTTTGGCAAGGATGAATGGACGACTGGTATACGAAGTGAACATCGCGCTGGTGACGACAAACTGGAGACGTTTGAAATACTGGAAGGAAGTCGCGGACAATTGAGGATATCGGCGCTCATATTCGACAAAATCCTGCTCGTTGACGAACTCACCCCTGCGTCAACGCCCGCTGCCAGCCAGGAAATCTCTCGCCCAAGCAGCGCTGGCCACGATTCACCTGAGATCCGATATGGGAGACATTTCTTCACCACCATCAATGGCCACGTGGGAATGGCGACCCCTGGCATCGTAGCTGGGGACGAATGCGCGATATTGTTGGCGGGTGATGTGCCTGTCATTTTGCGACCTTGCCCGGACCCAGCAAGGAAGAGCAGAATCTTCAAGCTGCTTTGTGAGTGCTACATACAGGCTCCCGCGGTCATGTCTGGCGATCTACTGCGCAACAATTGGACCAATGCCGAAGACATTGTGCTGATTTGAAAATGCTCTATGCCCTCGTCCCAGTCATCATGTTTGACACATGGACGTTTGTTCAATTTGAGAGCGATCGCATCTCATGCGGCTATCAGATCCGGGTCCAATGAATATGCACATGGTTTGCAACATGAAACACAGACAAACGGAACAGTCGCACTGCCTTGCAGAGCACGAATCGGTACGGCCCAGATTCGCGGTACTCCTGCCAGCCATCGGTTTCTCACTGGCCGCGCTCCGCCCGAACGCTCCAGATGCCGTCACGTTTACAATGCGGGTCGCACAAGGCCAACTCCCCGGCTCGAGCCAGGCGCATTCCTCAGATGTGTGTGGCCCGGCACATCTGGCTGCGCGCAGCCGATATGAGCGGGAGTTGTGTACGGGGGCCGCGTGCCGCAAGCGGACAGATCTGTATGGCGTTGCGACGCATCTCCGTCGCGCTGGAACGATTGCGCTCGAGTATGCGTGGACGAAGGCAAGCGTTTGTTGCTGCAGAAGCATCCCCAAAGGCAGACGCATCTGGGCAGCAAGACGCTCGACGGCGGGGATGACGGAGGGAGCCGGGGAGGGAAGGATTGGCTCACAATGCTGGACGGGTGCAGGCGCGCTAGATTAGACTGGAAAGCGTGATGCAGGCGGGCAGGCCCTCGCCAGCCACCCCTCCTCGCCCATGCCGCACCTCGCTCGTGGCACCTTCGTGGAGATGCGGTCTGGCTATCAATGACTGTGATGAGCTCTCTCTCCCTCTGCCTCTGTAGAACACGCACGCCGTACCTGCATCGCACTTGCCGCTCGCGACAGTCACGCCCGCCAGGCACCAGCTCCTCGACCGTCGCGTCACTAGACCGCGACGCACGACACGCTCAAAGCACACGTGCGAGACAGCCATCGCCCGACGTCCCAGACAGCCCGCGACACGCAGCGCAAACGATCAATCCATACCAGATCCTGTCTCAGATCCCACCATCTCCTCTGCTCTCCCGTCTTCCATTCACCCCCTCCTGTGACCTGTTGCCGGGCTTCACTCTTGGAAGCCCGCAATCCTCCCTCCCGTGAATGATAGTCCCCGCAGATATGACCTCGCGGCAGCACTATCTCGACTCGCACCCGAGCCTCAACGCCAGCATGGACGACTTTGATGCGCGCGAATTCTCTCCCACGATTCCGGACATGCCGTCGCAACACTCCGGCTTCCGCAGCAATGGACACTCAGAATACAGCGAAGCGAGCTCACGGCGAAGCTACTCACCTCCAGCATGGCGCAAAGCAGGCAGCGGCTGGTTCAAGCACCAAGAAGCACTCTCACCGAATCGCAATGGATATAGGAGCAAGGACACGAGCCCGCTGTACCAGAGCGCGGACGAAGAAGGGGATGATGGCGATGCGACCGCGTACAGGACAGCCAGGCGCATACCGTTACCCGAGTCGCCCGTGAAAGGTCGCAGTCCCAGAGTCACTCCAGAGCCTGCTGGAATACTCGCAGCAGCGGTGAACGACAAAGGAAGGCGCGCATCGAGCACCGTACGGCATCCGAGTGAGGAGACACAACGACCAGAACCAGAGCCAGAATCACCCGGCGCAGAAACACCCACACAGAAGAATTGTAAGTAAGCCCGGCGCATAGATGTTTGCGCCAGTGCGGTTGAGTATTGACTACAGCTGACAGTGCGACCAGATATCCGCTTCTCGACATCGCTTGATGTTGTACAACGGACAGAACCCATTGAAGCAATGGTACGGAGCGTTCGACAGACGGTACATCACGTCACAAAGTCGAAATACAACACACTATTTTATGGAGTCATGTCACTCGTACTTTACTGGATCATGTTAAATTTGCTATCGGCCCCGATACAACCTCCCTCTGTCGATCTCATCAAGGTGGCGGGCCTGGCCAAGTCCTTCGAGCCTAGCATATACTACTCCGAAAACGGACATGCGCAGATCGAGCAATTACAAGAAACTAGCGTAGCAGTGTGGGATCTGGGAGAAAGCGTTCGAAGCACCAACATGACCTCCGCTCCGCAAATCGTCAACCAACTAGACTCATTATCCGATAGCTTCAAGGAGCTGGCGCGAGAGATGACGAGCTTCTTCACATCAGTGGACTCAGATATCGATGCGATTCTGATCGTGATGGAATGGGCACAACGAGAGCTCAGCACAATATCGAGCGAACCACCAAGCACGTTAAGCTCAGTCTGGTCTAACGCGCGTAATCTGCTTTCACGAGTGGGAGTTGACACTGACAGCAAATTTGTGCAAGAACTGCTCGGCATGACCTACCAGCAACGAGCGAGAGCCACACTGGAGCGCACATTTTACGAGTTCCTCGGCGTCCTTGAAGAAAGTATCAACAATGAGCTCACCCACTCGATCGCTCTCTTTCAACTTTTCGAAGCGGTCGACAAACAATTCCTCAACCTCCAACGTACCGTTGTGCGTGAACAGGATCAGCAAGAGCGAATGGAGAACGACTTCCTTGGCAGCCTTTGGACGAAAGTCATTGGCGTCAACGCGTCCAAGTTGCGCAAATACGAGAAGAACAAGAACCTCCTACACTCCGTCCGCGAGCGCACAGTACGAAACAAGCATGTTCTGGTAGACCACAATCAACGTCTCGAGCAGCTCAAGTCCAACTTGGAAATTTTGCGCCGGAGGCTAGTCAGTCCACTGGTGCGATCAAGCAACTCCAGCACGATCACGATCGATGATCAAATCAAGGGACTAGAGACGACATATCAACAGCTCAAAGGCAGTCGAGATGTACAGAAGAGAAAGATGATGGAGATGCTATATGGCGCAGGAACGAGAAAGGTCACGTTGACAAGTGGCGTGGGCAGTGACAGAGAGATCGAAGGTGGCAGTGGTTACCGATGACGAGAGGGGCGAAGCTGAATGCTAGGGATATGTGAGATGCTTGGAACTGTTTCCTGGCGCCCTGGATGGAACTGACGACGACAAGAGACCGAGGATGTTGGCATACGACTGGCGCAATTGGCGCGCACTTGGTGAGGTGGAATGTCTTGACGCTGATTGATATGCTGGATACCACGCACCTTTTTTGGGAATAGGACTGGGTTGCACAGGATGGGTTTGGGACACGGAACATGGGGTTATGGGGACAGGGAAGGCAGGACAGCACGGACGGAATGATCTTTCTCTTATTTGTTCGTAGGCAGCTAGATGGCAGCCGACAATTGCATAACGTATAGTTATAACCTATCATTCAACACACGTGTGAGTGTCAAGCTGCGCTGAACTGGCTGCGGTCTGCCACTGACGTGGCATGCGAGGTATAGAAGGTCATCTGGACAATTTAGTTATGCTTTCGCGGCCGCTGCGGTCCGCATCATGAGCCTGGTCGATTGCGAAGTCTGCAACACTGCCATGACCGCATCTAGCCGGTCGAGTGTGGCTTGAGGCATGAGCCTCTTCTAGGATGCTGCTAGCCTATGAACACCACCACCACATCAAGACATTCTCTTCGGCCTCGTCCGGCCCACACCGCATCTATGCTGAGAACAAGACAAAAGATCAAAACTATGATATCAGGGGACGTTTCACAGCAAACAAATGATGTTAATTATCCGTGTGCCTCAACTATCCACTATTCTGCTGAAGGACTTGGCGCTCTAGTGTTGGCGACAGCTGACCACAATCACGTCTGCTAGCTTCGCTTTCATTGATCTATCGCTCAAGCTAGAGTCGTAAATTTGGCTTCATACGCAGCTTTCGGCTGTTGTTGTCATGTCGTTGCGTCGCTGCTGTAGCTGGGGTTGTTCCTGTTCTCAATTTGGAGCATCGATACTCTAGCGAAGAAGGCACGCCCTTGACCTGAGAGGTTGCCATTACAATAGTTCGAAGACGACGGCAAAGACACAAGAACGCGCACACTTTGTAGTGATTTGGAGCAATAGTAAAGTACGAAGCGAGTATTCGATAAAATCCAACAAAAGCCTTAGGAAGTGGAGCGGAAACACTGTCCGTCTACGCTCGACTGAGCACCCACCAGTCTTCTTTCTTGGGACTCAAAAAATATCCTTGGCCAGACGACACAAGATTTGAAGAGTTGTCATGAACTCGCAGAGGCGCTACAACGCGGCTCGCCAGAAATGGGCAATGATGTCGAAAGTTTCCATGCACCGCATCCCTGTCTATCCTGGTGAATGACGTTCTTGAGTGAGGCCCTATATCGCATATAGAACCTTTTCAATACCAACCAGATTTCTTCACGGTTGCTTAATTTTCTGCTGTAAGATCGTATACGCGATGTATAAGAAGAATGGCGGGCATGATTGGTCGCATGAGCTTGCGAGGTGAAGCAGCCCTAAGAGTCGAACCCCAATTCTTTGAAGTTTACTTTACGGGTAGAATGACCCGTGCCACGTGCATGAAGGTATGCTGTTGTTATTCTTGGCTTTCGTTCTCAGAACACTCAGTGTAACGAAGGCAGGATGCTTCTCTGGAACTACTGAGGGCATCGTATTCGATGTTGGTTATTCTTGGCCTTCGTTCTCAGAACACTCAACGTAACGAATGCAGGATGCCTCTCTGGAATCATCGAGGGCATCGTATTCAACTCTGATCATTCACTGTTGTGTAGTTGCGACCATCCGAACCTCCCGGGTCACAGGCAAGAAATCAGACACGAAAGAACGAGTATATAGTCGTACAGAAGAGACTCGTAGGAATGAAGCATTCAATTGCAAGCCTCTCATCAGTCCTCAAGCTCGTTCATCTACTTGCCATTGCAAGCCCGCTATTACCAGCTACCACGAAAAATCTACAAGTCTCCAGTCGAAAATCCATTCGAAACGACAATGAAGATTGAATACATCCTTCTTCCCCTTGCGAGGTGCGTCCAATCATTCCACTCACAATGACAGAAAACAACAAAGCTAACACCGTCTTTCCGATGGACATGCAGCGCACACATCTGCCTCGCAAAACTCACCTTCTGTCAAGGCTACCGCTACGATCTCGGGCAGAGCCTGTGCAAAAAGAAAGGCGGATTCTGGGCCAACCAATATGAACCTGAAGGCACTCTTCCTAGAAGCCGGAGTAAATTCTATGTGCGTGTGAGAAAGAGAGAGAGAGAGAGAGAGAGAGAGAGAGAGAGAGAGAGAGAGAGAGAGAGAGAGAGAGAGAGAGAGAGCTTCTACTACCGAATTTGTCGTTTTGCGAACAAAAGTCGGCTAATCGATTTTTTTACATGTAGTGCAAGCTGAAAGGCGACAAGGTCTTCACTGATGCTGAATGCGTCAATGAGTATAAGACAGGTTTCAAAGGAATCGATTCTGGACGGGATACGTACCCAGTTACGGGGCCGTGCCACTATAGCGGCCAGTGTTAGGTGGAGAAGAAGAAGAAGAAGAAGAAGAAGAAGAAGAAGAAGAAGAAGAAGAAGTGGAAGAAGATGTGGAAGAAGATGTGGAAGGACGACGATTGAGAGGCGAGAGGGGAGAGAGGAGAGGTGTGCGAGAGGCGTGCGATATACGGATCGCCCATGCGGATGACAAGCCGATGGTTCCTAGATTGAAGTGACCCTTTGTGGCACATGCACACCCTACGGACTCGTTCAATTTTGCTTTTTCCCTTGTTTTACTTGCAGTCGCTGCTGTAATGGAGGATCCACTGTAGTTAGACTAGGCCATGTTGATGATACGAATTGGTATTACCAGCCAGCCTATCGGGGTCATTACTATCTCAAAGCGGGCTTTGCTGGAAAGCTCGTGTCTCGACGCCCGGAACTGTGTAAACAGATGTTTCTTTGTTTTTCTTCTTCGCGTATGGGGCATAGTCAGACTTGCCTTGTGATCCACAGCCTTGGGGAGAGGTGGATGCTTGTTCTTGTAATGGCACTCTATGTTCGAGGGTTGTGCGACTGTGGACTTTTCGATCTCTCGGAAACTGCCATGCGTTTGTGAGTCAAAGAGGAGTGCCAAAACAGTGGATGTTGCAACACTCCCGACATCACAATCGACAAGAACGGGAAAGCGAAGGTTCCCGAATCGATGGGTATCGGTATGAACACGATGGAAATTTTTAAGAAAGTGCCAATCGGTGACGCCTTCTCGATCTCAAACCAGACCAGCTCTCCATCCCTTGGCTTGGCTCCCTCTCAACAAGACGGGCTGTGTAGGATTTGAGGCTGTACAGTATCCTTGCAGTCGGACATGTTGCTGGAGAGAGAAAGCATTTAGCCGGCCTGCTACTGTATATCCCTCATCGAGACACGTGCCGGAGGGATGGAGGTGGTCCCGGACCAGATGAGGAAGCATACAAGAGATCAAAGCCACGATGCCAATGAACTCTCCGCAGCAGTCCCTGGGATGCCAATTTCGGTGAAAGGGTTGCTCCGTTCGCGGTGAATATGCGTGGGCGGGAGACAGAGCATTTCTTCCTTCACGGCTCGTTCGAGCGTCTCGCCGAGGTATGCCTGCTGGTATGAGGCAGATCTCAGACGTGGCTGTAGTCCGTGGTACAATGTGCAGTACTGCAGAGCACAGAAGATCTAACCGCCCTATCTCATCGAAACACGTGCGGCAGATGACTGTGATTGGGGTGGGCTTGCACAGCCTCAGTTAGCGGGCTTGGCATGCCCGGAAGTTCAGGTTGGAGTGAGGCCGTGAGGTCATGGGCGCAATATTGCAGAACTCTGCTGCCCGCTCACTCATCGTCTCCGTCGCAGCGCATCGACTCGCCCACGCGTTTCCGAGAGCCATTGGAAGAGGATTGACCAGGAGTGGCACTGCGCCAACGCGACCTCTCATCACGGCTTTCTCAGAGCAAGCCGCGCGGAACGGACAAAGAGCTGGAGTTGCACGCTGGAGCTTGGTTTGAGAGCTTTCGGGACGAAACACTAGCAGATCAACCGATCTCCTTGTCTGCTGTCGGCCAAGACTCTAAGCTCGTCAATCAAGCAAGCAAGCAGCCCAGCACATCGTCGAAGCTCCCGTCTCGTTACACACACAGGAGACGACAGAGACGTCTCTTCGTCCCCCTCCCCGACGTCCAAAACCATGAGTAGTGAGTTCTCCCCGCCCGCCCTTGTCTTCCATCGCCGTCAGCGCATCGCTCTCTTCGCCGCCTCACCTCATCATCCCTCCGCCTCATCTCATCACACCTTCGCTGCGCCGACCTTGGCGTGCTCATCTCACCTGGGGCGTGGTATTTCCCGGCGAGAGACGGTGATTTCTCGCGATCAGCGCTAGACCGAGCCAAGTCAACCCTCAACTCTGTACGCCCAAGAGCCATCGCCCAGCGCGCTTCTATTGCACGCCACGGCGGCGAGGCATCTCTTGGCTCCGTCTGTCCAGCCACTACACGCCGGGAACAAAGGTCGCGCGCCTCCCTCATCACCGTCATCACGAGCCTCATTCGCCGCATCAACGATACCGCCGCCTAGCAACGTCGACTACCCTATACTAATGCGCCGTGTCGCGACGCAGGCAGCATCAAGCGAGCCATTCGCCGCACCAGCACCGCCCTCAGCAACTTCAGCACGAATAAGCAAACCACCAACACATCCTCCGACATGCCATACGATCCGCGGCCCAATGGCCACGGGCAGCAAGAGTCGGACGAGCGCACACCTCTCGTGAACCAGTCGAGTATATTGGGCAACTCGGCACGATCAGGGACGGAGAGGGAAGGAAGCTCACCATCAAAGGACTCGAGGTGGTATGTCCGCATCCCGAGCAACTTCCTGCGCCTGACATGGTTGACGCTGGCGAGCAACTATGTCAACGTGCTGCTCGTGGCCGTCCCGGCCGGTATTATCGTGGGCGCGATGGAGTTGAACCCAACAGCTGTGTTCGTCATCAACTTCTTCGCCATTGTACCATTGGCCGGGTTGTTGAGCTTTGCGACCGAGGAATTGTCGTGTAAGCTTGGTCAGACATTAGGTGGACTGATGAATGCCACGTTCGGGAATGCTGTCGAGTTGATTGTAAGTCGCGAACGGATGATGGAATTGGCCTGGGAGCGGATACTTACATGCGCAGGTCTCCATTGTCGCACTCCGCAAGGGCGAGATCCGAATTGTCCAAGCCAGCATGCTGGGCTCGATCTTGTCTAATATCCTGCTGGTGCTCGGTTGCTGCTTCATCGCATCGGGAGTTCGACGCGGCCAGAGCACATTCAACGAGACCGTGGCATCGACCATGTCATCGCTCATGGCAGTTGCCGCCACGTCCTTGATCATCCCTGCCACCATGTACGCCGCGCTTAGCAACAGCAGCAAGGACTCCGTTGCGAACATCCTGATCCTCTCGCGCGGAACCGCCATCATCATGCTCATTCTCTACGTTTTGTACTTGGTGTTCCAGCTCAAGACACACGCCCATCTTTTCGACGCGGAGCAACAAGAAGGCGAAGAAGGTGGAGAAGGCGAGGAACCAGAGATCCTCGGCCCAGTTCCCGCTACAATCTGCCTGGTCCTGGTCACAGTTTTGGTCGCGGTATGTGCCGAGTACCTGGTGGACAGCATCGACTCCATCGTGGCCTCATCTGGGGTCAGCAAGACATTCATTGGTCTGATTCTCCTTCCAATTGTCGGCAATGCTGCGGAGCATGTTACCGCTGTGGTGGTAGCCTACAAGGACAAGATGGACCTCGCCATTGGTGTCGCCATTGGATCCTCCATGCAAATTGCTCTTTTCGTCACTCCTTTCCTGGTTATCTTGGGCTGGATCATTGGTCAGGAAATGACTCTTCATTTCCAGGGTTTCGAAACGGTCGTCTTTTTCCTTAGTGTTTTGGTGGTAAACTACCTCATCCAGGACGGCAAGAGCAACTACCTCGAAGGATGTATGTGCTTGGGAACGTACATCATTATCGCTCTTGCGTTCTGGGTGTATCCTGAAGATGCTGGGGACATCGGAAGCTTGGTCTCATCTTTCTTTGGGAATTGAGGGTGTTGTATACGAATAGCTTCTGGCAAAGCCTCGGACACAGACTGAAGGAACTTGAGGCGGTGACTGGGGCACACATGATCGTCCCGGCTTTGTTCATAGGGGCAGAGGGAGGAGACCGATCCCCAGGGTGTATAATATGATTGAGAAAAGAGAAACCAGTCGAACAAACACCTACGTCAAGCGAGCGTTTCTATTCTGCACCTTGTAGGGCAGAGGTTACGCGGCGCACCTGACCAAACGCTTGGCCTGTTCCTTGTAATCGGAGAAAATGGCAGAATGCTACCAGGCACAAGTCTGCACAATGGTCCTTTTGTGAGTAATTCCCTCGCTACCGGAGGCTTGTTCTGGCGACCGCTCACTGACAGCCACAGGGCATAGCCTGTGCGTCGTGGTGGTGCCATAGTCTCTCCGCAAAAATGCCACAACGGCACAGCTCGAGCTGCGAGAATCCCTGCTAGTTTTCAGCGAAAGCCACAGGTCCGCCGTCCGTGACCCTTGCGCCCCGTTTAGAAGCGAATCACAGAGGGCGAATGAATGGCGCTTCGTCATCTTCGCCGGGTTGCCGATGCACACTGCGCCATTACACTTTGAAGCCTCTTGCTCTTTTGGTCTCGACCGTGAGACCTGTTGAGATTGTGAATTGGAACAAAACACGACACGCAGCACACCTCGCCGAGAGTCTATATGTTCGGGGGCCAGCCAGCCCTCATTCGCCATGTCGCCGCCATATAACAGGACAACCAAACGAGAAGAGCCCCATCATCCCGCGTTTCCGTCCGCGTCGTCGAGAGAGCACAGTCCGAAAGTCACCAGCCTCAACCTGCCCGCACCGGTAGCAGGTGGTCGGTCGCGGCGGCAATCATGACCATTCCTGTAGTGCGGAAGAGAGCGAAGAAGCCCAAGACTCGAACGGGCTGTCGCACCTGTCGAGCCCGCCACATCAAGTGCGATGAAGCCAGACCCGCGTGCCGCAGGTGTGTGGCGTCGAACCGCGAATGTGCTGGCTATGATGTTGTACGGCCTTCAGCCACAGCTGGCAACCAATGCTCTTTGCTGCTCCCCAAAGGAGGCATGGAAGTGGAACTGGCTACTGCTTCTTCTTCACAGCCACCACTGCAAGCACTACCGCTACTGCATCCGCACCATCCAATGACAAAGCCGGCTACATTTTTCACGCCCATGAGCACATATGAAGCTCACGCGTACGATTTCTTTAGAACTAAGACTATTCATCAATTGCCTGGCAGTTCATGGACGATGAATTGGGAGCGTTTGGCGCTGCAGGCGGGACATTATGAGCCGGCTATCACGCATGCGGCTATTGCGTTGGGGTCGATACATCGTGCGGTTTCTGCTGCTTCGCCTGGATCGTCGTCGCCGCCGACAGGGTCGCCTGGTGCGATGACTGATCATGTTGTCGATCGGGATCAGCGCTTCTTTGCTTTGTGTCAGTATAACAAGGCATTGGGTCTGATTCGGAGATATATTGAAGCTTTGGGCAATGGTGGGACGAATCGCGATGTTGAGGTCGTGTTGCTGGTTTCGTTGCTGTTCTTCTGCTTCGAGATTCTCGTCAATGAAGATGATCGTGCAACACTGCATCTTCGAACGGGACTGCGCATATTGTACGAAAAGGTGCGGAAGTTGGACGAGTATCGCAGCCCGGCGAGGGAGGTCGATGTCGAAGGACAAGAGAAACGAGTTGTGAGAATACAAACAAGACCGCGGACGAATCTGGATGTTCTTTTGCAAACTTTTGTGCGACTTGACGGCGACTTGACGATCGTCGGTGATGAGGAACCATATCTCTTTCCCGTCTGCCACGAAAAGATCCCGAGCTCATTCTTTTGTTTGGAGGAAGCGATGGTGCATCTTGACGCGATTGCGACAGCGGCTCATGGTGTTTGCAGAGACATTGTCATGTTGGCTGACAGAGAACTTGTCATGAATCGACCTGAGGTCGACATCCTGGACGAGGACATGCGCAATTGCTTGGCGTGTGCATACTCTCGCACAATATCTTTACCCAAGGAGCACCAACTGCGATTGGACAAGATCAAAAGTGATGTGAACGCATGGATGGCTGCGCTTGCTTGTTGGTCTGTTACAGATGATAAAGAGCCCGCGCTTTTACTAACACAGATCAACTTCTTCTATACCTGGTTCTTGGTGATGAGCTGGCGAGACGAGAATGAGATGCTGATTGATCGCTTTGACAGCCAATTTGAACACATCTTGGCATTGATCGAACAATACATCCACGCTCATGGAGGCTTCGTTGGACAGGAAGATATGGTGCTCCAGGCAGAGCATTTTCCTACAACTCGTCAAGCTTTCACAGTTGGCACTGATGTCGTTCCATGCATCGGAATGATCGCATACAAATCGCGAAACTCTCGCACAAGACGAAAAGGCCTACGACTCCTACGAGCAATCAACCTCGCAGGCGTGTTCGACGCACACTATCTCGCAGCCTTCGGCCAAGCAGTCTGTGATCTTGAAGAAGAACACGCCCGAGCCATAAACAACATCCCCGAAGGCGTCGATCTCGAATGCCACCAAGTACCCGAAGAGGCACGTCTAGTAGAAATCGAACTCGGCGTAACAGAACCTTGCGAAATGCGAAGCTCATTCTACAAAGACGACACAGGTCGTCTCATATACGCTTACTACAAAGATCTGGAAACGCGGGAACTGGCAGTCGCCGCCAAACCATTCATTGTCAATCGATCTCCGAATTCACAAGGTGCAGATCCTCCTTCCCCTTTCGAATTGGCTATCACGGGCTGACGATGTTGATAAAAGGGCCGTTGTATGCTTGGACAGATCTACCACCGGGCACGCGTGTGCGAACATTTGGTCGGGCGCGACTTGAGGCTGTTATGAGCGATGACCATATTTCTGACTGTTATGCCGTTCCCGAAACGACTCCACCGGAATGGGAGCCGCCCATGCAGTGGGTAGACTGTGATTTTCCCCTTCCGGAGAAGAAGATTCCAGTCATGGAAGACGGATTGCATGGCAGAGGGCCGAGCATACCTGGTTATCGGATCCCACGCGAAGGTAGCAGTGGCTCATCAACGCCTTTGAGTTATCATCAGATGCATTCGACGATGCAGAAGCCCGTACAAGTTGGATACGAGTAAGCTTTTGTCTTCCACGAGTCTGATTATGGCTCTGATGGTGCGGGCGAAGTAGGACCAAACCCGCAGTGAAAGAAGTCAAGTATACAAGCGAAGGATCAGCGGAAAATTGCAAAGTCTCGCCCACGATTCAGCGGGTGAGAGGAATCAGGACCAGTTCACCTCAGCAGGGCGAAGATGCCGAGCACAAACCTTTGGAGCATGTTGCTGGCAGGTACGCGAACCTGCCTTCGCTGATCCGAGTCAGACGTGGGAGGCCGGATGCTTCGCTGCCGATCCCAAGGAGAGGGAAACCTCGCTGATTGTGAGGCATAGGGCGTCGTCCGACGAACTGATGAATGTCGCGGGACCGATCAAGGGTCGGGGCTTGGGACGGCAGTAATGAGAGCTGAGCTGGTTGCCATGCGGATCCCGGAAGATTAGCTGGAGGAGGAACAGACTTGAATTCGACAACATCGAAGGAGGGCATGCCGAACCTCAGAGTTGAGGTACTCTCGTGAGGCATCTAAACTCAAATATCGGAGCGGGCGAAGTGAGGTGAAGCAAATCACTATTGAGAAGGAAAGTGCTGGGAAGAGGAAGGCGAGGCCAGAGAAGTGTTTTGAGCAAACGGCTTGATACTCTCGTTGAGGCTATCCCAGCTGGTACGCGAGACGAGACCTGGCAAAAGTGAGGGAAAGGGCATGCAGTGCCAGAAATTCCGTGTAGTCGCCCAGCGGCGTCTGGCGGATGATGGCGAGTTTTCGAACTTACTGTACATATACTTAGCATTCGCGGAGGTATGATCAGTAGCCCTACTGAGTCGAGGTAATATCCGATCAATCACATGGCGGCCTACTACTCTTTTGCACAGATCGTTTGTCGTGGCCGGGACAGGTCGTGCATCTGCGGCTTGGCGGCACAGAGCATGAGTTTGTCCGGTTCTACCGTCACCAACCCCAGCCTCAAATCGCTTGGTCTGCAGCAATACGGAATACGAATCGAGAATGGCAGAAATGTTAACGTGTTTGATAAGCATGTGAATCAGATAGGCATGTGAATCAACTTTACGAGGTGGATAACTTTGATTCTTGATATCTTATGCTATAGGTATCAGAACTACCTCAAAGATGGATCAATTGAATGCTCAGAAGTTACTCTATCTAATGGACAACCTCTTGAGTTGTGTCCTTGGATACCACACTTGCTGCAGGTTGGTTTGGCTCTTGGCTGTCTCTCAATCTGACCAACTAATTCCATTGCTAATTGAGCCTGTAACTGTGCTATGTCTCTGGCAGCCAATTCATCAGTGTTAAGGCCAAGTGTTAGCTTAATTTTCTTCCTTGGTGCCCTATAAGACTGTAATTCTTCAATTATAGTCTTTATGTTGTTATGTTCAGCCTGGAGTAATGTCATAGCAGCCTGTGACCTTTTGAACCCTCTTAACAACCTATCTACTGCCTCAAGGATTAAGGTTAGTAAGCTGTTCTAGTAGTTAACAACCCTATCCTTAATCTTGCTTGTTTGCTTCTTAATCTGCCTTGGATTCTAAGGGGTATTCTGTATGTCTGATAAACAAGGTGGTAGTAGTGGAGTTAGTGTTTTGTAACGTAGTGTCAGCTTGGACAACACAGCCTCTGGATCCAGTAGTAACAAGCCTGAGCCTCTAAAGGCTGCCTTGATATTCTAAGAAGTAAATGCAGCCTTATAGGCAGGCTTGATTTGAGGTAAGAAGTCTTCCTTAATTAGGTAGTAATATCCAACTATGCCAAGCCTTTGGATTCTAGCTGAATATGCCTTCTTTAATAGACCAAAACAGCTAACATCCAAAGGCTAGAGTAAGTAAGAAGAATATAGTAGTATACAGAGGGTAATAATACCTTGTTCCTCACAGAATAACTCAAACTCTAGCACCATATAGCTATTATAGCCATCCAGAATTAAGAGCCTCTTTTAGCTAACAGTTCTGTGCTTAGTATAGTTATCAAAGTGCTGGATCCACTAGACTGCGTAATTATAGGATGTCTAGCCTTTTGGACTAACTCCAAGCTTCTAGTTTGGTAGTAGGTGTTTGAACCAGGCTCTATTTATTTCCTTGCTAGAGAAGATAACGTATAGAGGCACTAACTAGCCTTCTGTATTAATATAGGCAATAACAGTCTGCCACTGCGTTAAATCAGAGACTAAGGCCTTAGGTCGTTGCCTACGCTCTGTAGCAGTTATAACTATAGTATTCTTACTGTGTCTAAGCCTAAATCTACTCTCGTTAAAGTTGTAAATGTCGTATTGTGTAATTCTATAGAAGGCTATTATATTGTAAACGAGCCTAAACCACTCTAAGATAACCTCTGGATCCTTATTCTTTGCCCTTTAGCTTGATAACCTCCGTAATAGCCTTGTTTCCAAGCCTGGATAACGATTAACAAAGTTGTAAGCCCATCTTTAGCTAACCTCTTGTCCATTCCGTGCCTTAGTTATTAAGGACGCCCAGCTTCTGATTACAGCCTGTGTTGGCGAGTAACCACGTAAATCTAGGTCCAGAATCTTCTAATAAACTACCTCCTCTTCAACCGGAGTCAAGGCTCTGTTCGTTGGCGGTGTACCAGTCTTTGGAGCCGTACTATAGAGTCTGCGGTTAACGGTAGAGTTTTTGGCTCCGTAGGCGGCTGCAGCGCGTCGCACGCTTGGAAATCGACCTGACAGGTAATCACGAACAGCATTCTGAATACACTCTTCGTTTGGAGGTGCCATCGCGTAAAATGGTGGAATAATGGACGCGTTTAGTAATGGTGGTGGATACGAGATGGAAATTGATTCACATGCCTATCTGATTCACATGCTTATCAAACACGTTAGCGCCTCCAATGGCAACAGGGGAAAGAGCTGGAGATTCTGGAGAAAGTGCAGGTTGTGCAGCAGCCGAGGCGGAAAAAGGTTCAAGCGCTATCCGACCTAACAGCCGAGACACGCTGGTTGCCCGCAGGAACCGCTCTTCGGCTAGACATCCGATGTCGTTGCTCGCGCCCGTCGTCATGCTGCTGCCGCGTTAAAGAGCTCTCTCTGTATCTGGGAGCTTCCGCTAACTAATTATTATTCATCATTTTTCCACGACAGGCATTGGGTCCTCTCTTCAGCTTGCCTGGAATGCCAATTGGGTGTACAGCAGCAAAAGTATGGAGTTCGTAAGACCATTTGCTTCGAGGCTCGCGGCTTCGCCTCAGGTGCAATTACGATATGTCGTGGCTACGAGAACGGCTTGTCGAGCGAAGTTGCAGCTTCCTCTGCAGACTAGGAATTTCAGGACAAGCACGTTATACCGACGAGAAGTCACTTCGAATGCTCCTGCCAAGGTCCGAGGGAAGTCGAAGGTTTATGCTTCAGCGGATGAGGCTGTCGCGGATGTGAAATCTGGTTCGACGATTCTCAGTGCGGGATTTGGACTTTGTGGTACGGCGGAGACGATTATTGCTGCGCTGGCCAGGAGGAAGGATCTGAACAATTTGACTGCTGTTTCGAATAATGCTGGAACGGCGATTGGAGGAGGTCTTTCGCCTCTGATTGCTTCTGGACAAGTCAGTCGTGCGATTTGCAGTTTTCTGGGAAATAACAAGGCTTTGGAGAAGAAGTATTTGACTGGAGAGATTTCGATTGAGCTTACACCGCAAGGAACTCTGGCGGAGAAGATTCGATGTGGAGGAGCAGGTATTCCGGCTTTCTTCACGCCGACTGGTGTCAACACGCATATCCAATCTGGACAGATCCCGGCCACGCTGAAGAATGGCGAGGTTGTGGAATATGGCAAGGCTCGCGAGACACGGATCTTTGATGGCCGAGTATACAACATGGAAACAGCCATCAAGGGCGACGTTGCCATTCTTCGAGCGCACAAGGTCGATAAGGCTGGCAACGTGCAGTTCAGATACACTACCAAGTCCTTCGCACCACTCATGGCCAAAGCCGCGGCCGTGTCCATCGTCGAAGCAGAAAACATCGTCGAAGTCGGTGAGCTGAAGCCTGACGAAATCGACCTTCCAGGCATCTTCATCGACCGCATCATTCAAGCCACCGAAGACAAAATTGTCGAAGTCAGGAAACTCCGCCAAGAAACCGACCTTGAAGCCGAAGGTTCCAAGTCCGATGCCCTGGCACGTCGTAACCGGATCGCGAAACGTGCTGCAAAGGAACTCAAGCCAGGCTTCTACGTCAACCTTGGTGTTGGAATGCCCACATTGGCACCATCTTTCCTTCCACCTGACAGCAATGTCTGGATCCAGTCCGAGAACGGTATCCTGGGAATGGGACCATACCCAACAGAACAAGAACTCGATGCCGATATCATCAATGCCGGAAAAGAGACTGTCACCCTCGTACCTGGAGCCAGCTGTTTCGACAGCAGCGAATCTTTCGGTATGATTCGTGGTGGGCATGTTGATGTTTCAATGCTCGGTGCCCTGCAAGTCGGCGCGAACGGTGATCTGGCCAACTACATGATTCCTGGAAAGGTCTTTAAGGGAATGGGTGGTGCTATGGATCTGGTATCGAATCCTGATGAGACGAAGATTGTGGTCTTGACGGATCATGTGGATAAGTATGGTACGCCGAAGATTGTGGAAAACTGCACGCTGCCTTTGACTGGTGCGAGATGTGTCAGTACGATTATTACGGAACTGGTAAGTCATCGCAGGTTCTGTGTGAGATGATCAGGCAGAAGCTGACAATTTTGTAGTGTGTGTTCGAGGTCGACCGCAAGAAGGGTGGCTTGACTTTGACTGAGGTTGCACCAGGTGTTGGTGTTGATGAGATCAAGCAGAAGACGGGAGCCAAGTTCGCCGTCAAAGAGCCGTTGGGCAAGATGGAGTAGGTGGTGGGAGTCTGATGAGAAGATCTGTGCATTTCGCGTGAATTCATGGCGGCGCTGGTTGAGCATTTGATGGAGTACTTCAGCTAGATGATTCAACAGATTGCATTGGCTCTGTAGATGTTGAATATTTACAAGATGAAAATTTACCTATGCCCACTAAACTCCAGTAATGCCAGATCCAAACATTCCTTACATTCATCTGTCTATTGAGCCAGGGCTCTCAGCAGTGCTCACAACTTCGCCTTCACAGGCTTCTCAAACCCAGGCGCAAATGTCGTCCCCCTCCCCTCCCCAATCGCCTCCACAATCCGATCAACCTGCTCCAACAACCACAAACTCCCCTCATTACTAGCCAACCATTTCCCACCAGGCACAACATCCTCCGACTCCGCACTCCCATCCTCGAAAGCCTTCCTCAAACCAAACACATGACTCACAACCTGTGGCCCAACACCACTTTGCGCCCTCAAACACGCCACAGCAATAACACTCGTCAAAACCCTTCCCACATCCGGCCTATTTGGATCCGCAGCCGAAGGCGGATCAGAAAACAAACATCCATACTCCGCTTCAATAATATGCACAGGTAAATCCGGATGACTTTGCTTCAACTTCTCTGTTAATTTCGCGCTAAAAGGGCGATAAATACTTTCCCAGAGTGCGTTTCCGCGGGCTAAAGTAGCTTCGATATTGGATTTACTGAGATTCCGGCGTGGTTGGCGTTGAGCTAGGGCGGATTGGACTGAGGAGGGAAGACCAGAGTGGAAAGCTCCGAGACAGTTGATTGTGCGGGGAACGCCGTTGAAGCCGATGCATTTGAGGGCTACTTCGCGCATGAGTTCGGCGGTGTAGAGAGCTTGGTTTGTGGTTGAGGAGGATTGTGGAGCTGGGGAGGTGGAGGCTAAGCGGTAGAGTTCGAGGAGCGATTCGGGACTGTTCATTGTCATTGTTGCGGCGGTCTGGAGGGTGAGGAGTCAGCGTTCCGATAGCTAGTGCTTGTATTAAAGTCGTAGTGGAATACATACAGAAGCACACAACCATGCCGGAAGTCCAACTTTGTTCGTTTTGGCATCGGATGCTATCCTCTCGTACACTGATATCACATTCTTCGGTGCCGGAATAGTGTTGGGTTTCGCATGAGCTGCGTTGATGAACTGCTTCAAAGGCTCTGAAAGCTTGGACATGATGGGCGAAGGTAGTTCGAGATATGAGACTCCAATGCTACTGGACCAAAGAGAGATGCTGCAATACGCGAAGAGACAACGAACGTGATGTTGACCATTCGCCCGGCTAAACTTGTAAGCGGAGTCCGAGCGCGGAGCGGAGCGACCAGCCTCGTCACGACGCAGCGAGCCGCACTATCCTACATCAATTTATATCCGACTGTGGTGTGCGGGTATAACGACATATGCTTGCATGTGATTCTTGATCAGGTTGGCACCAAGGCACGTCGGCGACAGGCGACGCTGCTCGGAGAAAATTGGCCGAACACGCGCGCCTACTCAGCCCGTGGACGCAACTTCCTCGCTAGTGAAAGGACTGAAAGAGTGCAACCTTGTGCGAGTAGATACTGGCCCAATAGGAGACATCGCGAAGGGGTTCATAATGGGATGAAAATTGATCAGATGTGGTCTTTCAGTTCAATAGCATGCATGCATCGCAGCGAGCTATGGCAGTCTAGACACCGCACCCATCATAAAATACAGCGTAACCAATGCAACACAGCTTCGCATCTGTATGCTCTCTTGTTAATCGCATAAACCACCAACGCCACGCTAATGTCAAAATACAACTCGCTACACGTGCTATTTCCCACGAGCGTCGACTGGACACTACTTCCGATCATAGTTCTTGAGAATTCCCATCATATGGTGATTGGTCGTCTTGCCGCCCCTCCTGTTCGGCTTCTTGCGCTCCTTCTTCTTCATATCGTTGCGCTTCAGCTCTTTCACTTGACTGGTCGGGGTAATGCCGGCCTTCTCCAAGTCATTGCGGATCTCGCCCTCCGTCGCGGGCAGTTTGGTCTTTGACCAGAAGTTTCTGAAGTCATCGCTGACCTCGGTGTGATATGCTGGCGAGTCCGGCCAAATCATCTTCGCTGTGTTGTCCTTCTTGTTCCGCGTAGCTAGCAGGAAGTGCTCTTTCTCCAGCTGATCGATCGTCTTCTGGCAGTCTGGCCAGCCATCCTTGAGCTCTTTCACAGGTATTCCTGCCGCAGTGATCTGGCGAGCAAGATAGCTCTTCAGCTCCTCACCATTAGTGACCGGATGCTTTGGGCGGTAGCGGAAGGAGTCCTTGCCGCTCGTGCTGCGATTTGCTGGGATGAACTCGACACGCTCGTTGACCTGGAGCGCTTTCTTGATGACAGGCTTTCTCTTCAGTGCGTCGTTGGGGAGCGACAGGTAATTGATCAGACTGTCAAAGGTGATGGGCTCCAGCTTGTTCGACTTGAGCTTGTCGATCGCATAGTGTACTTGTGTCAACAGCTCTTCTCCAAATCCTGATGCGACGCCCGGAGCAGCCGGTGCGCTAAAAGCTTCCTCGTGAGTGCGCTTCGCAGCCTCTGCAGCGGGCGCAGGCGTGGCGGGCTTTGGTGTCGTGGTGCGGGCGGGGGCTGCAGACGCGCCTGCTGGGCGAGAATGAGCTGTGTTTCTAGTAGTGGCATCGGCCAGCTCCTGCTTGTACGAGGCGAGTTTCGAAGACAGCGACATTGCGGGCGGATGTGCTGTTGTAGTGGATGATACTGTGAGATGTTGGCGATGATTGTTGTCGAAGACCCAGAACTGTCACTCAAGAAGTCCAGGTCGAGCGAGTGGTCGCGGTGCAGTGTTGAAGAAGGGGCCAGCGGTGGATATGGGCAGTGACAGACACCGATGGCAGTCACTACGGCGCAAGTCAAGTGAACGGCAGGCAGAAGGTGCAGCGGAGGCAGGTGAGGCGGAGGTCCGGCCTTAGTCATCAATTCGTCGCCGGATGCGTCTGCGCGATTCATTCAAGCCACAGACACAAACAACCACCAGACAACGCCATTCTTCACGCGCTGCTCTGCATTTCCGCCCCCATTCCCTCCACCGACTCGAGGGACGGCACGTCGCCACGCCATGGTCTAAACACTCTTTCCTACAGGGACCACCACGATGCGCACGCGAGCCCAGGCCCACGACGCCGCCGCGGTGGATGTCGCCTACCTCGCGACTACATACGGCGTTGCTGAAGATGACGTGCAGCAATTGCTGGACGCCCCAACGGCAGAACTTGTCGAGGACTTCCTTCTTTCCCTCACTGACAAGGGCAACGAGTTCGACGCGCTGAAGGCAGAAAAGCTCAAGGTCGATGTCGAGCTTGACAACACCGTTCGGACTTCGGAGACTAAGGTCAAGGCTCAGAAAGCCGCAGTTGCGAAGGCGCATAAGGAGGTCGAAGAATTGCGTACGAAGCTTAACCAGTCAGAAGCTGCTCGCGAAGCTCTTGCGGTTGAGCTCGAGCAGCTCAAGTCGTCTTCCTCTGGTTCCAGTGCCGAAACTCAAGCACTCCGACAAAGAATCGAGACACTCGAGGCTTCCAATCGTGATGCGCTGGCTCTGGTGGAAAGCAAGTCCAGCGAAAAGGATCGTGTGGCCATCGAGCTATCTGAGCAACATTCGAAGTTGCTCGCCCTGCGACGCGAGATCAATCAGCTGGAGGAGAAGAACTCGACACTGGAAAATGCAGCTTCTTCCCAGAAATTCCGAGAGCAAGCACTGCAGCAGGAGATAGAGCTGCTCAAGAAAAACAACGAGTGGCATGCTAGCGAGCTGCAGACGAGGAGCCAAGAGCACACAAAGTTCCGCAAAGAACGCAATGCGCGGATCTCTAGCCTGGAACGTGAGCTGGAGGATAGCAATGCGAACGTGGAAGCCTTGAAACGAACCGAGGCGACCCTTCGGCATCGTCTGGACGAGCTGCAAGCCAAAGCTGACGAAGCCTTCGCGCGTATTGCAAGCTTGCAAGAGGAGGCTGCTCGAAAGGAACAGGACTTCAGAGCCGAGCTCAATGGCAGCAAGCGCTTGGCGGAGCTGCAAGCACAGAATGCAGCGACACACAAAGCGCGATTGCAAGAGGTACAGGGACAGGTTGACCAGATCAAGGAGGATGCCGCGGAGGAGATTGGTCGATTGCAGGCTGAGATTGAGACGGAGAGGGGGGACAAAGAGACTGCAGAGCAGAAGGTGGCAGAGCTGGAGCTGACAGTAGAGCGACTGGAGCAACAACCGCGCATGTCTCGACCAGGAACCCCGATGCGTAATGGCGAACCTCAGACCCCTGGCCGGAATGCATCGCCATCGGCAATGCCAGGCTCGATGCGCAAAGTGGTGAATGGTCTCAGTTTCACTCAGCTGTATACCAAGTATACTGAGGCACAAGAGGACCTGGTGAACGAGCGTCGGCGCACCAACAAACTTTCCACAGCTCTGGACGAGCTTGTCAATGAACTCGAGACACGGAAGCCGGAAATTGAGGACCTCAAAGAAGAGCAGGATAGATTGGAGAACGAGGTACTCAACTTCTCAGGACTTCTGGACGAAGCCAACGCTGGAAAAGAGGGCGCGATTCGAGAGCTTGAGCGCTGGAAGGGCGAAGCGGACACTGCAACTCACGAGAGCCAGATCCTTCGCCAACAACTTCGCGACCTGTCCGCACAAGTCAAGATACTCTTGGTCGAAATCCAAAGTAGGGATCAGGGCTTGGGCGAGATGTCTGCAGATGAGCGACACGAGATTGAGCGTGCTGCTCGCGGCGAGCTCGATGACGGCACATTGGATGAGCTTAGCAGTACCGGTCGTCTTATCTCCGAGCGTCTGGTCATTTTCCGTGAGGTCTCTGATTTGCAGGCGCAGAACGAAAAGCTACTCCGCCTCACGCGTGAGCTGGGCGAGCAGATGGAGGGCGACGAAGCGAAAGAAAAGGCACGTCAACACGAGGCCGATGCCCAGGAAGTGGAGGTTCTTCGTCAACAGGTGGAGCGCTACAAGGACGAACTCACATCAACGACTACCCAGATCGACAGCTACATGAAGGAGCGCGACATGTTCCGTAGGATGCTGCAGTACCGTGGCCAACTAGCTCCAGATGCCGACATGCAGTCCCTCTTCGGCCAGAGTGTCGGACCTGGTACACCACAGCGCCACAGCGTCGGGCCAGCAGCAACGCCTCGCTCCGTGGACGAAGATCTGCGCAAGCTTCTCAAGGAACACCAGACACACTTTGACCAGTTCCGGAACGAGGCTTCGACCGATCGCCGAATGCTCAAGGACCAGGCGGATGCTCTCATGCGCGAGAAGAGCTCTTTACAAGCGGACCTGGCGCGTGCGCAGTCTCAGCTCACACTGGCCGCAGAACGCTACGAGATGTTGCAGTCCAACTTCACTGCCTTGCGCAATGAGAATTCGGAACTGCAGAAGCGTTCACAGCAGCTGGGCGAACAGGCGGCGCGTCAAGATTTGCGAACGCAGCAAGTAGCCGAAGAATTGGTCGAGGCGCGTTCTATGGCCGAATCTCTGCGTAACGAGAACGCCAATGCCAAGGCAGAGAAGGAGCTGTACAAGCGCATCGAAACTCGCCTTCAGGAGGAGAACAAGACACTCCTTGACGATCGCTCCCGCCTGAACAAACTGGTCACAGACTTGCAAAATTTGCAAAATGAGCGCGAGCTCCAAGAGTCTGAGAACCGCCGTCGTCTTCAGTCGCGCGTCGAGTCTCTCGAGACGGAGTTGAACGATGCCAAAAAGAAACTCGAATCCGAAGTTGAGGACAGCAAGAAGGCAGCGCTGCGACGGGAGTACGAGGAAGGCCAGAGCCGGACTCGTATTGATGACCTGGTAAAGAGCTTGGGCAATGTTCGTGAAGAATTAGTGGCAGCAAAGACAAGCCGCGATCAGCTTCAGACGCGTGTTGATGAGCTCAAGATCGAGCTCCGCGCTGCTGAGGAGCGGGTCACTGCACTGCAGCCACGACCTTCGACTCGTCCAGAGCCAACCCAGAATGGCGAGCAGCAGGGTGTCGACGATGAAGAGCTCCCTACGGAACAGCGACTGGCTTTGCAGGTCACTGAGCTGCGCCGTGATCTCGAGCTGCAGAAGGCCGAGGTCGAATACGCCAAGAAACAGGTCGAGCAGTATCAGGCCATTGCTCAGGCTTCCGAGGAGGAACTGAGCAACCTCAGTGTCACTGCGGACCAATTCAGAGAGGATATGGACAGCCTAATTGCGGAAAAGGACGCCAAGATAGCTGAACTGGAGCAGCGCATCGAAGATATTAGCTCAGAGCTTGGGACCACCAACAGCGAGCTTTCTGAACTGCGCACTAAGGCTGATGACAGCGGTCGCCAGCTTGCAGAACAGAAGGCGAACCACGAGTCCGAGTTGAGCAGGCTGAGAGACGAGGTGGAGCGCCTGGAAGCGAATGCTATCACCATCCAACAGGACGTGAAGACCCAGGCAGAAATCGCGCAGGAGGCACAGACTAGCTACGAGGTTGAGCTGCAGAAGCACGCAGAGGCGGCTAAATCTCTGGCGAGTGTGCGCAAGGAATATAATGAACTCAAAACCGAGATTGCCGGGGCCAAAGCTGAGGCCGAGGCTGCCAAAGCCAGCCTTGAACGTAGCGAAGAGAGCTGGACTGAGCAGAAGGAGCAGTTCGAGCGCGAGCTTGAGGAAGCGAAGAGGAAACGCCAAGATCTCGATGAGCAGAACAAGCTCCTTCATTCGCAGATGGAGTCGTTCTCAAAAGAACTCACAGCTCTGAGACAAGGTCGCGCTGCTGCCACGCCAGCCGCCGATGCCGAAGGCCACGAAGACGCGCCCTCCAACAGCGCCAATCTGCAAGAAGTGATCAACTTCTTGAGGCGCGAGAAGGAGATCGTTGACACGCAGTACGAGCTTTCGGTACAAGAAGCCAAGCGTTTGCAACAGCAGCTCGAGTATGCGAATTCACAGCTTGAGGAGACACGACAGAAGCTCGCCGATGAGCGTCGTCAGTCTGTTGAGAAGTCTTCTGCTGAGAGCAGCACGTCCAAGCTTATGCAAACAATCAATGAGCTCAACGTGTACCGCGAATCGGCAACGACCTTGCGCAACGAAGCTCGCCAAGCGCGAGAGTCACTGGAGCAAAAGAGCCAGGAAGTCGAACGTCTTCTGGCAGAAATCGAGCCTCTGAAGAGTCGTGTTGGTGAGCTTGAGGGCGAGCTTGAAGTGAAGGAGGGCGAGATGAAGCTTCTCCAAGATGACAGAGATCACTGGCGCGATCGTACTCAAAATATCATCAGCAAGTACGACCGTGTGGACCCCGCCGAGCTTGAGGAGATGAAGAAGAAACTTGAAGAGCTTCAGGCTGAGAAAGAGCGGCTCGAATCTGCGCAAGCGCCGCTGCAAGAGCAGATCGACGGTTTTGAGGCGCGTCTGCAGAGCGAGAAAGAGGCAGTCACAACGCCATTGCACGAGCGACTGAACAAGTTCAAGGAGCAAGCCAAGGATCAGGATGTGAAGCGGCGGACGAGGATCACTGAGTTGACAAACGAGAACAACACTGTGACCGCCGAGAAAGACGCTCTCGCAACTGCACTTGAACAAGCACAAACCGAACTTGCTTCCATCCAGGCCGAGCTTGCACAGACCAAGACATCGCTTGAGGAAGCTCGCGCCAAAGCTCCTCAAGTGTCCTCGGACGATGCAGAGGAAGGTCAGGTTGAGGAGGATGGCACGGCCTCGGGCAGTTCCAATGATCAGACAACCATGCAAGCTAAGGTTGCAGAGGCAGAAGCCCGAGCCGCCGAGCACGCGGGCCGTGCAGAAAATCTCGAGGCCCAGGTTCAGACACTGCAAGCACGCGTACACGAGCTTGAGACTCAGGTCTCTGATCTCCAACAACAGCTCGAATCTGCCCAGACCAAATCAGGCGTCGACTCTTTCGCGCCTACTGCAGACAACACCGAAACCCTTACCAATCTTCAGCAAGAGCTCGCAACGGCACAACGAGAGGTCGAAACTCTTCGTGCCAATGCGGCGGCTACTGCATCTGATGCTCCGGTCAACGCAGAACCATCTGCGGGTGAGAAATCAGTGGCTGAGCAGGTTGCCGAAGAAGTTGCTAAGCAGCGTGCAGAGCTTGAAGCACAGTACCAACTCGCGAGGTCGCAGCTCGATGAGGATATGAACGCTAAGCATGAACAAATGAAGAGCAAGCTTAACGCGCTGCTCAAAGATGAGAAAGCAAAGCTTCGCACGGAGGTTGGCGCAGAGCTCAAGACAGAACACGAGGCTGAGCTGCAGGCACTGAAGGACGAACACGCTGCAGCTATTGAGCAATTGAAGGCTGAACACCAGGCTGCTCTCGAGCGCTTCAACGCAGATGGAGCATCAGCTATTGAAAAGGCCGAAGCTCTGTCGCCTGTAAAGGCCAAGCTTGAGACGCCGGCTGCATCGACAGAGATCGATGTCAAGACTCTCACATTCACCAACGAGCAGGCGATTGAGCTGGTCAAGACCAACGCGGTAATCAAAGAACTGCTCACCAAGAACGTTAGGAAACAGGTGGACAATCAGACAATGAAGCTGAAGGATACTATTGCAGCTAAGGAGGCCGAGATCAAGAACTTGCAAGAAGAGTTGGCCAAGCTATCAACTCCTGCAGCTGCCCTCAGTGGTGAGCCAAATGACGCCGAGGCAGATAAGCTCGCGCGTGAAGCCCTCGAACAGCAGCTTGAGATTGTGAGAAAGGAACTTGATGCAGCAACTGAAGCCAAAGATGCAGCAGTCAAGCAAGCCGTCGAAGCTGCCGAGAAGAAGTTTAAGGTACAGCTTACGCAGCGGGACATTGCGGTGGCCAAGATCACTGCCGTGCAGAAGGCCGCGCAAGAGACACCCGAGAAGCCCATCAAAGAAGTTTGGGAGGTTGCTCAGAAGGCGCGACCAGCCCCAAAGCCTGCTGCTGCAAATGGCCCAGCAACGACTCCTGCGAAGCCAGGTGTACCAGCTCCTGCTGCTGCGCAGCCGTACGCTGCACCAGCAACTTCCACTTTTGGTCAGCCATCAAAGCCTCTAGGGTCCCCTGCACCTAATCCACAAGCGGCTTCGTTCGCTCCTGCAGCTGCGACGACTGACGCGAGCGGCGGTCCTGTATCGAGGCCAGCATCTCAATCTGGCCCATCCACAGCGGCGGCCGCACCGACAAAGCCAGCTGTTGGTACTGGACCCAGTGCGCTGAGGAGCCTAGCGGGCACTTCGTCCATTCCCGCACCGGGCAGCAAGCTTCCAGCACCTGGAGGTCGTAGCAACCCTGGCAGCCGCAAAGCTAGTATCAGCGGTCCTGGAACGGGCCTGCAAGTTCAGGGTGCGGCAGCAGGCAATGCTCTCTCACAGCGTGGCGCTCTGTCATCCGGACTGCCTCGCGGCGGAGCAGCTGGTCGAGGTGCACGAGGCGGCATCGCTCGCGGCGGTGCCCGCGGCAACGCCGCAAATGCGGGCCAGAAGCGTGCTCACGACGGCGCTGAACCTCAGGCAGGCGGAGAAGTCAAGCGCACTCGGGGCGGCGGACCGACTGGAGGAGCGTAGAACACTTCACCAAGATCAGGTATCCGTGTTCAAGGTGCTGCGAATCGCAATGTGTCAAGTCGAGCTGGATCGCCTCCACCACGCAATCAGGGCGCTGCTGGAACCTCCGGGGATCTCACAGATCTCTTGTCTTCCCCTCGACACCGCCACAGATCGAACAATGACGAGGATGAGGATCATCAACAGCAGCAACGCATGGATGAGACTTCGGAGGAAGAGTCGTGGAAGACGATGTAGAGTATTCTTTCAATCAAGCGAAGCATGAACGCTGGAATTGGCGTTCCGCAAGTGGAGGCAGTACACGATATGGAGATTCTGGCTGGCGCATCAAAGGTTCTGTAATGTGTGGGGGAGTGGCCTTTGCGTGTATTCGCTGTATAAAGAAATGCATCGGTATGGCATTCGGTTGGTGTTCTGGGATGTGAAGGAGGAGTAGAAGGAACGACGAACGGCAGACAGAAAAGACTTTTATATTCTATTTTTCGTTTCAAATTGGTGTCATTGCTAGCTAGCTCATGAGTCTGCCGACCGAAATGAGACTGATGTGTGCGGTTGTGTATGATTATCTACTGGTATGCTGTTCATATTTTCATGCTAGTCTTTCATGCTGTGAGCCATTGTGCATTGATGTTTGAGCCATCTTTGGAATAATGTAGTGAATAAGTAATATATCGACATTCCGTGTCTTCGACGTGCTTGCAGAATTGTGTCGAACACGCCCCTCGGTTCCCTTCATCTGGAGGAAAGCTGTCGTGCACAATGGCTTGGGCAGTTCTTTCTCAGATAAGTTCGAACTTCTCCAAGCCGAAGTTCTTCTCAAACCACTGCTCTATCGTCTCTTCTTCGGGCTGGGCGTCTTTTCCTGCTTCTTTCGAGTTCCCCTTCTGTGCATCGTTCGCTGCAGGTGAATCGATGTTCGAGATGCCGGCAATTTCTGCCAGGAAGGTGTTGTCTTCGATGGAAAGGGCGTTGTCTTGGGGCGCCGTGTCGTTACGCTTGATCTGGTCTGACATCCACCGATTGCTCTCGAGCTCGAGGCCGGAAGGATGCCGGGATGGAACTCTCTGATGCTTGGAGGAAGAGATGAATTCACTTGCATCTGTTGGTGCTGTGTCCGCGAAGGGACGCTTGGAAGGCAACTTTGGATGATGGGTGTATGCTGCTTCATGTACATCTCTGAAGTCGTCTTGAAGAGCGCCAGAGACGAAAGCGAGGCTGTTGTCGTTGATGCTGTCTGTGCTGTCGCCTGTGACGAATATGCCCTTTTCCGTTGTGCAGAAGGACCCGGCAGGTACCTTTTCGTTGTAATCGATAGTGATCGACTGGAACGGCGGTAGTGTGTTGATTTGAGGGAAGCCATCAGAATGCGAAGGGCCACTGTTCCAGTCGTTGCCAGGATCGAAGTCGAGTGGATCTGGAAATTGTGAGAGATCAAGCAAGTCGTCGTTTCCAGGCTCGATATTGCCAAAAGAATCTGTCACCACATCGTCTGCCATGTCAAGCATATCGTCATCGGATCCATACAAGTCAGCATCAGCCCTTGGGTGGTTTTGTGGGACGGTGCTCTCAGCCTGTAAGGTAAATGGATCTGCTGGGAAGTCGTCTGATGCAAGCGCATCAAAATCGTAGTCGTTGTTGTCGAGGGGTCCATGCTTCTTCGGTTTCTCCTTTTGATATGCCTCCTCCTTGGATTTGCTTGCCTTGCTCAAAAGTGGAATGGCTTTCGTCGATGTGTTGACGCTGTTGTGCAGCTGCTCAAGATCTCGTGCTTCCTTGGATTGCAGCGGCTTGCGAGCTGGAGGCTGCTGTGAGGCGCTCGACACACTCTGCGTCTTGGTCTTGGTAAGATCGAGCTGAGTCTGTCGCGGATCAGATGCTGGCTCGTTCTTCTTGGGATTCTTTGGCTTGGGCGGTCTCGGCTTCTTGTCCAGACCCTCACGGCAGCACGCTCCGTGCTTGCAGGCAGTCTTGTCTTTGCATGCATGGTTGCAAGTCCACTTTCCGTTCGGTAATTGCACAGACTCGCGCGGTTCAGTGGACACCTTGCGTTTCTGTGGTTTCTCCTTCGCTGTGTTCTTCTCGTTCCCGTCATCGTCAAAGTCGTCGATGTTGGTGAAGTCTGCGGCTGCCAACGCCGCATCATCGAGACCTGCATCTCCGAACTCATCAAGAGCGTTGTTGGTTCGTGCCTCTGTAGCAGCAGCGGCACGTCGCTTCGACGTATTTGGTGCATTCTCCAAGTTTGCCGGCAGCTGAGTCTCCTGATCGGGCTTCGCCACGGGGAACATAAAGCCTGGTAAGTCTGGCTTCAACATCGCCATCCTCTGCGTGCCTGCAATTTCATCACACATCAAGTAGCCTCTGATGACCTGGGCTTGATTCTTGAGGGTAGCACTGAACAAGATCTCTTGGCCCTTGCTCATCTTCTTTGCACTGATGCGTGCGAAATGCACCTTGCGGCCATCTGACGCTTCCGCCAGCAGGCAAATGTAGACCGGCTTCCGATTGAAGGTCTCTGGTACTTTCTCGTTGATGAAGCCAATCTCAGCATTGACTTTGATGGTCGCACCTTCGCCCTTCTTGACAATCGGCTCACCGATGATCTTCATAGAGATTCGAAGCTGAGGGAAAGCCATCGCTTTTTTCTTCAGCTCACTCCCGAAGGGTGGGTTGCGGGTCATGGCATTCTCAATGCGACCAGATTCGGCATTGGCGACATCTTCAATGCTCTTGAGGCCTGCTGCGACCAGCTTCCGGACGCCGACTGGACCGATGCCCTCGATCTGCTTTATGTGCAGAGGAGAATCGTCCCAGACTTGAGCACTCAAGCTGCGAGCAAGCATTAGTGCATTTCTCGCCGACACTGCATCCTCCAAGTACAGCTGGCAGTCAATTATGCATCTGATAAGGCGGTGTGCATGTTGGAAGATGACGAGTCTGCTGGTGTTGTATTCGTAGCGATGTCGTTGATCCTCCGTGTTGACGTCTATTGCTCCGAGAACACTCTGTATGATCAGCGACACTTTGTGTGCGGTAAGGTCAATATTGACGGGAATCGGGAACTTCATTGATTGGTTCTTGTTGAGTTCCTTGTATATTGGCTTCTCTCCTGCACGAAAGCGGATGTCCTTGAACTCGGCCGCTTGAGAGACTGTCGAGAGGATCTCTGAGATCTTCGCTCTGGGTCGCAGCGCCAGGAACTGCTTCATCGTGTCGAACTGGATGTAGTAGCGGGCCATCGAATCACCAAACTCGGTACATTCAAGTTTGATCGTGCCATGAACGAGGTCATGTTCCTGGAGAAGGCCGATGGCCTTTGTGCAGATGTGCTCCAGTCTCTCATCCAGCGTGCGGCCTTGCGCCAGGCCTTCCAGTTGGTAGTGCTCTGGATTCTCCTTGAGGCGCACGTACAAGAAAGTGCCAGTCAACCACTTCTTCGCTGAAGAAGCATTATTGATAGTACCCAAGCCAATCTCAGCGTTGAGATGATCGATTAGGTGTTGATGCAGACTATCGCGATTAGCATTCGGCGTGAGCACTAGTTTCGTGTGTACATACCAGCTTTCCAAGACCTCTGAGCCGGTCATCATCTTCTCGTACGTTTCCACGCGATGCAGCCGAGTCATTATGACAGCTACCGCGCTATCATCGAATTGTGGTCTGCCAGCGCGACCGAGCATCTGCATAGTCTCCAAGTCCGAGTACTCTTTGCTTCCACTGGTCTGGTAGCATACAGTACCTTTGATGATGACCATGTGGCAGGGCAAGTTGACTCCAACCGCGAGCGTCGATGTACAGCATATCACACTGAGCTCACCAGAAAGGTAGCCCTGCTCGACGGCGGCGCGATCCTCATTGCTGACGCCGGCATGGTGGAATGCCACTCCAGAAGCTGTAGTTTCTGCCTGAAGTCAGCTCACATAGCATCGGAGGTTTGATGCACACACCTTTCAGATCTTTGTCTGCAACCACAATGCGGCTACGAGAAGCTGTCCAGTATCTGTCCCGAGGTCCTTTGGACGACCACCACTTCGCCAGCAATTGTGCAGTGGTCACGCATGACTTTCTCGTCATGCAGAACACCATGATGGGTTTGCGTTGTGACCACTTGACAATCACATCGGTGAGCTTGCTGTCAAGCAATTTCTCGAAGGCAAAGTCGTTTGAATCCGACTTGTATCCACAAACATGTCTCTGGAGACGCACGGGGCGAAATTCTTCTCCGAATTTCTCACGTGGAGCTGGTATTTGAGGATTCAGGGAGTCTTTGCCCAGCCATGTTGCAATGTCTTGAGAATTTGGCACCGTAGCACTGAGTGCTATGAAGCGGACATCAGAGCCCACAGATTTCATGCGAGAGACCACAGCTTCTAGCGTAGGGCCACGGTCCTCTTTCAGCATGTGCACTTCGTCGACCAGGAAGAGCTTGACCATGTGCATCAGCTTCTGATGATCTTTCCATTTCCTAGTGACGCTGTCCCATTTCTCAGGCGTAGTGATGATGATACTGGCGTGTTGCACGTTGCGAAGCTGCGCATTGTCTGTGTCGCCTGTAAGCTCAGCACATTGCAAGTCGAAAGCGCCAAACTTCGATTGCCAGTCTCGAGCGCGCTCGGAGCACAGCGACTTGGTGGGAGCCATGTAGACGATCTTGAAGCTGCCACTGCTGTATCCCTGGACCAGCCGGCATATTGCAAGCTCGAAGATCACAGTTTTACCACTGCCGGTAGGCGACGATAGAACGAAATTGTCATTTGACTGAAAGACGACTGGGAAACACTTTGACTGCACTGCATTGAACAGCGGGAATGTGAAGACCGTGCGGAATTTGTCTGAGAGCTGTCGAACCGGGACAAGTGGAATTCCTTGCACAATGGGCGTTGGCGCTTGCGATATGCGTGCGGGCGCCACAGGCTGCGATTGAGCCGCCTGCCTGGTAGTTATTGAAGGCTGTTGTGGAAATTGGTCTTGATCGGAGGACTGTTCGTCGTCGTGCGTGCGATGTACCTGAAGCACCTTTGATGCTTCTGGCTGATTGCGAGCAGAGCTTTGTCCCCTAGCTTGAGGCTGATATCGCTGCTCATATTCTGAATGATCGTTGTTGAAGGGCGGTGGATGGCGTTGGCTGGCGGAGAAAGCAGGACTTGACAAACGAGCGGAGCGATCTGGAGAGATATCTCGGACGCCATTCTGCGAAGGACTGAAGGCGAAACGTGATAGATCGGGACGTTGAGAAGCTGCTGGCCTCGGATCGTGAAAGCTGTGGTCGAGATGACTGACGCGAGAAGGCTGCGTGGCTGCTGGAGGCAGCGACAACCGGGCATGACCTTGAGAAGCCTGCCACTGCCTGGAGTCGCGGTCAGGCTGGCGAAGTAGACGCTGGTCTTGACTTTGTCAGCGTTGCTCTTCCTGGACGATGGATGCAGAACTCACCGAAAGCGTCAAGCTGCAATGGTGCGTCCTCGTAATCGTCCCTTGCCACAGCATAGGAATCGGCATAATTGGCCTGTGTATGATATCCACTGTCGTATCCATCGTAAGCTCCAAAATCGGTGCTGATTCCCCGTCGTGGTTCGTAGCTTGGGTCCAGAACGCGTGCACCGCTTTGCAGCCTGTCGATCCGATCGAAGATGTCCTGGTCGTCGTCCATCGTGTATTCGCCTTCGCACCTGTACCAGGTGAACCGCGGGAAGAGATAATCGCTCTGGAATGAGGTGTGAGAGATGGCGATGTTAGCAACGTGGAGACGCGAGTGCGTGCTGCTCCGGCCTCAACACCAGGAAGGCACGCGTGAGAACTGCTCTTTCCACATTTCACGCACACGCGACGTGATTAGGAGACGCGAATACATTCAAGACTTACGTACATGATGGCGCGCCCTCGCTGTTCAAAACACATATGCACATAACTTCATTGCGGGTCTGGGTCCTCGCGGGTATCCAATATGCTCATCCCATCCTGCTCTTTCGATCGTCATCACAACTCTCGTTTCCCCTTCTTCCACTCCGAACTCTTAGCTCTGAAGAGCCTTCGCTCTCCCGAAGGCGTGCCAGGCCTGCTGGTCGATAGCCCGTCGCGCATTGAATCTCGCAGTGGCGACTTGCTGGCCGTTGAGACCGACTCCAGATCGAAATACCCGGGTGACTGATTCTTTTCGTATTGCGACACGTTGATCGGCGGTGGTCGGAGTTGCTTCTCGTTTGGTGCAGACTGATATGCGAACGCGGCTGCGAGTGTGATGATTGTGCCGAGCAGGAACAACATGGAAGTGGGAAACTCCAAGAGAGGAGCCGAGATGACCAGGACAATGACGGATGATGCTGTGGTAGCCGAAACCCGAGTCACATTGTCGGCGTGGTTCAAAGACAGCGCGACAAGTATTCCGCCTACAGCCTGCAGCAGTACGACGAGCCATACAGTCCAGTTGTAGCCCGCAAAGAAGCCCTTGGTGGCCAGGTGCTCGCCGTCTCTGAAGAGCACACCCAAGAACAACACCGGCCAGAGCGAGTAGAACGAGAGTTGAACATTCCTGACCCAGATCGAAGTCCTTTGCCCTTCTTTCGACTTCAGGATTTTCTCAAAGTATACTCCTGCACCACCGGAAGTGAAGCACGCGACCACCGCAGCCACCAATCCAATGGTCGCGTTCATGCGAGGATTTGCTGCAGCAACATCTTCATCGATGCCTTCGTATGTTGCGGAGCGCTTGTTCAACTGTCCAGCAGCTTGATTGCCTGCGTCTCGCAACTCCCAGATGCTTCGAGGAGCATGGAATGACACGCCATCTCTCAGGTCCTTCATCGACAGTGGTCCCCCCTCTTGTGATGAGATTGTGCCAAATTGTACAATCAACACTCCAGCTGCTAGCAGTCCCAGACTCGTCCACTTCCGCCCATCCAGCACTCGGCCCAGTAACAACACACCGAAAATGGCTGTCGAGGCGACCTTGAGCTGGTATACCAAGCTGAAGGTTGCAGCATCCAAATTACTGGCCGAAACATACTGCAGCGTATTTTGAAGCGAGTACAAGATCGCTGGTATTGCCAACTTCCAACTGTCTCCTGTAAATACTGCTCGCGAAAGTGAGCCCGCCAGTTCGCTGATCGTGGAGGCATCGGGTGCGTGAGGGCTCGTTGCGGTCTCGTAGAGGGCCATCGACAGGAAGAACGAAAACTTGATAATCTCCGAAAGAAACACCGCCGTCGATGCGAAATATCGTTGCCCTTCAACCAAGGGCATGATGCGGGAATATCGAAGAACGAGGACGAGCGCCGCATTCTGTATCACCAGCTACTCTTGTGTCAGTGTTGCATCTTTCAGACGGATTCAAGCCACACTCACCGCGACCAGCGCAATGTGCTTTACAGGAATGCCTCCCAGGGTCGCCTGCCGGCGAGCTGCATCAACCGCCATATCGAGGAGGTGGATGCTGTATTCAAGAAATGTTTTGAGGTGGACCGTCCCATGAAATGCACGACCGACCTGGGAACGCCGTGGACATGAAAGACGAAATACACGGAAAAGGAGCGTGAGGTCAGAAGACCAGTACTAGAGCATAAGCATTCGAAGTCGTGGTCACACGTCAGTTTACCAGTTGCAGAGAGGTGGGTAAGAAGGTACGAAGGACAAGCCACATGCCGCGATCGGTATCCAGCTTGGCTCTGACAGATCGATTGGTCACCGAGCCGATCAGGGGTAGGCCTACCTAATGCGCTATTGAATTCACATCAATTGCGCAGGCAAAAGGAGCTTGGCCGCACGTCTTCATGACATCGTCGTGTGAGTTTCCAGTCGGCAGGATGAGTTGGCGACACGTCCGGCTCAGCCTTGATCCCAGCCCCGCGGTATTTGTGCGAAGTGATGTGCTGCTGGGTCGGTGTGCTTGGGCGTGGGGTCGGCGCGCCTCCAGACCGCCTTCCGACGCGGCTTTACTTCGTCCAAACGCGTCCACGCTGCCGTAACTCCCCAGCGTGGGCGTGTCGCGGAGGACGAGCAGCATCACTGTACGACCAGAGAGGCTCCTAGTGCGTCGCCAGCACGGCACTGTCCAGCCGGAGCATCCATCCTGCCACGTTGTGACAGGAAGCACGCGTATTCGAGCCCGAACGGCCAATTAGCGGAGCAGGCGTGAAGGACTAAGTTCTGCTTCTAAAACGCCGCAAAGCTCCTGCTGCTGCCAGGCCATGCTGGACGCTGCAGAAAATCTGACACAAAACGGGCTGTGCAAAAAGTCCCTCGAACCAAACTCTTTTCTTAAACCCGCCCTTGGCTTCCTGAGCCTTCTCTCCCGCCATTGAGACTCTATCCACTTTTTCTGAGCCATCGCAAAGATGTCCGCGATATCCTTTCGCGGAGGCAACGTCGGGGAGCACCCGCCCAGCCACGGCCACAGGCTAAGCACTTCAAGGCCGCGCCGATTTTCCACTGCACAAGGACCAAGCGCTGAAGGTAAGACGACGACGTATATGCCAAGTCTCGACCTTGTGCCAACGACGCCAAGTCGGAGGCTGTGAGGAGCATAACCAGGCAGAAATCATGCAGCGACCAGGATCTTTACAAGAAGAGCTGCGGGGAACAAGATCCAGAAGACGGCGAAAACACGCCTGATGTTGGAGTTCGGATCGCGCGAACGTACCGAATGCGCCTTCGTGTCATCACTTTTGTCGCAATCGAGCGATGCGACGATGTGCAGGACAGACTAGTTGCTAGTTCGAACGGCGTCCTGCACTTACTCGTGCCCACGAACGATATGACATGAATCTATGCACAGACTGACTTGTTTGCAGAGCTCAACAGTGCGATACATCTTCAGTACAGACGTAAGTTGACATTCTTGTACTGTCGATATATTCTGCCTTCCGTGAGGCAAGCTAACACCAATCTCAGAGGCCCACGAGGGACATCAGGTACTTACAGTTCGGATGCTTCGTGCATCAGCGGCGGGACTGACAAAAACATCAGCCTCATGCCGGACTTGACCCATCGCGTGCTTCCACGGGAGTTATCTGGTGCACTGAGCGAGCCTATGAACATGGCTTCGCGGAGAATCCACATCTGTGGGCGAACCTAGGTCAAGGTGCTCCAGAGGTTGACGACGAAATCGAAGGTTGTTTCCCACGTCCCGAGAGCATCAACATCTCTCTTACTGGGAGAGAGTATGGTCCTACTGCTGGAATCAAGCCTCTTCGAGAAGCTGTCGCCCGCCTCTACAACGAGCACCATCGCCAAGGCAAGGACAGCCAGTACACATGGGAGAATGTTTGCATCGTCCCAGGTGGGCGCGCTGGGCTGATCAGAATCGCTGCTATTCTTGGCAATTCCTATCTTGGTGAGATGTGCCCTCGATAGAAACCGGAATACGAGCTAACATGAGATCGAAAGGCTTCTTCATTCCCGATTACACTGCATACAACGAGATGTTGTCCCTCTTTAAGAACTTCACCCCACTTCCCATCCCGTTGAACAAAAGCGACAATTACCAAATCCACTCCGAGAAAATCGAAGACGAAATTGCTCGCGGAACCTCTGTCATCTTGACCTCCAACCCGCGTAACCCAACAGGCAAGATGATTCCCACCGACGAGCTCATCGAGATCCAGGATCTCTGCCGTGACCGCGCCACCTTAATCATGGACGAATTCTACAGCGGCTACAACTACACTACCGACTGCGACGGAACAGTCATCTCCGCCGCTTCCAACGTCGAAGACGTTGACGAAGACGGCGTCCTCATCATCGACGGCCTCACCAAGCGTTTCCGACTTCCCGGGTGGCGTGTGGCCTGGATTCTCGGACCTAAGGAGTTCGTCAAGGCTCTCGGATCTTGCGGTTCCTACCTCGACGGAGGCACCAACGTTCCGTTCCAAGAGGCCGCTGTCCCCATGCTCGAGCCGGACAATGTCCGAGCTGAGATGAAGGCTCTACAAACGCATTTCCGCGAAAAACGCGATTATGTCGTGGATCGTTTGCAGAAGATGGGATTCAAGCTGAGCTATACTCCTGACAGCACGTTTTACTTGTGGCTCAACTTGGAACATCTGCCACATGAGATTAATGATGGGCTGAACTTTTTTGCGGCTTGTCTAAAGGAGAAAGTTATTGTGGTGCCGGGTATCTTCTTCGACTTGAACCCTGCGAGGAGAAGAGATTTGTTTGACAGTCCTTGTCATCACTACGTTCGCGTTTCGTACGGACCGACGATGGAGGTGCTCAAGCAGGGTATGGATGGAGTGGAGAGGGTCTTGAAGAAGTATGGCGCACATGCGGCTGAGGAGTGAGTGCTGCCGTAGACCTGCGGAAATGGAAACTAGCGGACAATCATGAAGAATGCATACACGGCCTTGGTAAACCTACGATACAAAGAGACGGTAGAGTGTTAGACAGATTCCTATCTGATCTTCTCATTCTTTAGTGCAATTCTGGCTGCACCACGCTCTCTCGCAAATGATCGACTACTCCAGACCAGTTCCCGCTCTGCCAGGTCAAAATGCTGAACGGGACTGGCGAGAAGCGAAAGAAGCCCAGCTGTCGGAATGCGTTTCCAAGAGGGAAGGTGGCAAACACGAACCATACGACCACCCAAAGTGCAGTGATCAACAAGCGCAACCTGAGTCCAAAGCCATGTCTCCAGAATTGAGAGCCCATGATACCTCTCGCTATCGCCGCAACGAAAGCTTCTACACCCAACGCAAGAATCTGAGACATGAAGAAGCAGACTATGCAGAGTTTGAGATGGAAGGCCGATTCTCCACCTGGTAGATTGGCATATAGTGGGTCGCGGGGGACGAGACCTGTATACATCAGTTCTGTTTGTATCGAGACGAAGGAATTAGGTTGCTTACCAGCATGCATTAAACCAGAGAACCCAAACCCCGATACCGCGGCCCATAAGTACCGCTCGAATTGATCGTCATACAGTTCGGCATAATCCGAAAAGGCATGCCCTGGCGCAATCACGGCAACAGTAAAGAGACTGTGCTAGAATCCTCCACGTGCCCAGAAGCCTCTGACTCCACGGCTGAGGATTTGCATCGGACTTCCAAAGGCTGGAGGATGCATGTGAGGACTCCATGTGCGTCCCAGAATGCCAGCGAGATGAAGGAAGAGGAACAATGGACTGATGAGACATTCGAGCAGCGAAGTGATAGCCCAGCAGCTCACCCAGACGACGATCGTGCGTCTTAGTGCATCAGCGTCGTAGGGCTCCCACCAATACATCTCGAGGTTTATCCAGTACGGGTCTTGGATTACGAAGTAGTGGTACATCGTGTCCAGTGCCAGGTACGAGAGAGGGAGTTGCCAAGCCCAGTGTAGCAAATACTGCAGCTCATTTGCGTAGTATCTTGCGGGAGGTTGCGTGTCGTCGTGGTAATCTTCGCCAATGAACCAGTGATGTAGTCTCGGCGAGAAAAGTACGCTGGTCGCTCTACCTCGCTGCCACCTCAGAAATTCGCGCGAGTCCGTTGGACCGGGAGGTTGGTTCTCATCGTGACGCTCAAAATCCCTGTAAAGTGAAAATCAGCATCTTGTCACTCTTTAGTTCCATTGTTTGACAATTTTGCGGCAAAGCAATATGATTACCGTTCCGGCCTCTTTAATAAAATGAGATACGTGAACCACAAGCCAATGAAGAACATCGGAACATCATAGTTCCCCATTTCCCAGTACGGCTGTGGCAAAGCGAGGACGAAGAATGTGATTACGAGGCCGCCAAGAGTGCACCAGTCCTAGAAGGTTCGCTGTGGGGGTGCTGTGTGTGTGAAAATTAATGCCGACCAGCAGACGAAGAAGGGAAGGATGTAGCGTGGAGATTGCGGGCCGTTGATGATGTGTGCTGTGATGAAGGCGTAGTCGCTGGTCGGTGAGGACATTATTGCGGATGTTGGAGATTCTGCAGCCATGTTGAGATATGTTTGCGATGGAATACATGTACCCAGCTGCAGCATGAGTTGTGTTATGATGATGAGTTGGAATACGAAATTCGAGGTAAGTGCCAACGGCCTGATATGAAGTAGCAACTGAGACGTAGACCTGGCAGGCACGACAGTAGTATGCAGATGATTGCAGTTGATAAGAGTCCATTCAGCACGGTCTATCCGATGCATGACTCTCATCGCGTTGATGAATATCAAGTCGAGGTCCACACAAGAGAAGGAAGTGAAAGGTGAAGTCAGTGAAATGGCGTCTTGGCATGTTGACCACCATATCCTACCTCCCAAGTCAGACCTTCGTAGCTGCCGCGTTCCAGGTTTATGTTCTTGTCGTGGAAGTAGTGACTGCTGTCCGCGGAGCGGGTCTGATGCCAAAACGCGCCAAACAGCCGGATCGTGCACTGCGACAAGCCGACAAAAACGCACTTTGCAGGTTTTCTAGCCTGCACATCGACGCCTATATAGGAGATTATTATATATTCGGAATCGTCGTTAAATTATCTAGGACTAAGTATCTCGACTTTGTCGCCTATACTGTAGAATCGTCGTATATTATCGGAAAGGTTGCTGTCGTAAGTACATCCGTTGTTTGCCGAGTGCACCCGTAAAGGGGTATTAGGCAGGTTTTCTAGCCTGCACTTTAGCCTACGCATAGGTATAATCTATATGCCTATAATCTTCGTTAAGTTATCTAGAACCAAGCATCTCGACTTTGTTAGGCCGGCGTTATAGTAATTCTATGTCGTCGATAAAGCAGTGTTGCCGAGTGCACAAAGCGACTCCTCGGCACAGTCTAGCATCAGGCGCTTCGCGAGAGCAACTACCAAACCTAAGGCACTAAACCACCGGAGGCAAGAACACTCACAACCACTCAGACCGAGCGAAGGCACGCGCCTGACTTGGGAGGTAGACCATATCCTGGTCCCATGCAATATTTTAAGTCAACAACATATGGTCAACACAATGAGGTATTTGTTCATCCTCGATGTCTACGCATACCATAAGCCCGGTTTGCTCGACTCCCGACCTGACTGGCAGGCATCAACACGTCATATGCAACTCTTGAGTCTGGCGGTGGTCTGTATTAACCTCAGGCACACAGAATGACCTCTCATCCTCCATCTACTCTTCAGTATCGACCATTCAATCACGAGAGTCAATCACCTGATGATCTTGCAGAGGCTCTCGTTCGAATCTAGAGGCCGCCCACCAGCCACATTCTACTGAGGCCGCCCGTCACTCCAGACAAGGCTGAAGGCAATCATTTTTAAGTAGCATCCAGCAGTTAATTGATCTGGCTGCAGCTTTGGCGTCCAGTAGCAAAGCGGCACGAGATACTGGGCGTAGAAAGGCAACGCACAGCCTTGCCGTCGCACTCTCGTCCGATCTGCTATGGCGATGAAGTCTCCTGTCATGTAGTAAGGCTGACAAACTTAACCATTCAAAGATAGTACAAGCTTGATCTCAGCCACTGGATCTTCCAACATCTAGCTGGGAGCAGATCTATGCCAGAAGTGGTACCTGGCTAGAGTGTTGTGCTCGGCATGATTGGCCAAACAGGATACAGAAGACTTCACAGCCGCAACATCAGCTCCGCACGATATGCGTACACGGATTGAACGAAAGCCTTGTCGAAGCCTCGTGATGCCTGAGCACTGTGGCTATGGTTGGCCTGATCTCCTCCCATTCGCTGCATTACAATCCACACAACGTCAAAATGCTCCGAGTCCGAGCCCGTGGCCTCGGAATCAAGGAAGAAGCGAGGCAACATCGATACAGGTGAGCCTCCGCTAGGAAGCAGGGGGCCCACGTGCCTCAGTGGCTTGAGCTTCCTAGCCAATGTCCAGATGATTCTTCATGTCCACGTGTCCTCCATGCCACAATTGATGCAATGGCGGTCGCCCTGGGTGGTCTTACGTTCCGAATGCTGTCACCCAGCGCCGCCAGTAATGGCTCGCAAGCCATGATTGTGTGCCCTTGCATTGTTACTGACCCATCATCGAATGATGCAAAGAGTCTTGTTGGCATCGGCTCACTGAGCGGCAGAGAACGTACCAAAGAAATCCACGCTTGTTTTCTATCTCGGATTCTATTGAATGGACGTTGAATCCAAGCATCCGTCTCCAGGCCATGGTGTACCGTCTCTTGAGAGAGATCCTGTTCAATGTCCCAGCCGACTCGCATGAGATCAAATTGATTGTACAGTATAGGTGTGTCTGAACACCAGCTTTATTGGCCTATCGAGGACTGTCGGTTCGCATGATCACTACAATCTCGTTTGCGGTGCTTGTTCAGTAATCTTCACTCAACAATATCTGGTCTTCATTGTCCATCAGCTCCACGTGCGCGGTCTTTGAGCTCGCGGTGTCTCCCTATTAATCTGACGTTTCATCGCTCACCATCTTCCTTGCGCTGCTCGAGCCCGAAGCAAGTGATCCCACGGGTCGTGACTCAATCATCATCATCGAAGCTCTCACGCGTCCACGGTGGTGAGATCTCCCAGAACTGATGCTTCGAAGCTGGCAGAAGGCTCGTCTTGATCTGAGTAGCGAGCATCCACTCTGCCGACTCAAAGTGTCTTTCGTCCCAAGCACTGACAATATTCAAAAACTCTCTCATGATCTCATCTGATCTCATAGCCTTTTCCATCAAGTACGGACGCACGGCTTGCTGCACATCTCTCTTGTCCCAGACTTCTACATCGAGCGCGTACTTCTCACGTATCAGTGAGCGAAGCCGGCACACTGACTGAGAGGAAGCATTGTGTTCTAATGGATTTTCGTTGTCGTACTGGCTCCATTCTGGCGCTGCCTTTTTGATTTTCTCTATATTGACTGCTTTTGCTGGATGTTCAGGCCTGTGCGCGTGACGTCTTGTTGCACTCTGAGATTGGACCTGTTTTATGTTGTCCAGGACCACCACAGGGTCTGGTTCACGATGCTCGGCTCTAGGTTTCGTGAAACACCCGAGGAGCGAAAGTAATTTCATGGCCATAGTGGAATGTTTCTTGTCGATGTGTTGAGTGTCGTCTTATCAAGAGGTTGCTTGCTGGACTGATCGCGGGTGAACGACGCATGGTAGACCAACAACAATGTTCTATGCATAGTACATCAGCCCAGCCAGCAAGGCGGCGGGAGAGCGTGGCGGAGGGCGCATATAGCTCATGAAGCTAATTTGCGAAATAACAAGCAAGTGGCGTTCGGGCACGCTGCAAGTGTTGCCTCGTTTTATGCCACTAGTCTGCTAAATATCTGGGTAAGTACTCCCGCCACGGCTGAAAATGGCTGATCTCATGTGCACAAGGCTGCTTGAGACGAAAGTTTTGCATGTTCGTCATATACACACTGATGAGTGTTGTGCTATATGTGGAGTGCAATTGGAGCAATGTGCAGTATTAAACGTTGCACTCACCATAAGGACCTCCCGACGGTTTCTTGTTGTACTCCTTCCTCTCCGTCGCTATATTGTAACACGTCCCGATCACTGAACCATTCAGTAGCAGCTGCGCGAACAGATCTGTGTCATTGCACGTTACTCGCCAGATAAATGGACCAAACAAGCGCATCTGTCTCAACCCGGCCATAGGGCCGCGCGTAAGATCTCCTCGCGGGACTTTGACGATTCCAGCCACTTCGACATCTGACGCCAATTAGCTGCTGACGTACGATACTCGAATCAATGCTTACCATTACAACTTTTCTTCCAGTTGATTGGAAGTCTCTGGTTTATGTTAGCGTCTCCGGTGTCGTAACGGAACAGTCGGAAAGTGATAGTGCTGTGTTCACTTGATGGCGGTATCATCCAGAAATCGTCAGTCTGCCAGATAGCAGGACTGCCTCGCATTATTAGATCGCCTGTTTTGATGAACCAGCGCAGATTGTAACTGCTTTCGACGTAGCCGTATGTCTTGGTCATCGAGGTCATTGTGACTGTTCGATTGCCTTGGGCTGTAGAACGTCGGATTAGAACCTGTGCAGTGCCAGAGCGCAAACAAAGTACGACTGAATTACTTACGCCTTTCGATGCCATGGATGACAGCACCTTGAACTACAGCTGTGAGGCTGTACAATGCCAGTCGAAGAATAAGACACAGTTGTTGAACTCACGAATCTTTTGGTGGATGGAACACTGTCACATCCATCAATTCGAAGCTGCTTCTTAGCTCCTCTTGCAGGTATGGCGATGCCCCGAACCCTCCTACGAGGAAGACAGTCTGTGCGGAAATCAGTACCTTCACGTCCTCCACAGTATCATTGTTCTCACCTTGACCTCCGTGCCTCGCGAAGACCCTACAGCCTCGATCTGTTTGCGGACCAGGGCGACAGCCGGGTTGACGCACTTGTCCATTAGCTGCTTCATCCCTTTCCTGAGACGAGTTTAGCTGCTTGCCAAAATTGAGTAAGTTCTGTCACCACATACCATTTTATGATCAAAGCACCTTCGTCCACTCGATTTTCGATGGTAAGTTTGTCCAGTGGTTCGGGTAGCTCTATTTTGATCGCGGCTCTTCTCGATCTTTCATAGTTCTTAAACGTGGACTTCGCTACGAAGAATTCTTTGATCAATTTTCTCATGGCAGGTGACTCCATTTCGTACGCATTTGTCGCCTTTTGGCGCGCAGCGTCAGGATCAAGCATGGCATAATTCTGCTCGCCAATAACCCGTCGTAGCCAGCGTTTGAATTCTGTATCAATCAAAGCGGAGCCACATTTGCTGCCTGGTCTCGGTCAGCATAGAAGCGCAAAAGTATCTGCACAGTTGTACCTGTGGGCTTCGTAACCCTTTCTAATTGAAGGTGGGGTCGTAGCTGCGTAACTCGATAGGCCACGGAGTCTACAGTACCACCTCCCGCATCACAGATCACGAAGCATCTGTTTTCCTGTCATCGTGTGAGCTTCATCACTTATGCTCTTGACAGATGAAATCACCTTGAGCAAGCCGGCTCCACATTCGCGGGCTGTGTAGTAAGCTGCTGCTTCAGGCTCAGAAACCAGGATGGTCTCACGAAGTGATGGAATGCCCGTAGAATTGAAACCGGCTGCTGTGGCTGCCCGAAATACGGCATTCCGTGCTTGATACGACCAGGTCTGTCTCGGAGCATCAGAACTGGCCGCAGATAGACGAGGACAGTACTCACCACAGGCATCGTAACCACTAAGTCAACAGGTGTAGACGTGCGGCCCAGCTCTTTCACTTTGATGGCATCTCGAGTGCATGGAAACACCTGCCGCAGATAGTCGGTCACAATCTGTTCAGGTGTGCTGCATGGGAAGTCGGGGTTAGGGCCAGCATCGCGTATGTGGTCGAAAGATAGGCCTCTAGTGCCATTGAGGACGCGCAATGTCAGGCCTAGCTCATCCACCCTCTCTTCTTGCAGCTCAAGTTCGAGCTTTTGGTTGATTAAAGTCAGAGCGTCGCCGCTGATGTTCGAGCCCCATTCCGGCTCGCCTGGAGAGCTGTATGATATGACGCTTGGAACTTTGTCCATATTACCCATTGCGCGACCCCAGTTCCGGACGACCTCGATCTTGTTAGAGTGGGGATAATTGGTAGCTCTTGCCTCCACCGAGGCAAAGGCGACACCTGTTCGAGCATGAGTAGCTAAACAACTCAGCCAAGTGTTGAGACAACTTACCAGTGAACGTGGTACCGAAATCAAGCGCCAGCACGAATCGTCGCTCTCCAGTTGACATCCCATTCGTTTCGTGTCTCGCTGGTTGAGTGCCCACGTTGCCATTTTGGCTTTGCGTGCGCCTTGGTCTTGTGTGTTGACCCCCAGCTTCTTCTTCGTCTGAATCAAGTAGATCTCGTCCGAGGTATGTGCTCCTGGCTGCCATGCTTTCTGTCAATCGATGAATAGGATGGGTGAATTTCGACAAGCAAGCAGCCTGGATCGAAAGGCAAGACTCTCGATCCCACAACAACCGCAGGTCACATCAGTGAGATGCAACAGAAAGGCTTGCATGCACAGACGCAAGGCAACCTTCCGTAAAGCCTTTCGAAGAGGCCGCCAGCGCCAAGAGTGGCGTGAGGTATGCTCTTTATCAGTGGCATGTTGGCACAGCCTGGTGGGGGAGGGGAATGATCCGCAGCCGGTCAGATGTGCCATGCTTTGGCGTCTTGCAAGCGATCGCTGGTAATGAGCTCTTCGAACATGAGATCCATTGCAGCTGATCTCATTCCAGAGGCAGAAACTTCACAGTACATTCGCAATCGATCAGAACACGGCTATGCCTTGGTATAGCTTTGGACGCGACAAGCAGCCATCATCTGGACCAGCTGGGTTTCGGTCTGGAAACGAGCCTGATCCTCGCCTTGTGGCATTCACCCAAAGTCTACCACTATGCTGGACTGACGATGAGCGCAAGATCAAGGAAGCGGCAGTGTCGTCCTTTGCCAACCACGTCCGCGTACTGCAGCAAAGAGCGCGAGATGCCCGCCAACAGTGCGACGAACTTCAGCAAGCTCTCCAGAATGGACAGCGAAAAGCCGAATACGAGGCTCGTGGAGTACGGACAAAGCATGCACAGGATCTTCTCAGGTTGCAAGAAGATGCCAAGCGCGACCGAGCCAATCTGCAGTCGCAACATGATATCCAGATCCGAAACCTCAATGTGAAACTCCACCGACAGGGAGAGGAAGCTGGACGAGAAGCGAGCAGGGTGAAGAAACAGCATGAGGATGAGGTGCGGGCACTCAAACAGCAGAGCGAGGCGCGAGAGAATGAGTTTGCCAGAGAACAGGAAAAGCTCCGCCGGGTCCACGAAGACCAGGAAGCAGGTCTCCGAGCCGATCATGGTCGCACAGTACATGAACTCCAGAAGAAGTTGAAAGATCTCAACGGCGCGCTACTGTCACGCGATGATGAGGTGTACCAGGCGGCCATTTTCAGCACCGTAAATTTGCCACAGAAGACAGATGCAAAGTTGAAAGACAGCTTCTCGGAAATCGAAAACTTGATTAACGGTATCAGCGGTTTGTCGTGGAAGGCGGATCAGACGGTTTGTCCGGAGAATGTGTTACAGAGACACAGTGCAAAGCATAGCATTCGGCGGCTCAAGAAGGCGATATTGCAAGACATCATTTGGTCCATACTTCATCGATTTGTCTTTATAAGTCCGTTTCGGGTCTTTGGGGAGCTTGGGAAGGAGCTGGAGCACGAATGGGTCGCCAACAGTGTCGGGAATCCGCATACGTACTCACAGAGGCATCCTAACCAGGACCAAGCTGCTCGGACAGTGGAACCGTTTTTGCCGGACGCAGGCAGCTTTAAGTGGCCGGCTCCAAGCCTTGCAACAGAGCGTTGGAGATACATGACTTTGCAGGAATGCAGAGAAGTCCTCAAACAGCCGGTTCTTTCGCAGTTCGATCCCCGTGCGCGCTTGAAGAAAGGGTTTAGCGACACCATTTCTTCGCTTGCAGCAGAGCTCACAACCACAATTCAGAAAGTGGTGTCTGTCGACAACCAGAGTATGGACAACGTGAATACATTGTCTAGGAAAGTCCCGAAAGCTTGGCTCGACTTTTGCATGCATCGTCCTCGCATTGTTGTTGACATGTTCGGGCAAGAATTCTCAGGTGCTTCGCAGAGATTCACTCAGATAGGTAGAGGCGAAGTTTTGCTTACAGTCGTTCCGAAACTTGGGCGATATGGCGATAATGAAGGTGCCGATCTGGATCGTTTCAATCTCTTGAAAGATGGCGAGTCCCTCACGCTTCCTTAGTCGAGGGCTATCAACAGCATTGGTAGAGCAGTTAGAAGTTGTATGATTTTCCCCATCGACATGGGTGGGTCGAGGCCCTGACCTTTGATACGATGCTCTTCATCGTCCACCTGAAGCAGCAAGCTCAAGAGTGGTCAATAAGTTGCCTGCTGCGAGACACCGCAGAAGTCCTTCACGCTCAGACGGCTGAATATTCATGAGCTCTGTTACGTACTCGTATGGTGTGTATCTCCTGCCCGCCTTATCTTCATATACAAGCATGGTGAAACGCCATGGGTTGTTCTTCATGTCCAGGATATCCAGCAAGATTTTGGTGGTTTCAGGTCCCTTGGAAAGCGCTATGTGCACATAAGTCCTTTGCCTGTGTCGCCAAGTGAATGCCGACTTCTTTGCTAACAGCTCGATTGTCTCTTTCCGTCGCACCTCAAAGGGAGCCTCTGTGTCGGCGACTTTGCAACAAGATTGCCCACTGTCCGTTTCCAGTGCAACGGCCAGAGGGGTGTAATTGCTGTAGGCTTCCGATTCCAGATTCGAGTTGTGGGTTTCCAGCAATTTTCCGACGAATTTTGGCAGCGCGAGCCAAGCCGCCAAATGGAGGTCGTCTTCATCTGAGACAGAATTGTTCATCAGGAGGTCATACGCATCAATGTTGCCCAAATATATCGAAGCCTGACACAGAGTGAGTGTGCCAATTTCGTTGATGGGGTCTTTCGAGGCAGATCCCGAGCGAGCGCCCAAGCACGCCAACACCGATGCTGGCACATGGTTGTCAAAGGCAAGACCTGGTCTGATTTCGAGAAGTGCTTCCAGTATCTGTGTTCTATTCTTGTCTAGAACACAGGCCATTGATGCCGATAAAACCGTCACAGGAGTTGCAAAGTCGATGTCACAGCCTATTAGAATCATTAGTAGCCGATTGTAAGTGCCCGCGACCAGAATTCAACTTACCCGCACCAAGTAGATCGAGGACCGTCTTGTTAGAAACTCGTGGTCTGCATAACAGCGCCCAGATTAATACCGAGCATTTCTCCTCGGCGCAACCAGGAAACACGCTGCACAATACTGTTTGAGAAGCGAGATTGCTTTTCGCAAGAATGAGACCTGCGAGTACCTGCCCGTCGGGATATTTCTTGATACAACGTGTCAGTAGATCAGCCTTGGTGATCTGTGCAGATGAAGGTCGTTCTCGAAGGCACAACTTGAACCACCTAGCAGCGTCCGCTTCATCATGAAAAGTGGAAAGCACTGCGTCGACAGCTCGGTTGAGATCTACACTCTTACACAGCTCCCGAAATTGCTTCGTCGTGCCAGTGCATAAAGTCAGAATAAAGCTCGCCGCATATGGATCAGCGCCTTTTGTTACCAACAAACGTATAGTGTCGAAATCCCCGCCTTGTCGATCGAAGCAATTCTTCAATGCTGCATAACAGTTTGACTTATCCACGAGATTGCCTTCCAGCAGGACACGATATATCTCGAAACGTGCGCGAGTGTCGCTAAACGTTGCCTTCGATGCATACGCAAAAGCGTTGTTGGCCACTTTACGTGTGTTGAGTCTTTTGCCCAAAATTTTGATGGCTTCAGCGGACTGAGCTCGGATTGCAAGCTTGAAGGCTTCTCCATCTTCGAATGAGATGTCAGCTCCGTGCCTCAAAAGGCAGTCTGCAGCAGAAAGGTCGTGTATCCTTTTGGCGCTCAGTGAATGCAGAAGAGCGCGGGACTTGTCCACTTGACTAACATCTTGCTTGAGGCACTCATCCAAGATCCAGATTCGACGTCCCGCAGACATTTCACATGCTGACGCCAAATGGAACAGCTCTTTGCCAGAAGTTTTGCGAATGATCAGATGCAGAAGATCGTCCGAACCCGCCTCGAGAGCTGCTTTAGTAGTCTGCTCATGGACTTTGGCGCCTCGGCGAAGTAGCAAGGCCGGAAACTGGACATCCCGTGGGACGCTTTGGACGGATGCCTGCAGAAGGTTGGACAAGAGGCTGTTGTCTGTGCCGGCACTGGCATTGAGAAGGCTTTCGTATATTGTGTTCACGTGGTCCGGTGAGAAATCGCTGCCTTTCTGGAAAGATTTCAGGCATGCAAGGCATGCCTTAGTGACCGTTTCGATATAAGGTCGATGTTTCAACAGCAGACGCAACACTTCTAGATGGCCGGATACTGCTGCTTTCTGCACGGCTATCCCGCCTTGGTGATTTATCGAAGCACCATGTTGTAGGACTAGATGTAGGCCCTCGAAGTCCCCGTCTATCGCGAGCTGTGTCTGATCTGCGATGCATATCGTTTGTCCGATTTCGGTGCCTGAAGCCTGCTCGAGTAGAAGTTTCATCACATCTAGTCTTGTTCGTCGCTTGTTGATTCGTGCAGTGGCCCCGAACGCTAGTTGAAGTGACAGCGCACTCGGCTTTAATGCGAGCATATCTCGCAGCAAACTGATGTCGACGGCTAGGACTGCAAGACGAAGGAACTTGCATTCTCCGCCGTTGATCTGGAGACCATGAAACAACAAGCAATGGAGGATCGCTGTTATGTCTGATGATCTTTCAACTGATTCTGCACTTACGGTATCCAAAGCAGCTCGCTTATGCTGCGTACATTCGAGAAGAGTGTTTAGGCTGCTCAATACATAGTATTGTTGGTGAATAGCAAGTGGCATGAGACGCTGTGTGCTTGTGAGGTTTGGCGGACATGTTTTGCATAGGACCTCGAATGTTCTCGAGCTCCTGTTTGTCAGCGCTTTGTAAAAAGCTTCGCCTTGCTTGAAATTCGCGCTCGCTCCGGATGTTAACAACAGGTCTAAGATACTCCTCCGAGAATCTTGAATTACTGCTGAGAGAAGTGCCTGGTCAACGGGCGCTCCCTTCGCTCCTTTGCTCAACAGCAAGCGCATGGTTTCCAGCGACGAATCGTGATCGTTATCTGCTGCTGAGAATTGACGAAAAGCAACAAGGACAGCTTTGGCAAGGACCAAGGGCCTGATGGAAGCTTCGCATAGCAGCTTCAGTACGTGGAGCCACCCGTGATGAGCAGCAACCAAGACGCTGTTGGTAGACTCCTCGTCACTTGCGTCGGGAGATGCGCCGTAACGTAATAGGAGAGCTATACACTCCAAGTCTGCTTCGTCTCCTTCAGCGAGCAACATTTCCAGCGGGCCCCCTAGGGTTTCAGGCACTGTGCTTTTGCTGAGGACTTTTTCTAGGAGCGCGAGTCTCTTCTGCGGAGGTCGTACTTTCACGAGAGCTGGTACCACACGCGACAACACTTTTGGCGTGCAGGCTGCCCGAAGTAGTGTGTCGAGCATGGCCGCATCGCTGTTGCGTATTGCTGCTTGCAGAGCCGAGGCTTGTTTGTAGTCAACAGATGCGCCCATCCGTACTAGCTCTGTGGCTTCCCTGATATGTCTACACCGGACTGCACAGATCAATCGGCGATTCAGAGGCTCGCCGTCGAGGCCCAGTGCAGATAGCTTTCCCAATATTTTAAGGACACCTTGCTCAGTGGCGTTTGGGGGTATCCAGTCCAACGCTTCGGCAGCAATCCTGAAGGTTTCATGCGTCAAAATGTCCAGCATCTCGAGGTCCATTTGTGTCACTGCCAGTTTGAGTGCATTTCGCGGTCCAACGTTTAAGCTTACGCCTGCTGTAAGCAGCAGTCCAACAAGCTTCGACTCGCGATCCTGGACGTTGCGTAGCATTTTTTCCCTCAAAGTTGGATTGTCCGAGATGAAGCCAGCTTCTATGAGCAATTCGAAGAACGCATATCTGCTCGAGGAACCCATTTGGCAGATTGTGTTGCAAGCAGGTACCTAGTCATAGCGGGCTAATTCGTCCGGCTTGGTGTATGCAAGAACGACTGCTGTGGCAGAGAAGTTGTGAGTTGACAACACTCTTGTCAGCATGCGCTCGTTTGCGATAGTGGGAAGGTGTGAAAGGCACTGTAACAACACAGCTGGCGATACATTTGCAGAGGAATGCAAAACACGTCGCCAGACCTCAACTGGTAAGACACAGGGAGCGGTTAAAAACAGCCTGGTCATGTCAAGATGTTCAAACTGCAGACGCTTCGCCATATCCCTGTGACATTCTGAGGCATCTGCGCCAAAGCTTAGCAGAAGACCCATTGCTTGCACGCAGCCTTTGTCGAAGGCCAGTCGAAATGCTGCATTGAGAACTCGAGCATGGATACCAATCTCGCACAATAACCGTACGTACTCTAATTCCCGGGGCGAGGTGACCGTATTCAATTCGAGGACTTGATTCAGCCACGGAACTTCGGTGTGCTGATCGGCACCATGGCGAGAGCGCCAGAGCTGGTACAGACTCGACGCAATCGCATGCTGTGCTACTGCTTGGGCTACACCCACCGGTCTCAGGGGATACTCAACGAGCAAGGCGTCGATGACTGTAGCGACCTCATCGTCTGTGAAGACCCAAGTGCTTGGATCGGCTTCCTGGCGTTGTGGCTCGAGCTGGGACTGAGATTTGGAGAGTCGGACATTCTCCCAAGGCCGCGCCGGGGCCGTGACATTTGGGATTGCGGGATGCGCTGGTCGCTGCGATGCCAACAGCGATCGTGCCTCGATGGTTTCCAGATGGATAGGAGGACGGAGAGGAGCTGGACGTTGTCGCGTGTCGAGTCGCCGAGGTGGGGCAAGATTGGCCTTGGCGAGCAGCGTCTCCTCGCGAAGATTCACGTCCGTCGCCATGACATGAACAAGACGCGCCACGCCACCTGCTGAAGAGCAACGAGAGCCAGACCGCCGCTTGAGAATGGCCGCCAAAGCAGAAGCAGAAATGGAGAAAGATGGATTGGCGCGGCCTCAACGCCACTGGTGTGACTGGCGGCTGCAGTGCGGGATGCGTTGACACTCGCTGGAGCGGCAGTGCACGATGAAGGCAACCTGCATCGACGTCGACCGCCTGTGGTGACCTCAGCCTCAGCCTTGTGGTGGCTCGCTTGCTCGGAGACCTCTCTTCTTGCTGCTGGTCATTATTCCATTGCCGCCGGAGAGCATCCATCCTCGCTGCTGGCCGGTCTGCCTCATTCTACCGCCATGCCTCCACCACACTCTGCCTCCATCTCGCGCAAATCTGTGTGCCCCCGAAGACCTGGAGGCGTTGTCCGAGCAATTGTTGCAGTCTTCCACGAGTCGTGTAACCTCCCCGACTGTCGTGGCATCGCGCCGATGGTCATCTACTTCTGGCTCCAGGTCTCAAATGCTTGCCGACCCTCCGCAGCAGACAGTAGACAGCCTGTTGCCGGACTCGCTACGGCTCTATCGCAGCTCCCGGGTGTCGCGCGTAGCTGGCACGGAAAGTATACCTCCTGATGGAACTACGTCTCCCGGCCGCGAGGACTTCTTCGCCCGCCGTACTCCCGAAGCCTCGGTCGCAAGAACATTATCCTCCACTCAGCAGCTCTCCCTTGCGCGCCGCCCACCATACCGGGGTGCAAGTTCAAGGTCAAGCAATCTGATGAGACAACTGCGCAGCGAGACGAATGACGCCAACGCCCGCAGTCACCGGCTGCCAGATGCTGGGCTATTCAGGAAGATGTGTTCCACAGATGTCCTATTTTTGATCGACTCAACTGGCTCGATGGGTCCATACATCAGTGCTGTCCGAGACCAGGTCAAAAGCATTGTTGCGGACATCAAGCGAACTTTCCTAGGGTAGGCTGATGTACGCATCGCGGTGGTGAGCTACAAAGATCATGGAGATGCCGATGAACTCCAATCCCTAGACTTTACGGAAAGCACGGCCGAGATACACGGATTTGTCGACAGCCTTTATGCTGCAGGCGGTGGCGATTGCCCAGAAAATGTGCTAGGAGGCCTCGATCGCGCACTGCAGCAGTCATGGTCCCATCAGACACGTTGCCTTGTTCATATCGCCGATGCTCCGCCACACGGCCGCTCCTTGAATGACCTACTTCCTACGCAAGATGACTACCACATTGACGGCAGCGAGCCACATGGTTTGGAGCACGAAACGCTGATCAGGAATGCCATCGAGCTCAACATCAATTACGCTTTGCTCCGCATAAATGGGGGTGAACATGGGACCGATCGCATGGCGCTTGCGTTCTCGCACTTGTACGGAGTGAAGAACGCGTCATTACTGCCGTCCAATCTCTACTTTCACGAGGTCCGCCCTGCCACGCTGCCACGAATCAGGCATGCCGGTCTCCTGACCGAACCACAGTTCGAGGAGCTAGCTCTTGGTACGACGTACAGCGAACTTCGGCATCTTGTTTGCAGGACAGTGACCAGTTCTTTCGCTCGTACAGCTAGTCGCCTGACGATTGCTCGTCATGGTGCTGCCGCTTCCAAGTACGCAGGTAAAAGCTCCGATTCCATCAAGATCTCTCTGGAGCACATCCCGCCGCGGTGGAATGATCTTATGTGGTTCGAGGACGTCTTCGACACCGAGGGCTTCTGTCCGGCAGGTGTACACGAACCCAGCACCCTCAACGAGATGATGCAATCTGATACAAACATACCAGTCAGCACTGCAGAATTCGTTGTTCGTGCACGATCCAAGCCTTTTGCTCACGGTGCTATGCGTGCTGCATCATACGCGCGCACTGCCGCTTCTCATAGCCCCTTTGTACTCAAGACTTATCTCAAACCCGGTAACTGGCGGCCGCAAATGGTCGAAGACATGAAGATACAGACATTGGCGAAAGCGTTCGCCCTCGAGTTTAACGGACTGCTCAATATCGACCCGCCGCTTGATTTTGTCGTTACCTCATGCTTACAGAGCAAGGCAATCGATACTTCGAGAAAGCCCGGATCATCGATATCTTCGGAACCCTACATCACTGGCACCTATGTGAAATACAATAACAACACCATGTGGGTGAACCCGGAGTCTGGCGATGAATTTAACCAGTTGGTTCAGACCTTCTCCCATTTTACTTTTAAGCGCTCGTACGGCCACCTTCTCGTAAATGACCTACAGGGAGATGCCGTGAGTCGTACACTGACAGATCCAGCTATCCAAACTCTGGACCCACAAAGGTTCAAATTGAGCGACACCAACCTCGGCGAATCCAGCCTGAAGCTCTTCTTCGTATCCCATGAGTGCACCAGGTTCTGCAACGAGCTATGCCTCATCAGCAGTAAAGAAATGTTCTCACCTGGTGCTACGAAGAGATTCAGAGAGAGCTGGCCCATTCCAAAACCCACTGTGTTCTGCTCAAACAAACTGTGTCGAAAGATTATGCGTCATAACAAGGCCAGAGAGTCTCCCGAATATCAAGGATATCAGTGGTGCAGCACTTGCTGGCCACAGCTGGAATTGTACAAGAAACAGTTGGTATGTGAGGCACCGGGCGAGGATCACGAATTTGAGGTATCGGAGTTCTTCCACCAGTCGCAAGGCGAGTCCACTCCTCGTGAGTGCGAGCGCCATCGACCCATGAATACCGCGTCTTCCAGAGCTGCTGCAGTCGGAGGGAGCATGTTTAGCAGGATGAAGTCGAAGAAATCTAGAGAGTCACTTGCAGGCTCTATTTCGGGTAAAATGTGGTGATTTCTGTTGAAGCCAAACGAGGCGGTATTCGGGAAATATGTCTGCTGGTCTTCGGTTATGACAGTCGTCAGATAGTCATTCCAGTACGTGAGATCCAAATGATGCTTCTTGACTTGAAATCGGTACTTCTGAAGGTGTCCAATCATTCCTGCAATTTAATCGAACTGTAGTCAGCAAGAGCGAATGACCAAGGTTGGCGGAGAAGAAACCCTTCTCATTTCACAAACCTGCATCAACTCGCATAATGCGGCAAGAAGATCTATCGAGATGTAGATTCAGAGGTGAAGTGAAGTCGCTTGTGGCCTTATCCTTGTAGCATGTGGAGTCAGCAGGCCCGGCATGTTGGAACGCCATGGGAAGACGCGCTCGCGCGAACGGAAGGTGGAGCGAGATGACCGAGTCTTGGCGCGGCTGTCTCGATAACAACAACGCGTGCAGCTTCGACTATCTAGTAAGACAGCCATTCTCGAAGACAAAGCTTCGTGCATGTGTCATCGCTGAAGATGCCAAAATCTCGTAAGATCTATGTAAATCCTCTAGCATGGGTAGGTCTGGCTTGTCCTTAGGTTCCGAGACTCGACCGTCAACTTCGAGGTAGCCCAGTGAGGCGAAGACGATACCAGAACAACACTTCGAGGACTCATGCAAGACTTTTGCTGGCTGTAGCGACTAGAATGTGTTGGTCTGATGCCGGGATGACTCGAACCCCAGGACTCGTATGCTGATCCGGCCGGTGGACTTCACACATGAGCGACGGTATCTCGCCCGGAGACAGCTCATACAGCCCCTCAGCTGCACAAGTACGCATCTTGCAGCGTCTCTTGGAAGACGGGACCTCCATTACAAGCGCATTTCGTTGAGAGCGAGAGCCATATCGAGGACCGAGATCGAGAGCGAACTGTTTCAGCCAGCATGAATACGATGCACAGGAAGCCATACACACTCATAGCGGTGGCAATGGAAGTATTCTTAACACTCACAGCTCCAGCCAGCTCATCCTTGAAAACACCCTGCTGTCCAGAATTCCAGACGCAAGATCTCGCCTAAAGCATCCAGATCTGGTAGAGCTCAACAGCCACCAATCTTGGCCATGCAAACAGCTTATCCTGCTGTAACTTCAGCACAACCTTGGCATATCACTGACCACCTCGATGCACCTCTCAATCCCTCTACCACTTTCCGCATTGAGATTCAAAACATACCACCTATGGCGCCTCTGACCATGATACATTTTGTGGATGGCCGAGGAGACGGTCGTCCAAGTCGACAGGCGCGTTCACACGCGGCTAAGATGGCGAGGCTCAAGAAGCGGGCTACTGTCGCCAGTGTCGAATACGCTTTACAGCAGTTGGCAGCGACTCTTGCTGCTCCTTCTTCGCACTACGGATATATGGAGGATGCAGAGACGTCGAGGCAAGCATACGCCATTACGCCTACCGAGAGTGTAATGTTGGGAGGTCTTGCGTCGCTGGCAAGTGCCGAATCGGGATCGGAAGAGGAGAATATTGCTGTTGCTGCTGTGGAACCAGCTTTCTCAGTACCTGAAGTACTTCCTGCGACGCTTGGTGCATTGTCGCCATCTTGCATCGCGCCAGCTGCATCGACGCAAACCATTGAATACAGTAAGTGCTTTCTTCCAATACGAGGTGCTCTGTTTGGTATCTGACCTTGCTTGCAGTGACCCAGGTGTTCTGGCCGCAATTTCACATGCATGGAGACGACCATCAAGCTCCCCTGCTGCATGCATACTGCGACAAATCCTTGTTCTACCACTATCTCAATTATGTCTCGGCGGTACATCTGGCTGTCCTGTCGAATCGCATAACTCGTCCTGCCACCGTCAAGAGGCTGGTGCACTACCAAAGCGAAGTCATCACACTGGTGCGCGACAACGTCAGCAAGTCCATCTCCGCAGAATGGGCTATCATCCTAGTGATTGCGCTGGCTGCCATGGACTACCAAGAGTGCTTGATGCAGCCTGAAGTTGAGGAATTGATGTTTGTTCCTTACATGCCTACTGCGGACTGGCTGAATGTCTTTGGCCGCTTTCGTCCTCATGCATCACATTTCGCTGGTATGCATGCGCTAGTCGACCGGGCTGGTGGCTTCAATGCCCTGCCCTTGAACGGGTTGCGGGGAAGAGTGGCTTGGGCGGACCTTGTACAAGCTGCCATGACTGGATGTCGACCCAGCACACCCTGTATCTGGAAAGAGACGACATCGATTACACCCCTACACAACCAGTCCGCTGCTGCCGTCGTCCTGGCATTTGGCGATGTACCTGGAAGCTTGCCTCGCGAAATGCTCGATGCCTTGCAACAGCTTGCTGCGCTTGACATATTATTCTCCCGTACCGACTTCACAAATGTGGACAAGAGGACGATGTATCAACTGAAGATGCTCCGAAATATTGTTGAATACGACATGATCTGTCTCCGATCCTGGAAAGAACTGTCGGATGTCTCCCGCGAATCATCATACTGCGCAGTCTACGAGATTGTCCGCATCGTCTCGCTGCTATACTGCCAGGCTGTGATCCTCGGCCTGCCACCACACAGTGGCTGGCATCTGAAACTGCTGGAAGAACTTCGAGACGTCGTAGAACTTTCCAGAGTCTTGGAATGGAGCACTGAGCAAGGTCAGGATCTGCTCGTGTGGGCTCTGTGCATCGCAGGCATTGGGGCACTTGGCAGCAAGATGGAGGCATTCTGGCTGAACATGTTCGGGCAAGCGAGGCGATTGCGAAGTTTGCACGATCGATCGTCGATACGCGATGTCGCGAAGCAGTTCTTGTGGCAAGATGCTGTTTGCGGCAAGGGACTCGATATGCTCTGTGCTCGACAGCTTGGTTGATATGGGCTGCCTGTAGCACTGCGTCCGGCTTCTGGCATTGCATGTTGTCGGCGACGGTTTTCAATAGTGAAGTCGGCACGTGCCGGTCACTGAGTCCGTGAAGCCGCGTGAAGTCCAGAGTGCCTTCCCGAAGTGAACAGGCAGACGCGACGCGACTTCAAATTGGTCGTACCCACAACAACTCGACTTGGCGGCCTGACCAACCTTACATCATCTGCGACACCAAAAACAAACACAAGTTCACCACGCCCCAACAGCAAGATGCCGGACTTCTGGGATCTTCCGCGCAACGTGCGCGACAAGATCTACCGCATGCACCTCGTGCACGATGAGGCCATCGATTCGGAAAAGCATTACGACATGTGCCGCGTCTACTACCCGCCGTACTCCTCGGAGTACATGCCTGCATTGCTACGCTTGTCTGACAGGGCGGATCGTGAGGCAGCACCGATATACTTCGGCGAGAATTGCTTCAAATTCCCCAGCTTGAGCACTGGTAACATCATGTTCTCGCTGGACAAACGTCACGCGCGTCTCGTCAAGAGAATTGATTGTGACTGGGATCCTGCGGCCACGTTGACCGGCTTTTTCTTCGATCAGATCGCGAGCATCAAAGGTCTCCAAGAGCTCAATTTGAGGGTGGACGAGCAGGCGATGGTTCACAGCGCTCTGTGTAAGCGAGACATTCGACAGCGTTACCGCCTCAAAGATACGTTTTCCGCTCAAGAACAGCTTGCCATATACCGCTTTCCCGGTATGTGCAGCCTGGTGTCTCTGCGCGGTATTCCGACTGTGAACTTCATGAAACGCACAAACCCTGCAGATAAGACGAAGGATTTTGGAGGTCCAATCCCAGGAGGAGTCCTCTTGACGCAAGTTGCTCCCCTGATCGCAAGACCTGCAGTCAAGGCGAAAACCAAGAAGGCCTCGAAGGGCAAGCGTAATACGAAAAAGAGGTGAGTTTCCAACGAAATTGACGCACCAGGAATTTTAACTCATGACCACTCAGCAGAAGCAACGATTCGTACTTCGATTTTCTAAGTCTTCCTCCTGAGCTTCGCAATCGAATTTACGACCTACTTTTGCGCATCGACGGACCCATTCACCCGTCCAAGAAGCCGCCGAGCACCAAACCAAAATCGTGCAGCTCCACGCAAGGATACGAATCTGCGCTGTCTTTGCTCGGCGTGAACAAGCAGATACGCGATGAGGCTGTTGGCATATACTATGCCAATCCTCTGGTCTTCTACTATCCGACGCAGTTCCACGCGTTCATGGTGGACCTCGGCGTTTTGCGTCGTAGTGTCATCACTGATGTTACCATTCACTATGACAACACAAAACGTGGCGGCATCGACCTGGTCGACCTTTCCTTCCCACTTCTTCGAGACCTGACGGGGCTGAAGAGGCTCCAAATTACCATGCAGAACACACTATTCAACAAGATCTACATTCGGGGATGGATGAACCGTTGGAGAATGGATAACGCAAACCCAAGCTGCATTCCTGGCATGAAGATGCTTTTCAGCCTGCGCGGCATCGTCGACATCAAAGTCCGAGACATAGAACTGGAGGAGGCATACCAGAAGGCGGTCGAAGATAAAGTGTATCCCAACTTCGATCCGCACTCTCGCAGCTACCATGTTCTGAAACTCACTGCTGCTCTGAGCCACTTCAATGAGGCCCTGAAGCTTGCACAGAAAGGCGCCATCAATGAGGAGCTACTCCAAGACAACAAGTGGCACACCTGGGATGACTTTCCAGAACTCCCAGAGGAAGAGGAGTCCGATGAAGAAGACGAGGCAGACGAAGACGAAAGCATGGACGAGCAGCAGGACGTCACCAATCATGTCGAGGCTGGACCGAGTGACGGAAACAACATGCCAATCATCATTGCACCTGGCCATGCCCCTGCACCAGGACCCAGACGATCTGCTCGTCTTTCCGCCAAAGCCGCCGAAGTGATTTCCGCGCAGGAGGATGATGCAGAGGATATGGAAGTTGATAATTACGACGGTGGTCGTGGCGCCAGTCCTGAACTCTGAGGTAAAAGGCTGTGCCACACATCGCTTGCGGCGAGAGGTGGCTCAAGGATTTCTCACTGCTTGCGCAAGTTTGGAACAGCTCGGAATTTGTCAAGCTTCTTTTTCTCCTTCTATCTTTGCTATGGTTATTCGTCTCATTCTGCTCAAGCTGATCAGCTGAGGATGGTGGTCTGGTAGACGTTCGGCGCAGCTACATCTGTTCAGCGTAGCGACGCCTCGATATGTTGCATAAAATGTCATCACGAGCAGAACTCCTCTCTAAACATTGTTCGACCCACAAGCAGTCTCCTACATCTCATTCGTAATATTGACAATCAACCCCGCCAGATCATTAACGGTTTCCCCTTCAGGCCCCATTCTATCGCTCCTCCATCACCATACACCATGGTCCGGCCTCCTGCCCAATACATCGACAACAGTGTCCCTCAATTCACCACTCTCGTCTCCTGCAATCCACCATGTCCCACTTTCCAATCTCTGCAACAACAATGCTACCCCCTCTTCGCCCTTGCATTCTTGCATGACTGGCCACCAGAGTCCGTTGATCTGCTCTCGAATGTCCAGATTCAGATACAGCCAAGTGAGTAGGTCTCCGATATCGTCAATACCACTCAGATTGTGCTCGAGTACAGCCAGATCCCAGTCGACGTAGTTGCTGGGTGTCGGGAGGAGAGGTGCATTTGTTTGCCCTTGCTGTGACGCAGAGGAAGCAGATCTCGAAAGTCGATTGCGGATGCCTTTGTATAGCCTTCTGCCTCTCACAACGAAGAGGCAGAGTGGTCGTAGCTGCGTTGTCTCGATGTGTGACCCAGTCGTTTGTTCGTCCGAGACAGTGTCTTGGTCTGGATCACTATCGATTGAGCCTTCTTCCTCTTGGTGATCTGCAATGTAGAAAGTTGTAGAGTTGTAGACAGCATCGTAAACTTGAGCCTGCAAGTTTCCGCAACTGTCGAATGTTATGTCTTGCTGATGGAAGAAAAAGTCCGTCATTGTCATTGGTTCTGTAGATCTCATTTCTGTGAGTCGAGGAGTGTCTTTGAGTGTTTGCTATGCAATTCGAAAAGTCTTGGTTCTGATTGTCTTCTAGTTCTCGAGAGAAGTGGAGAGTATTCTGAAGAAGCAAAAGTAATTGCTTGCTGGGCGAGAGAGAGGTAGTGGTGCATTTTCGGCGGCGTGAAGACAGAGCTCCACGTGGGAAAGTTGGACAAGGACTTTGTTGTTCTGTAACGTCAGGCGGTGAATTGCTAGAGCACGGAGGCTGAGGCGTAGCGTGTAGGACTGCGCGAGCGTTGATCATGAGGGCAAGGTCTGTCAGCAGTCAGTCAACTGTTCTCTTTCAATTATGTACTGTTAGACATCGTATTGTGCGACATCGTGAACCCCTGTTCTCGTTCTATCGTGCTATCTGAGCGGAGTAGCGACGATCATGCAACCGTATGTACAAGCATAGGGGTATCTCAAATCACAATGCAACGCCGAGAATATGCAGTCCATGCGCCAGACAATCAATCAATCTCCATCCTAACCTGATCATTCGCCTTGTTTGTGAAGAGGCTCCAACGCCGTCTGCTCCTGTTCTCGTTCCGAATGCCCATTGAATGTAAAGAAACCTTGTCAAACTCCTGTGGATCTTGCTCAAACGACGACATAGACATTCTCGCATGGTATCCCGCACTCGCTGTCGCCGCGCCTTTGTTACCGCTCCAGCCCTTCGCAGTCATGTTCCCGCTGTCTCGCTTCCGTGACGTCAATTTCATGTTCGTGGTTTTTGGTATCAGAACGCCCAGTTTTGAATGTCTCTCCTTGTCCGTGTCTGGTGACTTGGGACTTTGTTTCAGTGTTTCTCCTCTCCAGCCCAGGACAATTGGTAAATAGCATTCCACTTTTCCGAGCACGTCTTCTTTCTTCGCTTCGTCTCGATGTGCAGTGCACAGTGCTTTCCAAAATAATCGTTCGAGTTCTAGCTTGGTAGAGTCGGTGTCGTTGAGTGGGTCTTCAATCTCGAAGCAGAAATCGCCAAAGGCTGCGCAGATAGCCGCGCCTTCTTGAGTGGTGAGTGGTGCGTGGCATCTTTCTGCTTCTCTGAAAATACACGTCGTGTTGTGCCAAACATCGAGGATATGAAGGCGGGCGAAGAGGGAAATTCTCGCTGGGGTCGCTAGGTGATCGAAATTGTGGTAGCCGAAAAGGTTGGAAACTGCTTGCTCTGCCATTGTGATGGCTGGCGGGACTGGTGCTGGGGGAGGTGCGGCGGCTTTGAGGGGGATGCGTTTGCTGAGAATGTTTGCCGCCGGAGCGACTACTCTCCGTCAAAGGCCAGCTCGAAAAACGAGTCCGGCTGGAGGTCTGTTGCCTCCACAACTTTCTCTTCGACGGAGAGTAGCCTCTCCACGGCTCTGCGGTGCTCGTTCAGCTCCGCATTCTCCGTCCTGCGACAAATTCAGCGTCTGGATATACGATGGCATGTGTTCAGATTGCTGCGCAGAGACGTACCAGTCTACGCCGCGGTCGTGCTGGGCGAAAGCTGCCTCCACGACAGCGGCAAGGTCGTCGGCCCTAACATGTGTTAGCCTCTCTACGTCTCTGTATGCCAAATACCTGGCAAAGTCCGCGATTTTTTCTGTTGAGCGCCCTCGAGCTAGTGTTTAGAAGGGAGCAAGAGATGAATATACTTCTTCTTGGCATTCTTGCCTTTCTTCTCCTCCTTCGCCTTCTTCTTCTTCCAGGCCAGATTGGGGTTCTCACCCCGCTTCACGCGCACAGTGCGCGCTTTTCGTGCTGTTATACCTCTTTGTCAGTAACTATTTCGCTCTGTGCATTGACACGAGGATGGCGTCAACCGAGAGCCACGCGCGATGCCGCAAGCAGCGCCCGCCAGGCAGAGAGCAGCCGAAAGCGCGATTGGTGCCTCTCGGCTGTATAGAGGCACTCAATGGCTTTTCTCTGGCCCTTTGGAACGCACTGCGCTCCTCGAGGCACCGATTGTATGCTCGGCACCGTGCTGGCGACCTTGGAAGGAAAGTGACGAGTCGGTCGCTCTGCATGACGGGGAGAGTCCTTGAGCTCAATGCCGGAGCCCCCAGGAGCACTCCACGGTTCGGCGAAAGAGAATGGGGGTGAGATATTTGAGGTAACTTACGCGGCGGCGACGCGACGATCTTCTTCTTCTCCTTCCTCCTGCTTGCTTGTGCGTTCGTCATGGTGGTGGTGCGCGGTGGTGGCGTGGGATGAGGATGAAGGAGTGGAGAGAAGGCAGAGAGGGAGGAAGAAGACCGAAGAGAATCTTTTACATCACCAAAAGCGCACCTACTATCTGGAGCGCGACTGTGCAGCGCGCGTTTGCGCGTCGCCTGCAGCACCGTTGTCGCGAGCTCCGCCTCAAGATTCACTTCACTTAACTTCATCCTGGCGGCCCCTGCACGGCGCCGCTCAGCATTGATAAACGACGGAAGTGCAGGTGCACCATCCACTAGCTCGGCGTCTTGGTCTAGCGGAAATTTGTAAGCGCCACAGGCTGGTAGCACATCTTTCCGTGAGGGTGCGTGATGGTTCCGGACAGGTTCTTGGGGATTCGCGCAGGACTTTCGAGTTCGAGACATCCAGTACGTGGCACGCCGAAAGTCTGGAGTTGCGATTAGGCATCTGGAAAGATTAACCCGTTGACCATCCGCTATACGAGCGTTCAAAAATATTTTTTTGGTGTGTTCGTGCAACTTCACAGTGGTGGTGGGTCGTGATCCGTTCTGACACCGTCGTGGTTCGAAATTTTTGCGCCCTTAGGCTTTTCTTCTGCAGCTGCATCAGCTGCTCGATACCACAGGTTCTCAGCAATGATCGGTCATAAATCCGCAAGTAGAACCTCCTTCTTCACAAGTTCACTCAGAACCGAGGACGTAATGAAATTTGCATGTGTTCGAGCCGGTTTTGGGTCCCGCCGAAGTGGACCAAGGCTTCTTGAAGTATGCATTCAGGTAGAAGTAAAGCACAGGCCGCCATGATGTGTATGTTGTGGGAGTAGGATGAGGAAAGATGAACGTGACGTGAAGGATGAAGTGAAGTGGCAGATCTTCTCCCGCAAACCGCGCTTTCGTCGCCCTTTCATGCACGATGCAAGGACATGAGCTAGCGTGCGAATGCTCTCAGCCAGTCAGCTTGCCAAGATCCTGCCCCGCTGACGTTCACATGCCGCCTTGTCCCATCCCCAGCAACGTGTCTGCGAGACGCAATAACAAGCCACTACCACAACCAAAGTCCAAGCAACATGGCCGACGAAGATGTAGCAACGAGAGCTCCCGAAAGCGATGCTCAGGAGGCCAGTGCAGTGCCCGGCGACAGCAAGCCCGACCAAGGCGCCGCAAGCATGGGAGTACGATCATTTCCCAAACGAAGCTGCCAGGACACGAGCTGAAGGGAGACTTTTGCAGGAGCATTGCACCACCGACCGACCTACTCGTACATCTCCCGGTGCCGGCGAAGAAAAGATCAAGAGCTGATAGAGTATAGCATCGGGCGAGCAACCCACAGGCGTACGGCAAGGTATAAGCGACACGTGCAGCAACAAGAGCTGAGACCATTTGCAGGAGATCGCCAAATTCAACGATGTCGAGACATATATCGCAAAACCAGCCGACTACCCACACTCCCCTTCGAAGCTGCTCCTGCTCCTGACTGGCGGCACTGGGATCCATTCCACCAACAACCAGATCCAGGCAGACAAGTTCGCAGCAGAAGGCTTCCTGGTCGCCATGCCAGATCAGTCAGTCACTGCCCATCATGAGTTAAGAAATCATCACTCACTGACAATACTACTCACACAGATTCGCCGGCGATCCTGCTTCTTCCGTCTCGCACACGACCACTACGCCCTCCGAACCCGAACCGAGCTTGATCGAACAAGTGAAGCTCGGTTTCGCCTCTGTGGCCAAATCCTTCACAATCGATATGTGGCTCGCTCGTCACACTCCCGAGAAAGTACTTCCGATTCTGCAGAAAGCCATCGATGGCATCAAGGAAGAGTTCGCAGACGCCGTGGCTCATGGAGGAGGAATCTACGCTGTGGGATACTGCTTCGGTGCAAAGTACGTCCTGCTACTGGGATCAGAACTGTATGCGGACGTTGCGGCCGGGCAGCGACAACCAGACACCGAAGCCGAAGAGGGCATGGCGAAGAAAGGACCTGCAATCAAAGTCGGAGCTATTGCGCACGGCACGCAGATCACGGCAAAAGACTTGGAGAATTGCAAAGTGCCTCTCTCGATCGTGGCTGTGGAGGATGATACTCTGTTTCCTGATGATGTGAGAGATGCCGGAGTGAAGAAGCTGCAGGAGAAGAGTGTGGAGCATGAGGTGAAGGTCTTCCCAGGTGTGCCACACGGGTTTGCAGTTCTAGGAGATTACGAGGACGCAAATATCAAGGAGAAGCAGAAAGATGCTTTCCAGCAACTGTTGAAGTGGTTGAAGGAGCATTGAGCGGTCAACGGACTGTCAGGCATGATGGGATGAGGATTATGAACTGCGATTAGCGTTAGACTTGTGAATGAACGAGCTTCCTACCTTGACAACTGCATGCTACCAACGTAATCATCCATTGTGCGTCTGCTAATATGGCGTACTGTAGCTTGACGTGTCAGCGGTCCATCGCAGGAGAGGGATACGCCAAGCGTCCTGCCGGGTTCATGCTCACCACGCATCGACTTCGAAACACGTCCACACAGCTGTGCAGTATAAGGAGGGTATGCATATATCTAAACTCAGGATAGCGATAGAGAGAAGACGGGCTGCTTGCGTAGTACTGGGAAAGTAGGCCGGCAAGTGCGTGGCAGTTCGGCAAGTCACCAAGCAAGGTTGCCGGACCCACCTGAAAATTTGCATGAGCAGTCATATTGTGACAGAATTTCAACTCTTCCATCATCGGAGCTGTGGCGCAGCGGTAGCGCGTCTGATTCCAGTCATTGGAACTTCCAGAAGGTCATCCGTTCAAATCGTGAGTTGAATCGATCTCTTCATTGTTCGAGCAGTCACTAACAATTCATCAGGGGTCAGCTTCATCGCTGGTGATCATCTCATCTTTTTGCTCTTGTAGCTTGCCTTTTGCTGTTGCTATTGAGTCGCACACATCTTTTGATGCAGACAGTGCTCGTATGATGGTTTCCACTCGGTCGCTTTTTGTCGTGAACAACTGTTTTGGATCTGTGCTGTATGCAATGTCCGCAGCAAAAGTCACGTCCAGACACAGAGAGCCTCGCTCTTTCCGCGTACGGCGGCGCTCACGAATACTTTGCCGTGCTTCGCTCAGCACGACAATAATTTTTGGGGTGATTTGGGCTCAGAACACCCCACTGTATACGGGTTTTGATGTAGGTGCTCGCTCATTGAGTTATTCTTCCTTGTCGTAGTCAGATATCATCCCGCAACGAGTTGGTATAAAGCCAGTTCAGTAATAGCGCGTTGTCAGAGAACAGCGTCAGCGTCAAGGCAAAAGAGATTAGTTCAAGTGATCAAGTCATCGTTTTACAGGTATACATAGCTACCTCACTCAAAGGTGAAGTCAACAAAGGAATGTTTGCTGCCGTTCCAACGCAGCAGCAGCAGCAGCGGAGCTGGCACGGAGGTGAGGCCTCAGGCATTACACTTTCCTGAAGTGCATCCCGACTTTTGACCTTCATCGACTTGCACACGATCACGCAGCACACCCGTGCTGCCATAATCGCCAATGCCTCCACGAATACAGCCTCATCGGCTGACGACTCAATCAACATGTCAGTGCTTCCGCACGCGGCCATCCGGCCTCACTGAAGGCACCTCTGTCGCCGTTCCATCGCAGCAGAAGCGCGACTTCCATCCCAAATCCAAGGCCACGAAACTGCGCCGTAATATGTGGGAATGGCTCAATGGACCTGGAAAAGCTTTTCGCGATCCTCTACCGGGCAGCACAAATTATATGAGCGCGTACGACAAGTACGGCAACTTGCTCCGTTCCAGAAGAGGACGGGATAATGCTCAGCGCGGAGGGCCTTCACCACCAGCACTGGAGGCAGAGATCGACGTTCCTCCCGTCGAAGAAGAGGAAGAGATCCAGCGCAAGGAAAGGCAAAAAGGAATGGACGAAGATGAAATCACCGCCAACAAGGCGAAAAGAGATGCACAACGAGCCGCGAAAGCTGAAATCGAATCAAGGAGTGGGCTACCCAAGGAAAGACCCAGCGACATGAGGCCCTTCCCTCTCAATCAGAATTTCCGATCGCAGAGTGTGCTGTCTGAAGAGCTGCGAGAAGAGATCTACCGGCAAGTCGTGGCCGCTGGCGTTGATATTTCCACTGTCAGTGCTGCGTTTGGCATTGACTTGAGGAGAGTCGGCGCCGTGGTGCGTCTGAAGAGCATCGAAAAGCGATGGCAAGCTGAGGTGAGTCCACGACCATTTATTTCCTTCACTGCACTTGACACTTCTATGATGATTGCAAAAAATTCGATTAGTCTTGAAGACACCTACATGGTTAACAACATTTCGCTCCTATCTGATTATTGCAACGGGGACACTATCTACTTCGACATTGTCAGATGAGTCTGTTGCTAATGATCTGCTCAGAACAAACCACTGGCCAAGGCGTACAATGACGCCGTCTTAGCCATGCTGCCACAAACGCCATACAAGCCCAACGACCCCAGACAGCAGATCTACGAGCACGAGACAGTCAATGACCTTCCTGTGCATCCGGCCACACGGCAACAACTCTTTGTACCAGTTTCGGAATCACGTCAATTCACGCGCGAAGATGCTGCCAAAGCTTTCCACGACAAGCTTCTGCCCGCAGATAAGCGTATTCCTCATCCGGAGCTCGTCACCCTCGAGAAGGAGCACCTGGCTGGCGTGAGCAGGTCTGAACGTTGGGCCAACCAGCAACAACGTGACGAGGCAGCGAGAGTTGCAAAGGAGAAGGCGGAGGCGAAGAAGGCAGCATGGGAAGAGCGGACACAGAGGATTGTGTCGACCCGGAGATGGGATTTCAAATTTCAAGACATTAGCGCGGAGAAGGTTGGAAAGAATGGCAGGTCGAGAGAGGGTGTCGGTGCCCGCTATGGTATGCCGCACGAGGACCGCAAGAGAGGCATGGTTAAGATTCCCACGAGTGTTGAGTAAAGCTGTACATTTCCATCTGAGGTCTGGTCAGAGGCAGACATACTTCCACTGTTCGACCTCAATATGTACATTAGACATACCACGACAGTTTCACGGAGAATTGCAAGATCCCCCTGCATGTCTCCACACTGAAACTCTCCTGCTACGTAACTTTACTTCTTCCCGATGACAGCTTGTTGGAGCATGTGATGCTGAAATTCGGCCGAAATTCCCCAACCCCACCTCACCCATCTTGCTCCATCTTTCGCTCTTTCTCACACCGACACCACCAACACATCTCCCTCGCATGGAACGACGACGATAAGAGCGCACCGCCCACCATGTCGTCCTTCCTCTTCTGGCTCTCCTCCTCCGCCACCGTCCTCACCCTCCTCATCCACGCCCTCAACTTCCTCGGCCGGCAATTCAACATGCCCATTCTCGAATTCTACGGCCGCAGTATTGCGTCTTTTGTCGCGTTGTTTATTTGCGCGACATATGGAACGATTGCTTCTGCGTTGCTTTCGCTTGTTGGTTATGGAGGGCTAGGGCAGTGGACAACAGCGCGGGCGTTCAAGTGGACGATGTTGTTGTTCACTGGCGTGTGGTTTGATGTGCAGGACGAGAAGGATGTGCTGGGAACTACGCGACCTGCGGTCTTTGTGGGGAATCATCAGACGGAGTTGGATGTTTTGGTTTTGGGGCATATCTTTCCGCGATACTGCTCTGTTACGGCTAAGGCGAGTTTGAAGTGGTGGCCGTTTTTGGGATGGTTTAGTAGGTTACCCTCTCTTGCGAACATCTGTCTGCATTGTCTGGAGAAAGGCAACTGGGACACTCAGTTGAGCTGTTGGGCTAACATTCGTAACCGCATAGTGGCCCTCTCGAAAACCGTCTTTATCGAACGCAAATCCCGAGCGCAAGCCTTTGCCGCTTTCGACGACGCAGCGAAACAAATGCAATCCGCGAAACAGAGCGTGTACATCTTCCCTGAAGGCACGAGATCCTACTACGAGCACCCCGATCTTCTTCAATTCAAGAAGGGAGCTTTCCACCTTGCGATCCAGGCGCAAGTGCCGATTGTGCCTGTTGTGGTCGCGAATTACAGCAATGTGTTGAACGTCAAGAGGAAGAGATTTAGGTCTGGTGTCATTCCTGTGAAGGTCCTAGACGCAATTAGCACAAAGGGCAAGACGAAGGAGGATGTGGATGCGATCTTAGAGGAGACAAGAGAGAAGATGTTGAAAGAATTGAAGGCTTTGCACGAACAGGTGCAGAAGCAGGGTGTTGCGGTAAACAAGCAAGAAGCTGGACAGGGCCATTCCACGGCCACACAGAATGGAAAGGCGACAGAGAGGAAGGTCATGAATGCTGCTGCGTAGATGAAGATTTTGCAGCACGCCTGGAATCCAACTCTCTCAGCTTTTGCACTCCCCATGTCCGAGGACGTCAATTACAACTTCCCAAGGGTTCCTTTCTAAGAGGATGCGAGAGAAGACACGATCGTACGAACCGTGCTCTGGCTTTACACGATACCACTTGAGCAGAGATTTGGGCGATCACTTCGACGATGGACTTTCCGAAACGCTGCTCTCCGGCGACGTCTCGAGCTTCCAACATTGCTTCCCCGAGGAATGTACAGAATTGAGAGCAGATTGTGCGTATCTCGCTTGGACTGTGGCGGCTGGCAGCACAATCTGGCTCTATCGTGAGTCCAGTGGGAAGGACTGATATGAACGAAGGCTTCGCCCGTGACCGAAAACGCTACTTTGGTTCGGTTGGTGCTGCGGTATCAAGCAAGGGAACACAGCCAGCTAAGGCATTGGCATGATCTGGAGAGTACGAGGAGAACTACGACTTCATGTAGCTACGAACAGATCTCAACAGAATATGGTAAGATCGACCATCATGAACGACCCCTCAGAGCTCTGACTAGCTTCCTCATGACGTCAATCGGCAGCTCAAGGTATTGCAATCATAGATGTACTTTCTTCCTGCGAGCTATCTTCGATCGTGTGCATTGACTACACGACCCGTAGCTATGGTCAACCACGCAGCCGGGATTTAGCCAAGGCCTTCGTATACTTTGTCAGAATCACCACTCACGCTTGCAGTACCTCTCCGAACAACGGCTTTAACGTGAGAGGACTCCTCGCCCAAAGTTGACAAAAAGCTCAAGAGCGTTCAAACATGGCGTCCTCACGGCCGACATCCTACCAGACAGCAAATCGTCGCAGCTCACAAATCGGACCCGGCTCCAATCGCAACTCCGCTGCTCTCAGCTCACCAGACAAGCATAGCTCCGTCTCCAGTGGTCCACGAACGAGCACCAGTATTGCTGATACGAAGAGCAATCGTCTTGTGCTTATTACAGGTGCAACGGGAGGTCAGTCATGCTTCCCACTCTTACTCATTGCCAACGATATTGATTTGTTCGAGGCATCGGAAAAGCCACAGCTGTCGCCTTCGCCCGCACAGGAAAGTACAACCTTGCTCTGCACTTCAATTCTGCTTCGGGCGAAGCGCAGGAAAGCTTGATACAGGCGATTAGTGAAGTCGTACCAGAGGTAATAGACGTTGCACTTTTTCAGGCGGATCTGGGAAGTTTTGATGAGGTGAGAAAGTTGCATAAGGAGGTTGTGGATGGGTTGGGGACGGGTATTGATGTGAGTGTCTCTTCTTTGATTTCTCTTGAAATCGCGAGAGCGAGAGGGGGGCCTCCAAGCTGACGAGTTAATCACAAGGTCCTCTTCAACAATGCCGGCACAACAAGTAATCTCAGCAACGTCTCCAATCTATCTGATGTCTCGATTGAGACATTTGAAAGCACGTGGCGCATAAATGCTGCATCACCGTTCCTTCTGGCTCAGCTTTGTCTGCCACATATGGAAAAGCAAGGTTGGGGAAGAATCATCTTCAACTCCAGCGTTGCGGCTTTGAACGGTGGAGTAGTGGGGCCGCATTATGCAAGTAGCAAGAGTGCTTTGCATGGATTCGTGCATTGGCTTGGAGGGAATGTGGCGAAGAAAGGCATCACGGTGAACGCGATTGCACCAGCGCTGATTGAGGATACGACGATGCTGCCGGCCGGGGCGGACGGAACGGAGTCCTTGAAGGAGAGTAAGTACTTGTTTTTCTGGAGTTCACAAGCAGAGGAGATCTGGAGACTGAGACTGTCCATGCTGACTTTATTTCTCATCAATAGAGATACCTATTGGGCGACTGGGAAGACCAGAGGAGATTGCTGAGACGGTCATGTGGATGGTCAATACAGGCTATGTGACCAGGAAGATCGTACCTGTTGACGGAGGTTTTCATCCGTATTGATCAATCCAGGTGCGCCTCTGAGCGAGACAAACTTGTGTGTGCCACCGGACGATAAAAATTTAGTTCAGCCCCTTAGCCATCCGGACAATGGTGTGTTGAACCAAAGTCCACCACAGTGAGGGCAATGCTTCCGCACTGTCTCGTCCCTCATAGTTTGCATGATAGTCCACTTCCGACAGTTCACAGACGGGCACACGTACAACGTGAACCCAGCGGGCATCGTGCGCATGCCCATCCGGGAATCGAGAACCTCCGCGACAAAGGGTGCAAATTCGAAGACCGCTTGACAGTTGGCAAAGGCCTTTCCGTCCTTGAACGCACGGTAGTTTTTGCTGACGATCTCCACCAGTCGCTCTCGCATCTCCTTAGTCTTCTCTGGTGGAATTTCGTAGATCGCTTCGACCGCGTCCACGAAGTCTGCGCGTTGCCAGTTGGTGCCTATCAGCGCTTTGGACTTGGCCATTGCGAGCGACATGAGAGGCCTGACCTCATACTTCTCGGCGATCGTGTGAACGGCAACTGCGAACGCGAGTGGGCCCGGATTGTTTTCAACTCCGTCCGGCGAGCTGAAAGTTGGTTGCCACAGGTAATCGCCCGAGTAGAAGTACTGAAGCAACGCCTGAACCGCGAAGGCGTCGTCTTCAACGAGATTTACCACACCTGTGGTGGCCTCCTGTTCTCCTCAGTCAGCACATTGAAGGCAAGTCAAAGAACAATTAACGAACGGCGAAGCCCCCTTCCACGGCTCTCTCAAAGAACGTGCTCTGCGAGCATACGACGATGCGGTGAACTTTCCAGATCTGACGGCCGCAGTGAACCTCCAGGTCGGTCCAGCGGGGGTCGCCGAACAGCCTGCACGCAAGTCAGTCGCGGAGAGTCGAAGAAAACCTGCAAGGTTCTTACCTCGAGATGGCAGCTCGGTGCTCCTGTTGCGGTGCGGCAATCTCGTTGGAGCTCATTGTTGGCTGCAATGCGCGAAGAATTCTGAGCATTGTGTTGCAGAGAGAATAATGGCGAACGTATCAGAAAATGGAACGCGTGCGTCAACAGCGGGAAGTGAAGGAGTAGCAAACAGTGCACGGACCTAAGCTGCAGCCGCGTGGTGGGCCTTCAAGTATTCAGACACGTTGTGGCGTAGCAAAGCCCGTGTGAGGCAGACGCGAAAAGCACCACGTCTCTTAATCTACTGGCACGGATTTTCGGAATGATAGCATCAGCCCGGCACTCTTGTAGAGACTGGCGTGAGTGGAGCCACGATTAAAACCTGCTAGCATCGACGTTTCTCACTTCCCTTCTGTTTGAATTTGAAAGATTATTGTTTGATACCAGGACTACGATTATACTGCAGAACAGGCACGACAACTCGGCAGCGGCTTCGCCGAGGAGGTAATAACTCAACTCATCACATCATTCGCAGTGCTGAGTCTTGTAGAGTCGTCTCAAGCCTTGGTCCATGGCCTGCCCGGCGAGTCGAGTGACGCTGCATACTTTTCGAGAGTTTTGCCTGAGCTTCTGAGGTGACAGGCCGGACAAAAGTAGTTGTCTTTACTACCAGAGCTCAAAGTCTTGGGCAGGGGAGCTGTTCTCGAGCAATTCGTGCATAAAGAGAATCTTCGCATGCTGGCTTCGGCCATCCCGAAACACAGCTCCGCAGCGAGTGCTGGCGTCTGTCGGATGAACTGAGCGAGTTCAGATTAGGAACCACGCTGCAGCAACTGCTTGTTCTCATCGAGGACCTCGCAGACGACAGATCTCAACGTCTCGGGCTTCTCTTCAGACGACCATAGATTTCTTGCAACTCGCACAAAGTCGGCAGAATCAGGCTTCATACTGCTCTTGAGCTTTCTTGTCGCTAACTCTGCGAGTTTAGTGACGCCATATTTGTCGGCTGCGATGTACACCGCAACGTGTAGGTCCGACGCGCTTGAATTGGCGCTCTTGCTCAGGTCCGCATCGTAGTCGCCTTTGTAGAAGAATTTGACCATCGCGTTGATAGCATCTGGGAAGTCTTCTTGTAGCACAATGACCTTTTTGCGCGCCTCCTGTGCTGAGTTAGTGACTGGTCGATAGGTTGTATAGAAGTAAACAAAGTGACGTACCTTGAATTGTCCACTGCAAGCTTTCATGAAGTACTCGTTCTGCGTGCAGATGATCGCTTGGTGGACCGCCCATTTTCTTCCCTCGCATTCGATGGTCATGTCGGAGAACTTCGAGTCGCCGAAGAGCCTGGATATAGTCAGCTTCTGTTCTTCAGTCGCGGGCGTCGCGTTGTTTCTGACCCAGACAACACGCCAGCAAGGGCAGCTTGGGTTGTGTTGGTGTCCGCCATAGCGACGTGGTGTGTTTGGAGTGGAAAGTGCGAGGTCAAGAGCGCGAACGAGAAAGAATGTTGCTCTACCTCTTCACTCGACCCGCTAGCGCCGCACTAATGTGGCAGGGATGAACATGTGCAGTGCTCCTTCCAATCAGCCCATAAGCCATCAACACCTTCACTTCACTTCACTCAGCGAGCGGAAAGCCATCGTACGCCCTGCTGATATCCAACACGCTTAAAGACCGCCGGCCTCCCGACCAAGTTTGTAGTTGTACTCCCACGTCGAAATGCGATGCCGATGCGTGGCGCAGCTTGGACAACAGATGTAGCGCACTGACTTTTGTTCTTCAGGCAAGCAAACCTCCACTGTAAACGCGACTCCGCAAGCCGGACAACGATATGTTGAATGAGACTTGCTCAGCTGCAGCTCCTTTGCCAACCCGAGCTGAAAGGCCTCGGAGACCAGCGCAACAGCGAAAGCCGGGACACCCTTCGCAACCATTTGGAAGTTCTCGCGAGCGAGCAGGGGTTTGCCGCTGCTCAGGACACAAGCCATCAAAGACCGTCGCAGTGGTTCTTTGCGATCCTCGTCTTCGAAATAGATTGCGATGATGGCCTGCAGAAAGCCTGGTGCATCACAACCATGCTGTGAGAGGAGAACGTCGAACTTGAACAGCGCGAGTTTCGACAGTGCCGGTAGACCATACTTGTCGCCAATAGCATGCACATGAACATTCATCGCGAGAGCGTGCCAGTCACTCTCGGCGTTGTCGTTGTGAGCGGTGTCATCATAGTCGGTAGAGTAGAGGAAGCGAAGCATTGCAGCTACCGCATTCGGGTGATCCTCCTTCAGTGTGATAGTGTTATTTGAACCCTCCTGTGACAAGTAGAGTTAGCTCTGCGAAACGATATTGAGCCAGATTTCATCTGCTCGAGCAAGTCGTAGACAGCCAAACATGCCGGACTCGGATGGAGCATACCTTGAAACGTCCATCGAACGCTACCTTGAAGAAGTCACACTGAGAGCACACCACTGCTTTGTGGATTCGCCATTTGCGCTCGCCACACTGGATGGTGGCATCCGAATAGGTACTGTCGCAGAACAATCCAGTGATGCTGTCAAGCAGCATGCGCGAGTCTTTCGACAGCATGATCGGTTCTGCAAGTCCACCCAGAAGTTCTTTTTTGGTCAGAGGCACCGATGTGGGTCCAGACAGTGTAAGATTGGGAGGCTGTAGGCGTCAGTCGATGCAGTATGGATGATGCTCGAAGTGCACAGCGTAGATGACTAGGGTGAGAGGGTAGTTATACTGAATGCGGAGGGCGAAAGACTGCGGCGAGTGAATCAGCAAACACGATTTCACGTGATTGTCGCAGCCCATTGTTTTTGAACCAGATCGGGAGCTCGCTCATAGCGAACATGTAGTGCGGTCTTTGGTGCCAGTGTCCAAGAGACTTGTGCACTCGTGTTAAGCCTTGTGGTCCACTGCGGCGACGCAGCCTGCTTGATATGCGTCTCAACGCACGAAGTGCCCGACCCCCAAGGCGGGTGTACGAGTGAGAACATATTCGTCACCATCACGCCAGCGACGCATCGATTCAATCTTCTGTTTGAGCGCTATTTTCGAGAAACGCCTTGTTCTCTCACCGGAATACAGTATTCGTTTAAGGTCCAGTCAGAGAGGTGCGATGGTGATGTTAACAAAAGTGTCCTGAACAAAACTGCTCACACGATTCACAGCCTCAGGAGCCCCAGCAAGTGTGCACCCGGCCTGGAGACTTGCGTCCCCTTCCATCTGATCGGCGACTAATCCTGGTCAACAACATCCATTGCGTGTTATAGCCAGCAGCGAAAAAGCTTACCTTGCAAAGACACGAGCTGCGCTCCTTTCGCTTGCACATGCTTCACCAGCAGCTCTCTATTCCTCTTCTCCTCGGCCGAATGCGCGTCTTCATCAGCTACGACGATAAACACCTTCCCCTTCACGTCACTTCCCAGCAGAACCTGGAATACAGCATTCAGTTCTTCCTCGTCATCGAGGCAAAGCCATATGATATCCGCGTTCCGCGCGACCAATGTTAAAGCAGAAGTAGCTCGCGAATTTTCATGTTGAAAAGCAAAATCTTCAGCTTCTTTCGTGGTATGGTTGAGGACAACGAGAGGCGGCTTGAGCTTAGCATGCGTTGAGAGCTTTGTTGCTATAGCCTGCAGGAGTTTGTCTCAGCTGCTGGAAGTTTTGGCTAGAAGTAAGTGGGTAAGGGGTGGGAGGTGGAGTGCATACCCTACCTACGGGCCTCAGCCCGATGACTCCCATTCGTTGCGGCATGTTCTAGCGTAGAAAAGAGTGTTCTTCAGTGCGTTGAGGTCTGTTCTTTTCTTCTAGGTGTTCACTAATCTTTCTGCGGGTCGAAAACGTTTTGCTCCTCTTCCTTGCTTCGTGGGTCGCGCTGCATTTGTATCCGGTTCCGCGGCGATCGTCGATTGCACGCGAAGGGCAGAACATGAGACCCGCAAGTTGCCGTACTCGGTAAGTGGTGCGGATGTTGCAAGTTGTGTAAATGGTGTGACAGTCGCGTAGAATTCCAAGGCTTATTCTCGTGGTAGTTCCTCATGTGTTAGTTGCGCTAGCCGTATATTGTTGAGCAGTGGGTTTCCCCAGCTAGCAAATTTGCGACTAGCCTGTACTTTGTAGAGGCAGTGATGAAGAATGCGCCTGAAACTTCTCAACGCATGTCTTGTAATTATTACGTCGTTCTCAGATAATTGGGACTGGGTCCGGATCTCTTTCGGATTCATGAGCTCGTCAAATCGTAGGCCTGGTTCTTCATTCCTCCTCTTCGAGTGCATTCAATTCGTTAAACATTACCAAGCAGCGCCACCAACACAAAGTAACCTCCAACTACACCGACCACAGTGCCAGCCAACAGGGCCTCGCCTTGTCCAGTGAGGGTCAGATATGCGCCAAGCCCCACAATCAGCTCGTACCTCCGTGCCCAAGCTCGTCGAGCCTTCCAGTCGCTATCAATCGTGAAAGGTGCAGACTGCGGCGAGAACACCGCAGGCTTCTTCGGAATCGCAAAGCTCAACGCCACAGGCCTGTGGTCACTCGTGGGCTGAATTGGCAGGGCACTGTACGACTGGACCTTTGGTGGGGCTTCAGCTGAAAAAAGGATCCGGTCGCACCAGGATGGAATTCTGTGCTTTGCCCATAGCCACACCTGCTCGACTGTGTTATCCAATTCGAGACCTGGAAAATCTTCATCCTTGTTCTTTGCAGCTTCGAGCTGTTGGGCGGTCTGCCTTGCCACCTGCATTGCTTTGGAGCTGTACTTGTACGTCGGCGGAAAGTCAATTGGAGCTTCGGAAAACCCATGTAAGGTACGTCCACCACGTAGCTCTCTTGATAGCTGATCCTTCTTAAGAAGCTGGCTGTAGTGCGTGGGGTCTGATGCTGTCGACATTGGCTGTGGCCATCCCTCGAAGTCCTGCAAGTCTGGGTGCTGATCTGCTGTGCGGTAATTGAGGTCACCTGCGAAGAAGATATGTGAGGCGGGCGTAAACGGATGATGGCGATCTGCTGATCGTTGTCGCTCTGCTTGCCCTTCATTCGACAAAAGTCGGTCCTGCTCGTCTGCTGTCGATTGTGGAAGTCCTTCGCGTCGCGTTGAGTCTACAGGCTCAAAGACAAGAGTCTTGCAGATGTTTTGCCAATCCTCGTTCCTCCTCTGCCATGCTTCTTCCATAGGCGCCAGATGTGCTGCCACGAATGTCACGACAACGTCGTCTTCCAGTCCAAGCCTGACTCCGACCGCGCCTTTGTTCCCCATCTCCCACAACCCGACTCCAGTTCCTGCCTCCTCTGCCCATCGTATGCTGTCTCTTGTTCCATGTCTCGCAAAGAGCATTATCCCAGTCATGCCCACATTGCGCGTAAGCACATGCTCGTAGTCTGCATCTTGGCCAAATCTCCACTGGGTCGCGCGATAAACTGCTTCGGCGAATCGACTGAAGTAGGGTGTGAGAAGGGAGCCGCCGAGGAAGCTGAAACCGATAGGTGCGATTTCCTGCAGAGCCAGCACGATCAGATCGGGAGGGATGATGCCGGTCTTGAAGCTGGAGTAGAGGGAAGACGCGAAGTAGTCGGTATGGATCTCTTCGCGACCAGCGTTAAACGTCGTGACATGGCAGTGCAGGTCGCCCATTTTGGGCGTAGGTTGAGGGAGCGGATTCCGTGAATTCGCGTGAGAGAGGTTCACAGCACGCGAAATGTTATCCTCTACGTCATGAAAGTCCGTGCACAATGTGCCAAGTGAATTCTCCACGTCTCCATACCCTGCTGTATCCTGGTAGATCTCAGGTCTACTGGTCGTGCTGTTTCTCAAAAGACATATAGGAAGATGGTCAGAAAGCAAGACTTCACAGGTGACACGAGAACATGAGATCCGTACATCCATCCAGTGGAATAGACCGCAGCTAAACGGCTCGCTATTGCACCTCCTTATCCCTTAAGACTGATAGATGTCTTTGATTGACGGACACAGCAAGTTCAATTTGCTTTCAATCCATCTCAGCCGCCGAGTGCGATTCCCATTCTCGTTGCCAGAAGCCCCATGCGAGTTGCATTTCGCGTAGATATAGGACCCGAGATCCATCGATGTTTGGTGTACATCATGCATTGCTGGAAATGCCACAAGACTTTGTGACGGCATGTAATAAGACTGTTTCATGGACGAACGGCAGGGTGCTCAATGTGTTCATTCAGGATAACAACATTGCCATCAACAACACGTTCTGGCCTGGAGTGAAAAGCAGCTGGACCACTGTCAGATCTGGGTCCGTCGTGTAGGGTCCGAACGAGACCGTTTGAACCCGTTGTGTCGACTGTGTCGAAGAGATGAACCGTGGTGCTCAGGAAGGGCCACATGTACCAACGTGATTGTATTGCCACGTTGTAAGACTGGCGCTGGTTCAAGAGCTGTATTTGCGCTTCTGGGCTTGTGCATGCGGTCTTGTCGAAGCCACGTACATTGAGTCGCCAATCAACAGCATTTCCATTGGATGATGCCATTGTCTGGACAGTATGGCATTGTTGCTGAATCGACGATGAGGCGCGGCGCTCGCGTTACAAGACGTCTTGGAAGTACGAGGTCGCGATTCGCCAGATCCCAGATTCTGATGCTACGCTTCGCCATCACGTCCAAGCTCCCTCATGTACGGAGGTCTCTCGTGCCAATTGACATTCCCTCGTTCGTCAACTGAAAACTTCCCTTTGCAGAATTTGCCGAAAATACGAGAGACTGCTCTGTAAGTGCGTCCCGGGATTCGCGCAGCCACGTCCTTGAACTTCATTCCAGCAGCACGCAGACGAGCTATCTTCTCCAACTCCTCTAAGCTGTACCCCGAATCTCGCTTCAGAGAGGCGTCGATGTCCATGTATCGATGCCAAATCGCCTTCCGACTTCGGTCAGACATTAGCTTCGAAATTTGATCAAGACTGAGCCTCCGTACATTCCTAAGTTGTAGAAGTTTTGCGTCTTCCTCCTGTGACCATGGAACCTTCAATATTTTCTTCGCCGGTCCTTTGAGCTTTCGATCACGGGTGGCGCGTGAGTACAGAGCCTCGAGAGCAGTCCGCCTGGAGCCAGGCAGCAGGGCAGTAATTTCGTGCCAAGACATACCTGCTTCCCTGAGAGTGAGAACCTTTTCTATGTCCTCCAACGTCCAGCTGTATCTGGACATTCGGCTTCGCAGCATATGATTGACAGTGGCCACTGGGCGTCCCAATCGATGTGCAATTGATGTAGGTCTCAGGCCCTGCTTCTGGAGGTTGACTGCCTGATCTCTTTCCTCCAAGCTATACACGTTCGATCGACCACCAGCAGATATGCAGCGAGCCCGCATGAGATAACTCTCTAAGCCGCCATGAGACCGACCAAGTTTCTCAGCGATTTTCTGCCACGTAAGTCCTTGGTCTCGGAGTTCGCGAACCTTGTTGTGGTCATCGTCAGTCCACCCTAGTATACGCCGTTGCCCGAATGAGCTGCCAGGTGGAAGGTATCTCCAGACCGCGAAAAGTCTTCTGTTCAGAGTCTTAGCAATAGTTCCGACAGTCTCATATGATTCCCAAAGCTCGTCGATGCGCCGTCGATCTTCCGCCGTTAACTCAGGACTGCTTGATGCTCCATCGACCGACGCATTAACGCGGTTCTGTGAGCAGATCGAGCTGGCGTGATAATGTCGTCGGCATGCAGAGATGCAATCGGATCGTGCGATGATCGGCAGCAGGCCATGGCCTCGCAAAGGCAATGGCTCGATCCATGTCGTGATGACCCGCGGGCGAAAGACGAGTCTGCACAGCAGACCAGCCATAAGACAGACGCGTGAGCTCTGTTCTGGAACGCGTCGCGGGCAGACGGGAAGTCTAGCCTCCCGGGAAACCCTGCAGATGAGGCTGAACCTTATACATCGACAGTGACATCATTCGCTGCAGCGGATGAAGACAGCGTAACAATTCAAGGACACCTCACCGAGAAATGTTCTGTATCTGATCTGCATCGCTTCCACCGCCACACTGGCGTCTCCCACATTATCTGCCCCGTCCTCGAAGACGCAAGTCTCAAGCACCACCTCTCGATTCCTCTACTTTCTGCTCGGCCTTCTCGTCCTCTCCTTAGCCATCACAATGGGCCGCTCACGCAAAACCGACAACAGCCTCACAGACTCCAATGGCACACCCGTAACCCTCCCAGCCTCAGCTCTCGACCCACCCACAACCTTCACAGACGGCCTGCCACTCCCCCGCATGATCGTCTTCGACCTCGACTACACTCTCTGGCCATTCTGGGTACGCCTCATCTCTCAACATCCAAAACCACACAACCAAATCGACTAACAACCTCTACAGATCGACACCCACATAACCCCACCCCTCAAACCCTCCCAAAAATCCTCCTCCTCAGCCTCCGCCTCCGGCCTCATAATTCACGACGCCTACGGCGAAACCTGCTCCTTCTACCCGGACGTAGCCTCAATCCTCCACAACATCAAAAACCTCAACATAACCCTAGGCTGCGCCTCCCGAACCTCAGCCCCCAAACTCGCAAACCAACTCCTAGGTCTCCTCCGCGTCCCAACAACCCCTTCCTCCACAGGTTCAGACTCCATCACAGCCCTCTCCCTCTTCGATAACCTCGAAATCTATCCCGGGAGTAAGAAAACACATTTCAAAAAATTACATTCCGCGACGAAGATTCCGTATGAGGAGATGTTATTTTTCGATGATGAGAGTCGGAATAAAGAGGTAGAAGACTTGGGGGTTACGATGCAGTTGGTGAGGGATGGAGTGAGTCGGAAAGAGATTGATCGAGGGGTGGAGTTGTGGAGGAAGAGGAATGGGAGGGTGAAGAGGGAAGATGGAGATGAAGGAGAAGAGGAGTCATCAGAGGAGAGCTGAGAGGAAAAGTCATTGAGACAGCCTAAGGCAAGGGCTGGAGCAGGCGCAGGCGCAGGCGCAGGAAAGGAAAGGAAAGATACCCAATTTTATACAGCCGACGGACGTTTCAGGATAGATTCCAAGACAAATAGACAAGATAAAATAGACAAAATGAAGTGATCGATCACGAACGAACAAGTCTGGAAGATTACTCGTATCTTTCATTCGAAATCATATATCATAAGGCACTTCTCAAAAAGAAGCTCAGCAGAAAGAACAAACTCGCTACACTCATGAGCACATTCGTGCAGTGCTGAAGAAAGTCAAACCCGCCGACGATCAAAAGCGCCCCCAAAAGGAAAAACTCCCTAAGATGCATCATCTCAACCATGCATTCGAGAAGACGACGAGAAGCAAAGAAACCCATCCTGTTCCTTCCATTATTAGGCAGAAAAGCAATGCCTAGTCAAGCCATGCGCCAGTAAGAAACCTAATTGCCTTTCCGTCCGCGCTCCCTTCGCAAGTGAAGCACAAGAAGCTGATGTAGCTTTTGAAGAATCTCGAAGGAAGCTTTTAGTTTCCTCATCCATCCATTCATTTCTGCAACCCTTTCCCTCCTTCTTCAAGTCTCCGATTCGTTGTCGAATGTAGAATGTTCAATGCTGCCAGCAGAAAGAAAAGTACGCACCGGGGGTATATATGCAATCCTGGTTTGCGAAGTAGTATGCAATCCATGCAATCATGCGCGCCTTGAGAAAGCCGAGTAATTCGTCATTGGTGATTAAAAGTGTGTGTGGTATCATGGTCAGGCCGAGTGCAGCGGGAACAGAGTCGACAGAGACTACTGCCAGTCAAGTCCCTAAGCGGCGGCAGCATCCTCGTGCACCGAGCCCGTAGTGTCGATGTCGATATCTGCCATTTCTCTGCCGCGTGCATCAACGACGACACGTCGTCCGCGCTGTTCAGTCGATACTCCGTCTCGTGCTGCACCAAAGTCGAGGACCTGAAGAGAAGTTAGCATTGCTAGGAACATAGAGAGATGTTAGAATCACCTCAATATACGTCAACTGGTTGCGCTGCACAGCAGCAACGCAACGGCGCTCGTCGAACCTCACTTGCCACACACCGCTCAGGTCTGTGAGTAGGTCGCGAACGCATTCGCCGTTTCTCACATTCCACATCTTCAAGGTACGATCGGAACCAGAGATGACCTTCTGCCCATCATGCTGGAAGCAAGTGATGGCACCAGTATGGGCAGAAAGAGTAGCTTTGCAAGCACCGTTCTCAGGGTCCCAGATGCGCAAAGTGCTGTCGGCTGCGGCGGAGACGAGGCGATCATCGCTCAGATCGAGAAGTCCGACAAGGGAAGTATGGCCTTCGAGGTTGAACAAGCAACTGCCAGTCACCAGATCCCAGACCTTGACGAGATTATCCATCGAGCCTGAAATGCAGCGATTGCGCGCGTGGTCGAGCACTACACTATAGACCTTCTGTGTGTGGCCTTGAAGACGATGAACCAGATCGCCGTTCGAAATCTTCCAGACACGGACAGTGCAGTCGTATGAACCAGACACCAAGGTATCTCCATGAGCTGCAATGGCACGCACCGAGTTATGGTGGCCCGAGAGTGTTCGCAAGAAGTACGGATTGTCATGATCGTTTGCTGGCGGTCCAGCATGCCATATTTGGCGGTCGCCTGGCTTAGGTAGCTTCCAGACGCGCAGCGTTGAGTCGCGAGAGCCTGTGATGATCAGTGGTTCCTTGGGCATCATGATGGGCGTCCCATCTGGCTCAGTATCAATCTGCACAGGCTGCAAGATGACCAAACAGCGGACCGTAGACGTATGGCCCTGGAAAATCTGCAGACAACGACCGCTTTTGATATCCCACACTCGGACACTGCGATCTGTAGAGCCGGACACCAGGATATCGCCGTCGTACTGTAGTGCCCACACACCTCCCTCGTGGCCTTCCAAGCGGTTCCGAAGTGCGCCCGTCTTGGTGTCATAGACGTTGATCTTAGTATCGTCACTACCAGTCAAGATCTTGTCACTGTCAAACAAGAGGCAAGTAACCACATGTCGATGATGTGCCCGGAAGGCAAGGTGTTGAGGCTGGCTCTCCTCATCCATCCACGCTTTGCGGATGAGGTAGTGGCGCTGGTAGAGGGATTTGAAGAGGTGCATGTTACGGAGGCTCTCCAGTCCGACCGAAGGATGCGGAACAGCTTGCATAGCTGCGTGAGCAAATGCGTTGGCACCCTTGGCAGTACCTAGGAGCTTCAGCCACTTGCTGTTTGGTGTCGCAGTTGGCTTCGTGAGTGAAGAAGAAGCGTGTACAGGTCGACGCTTATGCTTCTTCGCACTCGAGGACTTCACGACCTTGCGCTTTCGATCTCGCGTAGTCAAAGTGGAAGAGGCTGTGAGCTCATCCTCGCTGGCCAGTGTCGAATCGTCGCCTGGCTCGGGAGAGTTGGCCTTGCTCAAGTCCTGCTCGTGTCCCACCTCGCCAGGGTGCTGCCAACCCCAGCCTTCGCGGACAGCTCTCGCAATCTCGCCGTCGGGTAGAGTGTAACCATCGCGCTCGAGCAGGTCCTTCCATGCCTTCTCGTCACTGTTGATAAGCTTCCGCCATCTCTTTGACACCTGTGCCGCGCGACACATGCTCTGCGCGTCGAGGAATCGCGTGATATTCAGACCAAGCTCAGCTGGAAGGATGTTGAAGGGGTCGCACTTCAGCGCAGGATTGACGACATTAGCGACCATCTGCAGAGTTGGCTTTGCACATCGGCGGAGGAACTGATATATCAGGTATGTTTGCATAGCTTCGGGCATGCTGTCGAATGCGTCAACCATGGTAGGAATGTCCATGATCGTAGGCCCGCTTGCTGAAGGCTGAGATTGTGTGCCATGAGTGAATTTGAACGGTGGCTCTTTGGAAGAGCCTTTGGAAGGTTGCGATTCGAAAGATTTTGTGCTTTGCGTCTTACTGTCATCATCGAGATCCAGACCCGATACCACGCTGGCGTTCTCCTCGTTGTGTTCCGCAAACGACCTATCGAATGCGTTCTGACGAGAAGCTAGATTTGCAGCGGCAGTAATGGGCGACAGACTAGGGCTCGGTAGGCTGGCGTCCTGCTGCGAGCTGGTCAATATGCCAGGCAAGTTCGGTCTCCTAGACTCTGCTGCACGCGGTGCCGGCATCAGATCGGTGTCTGTTATCGGTGGTGTGGCAGCTGCACTGGCACGCTGCGCGGCCCAAGCCTCTGCTGTTTGTTCCAGGCTCGGCAGCTTTTTCGATGTATAGCTACTCCCCACACTGAGCTCCGAGTCGTCCTCTTCTGGATCTTCCAGATCAGCCATCTGTGTGTCCTGACTATCGTCCTGTAGCTCTTGCACTCGTGAATGCGAAGGCTTGCCACCTGCTCTGCTCTTGCTCGGACCTTGCCTGCCGGCCGCAGCTCGGGGCAGAGCTCCCATGACGTCGGTATCGGGCGTGACGGGCGATGGATGTGAAGGGTTTCCAAGCTGCTGTGATGCTCTGGCGGCACTGCGCTCGTTGAGGGAAGGCTGTTCGGTCAGTTCTGAGTAAGTCCGATGTAACGATGAACGCTGCTTCTTGGTTTTCCTCTGTAAGCTCGCCAGCTCGGCCGCCTCTGCTATCGACACCGGAGTGGCACTGCGTTTCAGCGAGTTCGACCGCCCGCTCTGTGGCTTCTTTCCTTGCTGCTGCTGCTCCTCGAGAGCACACACGGGCGTCTCGTAGCCGTCGTGGCGTTCCTCTTGGCGGATGGAACCATTGCTGCGGTGGATCTGGGCCTGCAGCTGCTTGTACCTCCGCATGGTCTCGGCCGGATCCTCAGACTCGTGGAATACAGTGGGACGGCCATTGACGTCGAAGCAGAACCTCTTGATGGAGCTTGGCGTCGGCGTAAAGGCCAGCGGGTACTGTTTGGGGTCTCGGTCGTAGAGGTCCTTGGGCGGCTTCATAACGAGCGGAGGCAGAGACACCGTCGTGGTGGTCGTGACCGTGGTGACCGTCTGCTGCGTTGCAGGGCCGAACGACATCTGGGCCATGGTCGAGTGTTCGGGCGGCATCATGGTGGTGGCAGTGGAGGTGTGTGTATGCTCGCTGATGTGTTTGTGGTCTGTCATGTTGTTGTGATCAGTGTCGTTGGGTGACGCGGGGGCAGTCGAGAGTGTTGCCTCCATGGCGCGGTGGTGAACGGAGAGTCGACGCGTGGGTGCAGGAGCAGAAGTGCTCTTTCGTCGACGCCGGTCTCGTGGGTGCTGTCTTTCATGGAGCGAGCTCGTGACTGCCGCCCGTTTCTCGCGTTCAGCGGCTGCTCAGGACACGTCGAGCAGCAGCGAGGGCAGCAACAGCACCGTCTCCGCCGTCAGCAAGAATGTGCGCGTCCGGTGAGTTTGTCGAGCGGAAAGTCGGCCGGGCGGTGGTGCAGCGTGGGCGAGGGATCTTGGGGTGACGGACTGAAGTCACTCTGAGACCGATCGCCCGTTTCCCGCCACTCTCCTCGCCCGAGCACGCCAAGCCAAGTGGGAAACCACTACTACACGCGCCTCACTTTCGAGCTTCGCTTTTCTGCAGATGCCACCTCCGCACGCGCTGACTACGTGGCGGAAGTTATTTTCTACGGAGTCGCTTGCTTGCAGATGGCACTCTGCATCACTGCAACAACACACGCTGTGCCTTTGCAGCCAGAATTGCCGGCGGGAACCATGATGTAGCCGGCCATTGCCCTGTGCAGTACACTTTTTGATGTCTTGGGCCTTTATCTATTTCTGTCACGCTTTCCTAGTCTCAGGCACGTCGGAATTTGGTTCACCTTTATGCTACAGTGTCTACAGCTCATGCCTTCTTCTTTGTGTCTACTCCAGCACTTCTCATGACATCTTCTGCTCTCCAAGCCGTTATCAACAACGAACAGCGAAGATCCCTGTACCTTGCACGCCAAAATTCTCAACACCTGCTCCGAGCACACCAAAGTCAAGCCGAATAAAGGGATGGACTCGCTGCCAACGCCATCTCCGTACTTCCCAATCAAAGGCCGCGAAACAATATGGCCTGGCTCAGCATGTTTCCGAAAGGGTTCCAAGATTTGTCTTCACCAAAATTCGTGCTAGAGGTGATGACGATGAGCCAAAAGTCCTCTCGTGCTCTACCAGGAACAGGACAACCCAGAAGAGCTCAGACTTGGTCATAGCAAAAGTTTGGCAGCTGTCCAGAGCAACCCGCGTTTGAACCCGGGCCTCGTCTCCAGATTGAGCGTGTTCGTCAATTATTGTCGTGGCTGCTATTGATCACAACCCATCCCTCAAAACCTCAATCACAACTCCCAACAACCTCAAAATCTCCACCACCTTAGGCATTCCTTCACCACCACTCCCACCACCAAACATCACCTCCTCCACCATCTCATCCTCCAATTCCCCAAAAACGTCCTCCGCAACATCCAACATCCTCCTCGGATAACCTTCTGCTCGCATCTCCTCCTCTAACAACAGCTGCACAGTCAGAGCCGTGACATCAGAGAAAACTTGTTTGTAGCATCGCCATCGAGGTAAAGATGGGCTACGAGTCCGATAAGACGCGAGCGATGATGTTTCCGTTTCGTTGTCTAGCGAAGTTGGTCGAGAGATTTCCATCGAGTGGTTTGGAGAAGGCTCTTGTCGCGGGGAGCGGCTTCTGGATTGAGTCGTGCTTCTGTTTGATGGAGTGTGAGTGCGACCTCGAGATGCTGCTACCTGGTGCCATTGCGGGGAGAGGGCGATTGGAGACGACGTCCTCGCAGTGCTTGTTCTCTGAAAATTCAATGATTCGTGCGGCAGCGGATTTTCGTCCAGCGGTGCGTGGTCTGGCTTCGAGATGCAGAGTCTTTTGAGCAGGGGGCTGTTCACCAGCGGATCGATGGGAGCTTCACGAGAAGATTGAGATAAATCGGAGGGTGAAGTCGTTGTGATTGAGGGACTCGAATTGTAAGTCAATTTTCTATTCTGAACGACTATTGTCACTTCACACTATTGTTCTGTTCTTGGAGAATACATCTCGGTAGCTGGGCAGTGAACAGGGGCCTTGAGCGTCAGCGACGAGTAGAGTGGCCGCTCGCACTGCTGTTAGAGATACGCGGAGAGTGCGCAAAACACTCCAGATGCGCACCGAAGCCACGACTTTTCTCGGAGCACGCTGTGCAATTCGCGGCCCTCAAGCAACTCTGTGCCTCTGAGCACTTCATTTTTCAGGAAAACACGAATCGGAAAAGAAGACTACGACAACCAGGAATCTCGATGTAACAGTTTGAGTGAAGCTATGTAGGCACTATGTACACCACCTCCTCTCAATCCAACACACCGATTCCATTATTACAATTTCTCGTGCACAGCCTCTCATGGCGTTCCCGTTGCAGAATCGCTCCGTACCGCCGCACAAGCCCATTCTCGTTCCTCCCGGAAAGCAGGTTACAACAGGGTCCGCGCCTGTACAAGCGTTGCGTACAACGTACAGCAGGAAGGCAATTTTGCCTGGTATGGGGCCAAACATCATCAAAGTCGCCATGCAGGTAGAGTACTCTGCAGTCGAACAAAGTGTCAAAGAAGAAGCGCAAACAAGAAGTGACCATCAAGCTCACTGCCTAGTCTGGCGTCCAGACAGATAAGCGAAGCTGATGTGCACAAGTATGCGTATTATTAGAAGTAAAGTTGAGTCGAACAGAACGGTGTAAGTTGTTGGTGCGGTGAAGGATCGTGAAAGATCGCCGAGCCCAGAGAATGTTCCGCAGTCGTGGCGTTGAATTCGTCAGCGACATCTAAGCGTACTCTTGATCCTGGCGATTGTTGTTGAAAGCGCTGGGAGGTTGGAAGCTGAAACCCTGGCGTCCGGCTAGGCCGTGTCCAGGGCCAACGTGGATGCCAGGAGACTGATGCTGAGGGAATGATCTGGACGCGGCTGACTCCATACCGCCGCGTTCAGGAGAAGCGACCAGGTTGTCCACGTGCTGGGCGCGTAGGTCCCACGAAGACTGTGCGCGATGCGTGAAGCGAGGCTCAGCATATCGAAAGTTGCCGTGCATTGCGTTGTAGTAGGCAGCATCGCCGGACATGGTGCCGCCAGTGCCGGGAGAAGGGGATCCGAGTGGGCATGGCGAGTAATAATTTGGGCCTCCAGTAGTTCGCTCAGGCGAGTAGCGATAACCACTGTTTGGCGAGAAGAAGTTGTCCCCGTGAAAGGAGCCGTTGGCCCGCTCTGGCGACGACGACTGTGTTGGTCTGGACGCCAAAAGATTCATTTCCATTACGGTGGTTTGAATCGCCATTTCGTTGGTAAGCAATTTGGCATTGATCAGTTGGCGGTCAAGAGCTGTCATTCCCGAGGCATAAAGATCGGACTGCAGTCGGTGTCGCTCTGCTTGGAGCGCGTGGTACTTGCCCATAAGTTGATGCTGATCTTGTCCATGACCTGGGGACGGCGGGAAAGCATTGCTGTCGAAGCCCATGCGGGTTGGAGAACGCTGGCTTGGACTATACTGGAGTAACTGCGATGACAGTGCAGTAGAAGAAGGCGACTGGTGCAGCGTAAGAGCTTGTTCATAGGAAGGAACAGCGCGCGACACACCGGGGTCTGTGGGCTCGTGTTGTACCCCCTGCTGAGTAGAGTGCTGACGGAGTTGCAGTGAAAGGCTATTCATCGAGCCCGATTGCTGTAGCACGGGCCGCGCGATGGCCTGCGACTCAGTATTCGAACGAAGAACGTCCATCGAGACCGAATGCGGGAGTCCGGCGTGACCACTGCCTATCGGAGCGGAAAAGTACTTGGGATTGGCCACTGCAGTGGTAGTGCTCATTAGAGCGTTGCCCTCTACACTGGTGCGAGTGTCAAGCTGGAGAGGCATGGGTCGTGGGCCACGACCCCCGGCTTTCGAGAGAGAATCAGGAGCTGCAGAGTAGGCCGAGGATCCATCACTGCTTGTTGCTGCTCTGCTTGGCACAAAATTGTACTTACCCACACCGTCGAACGAGGCCGAGACCGTTTCTCCTTGCGAAGAACTGCCTCCGAACGTGGAAATGTCACACCTCGGGGGTGCTTCACTACCATCGCTCAAGCAACCTCGACTGGCTGGAGTTGGCGTAGCGTCATGGTCCTGGTCTTCCTCGAACGTGTTCTGATGGTTTTGCTGGCGATTCTGTGGACGCCACGGCGTGTTGACGTTGGAGCCCTTGAAACTGCCTCGGCCACCAGATCGTGGTCCACGGTTGCCAAAAGTACCTCGACGTTGAGCAGAGCTCGAATGATCGTTGTCGGGGTAGTTCTTTGGATATCCAAGAACACTTGCTGTAGCTGGCAGTTTGACATAGTGTTCGACGACTCTTCTGCCCGTCTCGAGTGGAAATAGCATGCCATTCCACATGTTGCCGACTGGGTTCTCAGTACCGGGCTGTCTGATGTGGTTGAAGCGGTGGTACGGCAAGTCTTTGGCATATATCCAGGTAACAGGAAACGATCTGTATCGTATTGTCAGCAGAGGACACGGAGCGTATATCGAGGGAGACTGACCCAACACAACCGTGGCTTTCTGGGTTCTCCGACCACCCATCAAGGAATGATTGTTTATCCCACGGGCCCGCGAGCTCGCCCAAGCCGGAAAACTTCTTGCTGCCGTTGACAGAAAACAAGAAGAAAATCTTCTGCGATGTGCCACCGTAACGATTCCAGACAGCCATGATGCGCTCGCTGATCTTCTCCATGACTGAGTATTTCCCCAGTCGAACCGAAGCAACGAGATTCTGGGGGAACTCAGTCTTGATGTTGATGACTCGACTCTGCAATCAGTTAGTACGAAGCAGGAATGGCGGAATGGGCGGACTTACATTTGCGGGAAAAGTGAAATGCTCCGGATTCATGTTTGCGAGAACGGCCAACGAGCCATCGTATGCTTCTTCCCAGACCGCCTTTGGATCCTTCAGAGCACGTCGCAAGCATTGCGAATGTTCGCCCTCGGTCCAGTGACCGTCTTCAGCATCCGGCACGGACTCCTCGTCACTGTCATCAAAAGTCGAGCGTACAGGAGTGGCAACCATGGTAGAGTCTTGAGTACCACTGTTCGACAACAACACCCCGCCAGATGTAGAGCTCATTGATGTTCCTGTAATCAGACTCTTCGATGCTGAATTGTTCGTGACACCATTGCCGTCATTAGACATCCCAAATCCCTGGCTAGGCAGATTGAAGGGGTGTTGCGGAAGCGGATCTGTTCTCACCACTAGATCACCACGGTTGGAAGGATTGGCCGACTTGTGATACTCTTCGGTCTGTGTGTAGCGGATGGTGGAGCTTGGCGGTTTGAAGTCGAGACGATGGTGATTGTTGAGTCGAGCATCACCGTTGCTGACAGTGGAAACTCCAAGTCCCGCGATCCGATCGTGATCGCGCCTAGCAGCAGTAGAGAAGGAAGCGCCAGGCTTTGACGAGCCCAGAGAGTCCCATGACGGTTTCAGCGGTAGCCCAGCGCTTCTGGCCACTGGATTGGCACTTGCCGACCATGTGTTGCTTGGGTACAGTGGAAGGGCGGAATGAAATTTTGGCCCTTCGAAGACTGATCCGTCGTTTTGCGCGCTGAATGAAGGCATCAAGGCGAGAGTTGGCTTGCGGCGCGCACTGCTGTTGCTGTTGCTTGCGCTGCTGTTGTTGTCGGTCGGAACGAACTCGTTCACTTCAGGATCGAGCGCGGGTAGCGAGCTGTTGTTGCGGCTCGCCATGCTGACGGCGATGTAGGGGCGCGCGAGGATGCGCGACTCGATGTGATGTAGCAAAAGAAAACAAGATTGACCAGTCGATACGGGTGGTGGCACCTCAGGTCGAGTGAGGTGAAGGGCGAAAGCGACACTTGAGAGCGCGTCTCCACTTTTGCAGTGTTTGTTTTGATGCGCGAAAAGCTGTGGACGCTGTTGCGGCAGTCGCGTCACCCGCTTCACTTCACTTTGCGCCACCTGTAGCGGCTGCGAAGCTGCAGCGAACGCCGCGTTGAAGGGTCCGCCGGTCATGTCCGCCACTGTCACTGCAAGTCCGAAGACCGCACGCTATAGCTCGATCCCGCTGCCTGCATCGTACGCTCGCATCGCAATGGAGTTCTGCATCGGGCCGTGCAGTCTGGCGGGATGCGATTTCTCCGTCACCAAAGCTCAAACCCTGCTATTCGTGCTCGCAGAACCTGCAGAATCGACTTCTTCAGTGAGGCCTAGTCTTTCTGGTAGCTACAGTCAGAGTTCCAGATGCGAGACTGGCACTCGGACTTGCAAATAAGTCGAGAACCTTGAGTGAAGTCGATCAGTGAGCACAGCGCATACCAGGCTGCCGCAATGCAAGACAATCATCACCGTTGCAAGCCCGTCTGGTGCCAATCATTGAGGGCGATGCAAATGAATGGCATCTGCCTCCCAGTGGATCGAAGAGCCTTTTCTCTGATGAGTTCTAACATCGTTATGCAGGCAAGACCTGTCGAAGATACCAGCACCTTCTGCACAAGACTAACGGCAGATGCGTCGACCGCATCAGACTTCTCTGCTGGGAAGCTTTGTACAAACTTCCTTTGTGTTTTGATTACTCTCTGAGACCATGACATTGCCTGAGCACCAGACCGCCGGCCAGAACACCGATAGGATGTGTTCATTGGAACGGGACATCGCTGCCTGGCTGTCCTGCAATCTATTCCTTCTTTTCAGGCGAAAGCTGGTGATGCGATGGGCCGGCACTTCTCTATCAAGATCGAGACATACGCTTGAGGATGCTTGAAGAATGGGACATGTCTTGAGTCTTTCATGATGAGCCTGATGACCGTTTGACAGGATGCATCTTGTGAAGTTTGCAGCTGTGAAGTTGGAAGACCAGGTGCCGCCAAACCCAATCTGGAAAGTGCCCAGACAAAGACCATCAGATTGGCAAACACTTTCCACTTGCAGTCCATTCTGTACCGCAACGCCGCCTCTCAGTGATCAGACCAGCCAGCGTAGTTGACAGCGGCCAGTATCGAGACGAAAACCAGAGCGTCGTGTTCCACGCCATTGGCCCATCATCTACGCGCCGGGGAGGTGGAAAGACGAGCCATCAGAGGCGCAAAGTACCGCAGATGGGGAACGGCGGGCAAGGAGGAGGATATGAGGGATGCCATTTGCAGCCATTTGAGGAGCACGGCAGGTGGCACTAGAAAAGACTGGGAGATGAGGATAAGGACACGCGTTGTGACGCGCATGAGCGACAACCAGCATCAAGACTGATCCATGGATTCAGTGACAGAAATATAGGCATGCCAAAAGTGATCAAATGTCGTGTATCACGTATTTGCATTGCAAGGCCGGTCCATCGCTTCCGTTTTCTGCTCGCACTTGCCGAATACTTGCGGAAGGTCCTTCTACGTAGGAAGGGAAGGCGCAGGTGCGCGGCTGCCTGACTTCGCTTTCCACCCACTTCGACTGTTCCATTCGCTTCGTCCGGCCACCTGCTCACACTGACACTGACAGTCCTTCGTCTCGCACGTGCGGCTCGGTGCGATATGGCGACGATGCAGCTCCAGCTCCAGCAGACGCGCTTGGCGCCGACTACGACCAAGACCGAAATCACCCAGAAGCAAAGCCTGGAGGTTGTGCAGACGTTCTTGCATGGGAGCGTGAGTGTCTTGAGAAATGGGATCTAACAAGGAATTGACACGTTCTCGCAGCTTAGCAGTCTGGCTTACCTGCGATGTTTCTTTTCGGAGAAGGCCTTCGATGAGCAGACCTACACCACAGGACCTCGCCTACCTACGTATCGCGAATACATCAATGGGAAGCTGCCGAAGGGCGAAAAGAACGACGGAGGCATGGCGACCGTGATGAAAGTGCTTCGCCGGAAGAGAAGCAAGCGCGCTGACAAGTTCCTTGACTGGCTGGTTTGTTCTACGTCAAATCTCACTCTTCACGATACTCGCTGACACGATATAGGAGAAGGGTGCATTCGTCGCTTTGGAGGAGGGACGATTGAGTGCTCTACAGATCTATGTTCACACCGATCCAGACCATCCCGAGCAAGTGGTCGAGACCTACACATTTGCCATCAAGTACCACAGCGATGGACGCGGCGGGCGCGTTTTCGCCGGCATCGAAGTCGACAGTCCCGGCAGAGAAGGAATCACGATCGAAGCCACAAGCATTGCGCTCCAGAGCCTGATCCGTCACGTCAATCAACTTTGTGAGGGACTTCCGGATCTTCCAGGTAAGATGCGCTTGTATCCCCAAATTTCTCTTCTAAATCGCCTGCAGAGAAACGATATGTGTCGATGGCTTTATTCTATCCCGAGGACTGTAAAGATGTGAAAGCTGCTGGCTTCGCTCCTTCGAATCTGTCCAAGATTCTCTTTGCTCAGGCCGATGGCTGGGAGAAGACTACCGAACGACTGGATGACGTCCACTCTGCGTACCACAGGTCCGTCTGACTGCCATATCGATATGGAATATTTACTGACTGCTGCCCAGCGCGTCTCTGAAAGTATCACATCTCGTTCAGCCAAATCTTCGCGGTCTGGCGCACATTGTGGAACAGCCTCGAATTCCGTCAAGCCTGGTCTACACCATCGCAGGAACAAGGGAGACGGAGCTTGCAGATATGCTGGGCGCTCGTCCCGATGATACTGTCGCCAAGGTCCCAAGCACGATAGGGCGTACTCCTTCGACCGTGTTTGCTGATGAAGGACCAATGACCGGGCGCACAGCATCGACCATGGTCCACGATGGTGCTCCGGACGTGCTCGCCGCAGCAAAGACATCCATGGCGACGCCAGCACCTACTTCAGCACTAGCAAATAGGCCATTGGAAAGCGAATCACCATCGGGTTTTCAACCAACTCCTGCGCAGCCATCTCTTCTTGCAAAACCCATATTATCGGAGAGCGTGGATACCCAGTCGAGTGACGTACCAGAAATGAAAGCCGGACTGCAAGTCATGCTGAAACCGGAGCATCTCAGCCAGGGAGACACTCAAACACAAGCACTACTGCGTCCTTTGGTGGCGAGTTCATCGAATCTCGGGAATCGCAACGTCTCTGCGGGACCTTTGGCTAATTCGTCAACCGGCGCCAAGCTTGTCCTTTTGCCCGACGTTGCTCGTCAGCTGAAGTCTACAAAGACTAAGCTCAAGCAAAAGGCCCTCAGGATCGCGGGTGTAAAGACCTTGAAGAAAACCCATGGCGATGTCGTGCTTTGCCAATGTTCTCATGCAGAGGAAGAGAATGAATTGGTAAGTTCGTAAGCATAATGTCCAGCATCGCAAACTAACGCGCAGATTCAGATTCAGTGTTCGTTCTGTAGCACCTGGCAACATCTGCACTGTTACGGCTTCACAGGCTCAGACGACCCTCGAATTCCAGATGAGCACGCTTGCTATGAGTGCCTGCTCGGCGACAATGACACGGGGCTGTTGGCTGCCTTGCGAGACTTGGCACTCAAGCGTCGGGCGATTAGTTTCGCTTTGCAGCGCGGTCTGCCCGGTCGACCTGAGCAGCTCGCAAGTTTGATGGGTATGCTACGTCTTGTGCGTGCATGCGTTCCGGTGCTGTAGCTGACTTGAGTGCAGATCTCTCTGTTGAGACCGCCGGAAAGCTGCTTGGGCATCTGATGGAGGAAGGTCTCGTCGTCCATGCCCTCGATGCGAAGGCACTCAAACTCGGCACCGCAAAGCAGCCACACCATGTACCCACGGAGGACGCTCGATCATTCGACAAATTGCAATATGAGCTTTTCGACGCCCTCAGCCACGTCAGTGACTATGTAAGTGCAAGTGGATGATCCATTGGCGATTTCTCGTGCTAAATGTGCTAGTATGTAAACGTTCCGAGTACACCAGAAGGTGTCGCACAGCGACTTCGCGCGCTTTGCTCATCTGGTATGCCACCGCCAACAACACCTGCTTCCGCATTCCGCACTCGCAACAGGACTCGTTCTGAACGTATGCTCGATCCGCGAAAGTCCACGACGCCCTCCCGCAAGCCGGTACAGCTCCGGCAGCCATCATCGAAGCGGCCTCTGGAAGGCGAGAGCCCCTTCACCACGCCTGCCAAGCGTCAAGCTAGGACGACGCCTGTGTATCATCGCCTAAAGAGCGTGCAGACAATGGTGCCAATCTTTGCCGACGGCTTGTCGAGTCCTGCGATGTAGTGCTGGAAAAAGCTGTGATGCTCCGCCGCTGGCTTCTGGTGCGAGACAATCGCCACTGTTACGGTCCTCAGTCCGCTGCGCTCAGGGAAGCTCGATTGCACATGTGTATAGCTCACACCAGCTTACAGTGCGCGTGAAATTTGCCAAATCATGCTTCGCTGCTCAGAAAGGTTTCTGCGATCGGCTCTCACGCGAGGATAGATGCGGAGTTTTCATGAAGGTTCACATAATCATTACGCTAGTGGCTACTGACCACGGTACTTAGCTCACATACTCCCGAGTTGTTCATCTTTCCAGTCAAGAAAATCATGCTTACCACTGGATCTCCCCTCAACATGCCGCATTCGGAAAAGTATGTGGTGTGGTTTTGGTTGCGCGGCCTCGAAGTGGATCTCGCTGCCGTGTACCAGTCGGTTGCCATACATTCTTTTACCTGGCAAAATTTGTCGAGGCCACTTGACATCGCGACTATAGATACTACCCGCTCCCTCCTATCGCTCCATTCCCCATTTACTCCAGAGTTCTCCAGATTTGACGAAGTCTGACACCTGACACAACCCACTGTCACGCACGAGCTATCAAGCATCACAGAAGAACAACAAGATACCGAGTACATCGGCAACGACAAGACGACAACAAACACCGAAGTACAACAAGACTCCAAGTACACCGCTTTCAAGATTCTCATCACATTCTTGACCATGAGTGAGGCGCCGAGAGTGAGTCTCGGGGATGCCCTGACATACACGCATCCCCAGCCCGCTACCACCAACGAGCCCATCCCAACAAGAGAGATGTCCGTCGCCACCGCAACAACCAACACGACCGACAACAAAGACAAGAACGAAATCACCACCACCTCCGTGGCCTCAACCTCCCCTCGCGGCTCCGAAGCAAAAGTCCCCGGTGCGACCAACATCACCACCTCGGGCGCCGCTCCAGACAACAACAACCCCAACATCCTCACCGAGAAGTCGCCAGAGGGCTTAGCCTACACGGCCAAAAGCTGGTCCAGCTGGAAAAAATGGCTCGTCCTCACCGGCATGCTTCTGGTCCAAATTTCGCAAAACTACAACGCAGCAGTTTACATGTCTGCCGTCCCGCAACTTACTCAACGCTTCGATATCTCTGCCGCCACGGCCCGCCTCGCTCAAATGATTTTCCTGGTAATGTATGCTTTCGGATGCGAACTTTGGGCTCCTTTTTCGGAGGAGTTCGGACGCAAGTGGGTTATTCAGACGAGTATGACTTTGGTCAATATCTTCATGGTCGTTGTGGCGCTTGCTCCAAGCTGGAGTTGGGTCTTCGCGGCTCGTGCGTTGGGCGGTTTGTCGAGTGCTGGTGGCTCCGTGACTTTGGGAATGGTGGCTGATATGTACAAGCCTGAGGAGCAATTCCAGGCTGTGGCTTTCACCTGCTTCGGATCTGTGATCGGCAGTGTTATTCCGCCGATTGTGGGTGGAACTGTGGTCGAGAAATATAGCGGACTGGCTTGCATCTGGATTGCGGTTGCGATTGGTTGCTTCACCCAGGTGGTTCATATTTGTCTCCCGGAGACCAGGCCAGAGATTCTGCTCGATCAGGAGGCCAAGAAGAGGAGGAAGATGGATCCTAGCGAGACTGTGCAGGGGCCCATGGAGGCTCAAGGAAGCTTTTGGCAGAGACTGAGCTGGAAGCATGTTGGCAAGCTGATGTGGAGGCCTTACTGGTTGCTCTTGACCGAGCCAATCGTGCTGTTCTTGTCTCTCCTCTCCGGCTTCAGCGACTCTCTCATCTTCTCTGGTCTGGACTCTTTCGGCATTATTCTCAAGAAGTGGGACTTCTCCTCGCAGCAGATCGGCTTCGCCTTCTTCGGACTTGCTCTGGGCTACCTCATCGGCTACGCTCTCGGTGCTCTGCACTTCGCCCTCAACCCAGGCCGACGAGTCAAGAACAACGCCGTCCCAGAGCAACGTCTGTGGCTACTCCTATTCACTGTGCTCGGCCTTCCAATCGGTCTCCTAGGATGGGCTTTCACCTCACTAGGACCAGAGCACGGTGTCCACTGGATCGGAGCTCTCTTCTTCGTCCTCATCATCGGTATCGCCAACTACGCCATCTACCTCCACACCATCGATTACCTCGTTGCTGCTTACGGACCTTTCGCCGCTTCCGCCACTGGTGGCAACGGTTTCTGCCGTGACTTCCTTGCTGGTATCGCAGCTCTATACACAGTCCCAATGTATGAGAACATCGCCCCAGGAGGTGACTACATGACCGTCTGGCCGACTTTCATGCTGGCTTGCATTGGTGGTTTCCTCGTCTTGCCAGTCTACTACTTCTTCTTCAAGGGAGCCAATCTGCGTGCCAAGTCCAAGTATGCCTCGCAGCTGGAGAAGGAGAGAGAGCAGGAGGCTGCCGACGCGCAGGGAGTCGTGGTCGAGCGCAAGGCGTGAGGACCTTTCGACATATGATAATTTATTTTACGACAACGGGTGCGAAGGGTAGGGATTGGGTCTTCAATTGGCGTTCTTGGGTGTTCTTTTTTTACTTGGAAATGGAGGTCAGCAATAGAATGGGATAGAGCTGTACCGCGCAAGCCTAGTAAGGCCCTAGAATGTAATTGCTTTAGCTCTTGATAGTGCTTGAGATAATGTAATAAACTTTGCAAAACTTGTCAGTCTCAAAAATATGTCAATCAAGTCAGCCTTCGGCATTCTCTTCGTACAAGCCAGTCTCTATGCCCTCGATCACGTTTTCTACATACGAGACTGCACCAAAGACGCCACCCTCAGCTTTGGTGGACATGATCGTCAAGTCGTGCAAGTTTCTGGAACTGGCAGCGCAGGCATCGCTGACGAGTAGACAGTCATAGCCCCGATCATTTGCTTCTCGCATCGTGGTATGAACGCATACATCAGTTGTCACGCCGCAGAGGATCAAGTTCTGAATGCCTCTGATCCGGAGCAGTAGATCAAAGTCAGTGTTGGCGAAGGCGCCTTTGCCAGGCTTGTCAATGATAGGCTCGCCATCGCGTGGATATAGCTCCGGAATGGTATCGTGTCCAGGTTCTCCGCGGACTAGAAGACGTCCCAAGGGGCCTGGTTCTCCAATACCAGGAACTGAGAGGTCACGCAGCGAGCGTTGCCGCTCACGTTCGGAGAGATCTGACAGGTCGGGTCGGTGGCCTTCGCGGGTATGATAGATCTGATAGCCTTTCTCGCGGCAGAGCTGCAAAAGTCTTTGGATGTTGGGAATGATGGCTCGCAGAGGGCCTATATCGTAGCCTTGTTGCGATAGATAACCGCCTTCCTCGCAGACTTGAGATCCCGTCAGATGATCGTGCCGCGATGATGGTCTCGTGCTCTCGTACAGTCGCGTTGCATATCTATGATGACCAAGGCAGTCTTCTGGGGATTGAGTGAGTGATCATCAGGCCAAAGGCACGGCTCTGCTCTGCAAAGCTCATACCGCTGGTCCATGATGGATTAGCTGATGCTGTGTAACGGTATACTGGTTGTTGTTCGTGAATGATGAACTTGGGCAGCGACACAATGTCCGTGCTCGGCGGAGCTGGAGCAAGCAAGCAAGCAAGTCTTCCGGCTGCAGCCAGCGACACTACTTCACCACACTCGACAACTTGTCGCATTGCACCTCGACATCGCCATTGACTTTGACGACATCGAACATGGATCGCAGTCTGGACGAAATCATCGGCGAACGCCCTGCGCGCGGCGTAAGTTCCTTGACGTCGCACCGCAGCAGCAACAACAATCGGTCAGCACTGACAAGAGTTCCAGCGCGGCGGTGGCAGAGGCGGACGAGGACGAGGACGCGGCGACGGCGATCGACGCCCACCGCCTCCATCATTGAGACCGCCACGTAGGGAAGAGTATCCCCGAGATGGAGTACGAAAGGTGAGGCAGTACAGCGACATTCGCAAGCATATATCTGGCGCAACAATCACTGACATGATAATCATCTAGGTGCCGCCTCCTCCTCCCTCCTGAAAAGTCTCATCAGACGATCGTACATCGACGGAGCCCCTTCTTCGGACTCGGCGACCCAACGAGCGCGATCGACGACGAAAGACTAGACTGCATTCATTTGCACCGACAGAGCTGACCAGGGCATGCGGCCTCAATAGTACCGTCGCGATGAACCAACAAACTTGGACTCGTACTACAACACCGACTACAGATCACGCAGAGCAGAAGCTGACACAAGAGAAAGCGAGTGGGTGCATGACCGCTTCGAAGAGGATCGATATGGTGAGCTGGGTTGCGGGTGAGCGATGAGAGGACATTTCTGACAATCACCAGACCGACGAGGCTATCGGGGTCCTGCTGAGGACGACGACCGCTACGCTCCCAGAGGCGCTGCGCCGTGAGTAGCACTATGGCAGGCTTGTAGCACTCCACTGACAAGAACCAGACGCGGCGGCGGCGGTACCAAGATCAGAGTGGACAATGTGCACTACGAGCTCACCGAAGACGATTTGCGCGTAAGCATTCGCGCTCACCCACACCAGCGCATAGCAGTCACTGAACAATGACAGGAACTATTCGAGCGCGTAGGCCCGACAACCTCTGTTCGCCTTCTGTACGACCGCTCCGATCGATCGACCGGCACAGCATACGTGATCTACGAGGACGAGCGCGACGCACGTGATGCTTTCGAGAAATTCGACGGCTGTCCTGCTAATGGCCAGGCCATCCGCCTCACTGTTATGCCAAACGGCCCGGCAGAACCCGGTCCACCACCACGCGCACTTGCAGACCGTGTTGAGCGCGCACCGCGCAGCATATTCGAGCGCATCGAAGGTGGCAGAGAGGACAGCAGAGATGGAGGACGGAGAAGACGCGCGCGGAGCGACAGCCCGAGACGACAAGCTGGAGACACCTACGCGCCTCGCTCGCGATCGCCTCCAAGACGCCGTGGTGGTGATCGAGGTGGTCGTGGGGGCGGCAGACGTCCTGGCGAGCGACGGGAAGAGAGAGGTGGCAGACCAGCACGCAAGGCTCGCACAGACGACGAGGGCCGCCCGCTTGTTGGTGGCAGACCGAGAAAGACTGCCGAAGAGCTGGACGCTGAGATGAACGACTACTGGGGTAGCAAGGGCGATGCTGCAGAGAGCAATGGCAATGGTGCGGCGAATGGAGGCGGAGAGACTGCTGGAGGAGACATTGATATGGATATCTAGAGAGACACTCACTCTCTGCCATGTCATACTAGGCGAGCAGATGTGTAGCCTCGCCCCATCTCATCATGAGACTTGTACCATAAGGTCCTTCTTCCAAGAAGAACCCGAAAACGCCAAAGCGCCACGCTCGCTGAGAACAACGCTGCCATAGAAAAACCAAATCAATCAAGCAGCAAGAAATCCTGTCGTTCAAGCCCTCCATCATCAAATCCCCAACTCTCCCATCTCTTCCACCAATTCTTCTTCCTCTTCCCCTTCTTCCCCCTCACCAACCAAATCCTCCACATCCAACCACCCCTCCGCAACAGCAACAGCAACCAAATCCCTCGTACTCCTCACCCCATCTTCCCCACAAATCCGATTCGGATCCAACAAATCCTGCACAGCCAACAAAACCCCCTCCAACTCCACCCCTCTTTTCCAAACCTCATACTCCTCAGGCTTTTTCTTCCTATTTTTCTTCGCAGCTCTCCCCTTTGCAGAACTTGAAGGCCATTCAATTTGTTCCAACAATTTATAAAGTATCAAATGTAACCAGCAGAGATTTGTTTGGGGGTGGAATTGCTTCCAAGTTCTGCCGTTGGTGAGGTTGGTGAGTTGGGATGGTGTGAGATTGTGGAGGTCTTCGGCTGAGATTGTGGGGTGGAAAGGGTGGTCGAAGTAGAGGGCTCCGCGCATGTAGCGGTAGATGTCGTATTGGTATTCGTCGCTGCTGTCGCCTTCGAAGAGGGATTTGTGGTGGGGCAGGGAGAGGTCGGTGTAGGCTACGTCGGTATCGACAGGTGCTGAGACATTTGGAGAGGGGGAGGATGGGGCTGTGCTCGAGGTGCTCATGAGGCAGCGTGAGAGTGTGTAGTCGATTATGGTCGTTTCGAGGGATGTGAAGTTCAGTTTCCGGGAGGGATCGATTGTGTTCTCGTTGGTTTCGTTGGCGGATGGGTAGCGAACACATATGTTCCCAAGATGAAGATCGCGGTGCTCGAATTCGGCGCTTTCTTCGCCTTTGGCGATGGTCAGGACCGTGTGCCAAAATACATCCCAAATGGGAAAGATGGAAGTGCAGTTGTTGGTCTCGAGAAGTCGTTCAAGATCTGTTCCTGCATCTTGCATTTCGATGACAGCCCACAATTGGTCGCCATTGTAGCTTGTTTTCTTTGCTGGGTCGGGAAAGTGGCTGAGTTCTTTCTTTCGGGACTTCTGAGCAGTGTTCCACGCTTTGAAGGCAGAGACGAATGCTAGTGGCGGTCGGCCTTGTAATATGCGGATGTCCCGGAAGTTGGTGAAGCCTGGAATACTGCTCATGCGCTGGAGGAGTTTGACCTCAGTCGCGACATCGTGCGGACTTGTCATGCCTTCAGCTCTCTTCAATGCTGCATTTCGTTTTCGCTTGTCAAGTGGGAGAGCATCTAGAGCAGGTGTGAGAGGGATGACTTTGAAGACGGACTCATCGGTACTGCAGAAATCGCTGATGTCTTCTAGTAATGATAGTCGATAGACCTCTCCGAAGGAAGCCTCTGCGATCTTGGTCACGGAGAAGTGTTCTGAGATGTCTTCGGACCACGCTGAGAACTCGGTCAGAGGATGTGTCGAAAGGTCGAGCAATTCTGAACAGTGTTGCTGATATGGACATCCTAGCTGCACATCTCGAGGCGACTCTCGAATTTTGGGGGCCGCTACGATAATCTCGTCATCTGGCAGGTCTTCAAAAGCATCAACATGCTGCGGTATGCATGGCACGAGCTTTCGCTTTTGTTTTGCTTTTCGAGGTGATCTCCTGGGCTGTGGCGGGTCTGCGATGCCCTCTTCCTCCGACTCTTTGCCCTCATTACGCTTTGGTGAGCTCTCCTCCTCGTCGTCGAAAAACGTGTGTTGTCCTCTGCCAGATATCTGCCCTCGCGCATCGATTCTCTGCTTTTGTGATCCCTTGCTTTGACCAGTGTCCTTCCTCCGATTCGTTCTTTTTGAAGGTGTATGCCCCGACACCAGGCTCAACGCCTCCAGTGGTGCAACAACAGCGTTGACCTGTATCTCTCCCAATGCCCTCCTAGGCGATCTCCTCGCCTGTTTCGTATCTGGTTCATTCTGCACAAGGCTGCGTTTGGCCAACGCTTGGGACAACTCCCGCGTCGCCTTCTCTGTCTGGTCTTTGCCTGGGTCTATCGATTTGATCTGATCTCGTACTGTAGCGACTGTATCGACTCCGGACTTCGTGAATGCGAAAGATGGGGTCGTCTCGATTGTCAACGCCTGCGTTTTCGGCGAGGGGTCCGGGCTGCTGGAAGGCGAGAAGGCCAGTTGTGCGGCGTAGACTGCCCGCGAGCGTTTCCCATACGTCCTTTGCGCTCCAGGCATATCTCTGTCGGCTCCTCGCAAGGTGTATCCAAAGGCGCTGTCTGCCTTTTAGCAGAAAACTTGACCGCTGCGTGGCAGGAATTCCTTCGTGGTCGGTATCCGGAATGTCGGGATCAACACCCGCGGTTGCCACAGCAGCGGCCACCACGTCCAAAGAAAGTCGGGTATCGAAGGGGACCAGCACCAACGGCACCATCATGAGCACATATTGCACGCTTTTGTCGTCGTGATCCATTGCGCATACTCGCTGTGTTCGCAGACATACTCCCAAGAGACACTGACATCCTTCTCATTTGAGCAAACGGGCTGGTGTAGATATATCTCTGCGTTTCAAGTAAAAAGCGGCTAGGTGTGCTCTCGCACTGCGCACTCTCATCCCATCTCTTATCTCTTCTCAGCTTTCTACTCAGCATCACCTTGCACGCTGCCGTTCCTGTACTATACATCTTGCACTTGCCCCTTTGAGTTGTGCGACTGTGCATGACCAGGATCCATCCGATCAATCTCCCAGCCGCATGAGTCTGAGATCATGGCCAAGAACAAGAAGCCAAAGCCTGGAGAAGCCTCAGCAGGCGACACGACCAAGACCGAAGATACTGCCCAGGCTCCTGCACGACCACCTCAAAGACATACCGGAGCACACGATGCACCACCAGTCCAGGAATGGGAGTACATGTACCCGGTGGCGCTGCTCTCCTTGGCAGCAGCGGCATCACCGATATCCCAGATGACCATGGCGCCAGTATACGGCTCAATACCATCAGCAGTCAATCATGCAACCATGTGCTCAATATCGCTTTTGTTCGGTTTCACAGTGCGGACCTTCACAGGACAACTCAAAAGCTTCCGCCCACTTGAATGGGTGTCCGCTTGGGCCTTCACAGTTCCTGTGCTACAGACCTTACTCTTACCATACTCCGGAAGTCTTGGACCAGTTGCAGGACCAATAATCAATGGCTTTCTGAGCTGTCATATGCTCTTGTTGCCGACCGGCTTTGTGCTGGCGGATTTTGTGGCGCGGTACAAGCAGACTGCTTGGTTAGCTTCTCGCGTTGGAGTCACAGCAGCGTATATGATTATTGGGCTACTGTTGGCTTTCCCTGTATACTCTGTGTTGGAAGAGAAATATACTGGTATTGTACAATGGACTCCAGAGCTGCTGCAAGAGAAGTTTGAGGTCAATCCTATTCATTTTCAACTTGCGCTTGGTGCAGCTTATGCGGTTCTTGCCCCATCATGGTAAGCATGCGGATATGGACTGTTGACCCTCTTCTTCACCTTGATCTTGCGGACACTTGATATATCCATTCTTGTGAAGATGCTGACTTGAGATAGGTACGCCCTACTCGGCCTTCCCGCAATCCTACATTCTGTATACTTCAACCAGCACTTCAACATCCACAAAGCAAACACCTCCCTAATCAATCACAACTGGACTCTCCTCGATCGACAATGGTCCAACACAGGCTACATCTCCGTCCTCGAAAGCACCGAAATGGAATACCGCGTCCTCCGCGCCGACCACTCCCTCCTAGGCGGCGAATGGCTCCTCACACCAGCTCGCAAACAAGACAACTGGCTCACAAACGAACCCATCTACGCCGTATTCTCCATGCTCGAATCTGTCCGCATACTCCAACTCGATGCTGCCCCAGTACCAGATACTTCAGCCCGTGCACTCGTTATCGGACTGGGAATAGGAACTGCGCCCAAAGCCTTGCTATCTCATGGAATCGAAACCACAATCGTCGAACTTGATCCTGTGGTGCATAAATTCGCAGTACAATATTTCGATCTACCGAGGAATCATACTGCTGTGCTACAAGATGCTGTGAAGTGGGTGAAGAAGCAAGCTGCTGCGGCGGAAGCACTTTCGACGATTGATGATAATTTGAAAGATGGTGCGATGATTGAATCGAATCGGAAACCTGTGGTGCTGTACGACTACATCATCCACGACGTGTTCACTGGAGGAGCGGAACCTCTGTCGCTGTTTACGACGCAGTTCTTGCAGAATCTTCGAAGCCTGCTGACGCCAAATGGCGCCATCGCGCTCAACTACGCGGGAGATCTATCACTTCCACTTACACGACTAGTCCTGCGAACGATTTCCCACGCTTTCGATGGACAATGCAAAATTTTCCGCGATGGACCACCAGAACGATACAACGAAAACGATGAAAAAAAGTCAGAAAATCATCAAGAAGAACAATCACCATCTTCAGATTTCCTCAACATGGTCGTCTTCTGCCGCAACAGCCCTGGGCAAATTTCCTTCCGGCCACCCACCACGACCGATTACTTAGGAAGTCTAAGTCGAAGACATTACATGCTGCCTAAACCCGACTGGGAGATAGCCTTTCCCAAGCATGAAGAAGAGGCAGAAGCACTAGAAGAGACAGCCTCGTCCTCGCCCAAAGATGATGATGATCCTTCTCCCGCTACCGTTGCCGTTACCGCCACTCCTCCCCATGCCAATGATGCAAATGCTGCTGCTGAAAAGCAAGATGATGATGCAGAATACAAAAATGGAAAATCGGCTTCTGACCGCTTGTCACGGCAGCAGAAGCTCCTGCGTCCGGGTGACGAGTCCTCGTGGGAAAGCGAACAAATCGAAAGTGCCAAGCGTCACTGGCGGATCATGCGCACAGTGATGCCGGATGTCGTGTGGGAGACTTGGTGATCATTCTCGGTGAGAGAACGAAAAAAAAAAGTGATCGTCCAAAATCCAGGGTGTGGGATGGATTCGTGGTTGTGTGGGATGGATGGCGCACGCCGCTTGGGTGGCACGGCAGGAAGGGGATGGGATAGACGGACCGCATGCGCGCCTTGCTGTTGTATGTACGGGTGTATACGTGGTTCATGCAGCGTTCCGTATGCCAAGTCTGAAATGTGTTTCAGTGCGTAAAGTTTGTTTCTTTTCGCCTTATGCATGCTTGCGTTGTCTCTCTATTGGCTGCTGGACCTGTACAACGCAAACAATGTCGCCTCCTCTCCGGTATCGCTCACTTTCGTGGGACGCGTCGTTGGAAAAGATGTCGGAGTCAATGCAGGCGGTCACCATGCTACACTTTCAGCTTCTTGCGTTTATCCGCGGGAATGTGGTTGTGTAGCGACTTCTTCTGTCGTTTTCGAATGTCGTCTGAGTAGCCAGACTGTTGACAACAAGCGGCATTCTCGACAGGCTTGGAGTTCAGCACGTCTGAAATCTTCCAGCGCTTGGAAGGTTCCGGATGTAGCATGCCCATCAACATCGTCCTCGTTTCGTTGTCATCCAGTCGCATAAACCTGCCAATGTAGCCAAATTGCGGCACTCTGCGTCCGTCTTTGATGATGTGATCTGGATAATCCTCGAACCATGCGTCCCAGTGTTGCATGAAAATTCGGAAGTTTTTGCAGTCCATTCCCGCGAAATCCCAACAGTTGCCTTGGAAGCAAAGCGTAACGTACACGATGGCGACAGCCCATACATCTACGGCACGCGGGTCGTATTTGCCCAGTCGTTGGTAGATCTCTGGCGCCATGTACGGCACGCTACCCACCCAGCCTGGCGGACAATATCGTATGGGCTCGTTGGGGTCGACGATGCTTTGCCGTCGGCAGTTTCGTACTCCAGGATGTTGGCCGCAGAACACTTCACCAGTACCGAAATCGGCAATTTTGAGGCATCCTTGCTTGTTCACAAGCAGGTTCTCGGATTTTAAGTCTCGGTGCGCAATTCCACGACTGTGTAGGTAGTCGACACCACGAACGAGTTGCTTGAACATGCAATTCCGATCCTCCTGCCCCGCGAAAATCCCAGATTTGATAAGGTCATTGAGATCGCCCAACTCGCAATACTCCATGACATGATACCATTGGTCGCCACTGTGACATAGTCGGAATGTCTTGACGATGTTTTCGTGATCGCAGGCTTTCGAGATGGCAAACTCAGATTTGATCTTGCGCTCATATTCGAACTCGGTCTCTTCTTGCGGCTCTCGTAATCGGAATTCCTTGACAGCGAACACTCTGTCTTTGGCTTCGCCAGCGGTCTTGCTTTGCATTAGTTTAACGACAGCAGCACCACCTGCGCCAATTTCCTTGTGCTTCATGCGCTGCAGAACACTGAAGTGCTCCTCCAGTGAGCACTCATCGACCTGCAGGTCGTCGGGAAGTGCGACCGACAATCGCCGAGCCTTGGAACCAACACCCGCGTCCACGCCCAGCATGTTGTCGAAATTGCCATCGACATCCTTGGAGTAGATGGAAGACCGGCGGCCATGCGTTGCTGCCGAACTCGTCCGCCGCGGGCGCGGTGGTGCATCGTCATAATTTTCCGCCCATTTGATGCCTCGATTGCTCCTCGCGCTGGGACTGCGCGGGGTCGGGCTTGGTTCGAGGCCGTCCGGGTAGTGCACTCCTTCGAACTCGTCGCGTTGAGTGGGCGACCGGATCACAATTTGCGGCGGCGCATCGTCGTTGGAAGTGACGGTGCCATTTGCAGTGGGCGGTCGCGGCGTCTCGGGTCTGGTTTGTGATGTTGATGTCGCGGGCGACGACGGTGTGGCGCGACGCGCCGGTTCAGGTCGTGATGATGGTGTGACGTCGCTACTTTCCCGTCGGTGATGGGCTTTGAGTCTACCCAGGAAGCCAGACCGGCGTTTGCTGGACGTGTCAGACGTCGGCGGCGTGGGCGGCATTGCGTGCGGCAGCGGCAGACGCGTTTTCACGTCGGTCGACATGCTGGAGGTGGAAATGTCGGAGGGAGAACTGGTGGACCGTACTGAAGAGATTGAAGGCTGAGCGCGGGGACGCTTAGTGGAAAAGATAGCCCTCCAGCCTTGTTGCGAGGCGCCGGCTGTTCGGACTCTGCAAATCAAATCAGGATCAGTATCGCTGTCGGAGCCCACGTTCAAATGCCGAGTCTGATTATTGTTGCTGGAATAGTAACCATGGCTGTGGCTCTGGCTGCGCGGCGTGGTCGCGTAGATGTCGTCGTAGCGCTGCTTGCGCTGCACTCTGCTGCTGCTCGGCCTATTCGGCCGATAGTTGTGGATAGCGGCCAGACTGCCCGTGGTGAACTTGAGCTCGCCTCCAGGATGCGTGGGTGGCGTCTCCTTCCCGCCGGCCAGATCGATGTCGGAAATCCAGTACTCGCAGCGAAGGTCACCGTGACTTCCCCATTGCCGGAAGCCGAATTTGGTGGTCGTCATGGTGAATATGGGACAGCAGCATGCGTGGAGGGGGCGCGTGAAGTGGGATGGTGAATGAATGGGAACGGCGTGTACTCACTGCTATCGCAGACCCAGGACCTGCAGGCCAGTCCCTCTATAGATCTTATGGCGGACCCAACCAGCCCTGTACGATGAGGTATAGCGCCGCAGCGCAGAGCACAGCTCCCCAGTTGAATCGGCCAAAAATTGAATTAGGACCAGCAGGTGCCAACGACGCCGCGCCTGCCAATGCTTGGAGGATGCACCGTGTGCCAGTGCGGACGGGGATGGAGGCTCGGCTACCTGTGGTGATCGTGCAAGATGATGTGACTTGGTCGGAGGTAATACTGTGCTTCCTTGTGCTGACAATATGACAAGACGTGAAGAAGGCGACTGGGAAAGAACTGTGAATGCTTCTTGCCAACATTGGCATCTCGGTCGCAATTCCCAACTAGCGGAACTAGACGGCACTCGCTCGCTCCACCACCCTTCTATGGCTCCGAGGCCGCACGCTCTCTTGGCACTCCGACCTTGGGCCTTGATTACCACTGATTTCTTACCCCGATCTACCGGCCACTGCGTGCTCCCAGCGCGCCCGCCCCATCCCGCAGAGCACGCAAGCCGATCTGATACGGCTGTGACAAAAGCTGCAGCAGCCGCGTTTGACGTTTCACAAGCATCCAACGGCGTCAACTTTCTGGCAGATCTCAAAAAGTCTTGCTACCTCCCAAGCCTCCGCGTCCTTGGTTCTACGCCTGGGCATAGCCAACGAGACGTTGCACGCCTGCCTCCTAATCTTCAAAAGGCAAGATCCGACAGGATACCAGCACATTCCAGCGCATCATCCACCTCTTGCAGGCCACCCCCAAAAAGCCTAACACTCGTCGGTGATCTGGAACAAAGGGGCTTCGAATACTTACTTTACTTCGTACACCATAGGTTTGGGGGCTGCTGCTGACGACACTTTGTGGCTCCTGGCCTTTTGAGCTCGACAGCGCCCTATATTCGCCCCGCAAATTGCTCTCCATTACCTGGTGTTCTGTGCGCCAGATGGCAGGTGCGCTTCACCTGCCGCATTTACAGAGACACACCCCTCGAGCTGTCCGTCCTTGCCGACATTGATGACCCCATGAATTATCCGTTTGCCAAATTGGAGTCAAATCTGGAAGGCTGAGAACACCAAGACAATCGCGCCCAGAGCGCGTTGTCCCATGAACCTGACCTGTATGGCCAACGTTCAGATGTCTCTGTACGAAGTCGGCTGCTTGGGACCGACTCCGGCCATGTCCGGTCCAAAGTTGGACTGCGCGTCCATTTTCGACTGACACTCCTTTCAGTCTGTGGTTGGCAGATCGGCAGCTGTAGGCTCCCGGATAATTCTTGGCATGCGCGCATGACTTTACTTCCTTGCAAAGCACACTGCTGCGCAGCTGGCGACGCGACACAGTCGTCGTGTACGCAGCATCAAAATGCCTCGAGGCGGTGGAGAATTTTCTCCTCCTCGCATGCTGTTGAGACGCACAAGTAGGCAGCAGGATAGTTGCAGAAAAAGCTGACTGCCGCTGCTCCACCTTGGACCCAGATAAGGATGATGAAGACCGCAGACTCGTCCTCTGCAAAGTTATACAACCTCCCGCCGGATGTCTCGGTGCTCCACATTCAATACCAATTGTCAATTGCATTCAACGCTCTCGGCGAGTGCAATGCATGCGCTTGTCGACCAAAAATGGCCGACAACGCTCCCAGCGATTTACAGTTTCGCATCGTGCCATGTAACGTCCTCTATTGCCGAGGCGGGCCAAGACTGGAGATAGAGCTTGTGCTTGGTGCAATGTGTTCCGTCACGAACATGTCTTGCTTTGTGGCTCATGCGTGCGCAGTCCGGTTCCTATCAAATCACACATCAAGCTCGAGATGGCTGTGCGAAGCTGACGAGGATGCATCCTCAGTCACCTGCGATGCCAAGGGCTTGTCGCTGCTGATCAAAGCTGTCTGCAAGTACCAAATAACCACCTGGTCATTAACGTTTGCAAGCACATCGGGCAATCTAGACCTGGACCATACAACGGGTCAGAGTTTCTTGGCCAGCAGTAGGTGTATCAACACTGCTGGCTTTGTGATCGATTGGGCTCATGCTACGGAATAATCGAGCTACTCTCTTTGCCTGCATTAAACGAATATCTCGATCGTTCCTCTTGACGCCCTTCTCTGGAGTCAAGCGGACCTGATCACTGCGAGCTTTGCGCTCATGCATGTGCGATTCGCAGCTCGATGACTGCTTCGAAAAGTTCAAGGCTGTGCGCCTTGAAGGAAGCGCCACACCGCGACAAGCTCCTGTCAATCTGATCCATCGACCGCCTCACGCTCGATCGCGTCACTGACAGATGCATTCACCCAGGTCTAGTGTGCGATGCAGTGTTGCGCTGGCGTTGAACGAAGAGACAGCCTCACACTATCATCCTTACGTGCAGCCGTTAGTCATCTGGGTGATGGACTTCATCACCTGATCAGGTAGCGTAGTAGCACACCTCGGCCACTGACGGTAGCTGTCTGCAGCTGCCCTTGCCGATATGCAGGGTGTCAGCTCTGCTCGAGCAGTCGGGGTCAAGGATCAGAGTAAAGCAGCAGCTTCATCGTGGCCATGCGCCGGATGTCGCAGAATCGCTGGAGGGTCCGTGAATATGTACTGAAATGTGTCGGAAAAATTTGAAAGAGAGGTTCATCTCCAGCCGTGAGACTTGACTCTGATGTCAAGCAATCTCGCGGCAGATCTCCGTGCAGGCATGGCATGTGCTTGTGCGACGAAATGTCCCTGGAGTTTGCCATGCGAGTGTGCGAAGAACAGGTTACCGCTTTCTGACCAGCGCCAGCGGACCTTCGAACACGGCGACAGTGATGGCGAATGCGACAATTTCTCCGCGCTCGACCGCTTCGACACTGCGAAATCATCCTTTCACCTGGACCTCAACCCACGATTGTGCTGCCCTGCTTTCTCGCAGAGACGCTCGCTGACCTGTATTTCGTCATCGAGTTTTCGTTTGGCCGTGCTCTTCTCTCTCTTTTGTTCTCCAGCGCCAGCACTTTCGACCGACTATTCGCACCCGGCACCGCAATGCATCCGCCTCACTACAACATGCGACCAACAGACGACCTGCGTGACGTCTTTCAATAAGACTTGACGCTGTCAAGGTCGCATCCAGTTGTTCCGAACATTTGCGCGGCAAATGAAATGCCTGACGAGCTCAATGCAGCGTAAGGCACCAACTCGAAATTCAGGGCCCCCGCTTCGCCAAATTCGGGCAGTTGGACGATGATGCTCCGTCGGCCGTGCATCTGCAATGCGAGCAACTGGCCCAGTCTGCCACCACCACCACATCCTCTCCTCACGACACCGCTACCCACCATACCGACCACCCTCCTCGCCCCGTACATTGGCCTCTGCGCAGACGGAACTATCGTTAGCACGTTTTCTCGCGAGCCCAAACCCTCTCGCACGCCCACAAACCGAGCTTCTCTGCCGACGCGATCAATTTGCACATTGCAACCCGCTGCTACTGACGACAGCTTCCGACCGGGTGTAGCAGGACAGAGGTCATCGCTTGTCTAGGCTCATCGTAGCGACAGATCTCACACGCCGTCCCCGTGTGGGATTTTCACTATGCCGCCGTCGCCGCCGGCGCGGCGTAGCACACGAGGAGCACCACCCGCGGCACCAGCTTCGACGACGTCCTCATCCCTCTCATCGAACCGACAGGACCGCAATGCGCGAGGAGGGCATAATCAGAAATCCGCTACACCGCGTTCGTTGTCATCGGAAGACATCAGTGAGCCGCCGCGTCGCAGCCAGCGATCGCAAGCTGCTCACAAAGAGGAAGATGCTGGGAAGGCAGACGAGGCTATCGATGATGCCGATGAGGAAGCTGTGGACGATGAAGAGATAACACGATGCATATGTGGTATGCAAGAATACCCGGGCCCACCACTCAGCGAAGCTTTTGCGGGCATCCCAGACGCGCAAGCTGAGGACGCCGGCGAACTCTTCATCCTCTGCGACGGCTGCACAGTGTGGCAGCATGGAGGATGCGTGGGTATCGTGGCGGAGAACCTGACGCCCGAAAAGTACTTCTGCGAACAGTGCCGGCCAAAGCAGCATGTGATTGGGACAGACTCACGAGGGTATGTTTGTTCTTTCTTTCTACCTCACAATGCCACGCCATTACATCACACCATACCCGCACTTGCCTGTCGTGAAGGCAAATCGCGCGTGGCAAGCAGCATGGACGCGCACGCAACTTCACTCCAGGTGTCCTCGCGAGCACCACGCACCAGAATGCCCCCAACGTGCCCTGCGGCTTGTGATTTGCGTGCCTGTCGATATTTCAGAATCTAGTGATCATCCGTCGCCCAAACATTGGCACTTTTCGCGCCAGCCATGGCCCGCTACCACGACTCGGGCGTGCGCAGAGCAGCTGCTGACGTAGAGCAACACAGGCAGAAATATTCTCTCTACGTGCCGCTCCATCCTAAAGCTTCCCAGCGGAAAGGGTCAGTCAGCAAGTATGACGACAAGGCCAGAAAAGAGCGCGAGAGTGCCGCTTCCAGAGCGAGCGTCGACCCAGCTACCGGCAAGCGACGTGCAACGATGCGAAGCAAAGAGCACGATGATGAGGAGGAGCAGCTCCGTATTGCGATTGAAGAGAGCAAACGTGAACAGGCGGGGAAGAGTGGCAATGGGCGGAGAAACGGCAAGCGTGGTCGTGACGACAGTAGTGAGGAGTGAGTGCTGCCACGGAGCAGAAGTCCAAGAGACAACAGACTGATAAGGAGTAGAAGCAAGTCAGACAACAAGCGCCAGCGACGGTCATCAGAGTCTGTGCCTTCAGCTGTCCGCGCCGCCGAGATCGAAGACGATTCCGACGACCAGACCGCCACGAGCAAGGGCAAGGTGAAAGGAGATGGCTCGCTCTCCGCGCGTACGGCGGCACTTGAGAAAAAGGAGCAGGAAAAGGAACGTGCCAGAGCCGAAGCTGCAGGCAGAAGACAAGAACGTGCTCGCAGTCGGCGGGGCGATGGTAGGCTCATGTCTCTCCAGCCATACTTTCTGAGCTCATGCTTACTTCATAATAGACCTCGAGCAAGCGGAAGACGCCGCATCGAAGGCTGCCTCAAGTGCCAAGGCATCTCCTCCAGCGCCCTCGTCCCAGCCTCCATCCCCTCCGCCAGCCGAGAAAGCTTCCTACAAAAAAGGTCCGGGCAAGAAGCCAGGGAAGAAGCTTGGCAATAATCAGTATACCAAAGCCAAATTCGAACAGGCAGCATCCTCGCCGCATGGCCGAAAGAGGCAGCTGAACCAAGGCAGTGGAAGCGGCGACGAGGCCTCCGAGACCTTGGCAAATGGGGATGCCAATGGCAATAAGCACAGTCCAGGTGCTCCTGAAAACATCCCAACAACAGGCAAGGGGAAGTTTGGTCGAGGCAAGAAATCAGCGGCCAACGGCAACGGCGCGAAAGCGCATGTCGAGCCGGTGGAGCGCACCATTCCGAACATGCAAGCTACACTCGCCAATATGAGTGCTTACGTGGAAGGGCACAAGACCGAAACGGAACAAATGCACCTGGCAGCCTTGAACATGGCCGGTGGTGGTGAGGATGTTTCGCAAAGTACTGAAATAAGCTTGCTAATGTTGGGAGGCGCAGTGCAAGCGCCTTCGGGTGACGGGGAGACGCCACAGCAACTTGAACGCACGACTAGTGGAGAAAAGAGCGCATATGAGGAGGGTCAGGACTTTTTGCGCAATGTACAGGCGTGGTATAGCAAGTATGGGCATTTGGCGGGTGTCGGTCTGAATGCTCCGGCGGCGCCTTCTTCATGACATGAGATGAGCCGGTTCGAAGACTGGGCATGCATGGGCATTGTTTGAGCGTACATGCGCTGAGAGGGACTTTTTCGATTCGTGGCACGGAAGTGGAATGTTAATACTGATGTCAGCTTTTTTTGAGGCTTGAAATGAAAGTCGCCTCTACCAGGGACAATGGGACGGGCGAGGTGTGCATGGTCAGGCGTTTGCACATATGGTGGCATTGCATTGTTGTTGTTCTGGAAATGTTTAGCTACTGAGACGTGTTGATAGAGAGCGATATGCATATGCTCTTCGATCGGGTTCTTATGGTGAAGGGTCAAGTGAGAAGTGGGAAGTGGGAATCACCTCTACTATCTCGTTTTCTGTCCCAGCATTTATGAATGCTCTCACTCTTTGCGATCACCTCATGTGAGGGAAAGGGAAGTCGACTTTGTCCGCTGCACCTGCCGAAGCTGCGTGGTCTTGGCGTTGGTGACAACGCCCACCTTCAGACTTCAGAGTTCATCTCTGGACACTACCTCTACTATCTTCTGACTACCCTCAGTGATCTTGCAGCAATACGCCGTTGTAGGTCACCTGCCATGGACACACTGTGCGACTGGAGCGTGTGGCTCCACCGCGCGCCTGTCCGCATCCGGACAATGGCAAGACGGTCTTGCTTGCTTATTGTCCAGTTTTCATTGTCATGAGGTCCAAGCTCACATGCGATACATTTCCCAAGCATCGCTTCAGAAGATGTCTCTTCAATTGACAACAGATACGATTGATAGCTACTCATGGCGTGGGCTTTCTTCAGAGGTGTGTGCGATGCCGGCAGAACCGCCTGGAATGCATTCAACAGACCCAGACCGACCACAAGTACCACCAGCAAGAAATCGTCGACAAACAGAGTGTTCCGAGGCCGTGTGCAGCCGATACGCAAGGCTCCCAGTGGACTACGCACGAGACGTCCGTGCCGGGAAATTGAGGATTATACACATCGCCTCCAGCAGCTCATTTATGGATACGATGCTTTTGAGAACTCCGAAGGTGACTTGAAGTCTATCCAGTACAGCATTGCCACATTGATGGAAATGAGAAGACGTTCGCGGGAACAGGATGAACAGCAACGCTACTCGGAGCGGCTTGGACGATTGTGCAATGCCCTCGACCTCACAGAAGATACGATCGAAGGAAACCTACAAAACATTCAGAAGACTGCCGATGATCTTGTGGACTCTTTAGAACCTGATGGGCCAGGAGATCTCCCACCTCGATTGCCCATCTCGCTGATTGACCAATTACGACGTTACGACAATGCAATGGAAACCTATATTTCACAGCGTGATGGCACATCAGGAGTTCAGATTCCTGTTTCTAGCGATGTTGATGGCGACGAATCGAGAGAACACGGAGAAGTTGGAGCAAATTTAACTTCAAGCAAATCTGCGTTGTCAATCAAACGACGGGTACTGCAAGCATGCCGAATGAAACTTACTGAAGAATTGCGCAAGCTATGCAAGCAGCATGCACCAACTGCACTGCAGGACGAGACTATCGTTCGGCAGCTCCGTCGCGGCGAACCAGTTTCCAGTGAGGTTGCGCGCGAACCGGACGCCGGATCCGACATGTCAAGGCCTGAAATCACAGAGGCACTTATTGCAGAATGGGAGTTTGCGCAAGCCGAACTGACAAAATGGACGGAGTGCTACTGGTCATACATCAACATGGATACGCAGAAACAGCAAAGGGCCGAACATCTTGCGAGCGGCCTCACGATCGAGGAGACGGACATCAAGATGAGAACGCTCACCAGCACATTTTTCTCCAGATGTCAAAGTGAGTTTCGAATTGTATCGTCTTGATGCACATGCTGATACATGCTGTAGATATTGACAATTATTACCGCGACGTTCAAAAGAGAGCGATGTTGGCCGGGTTGGACCCAGTAGCGCCTGAAGATTCCGACAATGGTGTCTTCGCTAAACACGCAGAGGACGATCCTGCAATCAGCATAAGCAGTTATGACAACGTCGCGGAAGCTCAGGTCGAACTCTGGCTTCATGAAAATGATCCCGGGGTGGAATTCGGAGACGTTCCGGTGCCATCGACAGCTCACGTTGACTGCGTCTCAGTACACTTTGGCGAAGGTCGCAGTGGCTACGAAATGACAGGTCCCCCAACTCGAACACGGGATTCCCGAATTCGCGCTTGGCAGCAGAAATGCGAGGAAGCAAGAATTATTGCTCAGCAAGATATGGAACGACTTCGTTGAACGCTTCTCGCGCGCCACAAAACTGGATTACAATTTTCAATTTCGATTTACGTGAGGTGGGCACCTACAGACATGCTATGGTCCCGGACCACGATGCTGCATCACTGTCCGGCCGTCCCGACATTTCTGTTCTGTGACAACGCAGCGTCCGCAAAGCATAATGAAGCTTCCCTGACTTCTCATGCTGTCAACTTCTCGATCACCACGCTTGCTGACCGCGTTTTGAGCGGGCACATGTCGATCAGCACTCTCTGCGCTGTTGTCTCTGCATTTCTTGCATACAATCTGGTCGTTCAATCTGACACTTGATGGGTTCGACCCGAATACCGTATCACGAAGCGCGCCTGCTGGACCTGGTCGGCGACGGCAGATCGAGCTCTTCGCGCGGTCCGTCAGTGCCCTCGACCACAGCTTCTTTGACTACGGCAGCGCCTGATTCAGCTTGGATGTTGGAAGAAGCACCGCAGGCTTTCGGTGGTGCGCTGTCATCTGAAGCTGGGGAGCCTTCCGAACGCGGTGACGCATTCGAACCAGCGTCGCTGGCAACCTGAGCGTCGGTCGCCACATTGGCATCGGGAGGACCTTCAGCGAGGGAGCCACCGAAAGCCTCCAATGAAGCACTGTCATCCTGCCATGCTCCATACGCTGGTTCTTCAGCAGCCGTTAGCGCAGACCAAGCTTCGCTGTCGGCATTCGCACTACCCCCCATCTTGGCCATCTGTGCGGTGATCTCGGTCTTTCCTGGCACTAGGGGCTCGAGACCGCCCCATGGTGCAGGACGATTGTGCCTTGAGTATCTCATCTGGGGAAGAGCAGGGAGGGCTTGCTGCTGGCGTTTGGCTTCCAATTCAGCGGCCTTCTTTGCGTTGCTCTTCAGAAGACTCTGTACCTCCAGCTCCGCCTCTTTCACTTTGTTGCGCCAGTTCCGCTTCTCCTTCTTCTTACCGCTCTCGCTCAAACGCTACACTTCCTCATTCATCGCAGTGTTTTGGGCAGGGTTGGGAGTGAGCTGCTGTTGCCGTGGCTGGGCGGTCTTGAGTTCTGCAGAATCGTCCGAGCGGGCGGCGGACTTGCGGGCAGCAACGCGAGCGAGGAAGTCATCGACTGCGCTCCGAGTCTTCTTCTGCTCGATAGGGGTGCCAACGGCAGTGTTGGGATCGAGTTCTCCGTTCATTGGCTGGGCAGTGCTGATGTCTGGAGAGTCGAGCGGCACGGCGGTGGGCTTGCCGACCACAGAACCGGACGTGTTGTACTTCATCAAGCTCTTCTTGTCCTTCTCGAGGGGTTCGCCAACAGCATCGTCGGGAATGAACTTCAGTTTCTTTGGCGGAGCAGTGATGGTGTCTGCCGAGTCGGACGTGTCGGCGGCGCGCTTGTCGCCAGCGGCGGTGCGTGGGTTGTGGTTGGCCATGGCCGAGCGAGAGACGTCCGGAATCTTGTCGCGGACGTGGGTGTTTGGGGCTGCTGCTGCTGCTGCTCGCGGTTAGCTGCGAGTCGACTTTGATGCCAGGCGCAAATGCGACTTACCTTTCCTCGAGCGCCTCATTGCGAGATGACTTAGGTCGAAGAGGTGTCGTCGTCAGGCAACGGAGGCAGCCGAAGTATCAGAGACGCAGGTGGGGCATTAGTGAATGGCATTGTGCAAGCAGGGGGGCATTGGGAAATGGGCCAATGAGAACGCGCCAAGGAAACGCATGTGGGAGAGGTGAATACAACTTTTGAATGTGCACTGCGTCATTGCGGCACAGCCGATGCTGTGGACGACTGCGAGCTGCGCTGAGATAATCACGCCCATGTTGTATCTGACACGGTGAGAGGGACTGCTTCAATGCCAGCATCCGAGATACATCTAGCTACAATGCCTCCTTGAGATAAATCCAGAAAATTGGAAACATGGTCTGGGACACCTGGTTCTGCTCAGCGTCATTGATCGTAAATAATTGTGTGATACATGATATTGCACTTGCTAAAAGACTTCGTCGTTGTAATAGATTGAAATATGTAATACATTCGTGCTCGTATGGCCAAAATGGAGAACGAGCGGCTGATGCACTAACAGATACAGAGAACAGAAAGAAAGAGAAAACAAGGTGAACACCATACTTATCCCTGATAGTTTCAGTCACTATCACAACTCACTTACCTTCATCCACAAACCGGCGCACCCATAGCATTGACTGGACAGCCCGATGGACTGGGAGCTGGTGCGGAAGGAGGTCGCTGCTGTGTTGGAGACTGAATTTCCTGGGTCGGCTTCGCACTTGTCGGAGCAGGAAATTTGCTGCTGCTACTGACAGCAGTCTTAGGTCCGCCGATTCCCTCACACCGATATTCCGAAATCCCATCGGCATTGGCGACAGTGCGCAATCCGACGATTTGTCCGTTGTTGCAAGTACAGGCGACACCACCCGGAAGTATTGTGGTTGTGGAGAGCATTGACCAGGTTACTTGTTGAATTATGGTGATGTGGCAGGATGGTGTTAGGTGTTTGGGGTTGGGAGATGTTGTGGTGGGATTGGTGTTGGTTGGGGTGTGTTTCGTTGTGGTGGCTCGTGTTGTCTTGTCCAGTGTTGATTTCTGACTTGTTGATGGTTTGGTTTTGGTGCTTGCTTTTGTCGACTTGGTGCTGGGAACGCCGGTCCTTGAGGAATGCGATGAGGATGTGGTCGTACTAGACGAGGCACTTGAGACGACACGACAGGAGAGCGCAGTTGCGGAGGGCACAGAGGTAGCTGGACCATCGTCGTGAAATATCAAAGTCTGCACTGGCACTCGACTTCCTTTCTGGCTGTCATGAGGATCCCAGTATTCTTCGTAGACCAGCTGAAGGGTGTCGACCCAGATCTTGAGCCCGGCCATCTGGTAAGAGCAAATACGCTTCGCTCCAGTCTTTGGGTCTTTCTCCTCGCGCTCTTCGACTTTTGCTTTTGGATCGTATTGGACCAGAACTTTGCCACGCGCTGTCTTATCCATATGTTCTCTGGACTCTTCAGGGCCAAAAAGAGGATCATAAGGTACTATGACCGCTTCCTGGTTCATTGTCACGCGGATCAATTCCTTGAGCTGGTCGATTCTGCCTTGGTATCGCCATTTGTCACCGGGCTTCCGACCAGGAATAGGCATATCCACGGGCATAGGAGTGATGATGTGAGGTGGAAAGATCTTGTATGTCTCCTTGTCGAATATATTTTCATTCATTGTAAGCCTCGCCAGACCGTGCTGTACTACCCAATCAGTGGTATCTCCGCGGAAGATCTGTTGACTGATGTTAGCATGACATCCGATCATGTGACATGTGTTGTGAGCTACTTACCGCTTGTCTGACATCCCGTGCCCACACTGCATCATCGGCTAACAAGCCATTGGGAAATTGAGGCGTTGCTTTAGTTCCGTCCAAGAATGTTGGATCTTCGAATATGTGGGAGATGAAGACACCCCCGGTCGACACAACAATTAGTGAGGTACAGCCGAAAAGCCCCTCTACAGCAGTACTGAAGGCCGTGGACCTGAATGGAAAGGCCTGTGAGGTCGTGGCTCCTGCAAAATGTGGTTTGCCTGGTTCTGGGTCACCCGCATATACTCTGTGTGGAAGCACATAGGAGAGGTCTTTCCCCAAACCTCTGAATTGAGCAAGGATAAACTCATCATAGTTCTCGTAGTCTCCAGGTGTTTCCATAGCTCGTCGTACCAGATTGGAATCGCGAGGGACGAATTTGGGCGAGCTCGTGGCAATGCTGCGCGTGCATATATCGCAGCCGGTTTGAGCGCAAATGATGGGCATTGTGGACGCGGTCATGGAGGTGGTAGTTGTCGTTCCTGTAATGCTACAGCCACTGAGCACCGTGCTTGTTGTTGTGCAAGGCCATGTGGTGCCCCTAGCCGATCCAGCGACACTTGTCACGATAGGGGAGCACGTAACGTGAGCATTGGTGGCAGTGCTCGTCTGCGAGCATAAGGGCAACGTTGTGGTGGTCCTGAACTCAGTGACGCTACATCCACTAGCAATGCTTTGAGACGTCTTGCAAAGCGTGGTTGTAGATGTACTTGCAATGACTGTTGTTGAGCAGGTGACATGTTCGTTCGTCACGGTAGCAGAGCGCGTGCATTCAGTGCTGGATGAGGTTGTTGATGTCGATTTTGTCGAAGTAGTCTTAGACGTAGAGCCTGTAGTCGAGCTCTTTGATGTGGCGGAAGTTGAGTCCTGCGACTTGGAGCTAGCCGCCGATTTCGTTGACTGATCATCGTTGTTCCCCTTGGCCTCCTCGATCTTCAGTTTGGGAATGGCGTTCGTGACTTCAATTAGAGTGTCCAGTGTTCCTTTGAGCCCTGTCTTAATACCTTTCGAGACGCTAGTCACAGCCTTCGAAGCAGTGTCAATGGCGCAGTGCAACACACCAAAGAGTGAATGTGTGCAGCCCCCATCTTTAGTACCGCCAGTGATGTCCTTCAAGAGATTCCCAGCCATATGTTCGATAGATCTGAATCCCTCGATGATGGGCTTTGTATCGATTTCGACCCCGTTGATCCATTCTTCGAATTGTGGCATCGTGCCTTGGAGGACTTCCACGACAGCTTCTTTCTGAGCTTGCATCTCAGTTGAATCGGGAGCGGATGACTGTGTTGGAGATGGAAACGGTGGCAATATCGGTATGAAGGGGGGCACCGTGGTAGTTATCTGGACCGAGATAGATGGCAGTCCAATGCTTTGTGTCAAGCCTGGAATAGTGAAGACAGGAGTGGCGCTAGTACCTGAAGCCGCTCCAGGAAGATGTGGCACAGTAAAGCCCTCTGCCTGCGTGCTCGAGGATATGCTTATTGTCATCATACTCCCTTGAGCAATGGACGTTGCGGAAGCAGAATTACTGAGAGACGTAGTCGTACTCCAGCTTGTTGACAACCCAGTATTATTGACACTGGAGCTCGAAGCTATACCAGATCCAGCAATACTCGAGACACTCGCTTGGGCAGAGTTCGATACCACGGGATCCGAAGCCGTACTTGACAATAGCTCCGTTGCTCCGCTTGTGCCTGCGATGGGTACAAGTGCTGAGGAGCCTGCGGTAGGAGTTGCTGTCGAATCAGTGACTGTATGCAAAAGACTGCTCGTTGACCCTGGGTGGCTTGCTGTAGGGGTGTGAAGAGAGCTTCCGGCAGACTGTTTTGTGGGTGAATGTCCCAGAGCAGAACTGGCGGAGCTGGTCTCGAGAATGCTCGTCGCTCCAAAGAGCGAAGTTGAAGTAGTTTCCAGTTGCTGCGTAGTACGTGTATTGATACTCCCAGATCGCAAACCCTCCTCAACACTGTGCATTGTCGAGATCGATATCTGGCTTAGGGTTCGAGTGAAGGAGGTCAAGTCAGACGTGGTCTGAGAAATGCTTGCAGATGTAGGAGCGAGGGGCGAAAGAGAAATTGAAGTAGTGTTGCTCCATATCTGAGCATCCACGAAGCCTGTGGCGACGTTCAGGAGGAACAGCAACAGTTTCATGGTAAATTTGAAACCCGCACTGTTGAAAGCCAGTGAGGGCGTAGTGGAACACTTGTGGTGATCAGTGTCTTGATAATGTACGTCGTCTGAGATCTTTCGTGTTGTTACCAGCAGTGTTGTGTGGACATGAGGGCGGCGTGGAGCCCCATTTTGTGCTTCCCGATGAAAGCATCTTCATCTGATACTTCCTCTGATTTTGCTGTGAGTGAATTAGTCGTCTGTATCGATGTCATATGAAGTATTTGACTGTGAAAGGCATCGAGTCCTGGTAATGTTTTCACATGCTCGAGTCAACACCTCGTCCCAGCTCAACATATCCAAAAAGGACCAAGGCCCTTCAGACTTGTGTTTGAAGCTAGGCATGAGAACATCGTGCTGTTGTGCATAAGCCAAGGCACGACAACCACAGATTTGGTCCCAACTGAGTATGTTAATATCGGGCAGAGCTCGCGACTGCTGAAATTGATCTGCGAAGACATTCTCAAGCTTTCACTTCAGAACCTGGCATATCGAGCTGTTTCTTGTACACTATCGGCAGTGGGCAAGTACGATCAGCTACACAAGTCGAATGCCATCCCATCTTCCTATTCGCCTGACGTATTGTGGCCTTAGAGGACGTCTCTCGCAGCGTATATATCCAGGTCCAGACCGGAGGACGATTTCAGACGCCGGTGTTGCATAGCCCTGTCATCTTAGTCTGACGCGTCAAACAGACCGCCTCTGATAAGCCGCGTAGGTTACCTGAAGCCTTAGCAGTGCAGTAGAGATGTACAAGTACATTTCCTGTCACATGCTGCGATCGTTGTGCATTGGTTGTGGTGGCACTAGATTTGCAGCACACCCTCAGCCGGTGCAGCTTCAGGCACGAGCTCGCGCCTCCAAGTCGTCATCGAGCATCATCCGGGCGGTGCAGAAATCAACCATTTCAAGCTTGGAATGAAATTGAGATGACCAGCGGTGCAGGTGCAGATGATGCAGTGAATAGTATGCCATGCAGTTTTCCATAGACATCTGTAGAATTCGATATCACCGTATGGAGAGCGGAGGCTCTGAGGATGATCCTTGCCGAGTCTGCCGAGAAGCCCCTGCAGGCCAATGCGTTCGGTACCACGTGCACCTCTTTCCTCAGCAATAATCGTGAACTTTCCTTCCAACTTTCCTCCCAATCACTCCACGGTCCAGCATTGCATTTTCCTCTTGGTAGCACGGCTCCTCGGAGTCATCTTCTGTGCATTGCTGGCGTTCTGCACATCTCCAAGCTTGGGACTGGCTAGAGGGAGAATTCTCGGCGGAACCTGAGACCTGACCGCCACCATGGCCGAGCAGGCAGACTGGGTCGATACACCTGGCTCAGAGCAGTCTCGAAGGGAGGCATCCATTGTGGACCGACATCTACCAGATGGGTACAGTGCTGAGCCGGAGGCTGTGGTCTACGATGCACCTGGAAACGATGACTCGGGATCTGTATTGTCCAAATCTCCAGAACCGGAGTCGAGTCTGAGATTGCAAGGCGGAGACATGCATCGCGACATTTTCAAGATCAAAGCTCGAGCGAAGAATGAGGGAACTATTCGCCGCTCCAATACCTTTGCTGCGAGGGAAAGCCCACGAATCATTCCTGCCGCAGAGGTCCCAGTTAGCGATCAATTACAGCCTGGTGGAATGCGAAGGCAGTATGTGCAGAGGCATCGAGTGCAGAGGCGACTCAGTACCGTTGCTACCCCGGTCACGAGGAACTTCGTGTCATTCTTGGAGCTTTATGGCAGTTTTGCTGGCGAGGACCTGGAAGACACAGACTCCGATCTCGATACACTGGACACCGAATCAGCAATTGAGGATGAAGACGATGACGATCAAGCTCGAGAAAGGCGTCCGCTTCTTGGAAGGCGGAAGAGTTCGAAGCGGGCCAAGCGCGAGGGAGAAGCGGGCACTACCAAGGCGTTCTTCACACTACTCAAGGCATTCGTGGGGACTGGAATCATGTTCCTACCCAAGGCTTTCAGAAACGGTGGCATTCTGTTCTCATCCATCACGCTCATTATGGTGTCTATCATTACGACTCTGTGTTTCCGGCTTCTGCTCCAATGCAGAGAAAGGTATGGCGGTGGAGGTTATGGTGAGCTTGGAGATGCCATTTTTGGCCGCAAGTTTCGGAGTCTCATCCTGGCCTCGATCACGCTGTCACAATTGGGCTTCGTCTGCGCAGGTTTGATCTTCACTGCTGAAAATCTGCTGTCGTTCTTGCACGCGATCGTACCTGTCGACAAGCCTCAACCTTTCGACACGTCTGCACTCATCGCCATCCAGTTCGTCATCTTGATCCCGATGGCTCTGATCCGGAACATTGCAAAACTCGGACCTGCTGCACTGCTTGCAGATGTGTTCATCCTTGTCGGACTGGTCTACATTTGGGCATACGACATCAAAGAGCTGGCCACGTATGGCATGGCTCCTACCGTGAAGCTCTTCAACCCCTCGGCATTCACTCTCACGATTGGTTCGGCAATTTTCACATTTGAAGGAATAGGACTCATCTTGCCCATTCAGTCGTCGATGAAGAACCCAGAGAAATTCCCCTACCTGCTGTACCTGGTCATGTTCATCATCACCTGCATCTTCACATCGGTCGGCGCTTTGTGTTATGCCACGTTTGGTGAGGAGACTAAGATTCAAATCATCTCAAACTACCCTCAGGACAGCAAACTGGTCAACACTGTACAATTCATCTACTCCATGGCCGTGCTGGTCGGCGAACCTGTGCAGCTCTTCCCGGCCGTCCGTATCATCGAACAGTGGCTCTTCGGCGACAAGGCTTCCGGAAAGAAGTCCAAGGGTGTCAAATGGTGGAAGAACCTCCTCCGCACCTCCATGATGCTGTTCTGTGGCCTCGTCGCTATCTTCGGCGCGGGAGATCTGGACAAATTCGTTTCGCTGATTGGCGCTTTTGCGTGTGTACCACTGGTGTACATCTACCCACCACTTCTGCATTTGCGGGGAATGGCGGAGAAGAGATCGGAGAAGATCTTTGACATCTCTCTGATCACACTTGGCTTGTTTGCATTTACCTTCACGACGGTCATGACACTCAAGCAATGGGTCGAGGGCTCGTTGTAGAAGAGAAAAGTTCAACACGTGGAGAATTCGCCACTTCAACACATGTGTGATGTATTATGAGATTATAAGATATTCTAGATTAGCGTGCGCATGAAATGGAACGACTGTGTATATGATCTTTCTCCTTAAGTTCCGTCTCGGCATTCGTACGTGAATGGAAAGCACACGCCTTCTGCGGAACCGCACGTGCAAGCCCCACATCCGTCCAGACCACCTCTCGTCTTCCTCCGCGATGATCACTCATCCTCCTCTCGACTGCACTTCTTGACAACATTCAGACTGAAGCACTTGCTTCGCCGCAATAATGTCTTCCAAGGTCATCAGCATCACCTCAACAGGTCACTTCAAGCAGACCACCGCGTCCTCGACCTATACCGTGGTTGACTTCTACGCGTAAGTCGATATTCATGCGCCTCGCGGGCAACTATGCGCTCGCGGTTCCACGCGGGATCAGAGCTCCTCGCTGACCTCTTATTCTACCTATAGCGACTGGTGCGGTCCCTGCAAAGTCATCTCTCCCGTCTTCGAACAGCTCGCCGCCGCCGAATCGAAACCCGGCCGAATCGTCTTCGCCAAAGTCAATGTCGACAATCAGCGCGATGTCGCGTCGATCTATGGGATATCAGCGTACGTGTAGCGCATCTCGAGGAGGAAACACATCAAGTAGCAAGAGAAGAACATCTAGCTGACATGGAGAACAAACAGCATGCCAACCTTCCTAGTCCTCAAAGGCAGTAAAGTTGTCGAAACCGTCCGCGGCGCAAACCCCACCGCCCTCCGCTCCGCTATCCTCTCCGCTGCCGCTGATGCCGCCAAAGGCGCCGCGAAAGCTTCACAACTCTTCTCTGGAAAAGGCCAGACGCTTGGTGGTGCAGGGAGCGCTTCCTCTTCCGCTTCAGCTTCGTCAGTCGGAGCGAATTTGACCGCCAGTCTACCGAATATTGGACAGGCTTTCAGCGCGCCGGGAGCTTTCGCGCAAGGAAGGGGGTTTCCTGCGATGATTGTGAGGTTTTTGGGATTGTACTTTTCGACGCTGTTTAGCTTTGATCCGGCGAGGACGGCGGAGGAGAGTCCGTTTGCGGTTAAGAAGGGGAGTGTGAGGGCTCGTTGAGCGGAGAGGAAGACGCATGGGTGGACACGAACTATGGGATACGGCGTTGAAGGCGTTTCAAGAGCGGCGGAGATGATACCACAGGTTTTGATTGCGACTTTGTCGTTACGACAGGACAGGAACGACGCGCTTCGAGGGAATGACTGCCCTCGATCAGACCTACACGAAGCATGATACATATTTACATGAATGGGAATATTAAGCCAGCCATGTCCACTGCTCATTCCCTCCCGCGGGACTCCCATTCACCCACTGGCGCTCTCTGGAATGCTGTACATCTATCCTCACGACCGGCGCTTAGGATCATGTCACAGCATCCATCGCACCCGAGCCACCACGAATCATCTTCCGCGGCCACTCAATCCACTTCCAAAGATCCTGGTCCAATTGACTCTCCACACACTCCAAAGTCCACTTCGGCCACCCCCTCATAAACCACGAAGTCTCCTTAACATGAAACAGCACCGCAAAATACGCCATCAACACCAACGTACACTGCTCCCTCCCATTCAACAACTCCACAAACCTCTCATCCACCCCCGACGCCAACCAATTCATCAACAACCCCACCGCATCCTGCGGATTCCTCTCCCCAAAATCCTCCACCTCCAAAAAAACCGTATTCAACTCCTGCACCGCCTTTCGATAACTCTGCTCAACCTCGGGATCCTCAATTTTCGCCTCATCAATCATATCCATCAACTGCATGACCTCCGTCCGGATTGATCGATCAACTTTCCCTCTCCCTTGCGCTCGAGCAATAATAGGCGCAACTTCCGAACTTATAAGCCGTTGCCAATGCGGTCGAATCATAGCTCTCACCCCCCTCACGACCTGAATCCAACCACAAATCGCCTGAATCGGATCCTCAGGTTTCTGAATCTGCGCCATACCCAACTGATGCATATGTAAAATCCCACTTAAAGCAAAAATCGGAGCGCAAGTTGCTGGATCGGGGTTTTGGATTACATGCAAATAAGCTGAAATTGCGGCGTCGTAGTGTTCGGAGGATTTGAGGAGATTGTGACTGCGTTCGGAGGGGTAGATTATTGCGCGGTGCAGGGCGGAGAGGGCGAGGAGGCCCCGGAGGAGGTAGGGGAATTGGAAGCCTAGGTCTACGAGGGTGGATTGGTAGGTGTGGAGGGTTGAGGGGGAGGTGCAGGTTAGGGAGGTGTTGAGGGTCCAGAAGTGGAGGAGTTTGAGGTCTGGTATTGCGAGGTCTGGTGGATCGCTGTTGCCTTGAATGGTATCGGGTGTGTTGGGTATGTTTGATGACCAGCCTGGTGAGGGTGTTGGGGAGGCATTGTTGCTTCCTTCTGTTCCTGTTCCTATTCCGCGCGGGTTTGGCCATGTGCAATCGAGGTCTAAACGGGTGCCTAGAATTCATTGTTAGTTAGAGAAGAACATGAAGACGATAATAATCGACACATTCGGGAACGAAATGCTTCGTGAAAGCTTACTTACACGGCGCACACCGCGGCTTCGTCTCGTCACATTTAACGTGTCGTCGCTTGCACACCAAACAGCCTCGTCGGGACTTGGTGTGCGTCTTTCGTACCATCATTTGCACATGTCGTATCGACAATCAGAAGCTACGACTGAAGCGAGGTACACGACTAATGCGAGCGATTGCGACTGCTGCGTTAATGCCTCAGGCAAGATTGTCTTCACTAAAACTAAAACTAAAACTTAAGCTAAATCCAGCACGATTGATGGAGGGTTGCGTCTATGAAGCCGATTTACCCAACAGCTTAATAAGGCGGAGAGCTAACAGCGTGAAGCGGAGAACTATCTAGCTTGCCCAATTTGTCCTTTGCGCGTTTTAGTTCGGATCAGATCCGTCGGAGAAGAGATCCGAGTGGTTTGTTTCACAGTACATACTGTCGCTTTCGATACGACGCATCTTGGCAATGGGCGTACAGTACAGTACGTTGTTGGCGCGGGTGTCTTCCGTCAGGTTGTCAAGTCCCTTTTGCTCCCTCTTATGAACCCAGTGTTACTAATAAGCTTCCCGACTGACTTCACGTCTGGAGGTGTGTCAGCGATGATTGGACAACTTCGCTTTCCCTGATGTCGAATGCCAGATGCTGGAGTGAACCTTGGTTGACTGGTCCTAGTTGAAAGTGCAACGCAAGACATTCCGGGCGCGAGGTCCTTCGCTCACACAGTTGATGGATCCATGACAATACTTTGACTCCATAAAAATAAAAGCATTGATCAAGGTTGTACCTCCATCTTTGAGAAAGCCGGTTTACCCATCAGCGTGGAGCTGATTCAGCTGATTGAAGCGGGAAACTAGGACATCTGCTTAGATGATCAAGACCTCTTGCGCCTTTTAGTTTGGGCCAAAGGCGCTGCAGGATTTCCTCGACAGGCTTGCCCCACGAAGAGCTCGCTTTGGATCCGATGTCAGAATCTTGGCGATTAGTCGTCTTCCTTTTCTTCTTGTCCATCATCTTTTCGGCGAATATTTCTTGTGGCCGATCGTCTCTTATGCTTCGGCTTACGGACCAATTGTTACTAAGCAGGTTTGCGACTGACGACACTGCGGGAGGCGTGGAGTACATCTTGACGGCTACGGGTTTCCAGATTTGAAGGGTCAGATGTTGGAGTGGCACATCGTTGTGGGATTTCTGTCGTGAAATGCAAGTGAAGATTTCCCGCGCGAGGCGTTCATCGATTGCGCAGTTGATGAATGCGTCGAGTATGTGCTGGTTCAGGACTTGAGTTCCTTGAGGAGAGAAGTCTGGATGCAACTTTGGACCATGGAGGGTGGAGCAACCTGGGAACGGCGACTGATTGAACGCGTTCGACTTTCGGGTCCTTGCGCCTCGCAGTTCAGGCCATGTGCTGTCGTTTGCATTATTCTGATCGCCGGATGGCCAGCCGAACACGGAATAATCGGAACAATCTAGGGTTAAGTCCAGCACTCGGAGCTTTGGAAGAGTGCCTAGGATTTTGTAACTTTCGACTTCTGCTGCGTTGCCTTTTGAACGGCGGATGGGTATTGCAAGTTTTCCCAACCGTGTGCAATACTTTTGAACGGCTGCTAGGACTCCTGGATGTTTCGTGCAGAGGTATTCCCAAAATTGCGGTTGTTCGTTGTGGGTCCCGGCTCGCATGAGCCAGAGACATTTCAGTGTTGGTCCGTGATGCTTTAGTACAGGTTCCATGTCTACGAGATGCAGATGATCGTCAAGTCGGAGCGATTGCAACGGAGGAATTGTCACAAGGAAGCGTTGCAATTCCTTGAACGTCTCAGTTGAAGCATATTTTGGCTCTGGAATGCTCAAAGAAATGGAGCGTAGGTCTCGGAAAGGTATTTCACACAGTTGCTGATAGAAGCTTGCGTCTCCGCGGCCTGGTAATTCCAATGATCGCAGAACGGAAAAGTCTGTGAGCTCTGTCCACATTGCTAGTGTCGACGTAGAGATGTACGTATACCTTTCCTTGTCGAGGCAGAGACTGTGCAAAGAGCCTTTGGCACAAGACCGCAGCGCATTTGTCGATACAGACCCTTCTCCCGGCGCCGTTTTCCTGCCCGCGGACCCGCACGATTCGATGCGTCGCGACACTATGACCTTCCTCAAATTCGGCGCAGCGCCAGAGACGAAGCGATGCAAAGTCGCTATCTCGTTGGCATGTCGCGATTCCGTATTTGGCAGGCTGTGTGGAGCATGCAATATAGCGTATTCAAGACGAAACGCATACAGATTTGGCGAAGTGAACAGTTTCCGGTCTGAGGCGTACGGAAAGGGCTTATCACGGTTCGTCCAGCGAAAAGAATTAAGCCAAAAGTTACAAGAGGGAAGACGCTCGTGGAGAGCATCGATGATAAGTTCCGGCACTCGCTGCACGCAGTTCCAAAATAGATCGGTCAACGCTGGAAGCTGCCTGATCAATTCCACGACAGGCTGCCAGGATTGTTCCGAAAGAGACTCGATCGCGAATTGATCGTCTGTTCTCTCAAGCAAAGGAAAGGAGACGCTTGGGTTATGATTGTCGAACAAACTCTCGCCAAAGTCTTCGTAGGCTTGTGCTTTACGCCATCCTGCCGGCCCTCTTTTGAATTCGTCTTGCCGGGGCTTCGGCCCAGGCCCGGCTATTTCGAGGCGACGTACATGTCTGACGCTGTTTGTACGCTTCAAGTCTGCTAGGCAATCTTCTGCGTCTTCCTTGAGTAGTTCTGCTGAGTTGATGAATATGCTGATGCTGCGGTGTTGGAAGATCTTTGCGACTGCTCTCCATTCTGCGCATACGGAGGCAAAGTTTCGGGAACTTGCGGGATGGATTTGGGCCAGATAATCGCAGACTAAGAGCAGAATATCGGATGGCAATTGCGTAGATGCCATGCCGAAATTGAGTTGGTGTACGGGCAAGGCAGTACAGGATGCAGTGATAGTGAGTTGGAGAGCCAGAAGGATTGTGACTCAAGATTCCTTGGCCAAATTTGATGACAAGTCCATCAAATCTTGATAAAGATCCAATAACGGAACAAGGAATTGATCGTCAAAGATCAGCGCCACCGCCTGTTGGATGCTCCTTCTGACTGAGTGCCAGCAACGACGGAGCTCCTCATATGGTCTCTCGTCTCTACATGCCTCCACCTCCGAGATGCCTTCTCATCATCGCCATTGAGGCCTGCGGACCGCAATGCACCTCTGGAACAACTAGATCATCGAAGTTGAACAGATCCTCCAATTTGAAAGAATGCGAAGGTTCGACATCAAAGTCATCTGTCAACGATAACGGACTCGCCGTCGTCCCAGTGATGAGATCTGGAACACACATCGCTCCAGGAGTGACAGCCATTGACCCTGCTGTGCGTTCTCGCCTCAGCAATCCAACATACTCCCTCGGCGTGAAACCCGTGGCCTTCTTGAAACTTCGATGGAAGTGGTATTTCGTCAATCCAGCTTCCTGGGCCAGAGATTCTAAAGAAGGTACAGCGACGTCTTCTGATAAGCTCTCGAGATTCTTGCGAATCCGTTCAATAGCCTGATCTGCTATCGGCACGAAGACCTCCAGCTCCGGTCGGCATCTCTTGCATGCTCTGTAGCCTGCTGCGACAGCTTCTGAACCTGTGTCAAAGAACTGGACATTCGAGTGCCGAGCAAGACGGGCTTTGCAAATCGGTCGGCAGTAGATCTTGGTTGTTTTCACGCAGTAGACAAATTGGCCATCGGCTCTGGGATCTTTCGTGCGGACGGCGTGCCATTTGGCGGAGTCTGTAGAGAAGGCATTCATCGAGGGCTGCCAGTGTCGCTTTGGCGAATTGTTGCACTGAGTAGTTGCACCATGTTGATTGCAATATCAGAAGGAATGAGTCGTGGTGGTTGTTGCTTTGGAAGTGAGCAATCGGATGGGGAGCGCCACCACCGGGATGCAGACCCGAAAGCGAAACTCTCGCACCATGCGATGAATCAAGTGGTAGCAGCACGAAGGTGAGTGATGTCCAGTGGATCGTGACTCTGACTCCGTATTTGGAAAGCTGTTTATTCTCAACTTTGCGATGGAAGCGAATTTCCAGTTTCATTTTTGAATTCAGCGTCTACATTTTCTGCCTTGTACCATGAATGTGCAGTTGCCTCGAGCACTCACGCCTGATAATGAGATTAAATGAGGCAAAGGCCTTTACACTCTTGAGAATGAGTGGTGGCTGCCTTGGAGCCACGATGACCTGGTGTGCATCACATGGAGCAACACACGCTTCGGCTCCATATTCTGTTCTCATCAGGTTGCTTATATCGTCCCCCATCCATGCCTGGCTTACGCATCAGAGCACGCGCTGAAACCGACAGAGAGTCTTCTTCAGCGCAGCTGCGCGTTCCATAGACGGTAAGCTGCTCAATAAAGTGTACAGCTTCGTTTCTTCGTGCTGGAAATCAAGTCTGAAAGCCTCAAACGCCTTGCGGCTGTGCTTTTGCACTAGCACCGAAGTGGGCGAAAGACTTTCGGCCATGATCTCACGAATCTCCACGAGACTGTGCAGACTGACCAACGTCATGTCTTTGCTGGTGAGCAATCTGGTACCAAACCCGCTAAGCCCACCTCTTGCATTGGCTTGGAAGTCGTATTCATGTTGAATCAAGGCGTTCAAGGCACGCAGACCATTGCGGAGGTCTGCAAGAGACTGTAAAATGTCAGACATTCGCGACGCAGTCGCGTGCAAAGTCTGGTGGCTCCTTCGAAGGCCTCTGGCAGATGTCTCGAGACCGTCTTTGGAACCGAGGTGCGTGGTCTTGCATGTGAACCAGTAGTGTCCTTTGAGTGCCTCATCGGCTTGGGTCTCACCAAGATCGACGGTAAGCTGAGCCACCTGGTCCCTGAGATTTGCCAAACCACGAACCAAACGAAATGCTCCCCTCTCAAGCTGGTCGCCGAGCTGAAGACTGTTGAAATCAAGGAGCTCAGGATTAGGCAGCGGACCCAAGTATAGCAGCTGCAAGAAGAAATACTTATCGAGTTCATTATGTGTACTGGCCCAGCTTTGAAGGACTCGGTAATTGGCGCGCAGACTTTCATGGACATTTCGATAAGCAGCGACATTTGGCATCAAGCTCAAGCAAGAGCTTTTGCCGCAAGTCGAAGGTAGATCCAGATCAGAATAGACGCCACTTGTTTCCTTGGACGTAAGAGAGCTGAGCTTGTCCCAAACGTTGCTGAGCAGAAGCAAGTGTCCGAAGACGGAGACTGACAGCAAGAGCTGAATTGTGGCGATGAAGTGCATCCTGATATTCCTTGGCGGTGTGACCGGATGTATTGCGGTATTGCTGCACCTGTTTGAGGTCGCGGGCGGATCGTATTTGATGGTGTGTCGTACTTGACTTGAAATTTTGTCGTGCAGGAAGACCATGAGATAGAGACGGTCGATAATATAGCCTTGTTGCGGCGCGAGGTGTTGACTTGCTTGCTGTCTGACAGCCACCACTCAATCACTTGCTTGCCTCTGTCTCATCAACCATTGCCCAGGGGCTGAGTGAAAAGTACATGCCAGACATACAGTATTAGTTGCATCGGGAGCTATCTTTTTTCGTGGTGGTTGGAAAACTCTACGAGCTGCCGTGCCGGTGATGATATGTCCCTGCCAGGCGGACGAATCCAGGAGTGCATGCACCCATACTTCCCGTTTGAAAACTCAAGAGTCAGCGAACAGGAGCGGCCGCTGGGACAATCGAAAGCTGCATGTCTCATGGACGGTCCAGGTCCGTTGTGTCTCAGTCTCAGGTGACAACTGACAATTGGAGAAGCGGCTCCGCAATGAACCCTACGTGGGATACATGTCCCATACGGGCGCAAAAGATGGCGCAAAGTAGTGTGCGCACACGCTGATCGTAGGCAATGGTACTCTCATCCCGTACTCCACCCATACTTACTCCCACCTTCTCCACGAGCCCTCTTTCCCTCCGCCCACTTGTCCTTCAGCGCATCCTGCTGCGTTTGCGCATTATTTACCAACTGCTGCAGGCTGTGCTTACCCGGCGCCACCGCCTTGACAGCCCGATGCTCAACCACTTCACCCGCTGCCCTTGCCCGCTCGTTCTCAGCGTACTGTGCATCCAGATCGAAGTGTCTCACATTGACCTCTTTGGCGTTGCGACCGAAAAGCTGGCGTCTTTGAGCTGCTGTGAGGTTCATGTCCGCTGCTACTGCTTCCAGAGAGTTTGGGTTGCTTGGAGCCGGTGGTGCTGCATGCGTAGGTTGTGATGGTATTTGCGAATTGACTTGTGAATGCGACGCGGTCACTGATTCGTATTCGTTTGTGCTGGCCTCGGGTGGGATATCATCTTCTTCCTGCGTGACGGAAAATAATGACTTCTTAGGCTTTGGCTTGGATGGCTCGGCTACCGCAGGAATGTCGTCGGATGCAGCGACGGATTGCGCAGACGCGCCGTTCGTTTTGAGCTTCGTCATGTCATCGGTAGGTATCTTGGGCAGCGGCTTTTTCTTCTTCTTGTTCGATACGCTCAGAGGTAGGAATCTTGTAGCCTTGCCTACGAGTTTCGGCTCAGGTGGAGCGTCATCCTTCTTCTGCTCTGTCTTTGCCTCTCCAACATCGTTGAGATCTGGTGCCGTGTATGTCTCCTCATCGTCTGTTCGTTGTGGAAGCGGGTTGCGACTGAATGCCGCCTCGCTGCTTGTCTTCAAGTTCACGCCCTTCTTCAGTGTTGCTGTGGCAGGTTTCTTTGGCACTGGGAGAAGCGCATTGAAGCCACTGAATGCACCACCTGTCCTCGCTCTTTTCGCTGGACGACCATCTGTCCCGTCCTCGCCATTCTGTCCTGGCTCTGGCTTCAGGCTCGGCAGGCTGACCTGTAGTTTTCCTGGTGCTGCTTTCTGGAATGCTGGCTTCGCCGCGGGCGTCACTTTCGGTGCTGGGGCTGGACTCTCGTTCGCGGATCCGTCCTCGCTGTCGGAGTAGTTCACCAGTAACGCCATGGTTGTTGTGTGACGATTTTTGTGGTTGTTGTCACAAGCTTCGTGAAGTTGAGCTTCGCGTGCATGACTCGCGCCCAAAGCTCGACCACGTCGTCATCCTTCACGCGTCCCACCTCCACTCTCCTATAGATCGACAACATCACGGCCATGACAACGCGCCAGCTGGTCTGGCGGTAGTACTTCCACCATCATGTCTTTGCTAACGAGCTCCGAGTTCCTCACGTACCAGCTGCGACTGGCTTACCTCCAAGCGGGTGATGGCATCGGCGAGAGGCTCATCAATCTCAACCCCGCCGTACTGAACAATCCCGCCTTTCGCACTGCAGGATGGGTGCCCGACGTCAATGCTATCAAGAGGTGCTACAGCCCACCCATTCCCACAGGCACCTCCGCCGACATCAGTAGCGAGTACTTCCAGCGCCCGCGTCGGCCCACGCGAGGTCAGGCCGAGGAAGAAGATGGCAACGAGGGCGGTGGAATGGTCACGGGTCAACCAGGCAGTGAGGACACTATTGGCGCAGCAGGACTGCATGACCACAGGAAACGCGAGAAGAGACGTCGAAGAGAGGCACTGGAAGACGATGATAGTTCGGATCTGAGTGATGACAGCGATGAGGACGAGAAGGGACCAGCACAGAGTATCAAGTTCTCCAAAATGCCTATTCGCCATCGTGCCAAATCATCACCTCCCAGAGAGCCCAGCGCACTCAAGGCAGACATCGAGAACGACGGTCCTGCGCTCATGATCACGAGTCCTTCCAGACCGCCCGAGACCAACTTCAGCAGACTACGCAGTGGCAGCATGGGCCAGGTGGAAGCTGTCAAGCAAAGAGCGCGGAGAGACACCACAACCAGCTCAGAAATGTCAAGCGAGAACGATACTGTCGGTGCACCGAAGAAGTTCAAGAGAAAGATACCGAGCAGGCCAGGAAAAGGTCCGAGTGTGCTGGCATTGGAGGACGACATCGAAGAGGAGGAAGCGGACGGACAGTCTGACTTGGACGATGACGACGATATCGACGTCGGCGAGGCGTCTGACCTCAGCGACGAGTTCGAAGGTACTGCAGAATCGCCATCTATGTTAGGTTTCCCCAAAGCAAGCGATGACCTGTCGAGATCACCTCTCAAGCCTCCTCCAGACATCATGCCAGCTGTCAGTGCCGGCAGCTCGTCACCGAAGAAGACGAAAGAGCCGCTACCCAGGCTTCCACGATTGCCATCTGGACCGAGACCGCTCAGCATGCTACCCCAGCCTGTGTCGATGATCAGCATGGCATTGAAGGGCAACGCAAGTGGGTCTGCGGACAAGCCCTTTCAGCGCTTTGCAGATCTTTCTGGCAAGGGCGAGGCCAGTCCGCTCTGGATCAAAATCTATGCTCCATTCTCAGATAAGCCAACGAAGCCAGTCGAAGTGCCACTTCGCCGTACGAAAGATGATAGGCCTGTCACAGTAGCAGAACTGATCGGTCTTGCGCTGTGGAGATATACTGAGGAAGGCTACAAACCAGAGCTGAAGCCGGAAGAGTGTAACATCAACTGGTGGACGTTGAGAATTGTCGATGACGAGGAGATAGATCTCGACTTCCCAGCTCTGGGCCGCACACGACCAGCCATTGACTTCACATCCAACAACAACCGCCCTCCAAATCGCAGAGCACGCGACAAGCCATGGGATGAATTTGGTTTGGTGAAAGCCACGAAAGACCAGTTCAAAGAGAACGAAGCTCTGACTCCTCAAATCGGCGACACGGCGCCTCCGCCTCTACCTACCCCAAAGCTTGAGGCGCAGAACCCTATGCAGCGACCTACTGCACAGCGCACCGCGACCGAGACATCACTGACACTGAAGCAACAGCCCACGTTCAACGCACGTCCCAATCCGATCACCGGTCCATCGTTCGGTCCAAATACGCTCCGCAAGGACACCTCCACTCAGTTGGCAGATATGCCTCAGCGAGAGGAGCGGCAAAACGCGGCCAAGATTGGTGCTCCTCGCACAGTGACCATTACTCACATGAATCCCGCTACCATGGCATCTCGTGTGGACAAATACGAAACCACCACTGATAGCTATATTGCTGAAGTGTTTGAGCAAGCATGTGCGCGACTTGGTCTGGAGAAGGCGCTGTACAATCTGAAGGTACACGGCACGCAGACAGTCGCTCCTCCAGATCGCACAGTCGAAGCTCTGAATGAGCGACTTCATCTCGATTTGGTCCCTCGTCGTTTCCAAGGTCCGGACGGCATCCTCCTTGGACTGTCAGGTTCACCAGGCAGCTCATCGCCCAACGCTCCGCTCGAACTCACGCCCGCTAATGCCACTCCCGGGCAGCAAAAGAAGAAAAGCAAGTTCACACTGCACCCGCTGGCGGCACAACAAAAGTCGGAGCTTAACCATACAACATCGATCCTCAACATGCAGACCGAAGGCAAGCGATACAATGTACTGCGCAAGCAACCGCTGTCGTTCGCTGCTACGCATCCGCGTACATTGATCATTACCCCAGAATACATGACGATCATGCCGGCCGCGCCTGATTCGCTCGCAGCACCAACTGGAAAGGTCACGAACGTGCCTATGACTAGCGTCATTGGTGCCAAAGTCAGTAGAAAGCACCCCAAGATGGTGCGCATCCTGGTCTACCGAGAGAAGGAGACCAAGCGCTACGACTTTGAAGCTGCGAATCATCGCGAGGCGGAAGAGATTGTGGCTGACGTGAGACGGGGCATGGAGGTGTTTGGGCAGGGCGCTTTCATGGACTAGAAGTGCAGAAACATGCGGTCATGGCGAAAGTACGATACTGTTGCTCAGGGAGTTGGTGTTGCAAATGCGAATGGCGTTGGAAAAGGGTATACCCGGACATCCTTGAGTGTCTTACTCACAACTTCGGTGTGAAGATTACGACGGAATGACTTTTCTTGTAAGACAGGGCACCAGCTGCTGCGTGGCTGGCTGAGGGGAGCAGGATACTTCACTCGTTTGATGGAATAGAGTCGGCATCCAATGCAAAGGAATGGGGAGAACCATGTCCTCCATACTATGCACGTTACGGCCCAAGAACGATATCCAGCTTCGTGGATACAGTGTGACTGTGTCATCTCCAGCCAACAGTAAACATCGTGCTATGCGTGAGGACTGGACCACGTAACTGAACCTTAAGCGCTTGATGTAAGCCCTGGCCAAGCTCGACACTACTCTGGCCGGCGTCTCCCTTCTTGATCGATCCGTGTCGAAGCCGACTCATGTGAGGCAATCTCTTTGACCTTCTTGAGCATATCGATTTTCGTCTCCAACGCGTCCTTAAAATTTTGACGCTTGTGAGATCGCTCAGGCTATGATTTACCCCAGTCGACTGGCGTTAAACCACGCACGATGGCGGACTCGTGGTCAATGAATCAAAGACGCCTCGAACAGGGATGTTGCGGGCACTGGAAATAATGTGTCACTTGCTATCTGCTAATTGGCAGGATCTATGGGACATGTGACTCTTCTCCGCGCCACGGACAACGCTGAATCAGCTACAGATGATGCTTCTGGTTGAACCATTCACACGCAGCACCCACTTGAGGTCATGTAGTATGATGACCAGAAAGGTGGCAAAGACCAATATCATCACAGCATTGAGGACTTATACAACGCTGCTATTCGGCAAGAGCTGTCACCATAAAGAGCCGATGCCATGCTGACTTTTCGATTTTCCACACTAAGTTCTAACGAAAGCCTGTCACAAACGACATTGTCTTCTCGCATTCATCACCCAGAAGCAAGCATTCCTGCCGCTCACACCTGACCAACTCAATCATCCACAGATCGCGATCATGTCCGCGCCACCACGACCCACTTCCCCCGCTCCCCTTCCCTCTGCTCTACCACCACCTCCACCACTGCCCTGGCACCATACCGCTGTCATCTACCACCTCTACCCCTCCTCCTTCTTCTGCCCTCCCGGCTCTCCCACTCAGCATACTGGCTCAATTCGTGGCATAATCCAGAAGATCCCATACCTCAAGTCCCTCGGCATCGACGCAATCTGGCTAGGTGCATGCCATCTCTCCTCCGGAATTGACAATGGCTATGATGTCGTCGATTACCGCCGAATTGATCCGCAGTATGGCACCGTGGCGGATCTGGAAGAGCTAATCTGGAAGTTGAAAGAAGTGGGAGTTGGAGTCATTATGGATATGGTTGTTAATCATACTAGTTGGGAACATAAGTGGTTTGAGGAAAGTAAAAGGAAAGTGAATGGGAAGGGGGATTGGTACTTCTGGCGTAAGTCGAGTTCGGAGAGGGTTGTGAAAAGACTCCAGGAAGATGGAACGGAAGTTGAGGAAGTCATGCGATTGCCGCCGAATAATTGGGCTTCGATTTTTGGAGGTTCGGCGTGGGAGTATGATGAAGTGAGAAAAAAGTGGTTTCTGCATATTTTTAGTGAAGGGCAGCCGGATTTGAATTGGAACTGTGTGCATGTGAGGAAGGCGATTTATGAGGAGATGAGGTTCTGGGTTGAGAAGGGGGTTGTGGGTTTTAGATTGGATGTCATCAATTTGATTTCGAAAATGGAGCATCTGGAGAGGCAGAATGTGAGGACAGTAGGAGAAGGAGAGGAGGAGGTCGACATGCTGGATCCGAGGCCGGCGTATGAGTACTATTGTAATGGGGACAGGGTGCATGAGTTCTTGAGGGAGATGAGGAGGGAGGTCTTTGGGGTGGAAGAGAAGAATGGGGGCGGAGCAGATGGAAAGAGCAAAATCTTACTGGGAGAAGTGATTGTGACTTCTGAGCCGGGAGCTGTTCGGGAATACATTCTGCCCGAAAGGAAAGAGCTGGACATGCTCTACCAATACGACATCTTCGACCTCGACTCCCTTCAGGCGAACGGCAAATTCTCTTCTCCGGATCCACCTTTGACACAGAAGCAGCTCATGCATATGTTGAAGAAGACAATCGCTCATTGGCAGCGAGAGCTCAGCTACCAGCGGACCGAAGGTGGCTGCGGGACGATTTGGCTTGAGAGCCATGACACTGCGCGGTCCGTTTCCAGGTTCGGTGGCAACATCGTCAACAAGAGCGACGAGAACAGGAGAAAGTACAGGTATAAGGTGGCAAAGATGCTGGCTCTGCTGGAGTGTACGCTGGGAGGGACCTTGTTCATCTACCAAGGCCAGGAACTCGGCATGATGAACTTGCGAGACGATGTCAGTATCTCGGAGTATCCAGATGTCGAGACGAAGAAGGCAAGAGAGGATGAGTATGCTAAAAGAAAGCGTGACACTATTGCTGCCGCTCAACTTGGTCCGGAGAAGAATCGAACGCACGAGCTTGAGATCGATATGTCCGACTTTGAAGCCCAGCTCCGCCTCAAAGCCCGCGATCACGCAAGAATGCCTCTTCCTTGGGTGCCTGCTTCAGAAGCGCAACCTCACGCTGGATTCTCCAGTGCACCAAGGGAGACCAAGATGTGGAGTCCAATGAACACGGATACGCAAGAGTGTAACATTGCCGACCAGGAGCGCAACCACGATAGTGTGCTGAAGTTCTGGAGGAAGCTGATTCGGTTCAGAAAGGAAAGAGCAAGCACTGTGGTGGTTGGTGATTTCGAGCCCGTCGAAGCGACGATTGGAGATGAGGCAATACCGGTTTTTGCGTATTGGAGAAAAGCGAACGATGACGGATTCGAGATTGGCGACGCTATGCTAGAGGACGATAGGGACTTGTTGGTCGTGATCAATATGACTGCTGAACAAGATGTGCCTTTCAAGCTGCCGATAGGATACATCTGCTCGGGATGCAGGAGCGAGGATGGTCACGGGCGAGACGTCATGTTCGATCCTGTGGTGACAACAGCCGAGGCCAGGTGGCAAGATGCTGACGGATGGTTGAAAAGCGGACAGGAGATCAACCTTGGCGCATTCGAGGGAGTGGTCTTTGCGTGCCAATGATCAATCAGCAGCAGACTCAGTGGCCATTTAGGTAAAAGTGCATTCAATTGTATCGGAGGCGTCTGCTGATCTATGTAAATTGGTCCACGGCTGAGAGGCTCCTCCAGACTGGATCAGCACGGTTTGGTTTCCGCTTGTCTCTCACCGATTCTTCGGCGGGATCTCACAGTCCACTCACTGTGTTGTCCGGCAGGGTCGCGCATCTAGTTGGCTTCTTTTTGAAGTTTCAAGCAGAGTCATTCACGAAACGTCCAACACCGTATTCCATCTGATATGATCATCGAAGCCTTCACCAATGCACCTCGTGCATATGCTCAAAACCCTCCAACTTCGAACCACCTCTCCCTGTCGTAATTCCATGTCTTGCCGCAAATGCCTGAACGGCCTCCCAACTTCGACACTTATGCTGATTGCCCCACCCATCCACAGCCAGTTCTATATTTCCCTGATCATCAAGACTCGCTCGTTCGAGTGACATGTCCGCGGAGCACATGACGGCTTGTCGCAAGTAGTCGAAGCAATGCGGAGTATGGTGATCTATCGTGGAGTCTATTGCTCCGTTCCTGTATTTCTCGAATTGCTCCTTGATGATGGTCTAAAGGACTGTGTCAGCGATCTGAGTGTCACTGAGGATAAAGGAGGATGGTGTTTACGAGGCAGTGCAATTGGTGCATGACTGACAGGCAGTATGCTTCGGCCTTCGATCCAGGATGACTCTTCAAGCGGTGGCCATCTGCGTCGGTCACGAACGTACTGTTCAATGGGAAGCCTCCTAAGTTACGTGTCAGCAAGCCTGCGTTATGACACTCATGTCAACCAAACTTCGTACCTATAAGCCCGTACCGTGAAGGATCTGGAACTTCGACGAAGCCCATATCATCTACTGCTGTTAGCTTGATCTGGCATCAGAGGTATTGAATCCACGCACGTGGCATCAGCGCATTCCATTTCTTCGCCCAATCTGCTGACTCAACGTAGTCATCATTCTGTATCCAGGTCTTGAGCGTGTTGAAAGGCACTATAGCAACGAGTCAGTCATGCCATTTGGTCATGGCTTTTTTGACTACTCACAATCCGGTATGAAAGCGGAAGGCCACAGCCATGAATAGAGAAAAGAAAACAGCAGAAGGGAGGCGAGCGTTCCAGCAACAGCAGCACAAGCCACCAGAATCAAATCACGGAACTCGAAGCTGCGATGTCGAAATGAGCCCTGATGTGCTGGATTGTGGCCTTTCTCATTGTAGATCATTCGGCGGTATATCTTGCTCTGGGATAAACCCATCTTGGGCAGAAGAGAATGGCCCAAGTGCTCCCCAAAGGCAAATGTAGTAGTTTCGAGTTGTTTTTGAGGTCATGCAAGTTCGACAAGCTCTGTGGCAGGCCACGCCGCACAAAGCACCAAACTGCCCGAACAGGTCTCTCGGAAAACTAGCGTGTGGGAGCATGTGTAGAACAAAGACAATTTTCGCTCGAAGTGTATCTCAATAGAGGCAGTACCTGCTACTTGCTCAACAGCGATCATGAGACTCGAAGACCTACCACTGGCCAGGGACGCTCCCCTCGCGGTGCTGCAAGACGTGGTTGCGCATCTCAAACAGGATTCTTCTGTGAAACGCCCGCGTCTGGTTGCTCGTGCTACGCGCATCTCGAAAGCTCGAGATCAGCGGAGCGCCAGTCCTCACAGTAACTCAATGTCGTCTCCTCAGTTTCGGATAAATTTCCATGACGAGACGTTGAAGGTGTTCACATACCAGAACGATGGGAGTCGAATTTCTCCTCGCCTATCGTGCGGTGCAGTCATCGTCGGAACAGCTTCATTCTCTCCTTGACGTTGCACGGATATCTTCTTACTGGAGAGCTGCGATGCCGATGCATCCTGCTTGTGTTCTGATGACGGTCGACGTCAAGGTGTAGGTTCATGTAGATGTGTGGTTCAGTTTGCATGTGAAGAGGCCGGCTCGGCAAACCTGCCCGGATTCTCGCGGTTCCCTTCGCGTCTCCAACTTCACCTTCAACTCCATCGACCATCGCCAGCCCAGCATCACCACAACGCCTTGCCCGCTCAACGCATCAACACCTCGATCACAGTCGCATAACGTACGCGACTCAACCAATAGCGAGTGAAAAGCGATCTCGCGCCCACAATGGCCACCAACGGCCGCCCAACACCTCCGCCTTCAGATCAACCCACAGCCACAGCAGCAACAAAAGCCATCACAGACCCCGAGGTCCCGCTCACATCTGCGCAAGACGATGGAACATCAAAACGCCCACGCGATGCGCGCCTAATCCACGCAGTTCTTTCCAACTACGGCATAACAAATTACCAAGAACGCGTACCGCTCCAACTCCTCGACTTCGCCTACCGCTACACATCAGGAATCCTCTCCGACTCCCTCCGTCTCGCAAGCGAAGGCTACACAAATGCAGCACCAGCAGCTGGTAGAGGTCGAGGCGCTGCTACAGACGAGGGAGATAAGATCACCGTGACGAGTCTGCGACAAGCGATTGCTGCGCGACAAGGGTATACTTTTCAAGGTGCACTGCCGAAAGAGTTCCTGCTTGGACAAGCGATGGAGAGGAATCGCATTGCCTTGCCGCCTTTGAGTCAGGGATATGGAGTGCAGTTGCCGCCAGAGAAGTATTGCTTGACGGGCATTGGGTGGAATATGAAGGATGAGTGGGACAGTGAGGTTGAAGAGGATGAGAGGTTGGCAAGGACCGGGACAGGAGCTGCTGGCGTGGGAATGGAGAGAAGTGCCAGTCAGAGGAAGAGTGCGGCACCGCCCGTGGAAGAGGACGAGACGATGGGCGGGGTCGATGAGGACGAGGAAGGCGCGGGGAGAATGGAAGATGTGTTCGGGGAAGATGAGGGAGGGGATGTGAAGATGGGACAGGATTGAGGCTTATGAGTCAGATGACTTCGAATTGCTATTAGCGAGGCGTTGGGGTTGGGAAAACGGACAGCATGCAGCAGCATCAGCGTCCCGCTGTAAGTGCAGCCAGAACGACAATTGTAAAATCGAATCCAAATTTCTTGTGGTTTGCATCCTCGCGAGTCCTCGAAGCCGCGTACAGGCGCCGTCCGACAATCCAGCTCATCACATATCAGACGTCCTCTCCCTCCGTCGGGAACGGCTGGCACATGGAATCTGCCACAGTTTTCGAACGAACGAACCAAGAGATCTCGATTACGTGACAGTGGAGATCTCTGCATGCAATTACCTCTAGGTGCAAGCACCTAACCAGGTTGGCTCTCGATCATGAAAAGCTTTGCTGATCGGCTTGGCGACCTGCGGTTGCACTCAGATGTAGTTGCATTCAGAGGCAACCATAGTTATTTGGTCTGTGGCCTGAACCTTATCCGCTCGAAGCTCAAACCAGGCACATCACTGCTTCTTCTATCCCCCCTCTGAGCAGCATTTGAACATACCCAACAACTCCGCAAAACTTACACATGCGCTCTGTGTCGAATGTCATGGAAATACTCCGCGTCACCTCATCTCCCCACTGAAGCTTGCTCCAAATCGCATCGCGGTTCTAGCTCTTTGTTTATACATCAAGCTCAACGACATTCAAACGACCACCAAACGTCTCAAGCCACTTTCCTAATGGATCGCGCGGCCCGGAGCTGAGCATTGGGTGTACGTAAACGTCCGTTCCCTGCTGGAACTCGAATCTGCCTAGCTCGGACATCACTTCATCACTTAAAACCGCTTGTCTGGTTGGGACCGGCCATCTTGGTGCGAAGTAACCCTCATATAAGAAGATGCGTTGTATATTGCGAACAATCCCGGATCTACCCAGATACGACAAGATGGTGTTGAGATTTGCAACAAGTTTGACGAGATCATCCTCTCTAGTGCCATGTCTCTCGTCCTCGTCCAGATCAACCTGGAGTGTTATCGCCAATACTCGAGGCAGGTGCTCATGCCAAGTCGCTGGGTGTTCTGCTGTCCGTGCAGCCAAGTCGAAGCGTTCTTCACCTCTGACGAGCAAGTAGAAAGTCATTCGAGAGCTGTGGTAAGGTCCCGCTTCGGCTTGAATCGTCTTGCATGTTTGAAGTAAAGGAACGTCGAGTTTGGAGGGCCATCGATCTCTGTTCCTCTTGCCGCACCAAGGCAGATCTTGGGCTTCGCCGAGGAATCTTTCAGACGGTCTGGCGGAGCCTATGCATATATTGGTTGATAAGAGGTTCTCCATCGTATGCTCGAAGAGAAACTCGTAAATGATGTTGCGTAGTTCGCGCGGTAGCTCGAGAAGGCGGCATCTGTTTGAACCAGGGGAAATGGCTGGGAAGGAGCTATTGTGCAAGCTCAGGCCTTTATCAATTGGCGCTCATAAAATGTCCTGGAAAGTGAGCATCGAATGCCTTTCGATGGGCCGAATCAAATTCTGTTTCCCCGGCAGAGGCGGTATTTCCTGGAATCTGGACATTGAGGACAAGGACAGACGAGCGATCTTAATAGAATGGACCGAATTCGCGCTTCCTTGGAAATATACCTGAGGAAAGAAGATGAAGGAAAAATGTTGTTTATCAAGCGGTCTTGATCATCGGATGCGACTGCCTTTGGCGCTTGGAATCTCGCGTTCCTTGCAGGACCCCACTTCTTGTACTACATCGACTACCCCGCCGGCAAAGTGGTGGGAACGTCTGTATCGCTTGCTTTCGCCATTGTGCCATCACAGCTCAATCTTCCACTCTTCACAGCCCACATACCGAAGCCGTGCACCACAATGGATAAGTCAAAGGCAGACTCAGCTTCATCGGTTGGGGCAGGATGTGGACTTCGAAAAGGTTTCCAGTATACCTACGGCATCATTGATGAAGTCACGGGTCTTGCTTGCAGCAGAGCTGTTATCCACTCGCTGCCGTGTCACACATGACAGATCATCTGATGCACATGGTGAAAGAGTCCACAATTTTCTGCAGAAGGTATGCATGAGGCTATGTCTCAAGGAACCCTTTGCTATGCTATCGCCTCCCTTCTCTCGGCCCAGAAGCAGATGGTAAGCTACGATTACCCTCAGAAAAGGCGTCTCATTTTGGACAGTTCCTTACTGGCCATCTTTGGAAGCTTCACAACCCTTATGTCTTTGGAGCAAGGTACGGCAAATCACGCGGCCATTTCTCGTCTTGCTACCACAGTGCAACCGTCAGTCGATTTGATGCTGAGTCCGAGCCCAGGCACCAGTGGCTGTTCCAGCGCAGGTCAGGAATGAAATGTGGGCTAGAGGATGGCCACGAAGCTCAGACAGGCAACGGTCGGAGGCTTCCTACAACTTCCATCACCAGCTTCTGCCATCACCAGTACCATTGATACCCACCCATGAAAGAACACGCCCGCAGCAGACGAGGGGCACTTTCCACCGACCTTCAAGACATCGCAAACTCTGTCTGTACATCACGCTGAGCAACACCACTTTCCGATGCACTCCAACCCTGTGATCTGGGTGCATTGTCTATCGTCCGTTGTAGACTAGGCGCAGCGCCAATCAACATCAGAGAGAACAATACAATCGGCAAGTGGTTGGCTATTCTACAATAGCAGTGTCACATTCTGGCACGAGAACATGCTCCTGAGTGGCTACAGAGAATGAAACATGCTTCGAGGAAAAGAGAACCAGATAGGCATGACCGAAGAGGATGGAGGGAGGGGCGATCAGGTGGAGCAAGATACAGCATACGCGGGCGTGATGGAGGCAGTAGCTTACGCCAATGCGACTGCTCCTGTTCAGACTGTAGGGCAGCCACGATATAATTGCACGGCAAGGGTAATCGCATGGCATTGCAAGTTGGGTTGCTTACCGATCTCGATTTCTGATGCTGAATATCTTTCTGACAACGACGACCCCCTCGCATCACCACTACCGGCACCATCGCTATTGCTCTCGCTTTGGTGTATCGCCCTACTCAGCTTGCAACTGAGTTCACTTCAAGCCGCAATCTCACTGACTGTGTCACTGCATCACGGCACCACTCACAACGTTCCTGACCAACGGTCTCACCATTCACTGAACTAACCCCCTGGTTCGAAAGCCAAACGCAAGGCGTTCGAGTGTCTACGCTGCTCCTCGACGGTTGAGACAAGGCACGAAGCACACTCGTGTATTGGATTCGAGTGAGTATCGGTTGTCTTGCTGTGACTAATGAACTGCAACTTCACTGGCGACTCACGTGCCACACTGGCCCCATTTTCGTGCAGCTCTGTCATATCTCGTCTGGTAGCCAACAATTTCAACGTATCCTGTTTGACCTCAAATGCTTCCATCTCACTGCAGCAGGCTAGAGACGCGGGCGAGCTTCTGTTCCTTCTCCATCTGCAGTTGAGACACCACTGCTCGAACCTCTGCCGGCTGTACAGCTCGGTCCAAGCCGAATATCTTCTTGTTCTTCTTCATCTTTGCCCACAGTAGCCTGTTGGCCCTAACAGGATCCGGACAATCGGCAGCAAGGTCAGCTACCGCGTTGATGAGGTCTATTTTCCAGTGGATAGCCTGCTTTGGCCAGCCCCATTCCGACTCTGTCTTGTATCGCGGCTGTTTCTCCTTGTCCAGGTAGTCCTCCGCGGGCAGACCGCAAGCAGCCCGAATCTCATTCAGCCTGGTAGCCTTGAAGGACGTGTGGGGCGTGGTAATCGTCTGGTTGCCATATGGTACTGAGATGAGTGAATCTCCGACTTCAGATGTCAAGTACTGGTCGCCGCCCTCTTCAACTTCTTCGTCACTGTCCTCTCCCCACTCATCGCCTTCCCACTCATTACCCCACTTGGTCTTGTGTTTGGAAAGGGCTTTAAGCTTCAAGATGTCGATGTAATCCCTCATAGTAAGGGGCTTGTTGTCAGCTGCGGAGATCGGCTCCTCCTCTTCGTTGTCTTCAATCTGCATGATCTCTGTCAGCGGCGAATCAGGGCGATCAGGGTCGTAACTTACACCAGACCAGGACTTCTCCGATTCTCCATCAGACTCTGCGGCCTCCTCGTCAGAGCCGCAAGTATCATCCCTCGCCGAACCATTGGTGTCATTTTCAGGAACGACGGTGACCTCGCTCGAGTCGGTGTCGTAGTTGGAGTCCGCCGGCGGCGTGGTCGCCTTCTTGAATCGCAAGGAGAGTGCTGTGGGCACAGCAGCGCGATGCACTTTTGGCACCTTTTTGTTCTTGCTCAATCCATCGCGTGCAGCAGATGTCGGCGAGGCTTTGCGCTTCTTCTGCCGCAGGCTTAGTGCCTCGTGCGCAGTGGCGCGATGCATGACGCGCAATGTGGGTGGTGGGAGATATTTTGAGTGTGGTCGAGAAGAGAGGAAGGGAATGGTGTGTGTGCGAAAGGTTGTGTTCGTCGCCGCGTTCAGTCTCCGCTTCACTTCACTTGACCCCTGTCTAGCGCGGTTGCCTTACCGCCACCCGCCACCCACATTCCGCTACCGCCCCGCCTCGCCGCCCCGCCGCGTTCGTTGGCTGTTATAATGCAGTGAAACTCTTGCTACGTCACCGTCGACATGGCGGAGTGCGTTTGAGGCTGATCACCTCAAGGTCGTTCGTTCGATTCCACTTTCGAGTGTCGCACTATTAGTTCTGGGGGATTTCAACATTGGTTCTGGGGGATTTCGCATTCGAGGGCTCCACACATTGAACGTAAATGCTCGTTGATCCACAAAGGACGCTGGCAAGTACACGTCCGGGTTACGGTGCTGGTTCAACGTGTAGTAATTAAAGGAAACTCCGAGAGAAGTACTTTACCCAAGGCAAAGCAGCTAGGACGCTAGTATGCGATCCTTGGTTTTTGCTGACCTGTCCTAAGTTAATTCATGTTTTTTTTTCGGTCTGCCTTTGGAAGAAAGTAACATGCATGCTTCGGCATTAATTGGAATGACTACCGCGATGTGTCTTTTGCGTGAGTCCTCCATATGAACTGCAAGCTCGCTGGCATTGACAGCCAACTCGAAATTTTGCGACGTAACATGAACAGCTTCTCTCCGCAACTTCTATTTCGCAACTGAATATTGCTATTTCGACATCATAGATATACCCTCTGCGGCATCATCAGCTTCATTGGGGCCACCATTTTGCTCTTCGATGTCGCCATGTGGCGCCATGGCGCGAGATATCGCGCGCGTGCTTGTTGATGAGCTGTCGCGGCGTTTATCGATGTGTATGCTAAAATCTAGTAAAGATATTGTGTGCGCGCGAAGCTTCTCTTGTCGCCGCGTTCACCCCTCTATTCACCTGCGATCTCTGCTTAGCGTGGTTTGTTCTCCACCGCCGCCGCCGCCGGAGTTTCACTGCGGCCGGTGCCCCACGCCGCGCCGCTGCGCTGCTGGAGCAAATTGTTCTCACTGCACTCTAGTCAGCTTTCCAGCAAGGGCGATGCGCATCGTAGCGACTAACAGCGAGCTCGAGAGGATCCGCGACAGTCTGTTTAATAGAAGCTCAATCATAGATAGAGTTGCTTCGACGAATTGCATTTCTGGCACCGTCGTTGATCGTGCAATACCATTTCCGGGGCGGTCCGCATGAGACCAGAGGAAGGTTGTACGCAGAGGTGTTGCACGTGGACATTGGTCAGAAAGCAAGCCTTTCTCCAAGGAAGTGGACGCATCCCAGCTCCTATGTTGAGCGACGGCCAGGAGTAGGCCACAAGCACTATTTGAGGATCGGATTTCTAATAAAGTAGGCACTTGTGCCCGGATCAATGTTTCTGGATTTTGGGGCAGTTGCTCGCTACAAAATGAGCGAATGGCGCGCAATAACATGTTTTCGTGGCATTCGAGATTGCGCAGCCTGCAGAAGTGATATCGATTGTGTCCAAGTGAAAGGTAAAAGTTCTACTGCCTCCGCGACCTGGGGTCGTCCGCTTCTCTCTGGCGGAAAGCCCTCTGCTCCTTGGTTCCAAGACTACCATTGCCACCTTCCATTCTTCTTTCCCATCCACCCAATCTTACGACCAATGCGGTAGCATTATCGGCCTCTCCTGCCGTCTCCACCGCAAAGCTAATCAGGTCACTTGCCGCTTGCGCAGGGGTCTTGGCCTCCTTAACGATGTCTACAATCTCCTGGTCTTCCAAGTGGCCGGAGACGCCATCAGACATGAGGACGAGGAAAGAGTAACCTGCGGGTGTGAGCTGAATAGTAGTGATCTGAGGTTCAGCTGAGACACCAATACGTTTGCTGCCGATATCACCGAAGGCACGGGTGTTGGCAAGGCCAGAAATGCGCTCTTCGCCGAAGCTGTCCGTGACGAAGGATGCGGCGTATCGACGCAGCCGGCGGGCTTCGACAGGCATGGATGGGTGGTGATTTTGCGTTACTGGCACTGCAGAGCCATCGTCTGTCCGGCAGAGGAGAATACGAGTGTCGCCGACATGTGCTGCAGTCAGGGTAGACGGACTACTGGGGTGCCAGAACGGGGTAGGAGATGGCGTGGAGATGAGTGCGATCGAGGCCGTTGATCCTCCCTGGAAGCGCTTCTTGCCACCGATTGCAGCGTCCAGATTCGGCGATGAGCCACGAGGGGCAGGCCGACTGGTGAGGTTCTGTGAAGCTTCTCGCTCGGGATGGAAGAGCATGTCTCCGTCATTGAGGGGCCTATCTCCCAACACAGGGTCGTCGGTAGATGACTGGCTCTCCTTCAGGGCTTTTTGCGCGGCCTTCTCCTGCTCACTGGCATGTTCGCTCTGCTTTTTGGCTTGCGCAGTGGTAAAGTCCAGATCCGCCTTCAAGAAGGCATACGTGAGTACCGTCTCGATCGAATTACTGCTGACGGTCTCCTCGTCGCCACTCGCCACAGCTGGAAAGTATTCTGGACGAAAGCGCTTGAAGTATCCTCCGACAGTCTCTTTCCAAGAAGTGATCAAACTCCGTTGTAAATCTTCCGCATCCTGAGAGCCCATGATCCCAGACCCTCCAGCCGAAGTAGACCCGTTGCCATTCTGTAGCGTGCTCTCCAGCCCGAAGAGGAGTGCTGCCTCTTCTATGTATCCATGCAGCCGGTCTCGCAAGAACTCTGAGCACTCACTCCCTCCGTGCCCATCGAACACGCCAAAGTAGAAGATTTGTGGGTCGCCTGTGGCCCTAGTGGAGCCCACATTTTGGTTGATTTCGCGCTTCCCGCTGATGCTCACGGGTTGCTTTTTCGCGAAGGCTGGTATTTCTACCGTGCCTGCCTGATAGGTGTCCTCATTGTAGGGCCTGCTCCCTCTACTGACGCCGGCCCCGAAGTGATGCTTGGCGCTCTTCAGTGGTATTCTCACCACGGTCGTCTCTCGATCGCTTGGTGCTCGGGTGCTTCGGTCTGAAGGTCCAGAGTGAGGCGTGGAGTCCGATCTCGGAAGCTTGTGATGTGAAGGTGTTCGCTTATCAGGTGATAAGGACGTCGAAGGTAAATGAGTTACGAAATAGTCGTGGAACTGGCGGCGCTGCGAAAGTCGATATGCGGCTCGGGAGCTCGCGTGAAACTCGGCGAAGAGGGACTGCAGCGCGTTGCGGACGCAGTAAGGGGTGCCAGTGTGCGGCATGGTGGTAGGGAATGCTGCGGAGAGGAGAACGGTGCGCGCCAGGCGCAAGAGAAGGTGGTGAAGGTGGTGGTTGAAATGACGTTGAAGTGCTCAGGTACGCTAAACTGAAGAGCCACGATGCCTGCTCCACGTGCCGGAGCTCGGACCACCGCGGTTCACCCGGCGTCTTGGAACGTCGACTTCTCCTCACTCGGCTCACTCGGCCAAGAACTTGCCACGCCTTCACTTCCTCCCTTTCCTCCGAGCTGCTCAATGCTGTCGAGGCCATTTGGAGTCGTCAGGAATGCCACCACAATCGTGCCTGGGCCATTACTGTGACTGGGCATCTTGAGGGTGAGCCATGAACGATGCACGACCATTCGGGCAGAGAGCATTCCTGTGACCATGAACAAAACTCCCAGTCCATTGCCAAGTATAGCGTCCACGAGATTCCAAGTGTTTTCGACCCAAGTCGATTTGTCTAGAGACGTCGGCACCAAATACACATGCAATTAAGACTCAGAACAGCCTCAGCTGCACTGTCGCGCCTCTTCGCCAGGCGACGAAGCATGGGCTTCGACTGGTTGGAAAAAGCGCTGTCTGCTTCGAAGATGTTATGCCAGAGGCGCTTGGATCTCACCCAAGCTTTTTGGAGCGCAATTCTGACCTGAGCCAAACGCGTAAGGTATAAGCTTCTAATGCTTCAGAGAGGCGTGCTCGCAAGTCTTACGAGACTTTCGTATGCGTACCGAGATCAACGTACACTGGAGATAGATCTACGAGATATGATGAGAAGGTGGGAACCCGCTGCGTGGGATTGCACTAAGCACCAGCACGAGAAGACGGACATCAAGGCAGTTATGCTGCCATCGTCTCGCATTGAAGCCCAGCGGTGAGACGAACGATACCAATAACGAGGCCGCCTTGAGTTTTGAGTCTGGAGGTTACTTTGATGATGGCGTTCATTGACCCCTTCGCCCTAATGTGAGTTGAAGGATGTGATGCAGTCAAAGCATCGACAACACCACTTGACCAGAAGTTCAATCCAGGCCTCAGTCCATCATAAACATTCACAAGCAATCTACAAATGAGCTTTGATGAAAGGTATCGCCTTCGACACCTTCGCATACACGCTCGGAAACTCCGCACTTGCACAACCCAACGACCACGAAACAACTCCCGCCACAATGCCATTGATCGTCACCGGTCCACCACTATCACCCGAGCAGTCTCCTTTTCCTCCTTCCTTGGTACCCGCACACCACATCTCATCCGTAATATCATTCTGACGCACTGCGAATGCGCGCTTGCACTCCTCGCGGTCAACGACGGAGATATCGACCCAATACAGGGCCGGGCGTCTCAAGCCGCCATCACTGTCGAGGCCCCTAAGAGAAACATCAGTCAAAGCTTGAAACGATTTCAATCTTTCCGCATACCATCCAGCCACAGTAGCCACCGCCCCAGCAACAGGATCAACATCTTCCTCTTGCAACTTCGCGTACGAAATCGTTTCGGACTCCTCAATCGGCGTGGCCAATTTCAAAATTGCAAAATCGTAATTGCTGTTCTTGTACTCCGGATGCTGAACATAGCTTTCGACGACGGATTTCACACCACCTTGATCAAAGGTCTACGCCCTTCTCATCAGTACACCACTCCCCGAAAGCTCTATTCCAGTCTCAGATAACGTGGGACGTGCGACGTACCAAAGTTCCAGCTCGCACATTCAAATCTTTGGGCGCATCCAAGACCCATTGCACACAATGTGCTGCAGTAAGAACAGTCGTAGGGTTCAAGAGTGCGCCACCACAGATTTGCGAGTACTCGTCTGTGCCTTCGTAGAGTCCGGTTATGGAGACGAGGTAAGGAAACTGGCCCAGAGTAGCGAGTTCTCCGCCGACAATCCGTTTCGATACTGCAGCGCTGGCAACCAGGGCTGGTGTGAGTGCAAGAAGGACGTTTCGGGAGTGCATGCTTGTGATAGGACAAGGTAATTTTGTGGTGTGATTAAGGTTGCAAGATCAGGAAGTGGCTGAAGGAGGCGTTTTGTTCTATAGCATTGTCTCCTCGGAGCTTTGATGTTGCGCCTCGTATGGTCTTGCAACTTGATCAGCACAGTACGAATAGTGCCTTCGTGAGACTTTATTAATAGCTGATATGAACTTGATGGCTAACCCTTTGTGGTTTCGGGTCATAACGCTATTCCGCATGTGTCAACATTGAGCAAGGATCATGCATAGTGCTCGGGGCTGCTCGTATCCAGGCACATCAGTGTGACTTCATAAATATTGACATGTCTGGAAACAAGTGCTTTTATCATCTTGCTAGCCGGGGACTTACCACACTCTGTTCTCACAGACCAACTCCAGCCATCAACCACAACAATCCACAACGAGTCTTCCTACAGCGTGACAGGAGATATTGGGTGTAGTAAGTTTTGAATGCCTCCAGTTTTCGTGACCGCTCATCATGCGGCGCTCTGACTCCATCGTCGCGGCGGTCTGAATATCTGTACGCAGAAGGCAAGCCTGGTATCAGGTTCATTCGCCGCTTCCTCGAGGAGCACACTTTGAAAAGCATGTATCTTTCCAAATCAATGAGCAGATCTTTGCTATTAAGCTTGACAAGGTGCAAAGACGTACCTAAAGAGCTTCTCTGAGAAATGGCACTGCCGCCATCGCATTCTCCAACCCGGAAGGTAAATACGTGCTCATCAGCTTGGCTCCGTTGGAGAATCTGTCTCGGCATTCTGTCTGGGGAATCCTACCTTCCACCCATATTTGCGTCAACACAGAGCCTGAAGCAACTTTGACTTCGCTCCTTGAGGCTATTTGACACCTTGATCGCAACGCTTTCTCGAATCCTCCAACTGCTTCCTGATATGCTCCAACTGTTTTTGCTCCCTCAACTTGTGTTGAGTTTCTGGGTCAGGTGCATTCGGATCGACCTCGAACGTCCACCACCCAGACACTGGCTGAAGCGTGTCACGCTGGGCGCTCCCAGCTATTGCTGTGCGAGACGCGTCGACAGTACTGATACCGCTCTGCTTAGATGACGGCATGCCTGTGGAGAATCGGCTCGGAGAATATGAGGTCTGGATGCCCACGGATCCAGTTGTCATCTTCGTGTGGTGAACCTTGCCTTTGTCGTTCAGCGTGACCGGCACAGAGAAGTAGTCTGACGGGATCTGCTTGGTATCAACGCGATGATACAAGGCACCGTCGACCTCGCACCCGTTCCGGTCTGGTAGACGAACGAGGCTCTGCCCCTTCTCATCCCAGAAGCAGAATGCTGTAATCCACCCCGAGAGGTAGGTGGGACCGCTGTTACCACTCTGATGATGAGCGGTCTTGCCCCAGAAGTCTTTGACAGCCGGCGCAGCTGGCTCCTCGAACGACATGAGGAAGGCTGCATATACGAGTCCGTGCTTCGATGGCGAGATGTGGTTCGTACTCAAGAGGTCGTGCGAGAACGAGCTTCGGAGGATGCCTTTGCTTTGCTCGCTTTCTTGCTGGCATGACTCTTGGGGTAGGTCGCCCGCAGTGCTGGCTTTGTGTCCAGTCCAGATCTTAGAGGCATGATCCGCCACTGAAAGGGTGACGGGCATCGCTTCGTTCGTTCTGTCCAACTGCAACGTGCAGAGGCCTTGGATGAGAGTACCGGCAACATCGAGCTCGACTGAAAAGAAAAGAGAGCTGTTTCTCCTACCCTGTGTCAGGGCGACAATTTGTCGCCGCGTACGAGCAGTTAGTATGTAGTGAGACTAACCGAAATGTCTTGCAGCTCTGTCAATACGAATCCAAAAATGCTCCAATGTGCAACCTAAGAATCGCGACGAGCGCGACTGCAATTTTGAAGGCGAGGTAGGAGTTGTAAGAAGAGTCATAAACACCAGAGCAGCAGCTGCTGCTGCTTCGGTGGCGAGTCAGCAGAAAAGGAGGCACAAATTCAGGCATTCAAGTCCGGATGCCCAGTTCTTCCGAACGCCGCGCATCACACTTGCGTTCGACTCGAGACGTTTCTCACGACCACCATCTCTTTCTTCCAAGCCATGTGCACGGCGCCAGGTGTTCTCAACCCCAGCGAACATGGAGTTTTATGACACCGGGGCCAGGCTCTTTGACGCGAAGACATGCTGCAAGCACGTCACCTGAGGAGGACAGCTCCTACAGCGAGTTTGAGATGTACCGGCGATGAGTGTCCTTCGTGCACGCCATGTGCACGGCGCCAGGTACTGGCAGACGCAGCGAGGATGGAATGAGATGGGATCAGAAGCAGGTGCAAAGTCTCGGACATGACCATTCGGCAGTTCGTAAACTGCAGAACTATGACAGCTCGCTCCACGAAGGTCATCTTCAATATCTCACCCGCCAATCACTCGGCGTTCACAAGAGGCCTTCCACTACGCGGTTCGAGGGACGTGTACTAACAATGGTTCAGGAGCTGAAACTGGTGCAAGGAAAACGCGGGCGTTCTTGTGCTACATTGCACTCTGAAACACTTCCCGCCGAGCACTTCAGCTCCTGTGCTTCTGTCCAGCTGGTAGGACTGCGAAGGCCACAACTTGATACAGAATGCAGCTCTCGGCCCTCGGCGCGCACAATGAAGGGTGTATCGCAATCAAGGAGGCATGGTCGTTGCCTTCCTGCCTTGTCCTTTCCGTTTTGGCAAGTATGTCGCAGAAGTTTGTTTGCAGCCTTGCATAAAGCTCCCACTTCCATAAATCCCCTTCACAACTTTTACTTCTAGCTCGGACTCGAACAAACACCTTCACGACAGGCATCGTGCGCATCCACAAGAAAGTCACTTTTCTCGCACTGCTCTTCTCTGGCAGAAGAGCGCCACTCGTTTCCGACAACACACTCTTTCTCGACACACACCCAAAAGAAAAACCAAAGATGCACTTCCCACTCGCCATCGCCGCCATAGCGCTCTTCCTGGCGAGCACCTCCGCCCACATGCAACTCTTCTACCCAGCCCCGTTCAATGCTTCCAACAACCCGCACCGCACCTCCACCACAGCCGACCCGTACCTCGAGTTCCCCTACAACTGCTGCGGCGACAAAGACAGATGGATGTACCCTTGTAAGTCCCGTTTCCAAACCTCTTAACCCTCCCACACCCACACATCGACTGACCTCCCCTTCCTCTAGGCCGCGGCTACGAATCCCTCCTCAACACCCCCGACGGCGCACCCACCGCAACCTGGCGCGCCGGCGATTCCGCAAACTTCATCCTCTGGGGCCCAACTTCTCTAGGCGGAAACCACTACGGCGGCAGCTGCCAAATCGGCTTCTCAACCGACGGCGGTTCAACATTCCACGTCGCGACCTCTTACGAAGGAAATTGTCCACACCGCAACAACGGCGTCGGACCCGAAGGCCAGAATTTCGAATTCGTGGTTCCGAGCGACCTCGCACCGGGTGTTCAGCTCTTCGCTTGGATTTGGTACAACAGGGAACAGGAATTGAATATGAATTGTGCGGCTGTGGAGATTGTGGCACCTGAAGCCCCGATTGGATACGCTCGAGATACCAGATCTTCTGCTTCGACTTCTATGCCTTTCGACGCTCGACCCCTCATGTTCGTCGCGGACAACGGAAATGATTGCGAGACACCACATTCGACAGCTGAACTGAAGTTTCCTGAGCCAGGTCCTGAGGTTGTGGTTGGTGATGGCGTGTACCCATTGGAATTACCTAAGGGCGCTTGCGGGCAGAAGGAAATGCTGGCGAAGCAGGGTTATTATGTCGAGAGTCGCGGTGATGAATACTGATCGATGAGAGATGCCGAAATTCCTCGAATGGCATAGAAGCTAGCTGCAAAGCTGCGAGTGTCGCTGCGAGATTTCGATGATAACGAGAGCGAATCGCTCTGCAAGATTCGAACATGCTGTGCATGGAGCGACACCTACAATAGCGCATGGTCTTTGTAGCTGAGCCGAAAATCAAAATGAAAAGTTCTGATTTTCTGATGTCGCTCCTCTCTGCGATGGGATGGTGCTCTTCCTTTAATATGTCACGTGTAATAAGTTAGTCCAGACATCGCCCAGGATCGCGGCGAGCTGTGCTGCGCTGCGGCTCCAAGCTCCAAGCCGGAGCTGTTTTCCGTCTTGGAGCTATGTGTGCAATAAGGCACGAGTGGCTACTACAACATGTGCAACAGACGACTAAGACAACCTCGAGACGATATGAAGAATTGATCTGAAGACAACACGACTGTGGTCATTGATGATTGGGTATAGACATCATATCTCATAGTCATTCATACATTACAGCATCCTCGATCTCCTCTCTTCCACAACACCACCTCCTCATAAACATGCAATTGCGCAAGATTGTTTTGGTATCTGTCGAACCGAAAATCTCGGTTGAAGAGAGTATTCCTGATCCTGATTCCTGATCCTTTTGCTAGCTAGCAGCGAAACCTGCCATTCCATCTATCATGCTTGGTTGATCCGTCGATAATGTTCAACGAGCGGCTGGGTATGTAAACAAGGAAGAAGCTTTTTACATGTTGGCAGCGAAGCCAGCAGCGCCGAAGAGAACGGCGGCGGCGACGGCACCGGTGGCGCGAGGAGCAGCACCCTCGGATGAGGAAACTGCATTCTCGCTAGCTGGAGGGGTGTAGCCTGCAGCGACGTCGTCGTTGGTTGGAAGTGGAGCTCCAGTCGCGGTTGGGACACCAGATGTGTATGGGACATCTCCCTCATCGGTGGCACCTTCGAACTGGACAACAGCATCGTCGCTGGCTGGGTCTGGCTGCGCGGTGCCGTTGGGGTTGAGGACAGAGTCGATGACGTGGACGACACCGTTGGCGATGAGGACATCGGCGGCAATAACGCGTGCAGCGTTGACGAACACGGCGCCATCGATGATGGTGATGTTGACGGAGCCACCAGTCGTCTCGACGGAGGTGTTGGTGAGGTTGCTGGAGTAGGCAACAGTTCCGTTGATGACGTGGTATCCGAGGATGGCAGTGGCATCGGCAACGCTCAGGTTGGCGAGGGCAGATGAGATGTCATCGAAGGCCTCGGTGGTTGGGGCAAAGACAGTGATCTGCTCAGACGCGGCAAGTGGCTCAGTCAAGTTGGTGGCATTGAGAGCGCCAGCAAGAGCAGTCAGGTTGGCGGCAACAGCAGTTTGGTAGACGTCGATTGGCAGGGTCAGCACGCTGTCGATTATGTGGACAACGCTGCCGTTGGCGATCTGCACATCAGGAGTGGTCACGTTGGAGCGTGCACCAGCACCGGAGATGACCACGACATTCTCGCCCTCCCGGCGGACACCGACGACCTGTCCTTCTGGGAGCGAGGTGTAGGTCTCGTTGGTGAGAAGAGTGGGAGCGAAGGTTGGAGTCTCGGAGATGTTGGCAGAGAGCACCGATGCGTTCACCACGTGGTAGGTGAGGAGAGCTGCAATGACATCTGGTGTGCCCTGTAGCGACTCGAGGACCTGAGCAGCAGCCTCGAGAGCTGAGTTGCTAGGTGCGAAGATAGTGATATTGCTGGCGCCAGCGAGGGTTGCAACCACTGCTGGATGTCAGTAACTGCAGCAGAAGAGCCTTCGGTGGTACTCACGGTCTGGAAAGCCCTGGAGAACCGTGTTGAACGACGACAGGTCATCTGTGGTGCTGAGAGCGTCGGCGAGAGCGGGCGGCGCTGCTGCATCCTGTGCTGATACCAGAGCAGCGGCTGCTGCGAAGATGAGGTTCTTGAACTGCATGTCTGCTGTTGACTGGCACTGACAGAGGTCGAGAAGAAGGTGATGAAGCTCGAGCAAGAAGCCGGGAAGTGGGATATAAGGACTTACATACGGCCGCACAGTGCCTCTTATTTGCTCTGTGGTCGAACAAGACGGAGCACGATCCAACTGACGTGGGCCGGGATGCAGTATACCGCGCAGAGGCGCGAACTTCGAGGAAGCTCGTAGCCCGTTCCGGCACGTTCATTGGAGCTATGCATGTGCACAGCCAGGACCATGCCCGCGCCCAGCACCCCAATGGATCTAGGTTGCGCTACTGTTTGCGAGCATATGTGTGGACGCCGCAGTCGCCGGCAAGTTTTGCCCGGGCACTGAGGCAGATGGCTGGAGGCTCAGTCTCTGATTCCAGCATGGCACTTGTTTGTTGCACCGCATGCCGACGACGTCGCTGCTCGCTTGCAGTGCACTGCCTCGTTCCTGCAATGATGCACCTACCGTGTGAAGCTGTATGGAGGCCAGCTCCGGTATCCAGACGCGTGTAGGAGCTGTGCAGACTACAGGCGCGTATGTCTATGACGATGTGGACCGATGTTGAAGTCAGATCTACTCCGCAGAATCGTGCTTGGCGTGCAGCGGAAACGACCAACCGAAACACACCTTGGCGACATGCCCAGCGACTCCGGGTCGTCCTTCCCATTAATCCATCAGACAAGGTCCGCGGACTGACGCGGCCTTTGTTGATGTTGTGTGATCTGGCGATGAAATCTCATCATCATCGCGGTGAGTTGTGGTTCGGAGTTGTCATGCAAGCACATACCAAGCTTGCCTCTGGCCTGGTCCATGGGCGCTGCCAAGTAGACGGGTGAGTGTTCCTCGCAGTGTCTGTCCAAAGACCATTGATGAAGATCTGAGTTGCAGAGCTGGAGCTCCATTGCGCGTCCCGTGCAGGAATGGCGAGCGGCCAAGACGAACAACGTGCTGTGTGCCGCACTACCACCAAGACGGCAAGTCGTGTCTCATGAAACTGGGAAGGCGGCCATGCGCTGTCCGGCAATGGTTGTCGTGCATCGGTGGTGATGCCTGCAGGCCAAGCCGTCGCTGTGGCGATGAGTATACTTTTCCGTGATGTGAGCACCGTGAGAACTCGGATTCTGATGTGCTCGCCTCAGTAGCGAAGTGGAACAGTTAGCGCAGCAGGTATAGTGCCAGCAAGGGACTGTGACTCTGCCAGGAGCGCTTAGCGACGCCGCTTGCTATCGCGCAAGATGGCAGAGGGATGAGGTCGGCGACTTATGATCCCACACGGCGCAAACTGGCCGCAAATTCATGGCGCCGCGGAGAGCTGTTTTCTGGGCGCGCGGTCGAGTACGAGCAGGACCGATGCATTGCTGGACGATCGAGCGAAGCGCTCCACCGTCCTCGGCAGTGAGGGAGCCGAGATAAACAAATACGCGGCATCCACCGCAAGCAGAACTGATCTCAGCCTGACGCGTTGCGCAAGGGACCACCTCTAGTTAACCTCTGACTGACTTACTAAACGGACAGCGGCCAGCATTACGAGCCAATTCTCACAAGGACGCGTATTCAGCTCATCCGCCTTGGAGACGAGCACGGCACGGGCTGCCAAAAGAGCTTCAGCAGTCTTGTTGCGACCGCAGTTGTACATGGGTCGGCAGCGCCTGAAAACGAATTACCAGCTGCGTAGAACAAGCCTGAAACGACTGCACAATACTCGTACCGCGCAGCAACAGACCTTTTGCCCAGTCTGCGCAGACCGGTGGCCTGGCCAAGTCTTCTGGCAGCACGAGCAGAGTTCGCATTCAAGAAAGCAAGCAGCCTGAGACCGCTTCAGACACTTAGTCGTGACCACCCGCGCACCACATATGACAGACGCCTTTCCACATGTTCAACTCTTCTTCAAAGGACCCAGCTCGCACAGCTGTCGTACATGATGCGCAGTACTCACACTGGCTATCACGCGCCACACGTAGTCCACCCTCACAAAGAACAACAATCAAGCGTCAAGTATACTACATCTCTCCTGGAACCCACTCTTCAATCAACTCATATATCAACTCCAACACATCAGATTCCTTGCTCACAAACTCCTCTTCCATCCTCCAGATCCACAACCACATCCACCTCAAACCCAACAACCATGCACAAACAACACCTTCTCCCTCTGCTCCCCCTCCTCATCTCCCCCATATCTTGCAACCCCCTCCCCCAGCCCC